>NC_083412.1:58421541-59053124 GCF_020745735.1 Hemiscyllium ocellatum | reverse complement strand
TAGAATCACGGACGTTGTTTCTGGATTTCCACATTTAACTGTATATATGGTGTTGCCAAAAGGCCCTGTCAGTTTCAGAGGTATAATACTGGTGGTCACTCATAGCTCTAGCATTATTACTACTATATAATCTGAACTTTGTAGTTTCAATAGTGGGCAACTCGTCAAGACTACCAATGGTTAATTTATGTAACCTTTTTACACACTACACATGTATCTAAAGTGCAACTGGTTAGACAGGTAATTAGACACAGCCTAGTGTCCAAACCCAGTATAAAACAATTCAACAAAGGCTTTCTCACTCTGCTTTTTAATATACTGGGACAATGTCACCCAGCTGCCCATTACCATTGATAATTTGTTCATTTGCAATGTACAAATTAACATCACATTTCAAGAAGCCACAAATATATGTGTTTTGAAAAATGAATAAACTCTTATTGCTTTAGAAAGAGAGGGTCTGATGAAACACAAGTTATTACAGTTTCAGTGCATTGGTGTTAACCTGTAGGCTAAATTGATAATATTAATTTTTTACAGGCTTCCTTATATGGAGAAAAGCAAAAGCAGTTAGATGCAACATTAGCAGATTCCTATCTCACTGCAGATGCAGTGAAATATTAACAAGATTGTGCAGGCGAATTTAATCACAACACTTTGCAAGATAGTACATCACACTCTGTTCCAGGAATAGTTGGCAATCAAAAAATCATCTCACATCTTTATGAAATGTCAAGATTATTTTACAATTTCTTTTACATTCGAAAATTGACTAACATTTTTTTAACTTCCATTAGAATGAGATATGTTTTAGATCAAAATACAGTGAAAGTATGGGATTCGGAGTGGTGAGGCATGCATTGGGATTACAAAATGTTTGTGTGTCAAAAAGTGCATTAAATTATATTTAATTTGTTCATGGGACTGAGACAATTGATTACCAATAAACACAACTATCATACTTTGTGTTAGATTTGATTCCAATCAATGGAAATTTTTCATGCTGATTCCTATTGACTTTGGTTTTGCCAGGGCTCCTTGATGCCACATTAATTCAAATGTTGGCCTTTGATGTCAAGAGCAGTCATTCTCGTCTCACCTCTGGAATTCAGCTCTTTTGTCCATGTTTGGATCAAGGCAAAAAGAAGTCAGGAGCTGAGTGGCCCTCTTGGAGCCAAAACTGAACATTATTGGATGGGTTAATGTTGAGCAAGTGTAACATGACTGTCAATGACACTTTCTATCAATTTGGTGATGACTGGAATGATCATTGGGGCAGCCAAACCTCTCAAGGCACAACCAAACTGTCCAAGTACTTCCAAAGCTATCAAGAACTGTCGAACAAGTGATTTGAGTTTTTAAACTTAATCAGAGCTTCAAATTTCATTGTTTCATTTGACATGTGCCATGATAGGTATTGTGCTGCGAGACTGAGTTCCGGAACAATCATTTTCACAATTTCACAAAGTGAACATTTTGATGGACATCTTCAGCGTTTGTAGAACAAAATTCTTTTGAGAATTTAAGTGAAATATTTGTTTTAATCTTGAAGAAATTTCAGTGCACTGAATGTGTTTTACAACAAAAAGAGATAATTTGTCAATGATCATCCAGCAATATAACTTTATTTATAGAACATGAAAAGTGAAGGGGGTGCAAGCATGAGGGGTGTGTTATCTTATGTTTTAAACATTGAATAGAGCCATAGTCCCCAGACAATTGCCCTGCCCTGCCCATCCCGGAGGCTAGCACTCTTGCCAGGTTGCCTGGTATGTATTACAATCCAGCCATGTACATCTGAAACCAAAAATGGGAACAGCAGACAGACATTTTAAAACGTTGGTTTCCTGGGACTGGGATTTCTCCTGCCTCTGCATGCTTGGCCTAGATTCGGAAATTTGGGCCCTAATCTTTTACACTATGTTCTACACATGCTGTAAGAAAAAACCTTTAAATCTGATGACAGGTCATTCCAGCCGGCTGTTTCTCCCTCTACAGCTGCTGCCTGTCCTGAATACTTACAACATTTTGTTTTGATGGAAAGCTTTTCACCTTGCAGTCATCAGGATGAAGACAGAAGAAAGCAAAGTTTAAAAAAGATTAATTTATAGAGCAGAAGTGAACAATGCGGTTTAGTTGAGCTGGGGGTTGGTACAGCAATGCCACTGGATCTGTTCACTATTAGTCTTAGTTAGCTTAGGTAATTAATGACATATAACAACATTAAAAGAGGCTGTACCTTCAAACATGTCCATGCCAATTTTGTTCCAACCAACCGGTCCTCTTTTTATCCATGAGTTACTGTTCCCTTTTGAAGTTTCTTTTCTTGCATTTCCTGTTCTGATGAGGGTAAGTCTAAAAGCTTCTCGTTAAGAAACGATTTGGAGATTGTTGATCCCTGTTATATTCCTCTAGCAACATCCTGACCAGATTCTAACTGCTTGGTCTAAGCTTATTCAGCTAACTAAGATTGACAGGTAACACATTCAACTGCATCTCCATGCCAACCACTCACAGGAATTGTGTAAATTTTGATTTCCCAAAACCCAAAGGAAATTGGAATTTCCTACTGCTGGAAGTCAAAGCTTCTTGCTACTGGAAATGAAATCCTTGAAAGTTATAAAAAATGTTGAAAGCACATGCCAAGGATTTAATTTGGTTTTTCACCAGGAATGTACAAGTGGAGAGTGAAGGATTTTCATTTGTTTTGCAGGTTGTATTGCAAGGAAATAAATATTAAATGAAGATTAATCTGCAGAACCTGTTCTTTTGGCTTTATCAGAAACACTGGTTGAAGCTTGTTATTTATTAGCTAAGTGTAATTTTGCAAAGGGTTGTGCAGTGTCTCTCTCTGTGGGGCCCAGCATGATTTCTCACGCTCTCATCGCAAACTCACCTCATTAACTATCTAACCTGTCCCTATAGCAACATGCTCATCCAGTCCTAGCCTGATTCTATCACTCACTGTACCCAAATTAATTTGCGACGCTGCAAGGTGGTACAGAACAGATCCCTGGTGCCAGCACCATCTTTAAAAGGTCATTGTGAACCTGCACAAGTCCCTCAGTCCTTAGCTGCCCTGCAAGGTGACTGATGTTTGCCCCATGCACTGCAGAGAAGGGTAGGCTGGTATCTCCTCACTTTATAGATGGGAACCTGAAATCCTAGAGAAGTGGGCCATCCAGGACAGGACATGAAGGCCACAATACCAAAGCCTGCTGGCCTGAGCTGAGTTTGCCATGCAAGTCAGAGTGATTTCAGCTGTCTGGACGATGCCCAGCAGTGTCTGAAAAAAAAATCAATGACCTCTTCACTCCATCATACGCCACGACCTTCTCTCAATCTATCTCTGCTATTGCACCCAGCTCTCACCTGCTCTGCTACTCTCACAAGTGAATGCAGCATTATCCTCACTCACTCTTGCCTATCCCAACAATACCGAACCTGCAGGTTCTCTGCAATGCCTACTCACTTAGGACAACTCTCCACTTTCCCACCTGGATTCACAATAATAGCTGTGGCTCCACTTTCATCTGACTGAATCCCTCCCTTTCTCCCACTGTAGGAAACAACAGCCCATAAAAGGACAAAAAGAGTCGAGCTGGCAGGTGGGCTGTCTAACATTTTGACACTCACTCCTTCGTAGGAGAGGGTCTTGACTGCTCTAAGTGGTTGACTGACTGCGTCTAAGCTCCTGGAATGGTATTGGAGACTGTTCTTGACTTATTACACTGGCGTACACTGACTGAAAGACATCTGACGTATCGTTACTGAGGACTGCTGACAACCATGACAAATGTCCTGGCTTTGTGCCTGTGCTAAATTGTAAGGTGAGACAGAAGAACTGAGAATCTAGTGGCTCTGGCTGCTGGAGGTGGTGGGCAACGTGGGGTGCAGAAAGTGTGACAAGACAAGGTCGGGTAATGCAGGGATGCAGTGAGCATCCAAGTTGGCTCAAGGTCAGTGAGCTGTAAGACAGCATGCAAACAGCCCTGAGGTGCAACCTAGTCCAATCTGTGAGCTGCATGCTAAGTATCCTTGCAGCAAGTGCAAAAAGTGCAGTTTTAGATCTAAGGGTAAGGTCCTGCAAAGTGTTGCCAAACAATGAGACCTTGGAGTGCAGGTTCATAGTTCCTTGAAGGTGGAGTCTCAGTTCGGCAGGGTAGTGAAGAAGGCATGTGATACGCTTGCCTTGATTGGTCAGTGCATTGATCATAGAAGTTAGGAGGTCATGTTACAGCTGTACAGGACATTAGTGAGACCACTATTGGAATACTGCATTCAGTTCTGGTCTCCCTGCTATAGGAAACATGTTGTGAAACTTGAAAGGGTTCAGAAAAGATGTACAAGGAAGTTGTCAGGATTAAAGGATTTAAGCGATAGTGAGAGTCTTAACAGGCTGGGGCTATTTTCCCTGCAGTGTCAGAGGCTGAGGGATGAACTTATAGAGGATTATAAAATCATGAGGGGCACGGATAGCTAAATAGACAAGGTGTTTTCTTCAAGGCAGTGGAGTCCAGAACTAGAGGGCATAGGTTTAAGGTAAGAAGAGAAAGTTTTAAGAGGGTCTTAAGGGGCAACATTTTCATGCAAAGGATGGTGCATGTCTGGAATGAGCTGCCAGTGGAAGTGGTGAAGGCTGGTACAATTACAGGATTTGAAAGGCATCAGGATGAATATATGAATAGGAAGGGTTTAGAGGGATATGGGCTAAGTGCTGGCAAATGGAAGTGAATTAAGTTAGGATATCTGGCTGGTGCAGACGAGTTGGACTGAAGGGTATGTTTCCATGCTGTACATCTTTATGACTTTAAATGTTCTGGAAATGGATAGGAAAAGATGCTTATGAGAGGCCAGAGAGGCTGGAAAGCATGGATGCCCACATGTGTGGACTCTGGGGTGGGAGAAGGTGTCAGCTGCTCTAGAGCATGAGACGTTGCTGTGAGCTGTCCAAGATGGTGGTCCACAGGAACAAGCATTGAGTTGAAGTTGCCAGGTGCCTGCTCTGACTTTCATGTCAGGAATTGTTGGCACTGAGTTTGCTTACGGCAAATAGTAGCATAGGAAAAACTGTATATTAATGAAGCGAGATTTGCAGTTAATGAAGCCAGCTGCGAGCAATAAACCACAGAAATGAGCATCTCAGTGATCCCTAGCAAGAATCTTGTCTCAATACCTGGAACTCTGTTTGAAAATGCAATATGTTGCTCCCAACATTCAGAAAAGCTTCATTTGACCTCTCACATAATACTGACATCATGGTGGGTGAGTTATTGGAGGGGATCCTGAGGAACAGGATTTACATCTATTTGGAAAGGAAGGATTAATGAGGGATAGTCACAATGTGGCTTTGTGTGTGGGAAATCGTGTCTCACAAATTCGATTGAGATTTTTGGTTTGATTAAGTGACAAAGAAGATTGATGAAGACGGAGTGGTGGGGACATGATCAATATGGACATTTGACAAGGTTCCTGATGGTAGACTGGTTGGCAAGGCTAGACCACATTGAATACAGGGAGAACTAGTCATTTGGACACAGAACTGGCTCGAAGATAGAAGACAAAGGGTGGTGGTGAAGAATTGCTTTTCAGACTGGAGACCTGTGACCAGCAGTGTGCCACAAGGATTGTGTTATGTCTACTGCTTTTCATCATTTATATAAATGATTTGGATGTGAACATAGGAGGTATGGTTAGTAAGTTTGCAGATGACACTAAAATTGCAGGTGTAATGGACAATGAGTACAATGGGATCTTGATCAGTTGGGCTAATGGGCTGACGAGTGGCAGATGGATATAATTTAGATAAATGTGAGGTGCTGCATTTTGGAAAGGCAAATCAGGGCAGGACTCATACACTTAATGGTAAGTTCGGGGGGCGGGGTTTGTTACTGACAAACAGACCTTGGCGTACAGGTTCATAGTTCCTTAAAAGTGGAGTCACAGGTAGATGGCATAGTGAAGAAGGCATTTGGTATGCTTTCCTTTCTTGGTCAGAGGATTGAGTACAGAAGTTGGAAGGTCATTTGCAGCTGTACAGGACATTGGTTAAACCACTTAAAATATGCTTGCAATTCTGGTCTCCCTGCGAAAGGAAGGATGTTGTGAAACTTGAAAGGGTTCAGAAAAGATTTACAAGGATGTTACCAGGTTGGAGGGTTTGAGCTACAGAGAGTGGCTGAACATGCTGGGACTGTTTTCCTTGGGACGTCGGAGGCTGAGGGGTGACCTTATACAGGTTTATAAAATCATGAGGGGCATGGATATGTTGAATAGCCAAGGTCTTTTTCTGAGGGTGGGGAAATCCAAAATTAGATGGAATAGGTTTCAGGTGAGAGGGGAATGATTTAACCAGGACCTACGGGTCAACTTTTTCACACAGATGGTTGTGTGTGTATGGAATGAGCTTCCATAGGAAGTGAAGAAAGGTGGTACAATTACAGCATTCAAAAGGCATCTGGATGGGTACATGAACAGAAAGGACCTTGCATGCTGTACAGTGCTGTGACTCTGACTCCCACATTTCTCAACACAGCTCATGTCCTTTAGGCCATGTCCTTTAGATTCTTCAAGATTACAAAATATGATGAGCTCCTTTCATGGCAATTATTTGGCTAGAACTACAAAGTGAACTTTGCACTCATTGTGGCCCCAGAAGCTGACTAGAGTAAATTAACCTTGGCAAACAATGCAAGTACAGTGTAATGGGGTCTAATTCTGAAAATTAGCAGTGGAATGGGAGAAGAGAAGCTTGTATGTTACAACTGCTGTCCTTATGTATTCCCCTGATAGTTGCCTCTGTGTAACGGAACAAGGTCAATGATTTTTAAAACATTTTCATTTTAGTATTGAGGGATCTAACCCAAACATGCTGTTAGTGGGTGGCACAGTGGCACACTGGTTAGCACTGCTGCCTCACAGTGCCAGAGACCTGGGTTCAATTCCCGCCTCAGGCGACTGTGTGGAGTTTGCACATTCTCCCTGTGTCTGCGTGGGTTTCCTCCCACAGCCCAAAGATGTGCAGGTTAGGTGAATTGGCCATGCTAAATTGCCCGTAGTGTTAGGTGAAGGGGTAAATGTAGGGGAATGGGTCTGGGTGGGTTGCGCTTCGGCGGGTCTGTGTGGACTTGTTGGGCTGAAGGGCCTGTTTCCACACTGTAAGCGATCTAATCTAAAGCGTTCAAAAAGGCAATGCAACATCAATCTCTCAAGATGGCAGTAATGTTCATCCCATAAAAATATTTTTTAAAAGTGCTGTCTATTCCCCACAGCTTGTGATTTTTAAATTACCCATCTCCTTAGCAACCTAGAGTTACTTAGGCATAATGAAAGAAAATGCATGCAATAATGGATTTTATTCATTATTATTAGATGTATTTACATCTATCTAAATATCACTTCTCCAGGAAAATCCCATTCATGTCAGGTAGCATGGTGGCTCAGTGGTTAGCATTACTGCCTCACCGCACCAGGGACCTGAGTTCAACTCTAACCTTGAGTGACTGTGCAAAGTCTATGTGGACATTCTTAGTGTGTCTGCGTGGATTTCCTCCAGGTGCTGCGGTTTCCTCCCACAATTCAAAGAGGTGCAGGTTAGGTGAATTGGTTGTGCTAAATTGCCTATAGTGTTCAGCGATATGTAGGTTAGGTGCGTTAGTCAGGAGTGAATATAGGATAGGGGAATGGGTCTGGGTGGGTTACTCTTCAGAGGATTGATGTGGACTTGTTGGGCTGATGGGTCTGTAGGGATTCTAAGGAGGTGACAAAATTCCCTAATTTCTCTCTCCTGTCCACAATGCCATCCTAGAAAGAGAGGAAAGTCTAGGCTACTGATTTGTTGCAAAATAATGCAGTTATGTAGTTGTTATAAAGCTCGAGTCATGAGTCAGCTAGAATTGCTACAGTTTTAAACATATGCCACACTGACGTGAAACCTAAGCATATGATCTCCAATTTGTCACTGTTTATCTAACTTCAACCAATGTCACAAATTCACTTCGTAATTTTCATTAAATTTTCATCTGTAAACAGCAAAGTCTTTAAGTATACAAATATCTTACATAATAAGTGACTACACTCTGAATGTACATCATTGACTCAGAACCATTTTGGAGCATCATGGGGAGACAGAAATACTTGCCTGCTCTCTTGATATAGAACTTGTATCTGACGTTTATAAAACACTTTGTACTATTATGTTATCTTCACTGTTTATAAACTCATAACTGAAGATACAAAATACTACTTCAGAAGCTATTCCAGAATTATTCAGATTTTTTTATTGAAACCTGCAATCAACTCAGGAGTATAGGTGAAGAGGTTTCAAATTCATCATTCCACTGAACAGAAAAGAAAATACTATTCTTCTTTTCCCGAAATAAAGTATCGATTTCAAACAGACAGGTACCCACCAGAATACCAAGAGAAATTTCTAACCTGTAGTCTGTAAGGAATTGAGTAATCTCATCACAATAAGGTAGCGATCTCTGGGAAACAGTGTAACTAATAATATGTATATGCAGTGTCAATCCCTCTGCACAGGAGTTTAAAGAGGGCTTATCAAACTGAGCATGATTTATTCATTCTAAATGCACACTTTGCCCTTTTGTTTGCAAATTTTATAATCAAGCAGTAAATATGACAATTTGTACAAGATAATACATGGCTTGGAAAGGGTAGACGCTAGGAAATTGTTTCCATTAGGCGAGGAGACTAGGACCCGTGGACACAGCCTTAGAATTAGAGGGGGTCAATTCAGAACAGAAATGCGGAGACATTTCTTCAGCCAGAGGGTGGTGGGCCTGTGGAATTCATTGCCGCAGAGTGCAGTGGAGGCCGGGACGCTAAATGTCTTCAAGGCAGAGATTGATAGATTCTTGTTTTGTAGCCTTGTAGCCCTTAATAGGAATTAAGGGCTACGGGGAGAACGCTGGTAAGTGGAGTTGAAATGCCCATTAGCCATGATTGAATGGCGGAGTGGACTCGATGGGCCAAATGGCCTTACTTCCACTCCTATGTCTTATGGTCTTATGACATTGCGTCTATTCAACTGGCATATCTACAGCTAACTGTTCCATAATGGACATCAAATAAACCTTTTGTTTATAATTCTCACTCTCAGTTAATTTTTACATTCACCATTGAATATCCTTATGACAGAAATTTGTCTGAGGTGGTGATGGATACACAGTCCATGGAACTGAATAACAAATGGTGCACACATTGAGTGATCATTCCATTTATGGTTACCACCACTACCCAAGACAAATTTCCAATCCCTTAGCTGTTGACAGATTTTTTTTGCCATTGCTAGATCTAAACTGTTTGAGTGATATAAGTGTTCAATAAACCTGTTGAAGCAATGTGAGATGGCCATTGTAAAAGCTAATAGAATTTAGACCGTATTTCCAAGCCTACAGCTAGTAGTGCTCTACTTAGGTTATATAAAGCTCTGTTATGAAGTACGGTGTCCAGTTTTGAATTGAATTGAATTACCTTTTATATTTTGGCCTCTGCACAAGGCAAATTATATTGCATCTCTGGAGAGGATGCAGAGTACATGACCACATTGTTACTCATCTTTCAAATACTTGGTTTAAGATAAAAAACCATTCTAAAAACTAGGCTTCTTTAGTTCAAGGGAACTTGGGAAAAGATATGAACAAGATTTTTGATGAAAGGATTCAATTCAGTTCAATAATTTATTTAAAATGGAAGAAGAATATAAAATAAGATTCATGCTTGCAACATTCATAAAGGATTAGCAGAGTCATTACTCTCTGGATTGAAACACAACAATGTGCATACTAACATCATAACATGAGAAACAGGATCAGGAATAGGTAATCGAGTCCATTGAGCAGTTTCTACCATTCAATAAGATCATGGTTTTAACTCCAATTTTCTGCTTGTCCTTCAGAAAATTTAATAGTCTTGTCAATCAAAAATCTGTCTAACTCAGCCTTGAATATATTCAAAGTCCAAGCTACAAATACATTCTGTGGAAGATAATTCCAAAGAATAGTAACCCTTTGAGAAAAGAAATTCTTGCTTTTGTTTTAAATGTGATGAATCTTATTTTCAAATTGTGCTCCCTAATTCTAGATTCTCCATGAACACAAATCATCCACTCAGCATCTATTCAGCCAAACTCCTGCAGAATTTTATATGTTTCAATAAGATCATCTCGTATTTCCTATACTACAATGAGTAAAGGATGAACTTGCTGATTTTTCAAAAGACTAACTCGTCATCCCAGGGATCAGAGTAATGAAGACTCACTGAGCTACTTTCAATGCAAAATATCCCTCATTAAAACAAGCAAAACTATACTCCAGGTATGTTTGTCCATTCAGGTACAGCAAGATTTCTCCAATTTATACTTCATTCCTCTGCAATAAAAGGAACAATTTTATTAATTCATTTACAAAGAGGTTCAAGTTCCTTGCACTGTAGCATTCTGCCATTTTTCTCCATTTAAATAACATTCCGTTCTTCTGTTCTTTCTGCTAATGTACATAGTTCCCGTTATATTCCATCTACTAATTTTAAAAAATTTGTTTATTGCTGCTGGGCTATCACTGCTTTGGTGAGCAATTATTGCCGATGAGAATGTGGTTCTGAGCTCTCTTTTTAAACCTCTGCAGTCCTGTGATGTAGTTGTAGAGGGTATTATCAGAGGGAGGCTTTGGTGAGTCAGGAACTGGATACTTCCCACAGGAATCCTAGCCCCTGACCTGCTGCTGTAAATATTTGAGGACCCAGTGCTGATCTCTGTAACACTCCACTACTTACAGTTTGCCAGCCATAAATTGACCCATTTATCTTAAATCTCAGTTTGTTGTTAGTTAGCCAATCCACTATCCATGCCCATAAATCACCCTCAATACCATTAGCTCCTAATATTGTGCAGCAATATCTTTTATGGCACCTCTTCAAAAGTCATTTGAAAATCTGACTGCATTTCATCTACAGATGCCCCTTTATCCACCTTGTTTCTTATATGCAATCATAACAGGATTGAGTTTTACATTCAGTTTGAGGGAGAGAAGAAAAGGTTCAAGGTGAGTATTTTATACTTGATGTAACATCTGATAGTACAGGTAACTAATAGCAAACTTGAATAGGTGATTGGAGATATAATGACATACATTTAATGGGATAGTTCACAATACATGGAATAGATACACTTCAGAGAAAGAAAAATTCCAAAGGAAGGATACAGAAGCTAGAAAAATTAAAGTTAGTATCAAGCATTAAATCAAGTACATAAGTGTACAAAAATGGGTACGAGATCAGGAAATTGGGCAGAATATAAGGAATAGCAAAAAATGATTATAAGGTTAATTAAAGATGAAAGAAAGTGAGAGAAAGCTAGCTAGAAATATAAAATCAAATTGTAAGAGTTTCCATATATATTATAGAAAGTAAAAGGTATCAAAAAAAAGTTGGTCTGATTAGAAATGAGACCGAAGAAGTATTAAGAGAAAATTAAGGAAATACCAGATGAAATCAGCAGAGAGTTTGCATCCATCTTCTCTACAGAGGACACAAGTGACATCCTAGAAATAGCTGTAAATCAGCAAATGGAAGGGAGACGGGAACTCAAGAAATTTACAATTATTAGGGAGGTAATACTGAGCAAATCATTGGGTCTGAAGACTGACAAGTCCCAGATCCTGGTAGATTTTATCTGAAGCTATCAAAATAGGTAACTAATGAGATAATTGATGCATTCATTTGAATTTTCCAAAGCTTGTTAGATTCAGAGGTAGTACCATTATTTTGGAAGATTGCACATATAACTCACTCAATCAAAAGGGACACTGAAAGAAGGAAGTAACAGACCAAATTTCTGCATAGCAAAAATGTTAGAAGCCATAACTAAAGGCATTATAGGCAGGCATATAGAACATAGAACAGTACAGCACAGTACAGGCCCTTCGGCCCTTGATGTCGTGCCAGCCTTTTATCCTATTCTAAGATCAAACTAACCTAATGCCCTTTATTGTACTAATTTTCATGTGCCTATCCAAAAGTCATTTAAAATGTCCCTAATGTCTCTGACTCTATTGCCACTGCTGACAGTGCATTCCATGCAACCACCACTCTCTGTGTAAAGAACCTACCTCTGACATCTCCCCTAAACCTTCCTCCAAATACCTTAAAATTGTGCCCCCTCATGATAGTCATTTCCACCATGGGAAAAAAATCTCTGGCTATGCACTCACAGTATCTTGTATATCTCTACCAAGTCACCTCTCATCCTTCTTCGCTGCAATGAGAAATATTCTAGCTCTCTCAACCTTTCTTCATAAGACATGCCCTCCAGTCCAGGCAGCATCCTGGTAAATCTCCCCTGCAGCTTCTCTAAAGCTTGCACATCTTTCCTATAATGAGGCAACTAGAACTGAACACACGACTCCAAGTGTAGTCTAACCATAGAGCTGCAGTATAACCTTGTAGCTCTTAAACTCAATCCCCTGGCTAATGAAAGCCAACACACCATATGTTTGCTTAATAACTCTATCAACCTGGGTGGCAACTTTGAGGGAGTCAATGGACATGAACCCCAAGATCCTTCTGTTCCTCCACACTACCAAGAATCCTGCTTTTAACCCTATATTCTGCATTCAAATTCAACCTTCCAAAGTGAATGGCTTCACACTTTTCCAGGTTACACTCCATCTGCCAGTTATCAGTTCAGTTCTGCATTCTGTCAATGTGTTGTTGCATCCTACAACAGCCCTACATCCTATCCACAACTCTACCAACCTTAATGTCATCAGCAAACTTACTAACCCACTCTTCCACTTTCTCATTCAAGTCATTTATAAGAATCACAAAGAGCAGAGATCTCAGAAACGATCCCTTCGGAACACCTGTGATCACCAAGCTGAATATTTTCCATCTACCATCTTCCCACCCACCGTCTTCAATGGGCCAGCCAATTCTGTATCCAGACAATACAGGTTTCCTCTATCCCATGCCTCTTTACTTTCTGAATGAGCCTAACCTGGGGAACCTTATCAAATGCCTCGTTAAAATCCACGTCCACCACATCCACTGCTCGACCTTCATCAATGTGTTTTGTCACTTCCTCAAAGAATTCAATCAGATTTGTGAGGCATGATCTGCCCCTGCAGATAAATATAAAGTAATCAGGCAGATTCAACATAGTTTCACAAAAGGCAAATCATACTTAACCTATTTATCTGAGTTTTGCGCTGTTAATATAAGGGAACCAGTGAACTAATCTCTGGAATGGGTGGGTTGATTTATGGGGAAAGTTTGGACAGGTTCGGTATATATCCACTGGAGTTTAGAAGGGCGACGTGATTGAAACAAAATTCTAAAGAGTCTTGACAGATTGAATGTGGAAAGGATTTTTTTCTTGTTGATGCTTCTAGAATTTGGAGTTATTGTTTAAAAATGCGTTGCCCATTTAAGACAAAGATGAGGAGAAGACTATTCTCAAGAGCATCATGAATCTTTGGAAATCTCTTGCTTGAAAGTGTGGTAGAAACAGTCTTTGAATATTTTTAATACAGAATTAGATAAATTATTGATAAACAAGGAGGTAAAATGTTATTGGGGCTAGGAATGTGAAGTCATATGATCAGTCCTGAGCAGGCTTGAGGGGTTGAAAGGCCCACTTCTGTTCCTAATTCGTATGTTCTTACATAAGTCTGTAAGACTAATAAATCTATCAAGCACATTTTCTCTCTACTCTGACTGCTTAATAATTTTCTAAATGTCTCGCCTATTTCCTTAATAACACATTCAAGCATTTTTGGAATGACAGATCTGAATATAATTGGGGCATAATTTCCAGCTTTTGTCTCCATCTTTTCTGAAATAGTTGTATTACAGTTGTAGTTTTCAAATCTGCTGGTACCTTTCCAGAAGAAAGGAAATTTTGGAAGATTACAACTAATGTTTCCACTATCTCTGCAGATACTTCCTTTAAGGATCTCAGCCATCAGGACCAGACGACTTGATAGTCCATGCTCCCAATAGTTTTCCTTGTACTTTTTTGTGTTGATCATGTTACTTTAAGACTATTCCTCCATTTGCCCTGATTCTCTATTTTTCTTTATATTTCTGTTTTCTACTGTGAAGATAAATGCAAAAAATGACACCAAGCCATTACGGTTCTTTAAATGGTTAATTGCAACTGTGATGTGCATGGGCTATCGTGATTTTCCAAAGTTGCTTCAGGGATTTGGAAAGCCTGCTCGAAACGTCGAATTCTCTATTCCTGAGATGCTGCCTAACCTGCTGTGCTTTGACCAGCAACACATTTGCAGCTTTAGCTCATTTAGCCACAGATCTTTTTTTTTGGCCCCTTCCTGGACATCGAACGGTTGGGAGTAGGGTGTGCATGAGAGTACCATGAATTGAGGACAAAGATTTTACTTTTTGTTATTTTTCTTTTTTCTTATATTTTCATACCAGTTAATAAGTTAATTTAGAAGGTCATGAAAATTCATGTTGCTAAATTAGGCTCTTTTTTTTCTGAAACTGGTGTTAAGATGTTCCTCAAGAGTATTTGTTTGTTCCATAAAATACCTGACTCTGGAATGCTTGATGTGACTGCTCAGTACCAAACCAAATAAGTGTTCTATTCCTCAATAGTCATTTCTCACTTTTAGAGAAAATGTATACTTTCTAAAATTAACATTCTGAATGAATGTGTTTATCACTTCCAGAAATGCAGTAGCTTGAGACATGGCTCATTTCAGTGCCATTTCGATTTTCAGAACACTCCGCTGTGAATTCATCAAATTAAATTATTTTTTTTAAATGGCATTAAACATTGTGATTTATAACTATTTGAAGTTTTTTTTATATTCTAAGCTGTACACATATGTCAAGATATACAAACTAAATCCAGATCAAAGTATCTAATTGGGTAGGTGCTGGACTGGAATTATTCTGTTCAATTCTAATTTTATACATGGAATGATATTCAAATAACCTTATGCCTGTGGCATCATCACAAGATGTACATCAGCACTGAAATCGAAAACCATCAAAATCGTGATGCTAATTCAATTATCTTCTACTGTAAAGGTCATGGGGCCAATATGAGCCCAGGTTTGATCAACATAATCAGAAGTCAATCCAGACTGAACAAGTAAACAAACATGAGCTTTCAGTACCAAGATCCAGCAGGAACTGTTTGATCATGAACATCATCAGGTTCTGCCAGTGTCACTGAACAAAAAGAGAAAAAAGGCGGCGATTCGAGAGAGTAAAATCTATTAATGAGCTTTATCATTCCTCTCCAAACAAAAACTTAACGTATGTTTGTCCGAAGAAAGTACAACTGTAAACAGATATTGAAAAATGTTGGGAAAAAATGTTGCACTTTGAAAATCTATTCCTACCAGAGACTGCCTTCATGCGACTCTCTGAGAGGTGATTTGTACAATCCAGAGCTACTGTAATGTCACGGTATATCCAAGGATTTGTTTAGTTAACAGTGAAGACTTTAATTTACAACTGAAACACCGTTAATCGAAAACTATGAACCTGTTAGAAGTGTACTTTTGATGCAAGAACATCGCGGTTATAAGAGATGCTGTTAAGAACAATTCAAAACACTGAATCGTAAAGCAACGGTTATTAATGTTTTAAAAAAATAAAAACTCACCCAATATCATTACGATCAAGTGAACAGGAAGGCAATTCATTTTTTTTTAAACTGAAGCTTGCTTCCAACTGTAGAAAGGATGCCTCTGTTTATAATCAGATTACAGCTCGGTCCCTCTCACTAGTGCTCTTTAATCCTAAATCACTGAAGATTCCGGTTTGAGCGCCTCGGTGTTATGCGCCGTTACTGGGGACAGGGAACTCGCAGGTGTTGGAAGGTGCTAAGCACCAGCTGTCTCTGCAGGAAGGAATGGTCCGCTCTTCCAGGTGAGGGCTGGGTTTGGCCGAAGTGTGTTCAGGGCTCCTCACACTCTCTTTCCAACCCTCAACTCCTCACTTCATCCGAGCAGCGGCTCCGTTGGACTGGGAACGCACCAGCACTATGTCTATAGGCTGGAGTGCAATGGTTTGAATGGTTTGGGATCCGCCCAGGAGCTGGGAGATAGCGATCCAATTACACAGCATCACTGGGGCTGGAGCCTTGACGTCAAGGAAGGGGTGGAAATGTGGGCTGGCCAAGCCTGGAGAAAATGAGCGAGTGGAAAGGATCAGAATCGATGACCATCCGGCACTGAATAGTAAAGGAGGAATGAATAGAAACAGAACAAAGAGTCATGGAGCAGCCATGAAACAAAACCGAAGGGGAAAAGCGGGTAAAGGTAGAAGGGAGGGAGGACCAGAATTCTCACACCAGAGGAACAAAGGGAACATGGACGGAGTGTGGAGTACTGCTTTCTAAAACACAATTGCTGAACAGAGAATAAAGACCAGTAAAGAATAAAGAAGTAGCCGGCGCTACTTACTTCGGTGTGAACTACATTTAATCCTTTCCCAAAGCTTTTCAAATAATAATAAGAAACCTTATTGTGCTGAAAATACAGCGAACAGTGAATATAATTGACTGATAATTCATTAAAGCTCCCACTTCAGCTAAAAGCAGATACACTGCTCCCTCTGATTATCGATAACTTGGAAAAACTCTAGTTTTAGAAGTAGTCTTAAACCAGAATTAGAAAATATCTGAAACTGCTTAACTCTTAACAAAGCCCCCTCTGTAGGTGGAAAACAAACACATCTGAAATTGCTGGCAAAATTTAGCAGCTCTGACAGCATCCGAGGGAAGAGAGTAGAGTTAATGTTTCGACTCTGGTTCTGATGAAGAGTCACCGGATTCCAAATATTAACTCTGCTTTCTCCCCACAGACCTGCTGAGTTTCGCCAGCACTTTTTGTCTTTGTTTCCGATCCGCGATTCTTTGTTTTAATCTTCTATAAAAGTGTAAGACCAGTCTTTTTAAAATATGTACATCTTACACATGGGAGTGTGTTTACTTGATTATCTGGTGAGATCGCGAGAATGCAAGACAATAGGGCTTTCCACAAGAGTTTGATTTTTGAACATTCGTAGGAACTAAAATAAGTTTCCTAAAATGTAAATTAAGCAGTCATTTTTTTTTCAGACTTGAAGACAGTACGTTTTGTCTTCTCACTGACATACTTCAGAAAGCGCTTCAGTGATACCCTCGGGGCCTCACTGACAAAGCGCGGCATTCCCACAGACACTTGGTAATCACGAACCCAAACCGTCCTAAGTGGAGGAAGAACATCCGGGAAGGTATCCAGCAACTGGTGACTTGCCGTCCGGAAAAAGCGGAAGCCAGGCATAAACAGCAGAAGGAGTGCGCACACCAATGCCCCATCCATCCCTTCCTGCAGCCAGCACCTGCCCCAAGTGTATTGAGCTTTTAGTAGCCATGTTGGTCTACACAGAGACAGAAAACTGCAGATGCTCGAACCCAAGGTAGACAAGCAGGAGGCTGGAAGAACACAGTATGCCAGGCAGCATCAGGGGGTGGAGAGGTCAACCTTTAAGATCTTAACTTTTCTTCATGGTACTGTCTGGCTTGCTTTGTTCTTCCAGTCTCCTGCTTCTTTATATCAATTTATGCAGTCACACCTTGGGAGTGGAAGAGAATCATCCTCGCCAATGACGATGATAGGAGACTTATAATTAATGTCACTTAGCGTCATTGAGATGTACAGCATGGAAACAGACCCTTTGGTCCAACGTGTCCATGCTGACCAGATAGCCCAACCCAATCTAGTCCCATTTGCCAGCATCTGGCCCGTATCCCTCCAAACCCTTCCTATTCATATACCCATCCAGATGCCTTTTAAATGTTGCAATTGTACCGGCCTCCACCACTTCCTCTGGCAGCTCATTTCATACATGTACCATCCTCTGCATGAAAAAGTTGCCCCTTAGGTCTCTTTTATATCTTTCCCCTCTCGCCCTAAACCTATGCCCTCTAGTTCTGGACTCCCCCACACCAAGGAAAAGACTTTGTCTAGTTATCTTATCCATGCCCCTCATGACTTTATAAACCTCTATAAGGTCACCCCTCAGCCTCCGAAGCTCCAGGGAAAACAGCCCTAGTCTACTTAACCTCTCCCTAAAGCTCAAATCCACCAACCCTAGCAACATCCTTGTAAATCTTTCTGAACCATTTCACAACATCCTTCCATTAGGAAGGAGACCAGAATTGCACGCAATATTCCAACAGTGGCCTAACCAATGTCCTGTACAGCCGCAACATGACCTTCCAACTCCTGTACTCAATACTCTGACCAATAAAGGAAAGCATACCAAATGCCTTCTTCACTATCCTATCTACCTGAGACTCCACTTTCAGGGAACAATGAACCTGCACTCCAAGGTCTCTTTGTTCAGCAACACTCCCAAGGACTTTACCAGTAAGTGTATTAGTCCAGCTAAGATTTGCTTTCCCAAAATGCAGCACCTTGCATTTATCTAAATTAAACTCTACTTGCCACTTCTCAGCCCATTGACCCATCTGGTCAAGATCCTGTTGTAATGTGAGGTAACCCTCTTCGCTGTCCACTACACCTCCAATTTTGGTGTCATCTGCAAACTTATTAACTGTACCTCTTATGCTCACATCCAAAGTAGTGGACCCAGCACTGATCCTTGTGGCACTCCACTGCTCACAGGCCTCCAGTCTGAAAAACAACCCCCCACCACCGCCCTCTGCCTTCTCTATTTGAGCCAGTTCTCTATCCAAATGGCTAGTTTTCCCTGTATCCTATGAGATCTAACCTGGCTCACCAATCTCCCATGGGGAATCGTGTCAAACACTTACTAAAGCCCACGCAGATCACGCCTAATGCTCTGCCCTCATCAGTCCTCTTTGTTACTTCAAAACGTTGAATCAAGTTTGGGAGACATGATTTCCCAAGCACAAAGCCATGTTGACTATCCCTGACCAATCCTTGCCTTTCCAAATACATGAGCATCCTTTCCCTCAGGATTCCCTCCAACAACTTGCCCACCACCGACATTAGGCTCACTGGTCCATAGTTCCCTGGCTTGTCCTTACCACCTTTCTTAAACAGTGGCACCACATTAGCCAACCTCCAGTCTGCCGGCCTCTCACCAATGACTATCGATTATACAAATATCTCAGCAAAAGGCCCAGCAATCACTTCCCCAGCTTCCCACAGAGTTCGAGGGTACACCTGATCAGGTCCTGTGTATTTATCCACTTTAATGTGTTTCAAGACATCCAGCACTTCCTCCTTTGTAATATGAACATTTTTCAAGGTATCACCATCTATTTCCATACATTCTATATCTTACATGTCCTCTTCCACAGTGAGTACTGATGCAAAATACTCATTTAGTATCTCCCCCATCTCCAGCACTCCACACAAAGACTGCCTTGCAGATCTTTGAGGGGTCCTATTCTCTCCCTAATTACCGTTTTTGTCCTTAATTTGGACATGCCGGTATTGGACTAGGATGTACAAAGCTAAAAATCACACAACACCAGGTTATAGTCCAACAGGTTTAATTGGAAGCACACAAGCTTTCGGAGCGTCGCTCCTTCATCAAGGGGTTGTGGTCCACTACCACCTGATGAAGGAGCGTCGCTCCGAAAGCTAGTGTACTTCCAATTAAACCTGTTGGACTATAACCTGGTGTTGTGTGATTTTTAACTTTGTCCTTAATGTATTTGTAAAATCCCTTTGGATTCTTCTTAACTCCATTTGCCAAAGTTACCTCATGTCCCCTTTTTGCCCTCCTGATTTCCCTCTTATGTGTACTCCTACTGCCTTTATACTCTTCTAAGGATTCACTTGATTTATCCTGTCTATATCTGACATAACCAAACCCTCAATTTCTTTAGTCATCCAGCAGTTCTTTCACCCTTACAAGAATATACTTTCTCTGGACTCTCATTATCTCATTTCTGAAGGCTTCCCATTTTGCAGCCGTCCCCTTACCTGTAAACATCTGCTTCTAATCAGCTTTTGAAAGTTCTTACACAGAGAATAACTTTTCATCATTGCACGATCCTTTGCCTGTCCATTTCTCTGGCTCGGTAAAAACAATGACTGCAGATGCTGGAAACCAGATTCTGGATTAGTGGTGCTGGAAAAGCACAGCAGTTCAGGCAGCATCCGAGGAGCAGTAAAATTGATGTTTCGGGCAAAAGCCCTTCATCAGGAATACAGGCAGAGTGCCTGAAGGGTGGAGAGATAAATGAGAGGAGGGTGGGGGTGGGAAGAAAGTAGCATAGAGTGGGGTTGGTGATGAAGATGATAGGTCAGGGAGGAGAGTGGGGGAAGGTAGCAAAGAGTACAATGGGTGGATGGGGGTGGGATGAGAGTGATAGGTCAGAGAGGAGTGTGGAGTGTATAGTTGAAAAAGAAGATAGCTAGGACAAGTCATGGGGACAGTGCTGAGCTGTAAGTTTGGAACTGGGGTGAGGTGGGGGAAGGGGAAATGAGGAAACTGTTGAAGTCCACTTTAAAGCCCTGGGGTTGAAGTGTTCCGAGGCGGAAGATGAGGCATTCTTCCTCTAGGCGTTGGATGGTGAGGGAGGGGGTGAAGGAGGCCCAGGACCTCCATGTCCTTGGCAGAGTGGGAGGGGGAGTTGAAATGTTGGGCCGCAGGGTGGTGTGGTTGATTGGTATGGGTGTCCCAGAGATGTTCCGTAAAGCGCTCTGCTAGGATGCTGTTTACCTCCCACCCCCTCCCCCTCCCCCACTCCAACCTCTCACCCTCACAACGCACTGCCCTCTACTCCCTCTGCTCCAATCCCGACCTCACCATCAAGCAAGCAGATAAAGGGAGCGCAGTGGTAGTCTAGCGCATTGACCTCTACACCGCTGAAGGCAAACGCCAACTCGAGGAACCTCCTCCTATTGCCCCCTCGACCATGACCCCCCTCCCCATCACCAAACCATCATCTCCCAGACCATACAGAACCTCATCACCTCAGGAGATCTCCCATCCACAGCTTCTAACCTCATTGTCCGGGAACCCCGCACTGTCCGATTCCACCTCCTTCCCAAGATCTACAAGCCTGACTACCCTGGCCGATCCATTGTCTCAGCATGCTCTTGCCCCACTGAACTCATCTCTACCTACCTCGACACTGTCCTATCCCCCCTAGTCCAGGAACTCCCCACATAAGTTCGAGACACTACCCACGCCCTCCACCTTCTCCAAGACTTCTGTTTCCCCGGCCCCCAATGCCTCAGCTTCACAATAGATATCCAGTCCCTCTACACCTCCATCTGCCATGACCAGGGCCTCCAAGCCCTCTGTTTCTTCCTCTCCCGACGTCCCCAACAGTACCCTTCCACTGACACTCTCATTCGTTTGGCCGAACTGGTCCTCACATGTAAGAATTTCTCCTTTGAATCCTCCCACTTCCTCCAGACCAAAGGGGTAGCCATGGGCACACATACAGGCCCAGGCTATGCCTGTCTCTTTGTTGGCTACATAGAACAATCCATCTTCCGTATATACCCCGGCACCACTCCCCACCTCTTCCTCCACTACATTGATGACTGCATTGGCGCCACCTCGTGCTCCCGTGAGGAGGTTGAGCAATTCATCAACTTCACCAACAAATTCTACTCTGACCTTAAATTTACCTGGACCATCTCTGACACCTCCCACCCTTTCCTGGACCTCTCCATCTCCATTAATGACGACCGACTTGACACCGACATTTTTTACAAACCCACCGACTCCCACAGCTACCTTGATTACACCTCTTCCCATCCTACCTCCTGCAAAAATGCCATCCCGTATTCCCAATTCCTCCGCCTTCGCCGTATCTGCTCCCAGGAGGACCAATTCAACCACAGAACACATTAGATGGCCTCTTTCTTTAGAGACCGCAATTTTCCTTCCCATGTGGTTAAAGATGCCCTCCAACGCATCTCGTCCACATCCCGCACCTCCGCCCTCAGACCACACCCCTCCAACCTTAAAAAGGACAGAACCCCCTGGTGCTCACCTTCCACCCTACCAAGCTGAAAATGTGTTGCTGGTTAAAGTGCAGCAGGTCAGGCAGCATCCAAGGAACAGGAAATTCAACGTTTCGGGCACAAGCCCTTCCACCCTACCAATCTTCGCATAAACTAAATCATCCGCCAACGTTTCCGCCACCTCCAAATGGACCCCACCACCAGGGATATATTTTCCTCTCCACCCCTTTCCCTCTTCCGCAAAGACCATTCCCTCCGTGACTACCTGGTCAGGTCCTCACCCCCCCCCCCCCCCCCCCCCCCCCCCCCCGCCCCCCCCACAACCCACCCTCCCATCCTGGCACCTTCTCCTGCCACCACAGGAATTGCAAAACCTGCGTCCACACCTTCTCCCTCACTTCCATCCAAGGCCCTAAAGGAGCCTTCCACATACATCAAAAGTTTACCTGCACATGCACCAATATCATTTATTGTATCTGTTGCTCCCGATGCAGTCACTTCTACATTGAGAAGACTGGAAGCCTCCTAGCAGAGCGCTTTAGGGAACATCTCTGGGACACCCGCACCAATCAACCACACTGCCCTGTGGCCCAACATTTCAACTCCCCCTCCCACTCTGCCAAGGACATGGAGGTCCTGGGCCTCCTTCACCGCCGCTCCCTCACCACCCGACGCCTCGAGGAAGAACACCTCATCTTCCGCCTCGGAACACTTTAATCCAGGGCATCAATGTGGACTTCAACAGTTTCCTCATTTCCTCTTCCCCCACCTCACCCCAGTTCCAAACTTCCAGCTCAGCACTGTCCCCATGACTTGTCCTACCTGCATATCTTCTTTTCCACCTATCCACTCCACACTCCTCTCTGACCTATCACCTTCATCCCAACCCCATCCACCCATTGTACTCTTTGCTACCTTCCCCACCCTCCTCCCTGACTTATCACCTCCATCCCCACTCCCACTCACCTATTGTACTCTATCCTACTTTCTCCCCATCCCCACCCTCCTCTCATTTATCTCTCCACCCTTCAGGCATTCTGCCTGTATTCCTGATGAAGGGCTTTTGCCCGAAACATCGATTTTACCGCTCCTCGGATGCTGCCTGAACTGCTGTGCTTTTCCAGCACCATTAATCCATTTCTCTGGCTGGTTTTGGATTCCAGATGGAAGAGCAACACAAAATATATGTTCCAAATGTTAGAGACCACAGCGAGAGATCAGAAGTATTTCCTGCTGTCTTAGCAAATACACAATGTAGTCTCATACTGAACTATTTAAATAGCAGTCAAGATTCCATTGCTAATCACAAGGCAGTGACATCAATTAGAATTCTCATGAATCTTACAGAACAAGCTACATGTGGAATTGTTGAATGAAAGAAAGAATGGCATTGCTCAGAGTTAAATAGAAGCTAACTCTCACAATGCTAGCTCGCATGTGATGACTGGCATGTTAACACTGAAATTAACACTTATGGAAACCTCCCTTTATGTAAATTGATGCTTCAAGGAGAGTAAAGGAGGCACATTAAGGAATGATCATATAAAGGGAATGGGCATGTCAATAAGTTAGCATTTTCATCCTGTCCAACTTGAATCCAGCACTGATTGGAAATTTGTCTTCCCCAGCAGCTATACATATTTGTAATCTTGATCCATCATTAATCACTCATAAATGTACAGCTAAAACGTGGCAAGAAATAACACTAACACAGCAATAGTATTTAAAGAAGCCATTGAATCATTAATGTGGAAAATAGAAATAAACATTGGGACAGGTTGAAGTACTTTTTAAAAATGCTTTTTTGGGTCATTTTAAGGGATGTTTAGCTGTATCTTCTCAGTGATCAATACTTCTTTATGCTAATGTTAGGGGAGAATTGTTGCCACATATTCTATTTCTAAAACTAAACATCCTTTATGCCACTTAAAAAAAATCACCACCAACCCAAATAATTTTGCCAAGAGTGCAGAGGTATCATCTGGTAGATTCCATGTAATTTCAACGTGACTGCCAATATTCCTGAGCCAAATGATTCTGTTGTTTTAACAATCTTATAAAACAGGTTAAAAAGCAGGAATACTGCTGACACACACCCCGGCTTAATCTATGTATATGTAGTGGCTTCAGTGTAAATCAACTATGAAGGACCTACTGGTATAGTCTTCTGATATAACTTTGTAAGTTCCTCAAGTGTGTAGCAAAGCCAGACAATTCTGAAGAAGACACATATTGGACTCAAAACATTGTTTCGGTTTTCAAAGATGCTGCCAGACCTGCAGAGTTTCTACTGCAGTTCCTGTTTTTATTTCAGATCTTTAGCATTCACAATACTTTGCTTTAGTTCAGAAAGTTTAAAGGTTTGATTACCAAGTTTTCTGCATTGAATTTGTTATTGTCATCTAGGGTCACAACTGACCTTGGGTGATTTGGGATAGGAAATTACGAGAGGGAACTTCCTTCTGATCATTATGACAGTAATCCAAACCACAGTGCAAGTGTGTGAATATGGGGTGAGCATGGATTTGGGCTAAAATGCAATGTCTATACTTGGTACAACTGTTTATACTTTACGAACGGTCACTTAAATATGAGGGTGTCTGGCAGCTAAAGGACCAATCACAATGAGGAATCAGTTCCTCCAAGCTAGCGGTCAACAAAATTTTATGAGAAAGAACATATACTTTCACAATGTCTTCAACTACTTGAATTTGACATTTATTTCTCCCATCACACATGAGCCCTAAATTTGATACGGTACATTGACATTTATCTGTAACTGACTGTTAGATATTCCTGCTCCACCAATGTCAGTGTGCTTCTGGTCCATATAGGTGTAAGGGTCGCAGGTTTGATCCTGAGTTAGTGTAAGAACATTAACTGTGTTTTTTGAAATACCAGCAAACATTCTCCTAATCCATTCCTGCTTTTTGAAGCCTGCTAGAAAATGTACATTTGGAAATCCCAGATGGGAGTAGGAATACAATTCAATTGTAAAATCACCACTTTCCTGTTACACTTCACCATCTAAGGTCACATTTAAAAATAATCACTTGAGTATAATACCAGAGTGTGACCAGTGACTGTGGAACAATAACCAACAGAAGTTGTCATTTGTTTTGTTCCAATGAGAGTTAAGACGTAGAGGAGAATTTCATCCTTTGTGCCAAAATCATTCTTGAGTTTAGCTAAATCCTTATTTAAGTCCATCAGTGTTAACCAGAGCTAAAACATTTAAGCTTGTAAAATTTTAAAGCTAATTATGGTCAGCGGAATACTGAGCCAAACAGATCATTGTTTGCCTTATTTCAGCATATTACTATTCAGCATAACTATAATATGTAATGTGAGAAATGTGGGTAACCACAAAACAATTAACTCTCAATGCTTGGAAACTCTTTGCATTTTCAAACTTCCTTTTAATTTCAATGATAATCAATTTGACAATTCAGAAAGGCCCTCTGCTGCAAAACTGAGTTGTCATTGGATTTCAGTTGGGATCTACAAGTAGAAACTGTGCCAATTTATTAATGAAGTAGGTCACAGAAAAATAATGTGTTTATGCCTCTTACAGGGTTTATTTTGTTTATTTCTGTTACTTCAGCTAACATTATATGTATTTAGTTTTATTTTTGCTGTGTTTATTTCTGCCAGATAAGTACTCCAATGGCAACTATACTTACAAGTCACATTGAATATGAAAACACAAATTTAATTGTTTACTACAACACATTTGTGTCCACGTTTAGACATATAATGAGTTCTGGTTAAATCACAAGGAGTTTGTGGTGAGAAAGAAATCCCCTCATGTCCTAATTCAGAGCCCTAATTTTCCCAAACTGAAATTCGTGACTTCCATGGGTTTTCAGAAACAGTGAATGGGGTCACAAAGAATAAAATGACAGGTCACTGCTGCCCCCTTGTATTGTCTCAGCAATACAAGTTGCCAACCACTAGATAAACATCTGTGGTTGGGCAGTTTGATTGGCTGCAGTGGCTCTTTTAAGGTAAGCTGTAACAAACTTGTATCTTTATAAACAGGTCAGAGGTTACCTGGGCAGGTTCTCAAAGCACACTGATTGAACAGGACACAGATTTAGTGACTGGCAGCCACCTGGACAACAAGCGATCGGGATTTTCATCACGAATTGTCATATTTTGATCTATTTTACACAGGCCTTAAAAACCAAACCACTGCTTCTTTATTGCACTTTTCTTTTTGTTGGAATGTGGAATTGTGTTAATTTTCAACTGCTAAAATGGGGTTGTGTTGGTAAATAGTTTGGGAAGTGCTTGCCTCATCTTCCCTGCCTAGCAATTGTCTCCACTCCAACATAGGCCCTTCCAGTCTCAGCCCTATAAACTGCTTTTTGAATTACTTGGGCTTGCATATTCATGACTGTTAATAATCTCCTGAAATCTTTGTTTTTGTCACCACCTTTAAGTCTTAATTACACTACTTCTTTGAGAACCTCCTTATGTTTCTTCTACTCGATACATGTAATTTTCTATCTTAAAAGAATCAGGGAATACTTATTATTTTAAGCCGGCTGTGTGAATACTAGTTGCTATTTTCCAAATTTAAAAATGTGGAGTAACCTGAAATTATGCAGACAGTACAAGATCATGTTTTAAACGTAAGCTGAATCTAATTTAATTGAGTAAGTGCAGCCAAAAAACATAAGTCCTTTCTAATGTTTCACCAGTGAAGTGGTTATTTTTGTAACGTAGAAAGAGTTAGGTGTAACATTTTATTCAATTTTATAATATATAGAACATAGAACAATACAGCACAGAACAAGCCCTTTGGCCCACGATGTTGTGCCGAACATCTATCCTAGATTAAGCACCCATCCATGTACCTATCCAATTGCCGCTTAAAGGTCGCCAATGATTCTGACTCTACCACTCCCACGGCAAGCGCATTCCATGCCCCCACCACTCTCTGGGTAAAGACATCTCCCCTATACCTTCCACCCTTCACCTTAAATTTATGTCCCCTTGTAACACTCTGAATATATGTTATGAGGAAGGATTTAATCTCTATTGCATACCAAATTAACATTATTTTGATCCGCAATTCACAAATAAAAGCCAATTTGGGACGTAAATTAGAAACTTTCTAATGCGGGAACTTGCCAGAACAGTCAGCAAAATAATCCCTGAATTCCAAAGGAAAGGCAGTTCTTGAGAAACTTAAATAGTAAGAGAAAGGAGGATATTTATAAGAAACACTTTTGGAGATCAGATATTTCACAGCTAGTACGCAAATGGATAATCAATCAGTACTTACCTGCAATATTCTTCTGAATCATCTGTTAACAACCACCATTGGCTTTTTTCAACCCACTTTAGGTTCAATGCAAAAAGCAAAATTCATGTCTCATAAATTTGAAAGCTGGCACAAATGTAGTGTAGGAGGAAAATCCCCCTTGTCTTCTAGGATATACATAATAAATAGGATGCTGACTGCAGTATTTTCCTGATCATACTGACATATGAGATAAGAGCAGGACTAGCCTTTTGGCCCCTCC
Organism: Hemiscyllium ocellatum; assembly: GCF_020745735.1. Classification (NCBI taxonomy): domain Eukaryota; kingdom Metazoa; phylum Chordata; class Chondrichthyes; order Orectolobiformes; family Hemiscylliidae; genus Hemiscyllium; species Hemiscyllium ocellatum. The sequence continues at coordinate 59,025,628 of NC_083412.1, read as the reverse complement.
AGCTTGCTCCAACAGTTAATAAGATCATGGCTGATCACATTATGACCTCAACTCAACATTCTCACCTTCCCCAATATTTTTCCCCTTTTGCTAACCACAAATCTATCCAATTCTGCCTTAAAAATATTTATAGACTGTGCTTCCACTGTCATTTGAGGAAAAGCATTCTAAAGATGCACAATCTCTGAGAAAAACAATTTGACCCATCTCTTAAATAAGAAATTCCTTATTTTTAAACAGAGTCCTAGATCTGGATTCCGCAGGAAAGGTAACATTCTCTCCACATCCACCCAGTCAAGTCCTTCATGATCTTTCAACCAAAGTGGCTTCTTGCTCATTTAACCCCCAATGCATGCAAGCTTAACATGTCCAATATTTCCTCATAAGACACCCACCTATTCCACGTATTGATCTGATCTGCTTCGAAAACATTTACATCCTTCCTTCAAACTGACTCAACATAGCTTCATGAAGGGAAAATCATGCCTGGTAACTGTATTAAGAATTCTCTGAAGAGGTGACTAGAGGACAGATAAAGGAGAGCCAATAAATTTGTTATGCTTGGTTTTTCCAATAGGTATTCAATGAGATGCAACATGTAAGGCTACTTAATATAACCCCATGATGACAGGGAAGAAACATGGTTGGCTTACTAAGAACAGAGAAAGAGCGCATTGGAGAGCCTATCATGGGCCTGCTCCTGGACCTGGCAAGTCCAGGCAGTGGGTCATGGAGACATTGTAATTCCCTACTGACTGCCTCTCTTTTCTGGTAATCCTAAAGCATTTAGGGATACATGGGCACAGTGGGGCTGGGTTGCATTATCTCTCCCACCAACAACATCTTGATTTAATAATTTCCCTTGTTTGTCCCCTTTTTATTTTGGTTTTTTCAGGGGTGTGTTTTTATTTTATATTTAGTAATTGGTTGATTTGCTGGTGGTTTTATTTGTGCATTGAAAAAAAACCAGAGCTTTTCCTTAGTGGGAGTTCGCTTCTATGCAGAAGAATTGTCCTGAGAGAAACATGGAAACTGATATTTCTCCTAAATTATAGATTTACAATAAAACCCCAGTGATTCTCTGAAAGCCTTTGGCTGCCGAATTTAACAGGTGGATATTGGTGTATGAAACATGGTAGCAGAGGATCAGTTGTGATCTTTTCAGGTGGGAAGACCATGAAAACCGTGCCAATTCCTGTTTCTGGCAAAAGCAAAGCTGCTGGTACTTTCTCAGTTGAAATAGCTGAGTCACAGCCAGTGACTATTTAAAGTGAATTAGCTGAGTCATGCTGCAGGATCATGAATTATGATTATTCACCGGTATTTTTAGAATTGGTGCAATGCTAGCAGTGGAAGAGTGAGGTGGAGGTGTTGACTTGGGTCACTTCTCTAACCAAGAAGAAACAAGCTTCAGTTTTATCCTCACCAGGAAGGAGGAAAGTTAGAAATTAGGTATTTTTGAAACCAAATACAAAAAGCTCTGGAAATCATACAAGGATTGGTTTTTCCAATAGGTATTCAACAAGATGCAACATGCAAGGCAACTTAATATAGCCTATGGTGTCAAGGAAGAAACAGGGTTGGCTTACTAAGAATGGTGATAGAGCACATCAGAGAGCCTATCATGGGTCTGCTCCTGGACCTGGCCAGTCAAGGCAGTGGGTCATGTAGACATTGTAATGGGAAGAGTCAGGAAAATGATTCGAGTATGACAGGAAACCTTTCCTAATACTACATTTAAATCCAACCATAAAGACACATTCCTTATGATTACCAGGGGCAAATTATGAATTTTCAAACACAGAAAACGTGGGAGACAATGTTGATGATGAAACACTGTGTATTTTGCGCATCCATGAGTTCTACAATTTAGAACCAGAGGGGCAGGAGTTAAGACCTCAGAAAATACATACTGATGAACACGCTGATTGTACAGAGCATGAAGAAATAGTCTCCTGTGGAACCATTTGCCCAAAAGTGAGTTCACAGATGGTTTAGCGTCCACCAGAATCAGTTAATGGTAATGGTTAAAAAGTCATAGCTTTTGGCTTTTTATCTAAATGCAGGAAACACTTGTAACAAGATTGCTGAGATAACAGCAAAACTAGAAATGAATGAGTATGGTTTGATAGCTATTAGACGGACATGGTCACAGGGTGGCCAAGACTGGGAACTCTATTCAAGGTATTCAATGGTCTGGAAGAATAGGCAAAAAGGAAATGGAGCTTTGTTAATAAAGGAACACATCAGTGCATGGGTTAGTAATGATGCAGGTACAATGTGGAATCAGGTTTGGGTGATAATAACGAATAACAAGGGAAAGAAATCACAGGCCTCCAAAGTTCTACCTCAGTGTAGGACAATAAATCAAGATATAATGAAGACATATAAGAAGGGCATTATAATTGTCATGGGTGATTAAATCTGCATACTGACTGGACATCTCAGATAGGCAAGGGTAACCTGAATTTGTGGAGTGCATCAAGAATCGTGTTATGAAACCTTGCATCACAGAACCTAGCTGGATACAGGCTCTTTTACATCTAGCAATATGTAATGGGATAGCTTTAAAAGGAGATCTTGTAGGATGTGCTTAGGCATAGCAAACGCAACAGGGTAGAATTTCAAATTCAATTTGAGAGATTCTCAAACTAGTATCCTCAACTTAAGCAAGGGCAATTGCAGAGGTGTGACGGAAGAGTTATATAAATCACAATATACTAAAGGGAAGATCAGTTCATGAGCATTTAAACAGATATTACGTAGTATGCAGCAAAAACCATTCCAGTCAGAAAGAAGCTCAATAAGAAAGATGACTCACTTGTGGTTAACAAAGGTGGTCAAGGAGAAGAAAACAATAAGTCTCACAAACAATTGAAAACTAGTGGTAGTCCAGAGTATTGGGAATTATCAAGCCACCAGGGTTGGAGGATTTGAGCTATAGGGAGAGGCTCAACAGGCTGGGGCTGTTTTCCCTGGAGCATCGGAGGCTGAGGGGTGATCTTATAGAGGTTTATAAAATTACGAGGGGCATGGACAGGGTAAATAGACAAAGTATTTTCCCTGGTGTCATGGAGTCCAGAAATAGAGGGCATAGGTTTAAGGTGAGAGGAAAAAGATATAAAAGACATCTACGAGGCAACTTTTTCATGCAGAAGGTGGTACGTGTATGGAATGAGCTGCCAGAGGATGTGGTGGAGGCTGGTACAATTGCAGCATTTAAGAGGCATTTGGATGGATATATGAATAGGAAGGGTTTGGAGGGATATGGGCCAGGTGCTGGCAGGTGGGACTAGATTGGGTTGGGATATCTAATCGGCATGGACTGGTTGGCCTGAAGGATCTGTTTCTATGCTGTACATTTCTATGACTCTATGACCAGCATTGAATGACTGTAAAGATAATAAATAGGGAAAAAGAATTGATTCTGAGGATAATTAGACAAGAAATATAAACACAAACAGTAAAATCTCCTACAGGTATATAAAAGAAAGAGTGTAGCTAAAGTGACTGTGGGATCCTTGAAGGACCCAATGGGGGAATTATAAATGGGGAATAAGGAGATGCAAATCAGTGTTTTGCATCAGTCCTCACTGTGGAGGATTCTGTAAACATATCAAAGATGACAGATAAGCAAGGTGAGTGATAATGGAAGAAAGATTTTGTAACAATCTGTAACACATGGGACAAGGTCTTTGACAAACTAACAGGATGAATGACAAACATGTACCAGGATCTAATCACCTGCATCCAAGGGATTAAAAGAAAGTCACTGCAGAGAATGTGAGGCACAGATTGAAATGTTCATGAATTCATTGGACGGTTCCAGTTTGTTGGAAAACTGTGAATGTGATGGTTCTGTTCAAAGAGAGATAGAGACTGAAAGCAGGAGACTATAGGCTAGTTAGCCTCACATTGACAGTTAGGAAAATGCTGAAGTCCATTATTAAAGAAGAAACAGCAGGACATTTAGAAAAGCCTAACATAATCCAATTGAGTTAACATATTTTTATGAAAAGGAAATTGTGTTTGACAAATTTGCTGGAGTTCTTTGAGGATATAATAAACAAAGTTGATGAAGTGAAACTGGTAGGTATAGTGTATTTCCAGAAAGTGTTCCATAAAATGTCACATAAAAGGTTATTGCACAAGATCAGAGCTCAGAGTATTAGAAGTTGTGTATTAGTATGGATTGAAGATTGGCTAACCTGCAGAAGGTGACCATTTAGGATTAATGGGATTTTGCTGTTTCAGTAAGAACAGAGAAGATGGTAAAAGAAGGGGTGGTGTGGCATTGTTAGTCAAGGACAATATTACGGTGGCAGAAAGGACATTTGAGGACTTAACTACTGACACAGTAAGGGCTGAGGTTGGGAACAGGAAAGGAGAGGTCATCCTGTTGGAGTTTTCTGCCTGCCTCCAAACAGTTTCCAAGATGTAGAGGAAAGGATAGCAAAGTTAATTTTGGATAGGAGTAAGAGTAACAGGGTATTGTTATGGAGGTCTTTAGCTTTCCAAATATTGACTGGAAATACCATTGTTTGAGTACTTTAGATGGGTCAATAGATAAGCCAGGAAGAGATGAGGCCACATTGGATTTGGTACTGGGTAATGAACCTGGCCAGGTGTTGGATTTGGAGGTAGGTGAGCACTTTGGTGATAGTGACCACAATTTGGTTATGTTTACTTTAGTGATAGAAAAGGATAGGTATATAACGCAGGGCAAGAGTTATTGCTGGGAGAAAGGCAATTTTGATAGGATTGGGCAAGGTTTAGGATGCATAAGATGGGGAAGGAAACTGCAGGGGATGGGCACAATTAAAATGTGGAACTTCTTTAAGGAACAGCTACTGCGTGTCCTTGATAAGGATGTTACTGTCAGGCAGGGAGGAAGTGGTCGAGTGAGGGAGCTGTGGGTTACAAAAAAAGTTGAGTCTCTTGTCAAGAGGAAGAAGAAAGATTATGATAGAATGAGACGTGAAGGCTCAGTTAGAGTGCTTGAGAGTTACAAGTTAGCCAGGAAAGACCTAAAGAGGGAGCTAAGAAGAGCCAAGAGGGGACATGACAAGGTTGGCAGGTAGGATCAAGGAAAACCCAAAAGCTTTCTGCAGGTATGTCAGGAATAAAATAATGACTAGAGTAAGATTAGGGCCAATCAAGGATAGTAGTGGTAAGTTATGCATGGAGTTTGAGGAGATGGGGAAGCACTAAACGAATATTTGTCAGTATTCACATTGGAAGAAGACAATGTTGTCAAGGAGAATACACAGATATAAGCTACTAGATTAGATTAGATTCCCTCCAGTATGGAAACAGGCCCTTCAGCCCAACCAGTCCACACCAACCCTCCGAAGAGTAACCTACCCTGACCCATTTCACTTAACACTATGGGCAATTTAACATGGCCAATTCACCTGAACTACACATCTTCAGACTGTAGGAGGAAACCAGAGCACACGGAGGAAACCAACGCAGACACAGGGAGAATGTGCAAACTCTACGCAGGCAGTCACCCAAGGCTGGAATCAAACCTGGGTCGCTGGGGCTGTGAGGCAGCAGTGCTAACCACTGAAGCACCATGTCGCCCAGACTAGAATGGATTGAGGCTCACGAGGAGGAGATGTAAGCAATTCTGGAAAATGTGAAAATAAATAAATTTCCTGGGCTGGATTGGATTTATCCTAGGATTCTCTGGGAAACGAGGGATGAGATTGCAGAGTTTTTGGTTTTAATGTTTATATTGTCGTTGTCTACAGGAATAGTGCCAGAAAATTGAAGGATAGCAAATATTGTCCCCTTGTTCAAGCAGGGGAGAAGAAACAACTCTGTTAAATATAGACCAGCAAGCCTTACTTCGGTTGTGGGTAAAGTATTGGAAAAGGTTGTAAGAGTTAGGATTTACAATCATTTAGAGAGGAATAAGTTAATTAGGGATAGTTAACATGGTTTTGTGAAGGGTAGGTCATGCCTCACAAACTTTATTGAGTTCTTTGAGATGGTGGTGGATGGATGAGGATAAAGCAGTTGATGGCGTGTATGTAGATTTCAGTAAGATGTTTGATAAGGTTCCCCCATGGTGGGCTAAATATAGAAAATATGGAGGCATGGGATTGAGGGTGATTTAGCAGTTTACATTTGAAATTGGCTAGCTGAAAGAAGACAGAGGGTGGTGGTTGATGGGAAATGTTCATCCCCGAGTTTAGTCACTAGTGGTGTACCGCAAGGAGCTATTTCGGGGTCACTGCTGCTTGTCATTTTCATAAATGACCTTGATGAGGGCGTAGAAGGATAGGTTAGTAAATTTGCAGATAACACTAAGGTCAGTGGAGTTGTGGATAGTGCTGAAGAATGTTTCAGGTTACAGAGACACATAGATAAGCTGCAGAGCGGGGCTGAGAGGTGGCAAATGGAGTTTAATGTGAAAAAGTATGAGGTGATTCACTTTGGAAGGAGCAACAGGATTAAAGAGTACTGGTCTAATGGTAACATGCTTGGTAGTGTAGATGAGCAGAGAGATCTCGGTGTCCATGTACATAGATCCATGAAAGTTGCCACTCAGGTTGATAGGGTTGTTAAGAAGGCATACGGTATGTTAGCTTTTATTGGTAGAGGGATTGAGTTTCAGAGCCACAAGGTCATGCTGCAACTGAGCAAAGCTCTGGTGCAGCTGCACTTGGAGTATTGCATTCAGTTCTGATCCCTGCATTATAGGAAGGATGTGGAAGCTTTGGAAAGGGTGCAGAGGAGATTTACTAGGATGGTATGGAGAGAAGGTTTTATGAAGAAAGGCTGAGGGACTTGAGGCTGTTTTTGTTAGAGCGAAGAAGGTTGAGAGGTGACTTAATTGAGACATAGAAGATAATCAGAGGGTTAGATAGGGTGAACAGTGAGAGCCTTTTTCCTCTGATGTTGATGGCTAGAACGAGGGGACATAGCTTTAAATTGAGGGGTGATAGATATAGGACAGATGTCAGAGGTAGTTTCTTTAGTAAGAGTGTAGTAAGGGCATGGAACGTACTGCCTGCAATAGTAGTAGACTCACCAACTTTAAGGGCGTTTAACTGGTCATTGAATAAACATATGGATGATGATGGAATAGTATAGGATAGATGGGATTCAAATTGGTTTCACAGGTCGGTGCAACATCGAGGCCTGAAGGGCCTGTATTGTGCTGTAATGTTCTATGTTCTATATAGATTCAATAGGCTGTTTCCTGTATTATCTAGAATGACTGACTAGGTTAGGCCTTAACCATTGGAGTTTAGATGAATGAGGGCGATCTTATTGAAATATATCAGGTGAAGATTTTGAGAAAATGTTTTCACTGTTGGGGGAATAATGATCTAAGGGGCATTCATTTAAAATTGAGATTCAAAGGAACGTCTTCTCTTAGGGGGAAATGAAAGTGTAGAATTCTCTACCACAGAGAATTGTGGAGGCTATATCACCAAAAGTATTTAAAGAGGAAGTCAATAAGTTTTTTTTTAGTATTGTGAAGTTGACATCTATGTTGAGAAGGTTTGAAAGAGAAGTTGGCATCATGGTTAGATCAGCCAAGATCTTACTAAATGGCAGGACAGGCTTGAGGAGTCAAATAGCCTACTCCTACTCTTCCTCCTAGTTTTAATGTTCTTACATCTTTATAACTGGAGGGTAGCCACAATTGTGGGACATACAGACAAATCCATGGAAAAATATACAAATTGGCTAAATGTTCAAGATGAGGGACAAGGAGTGAAGGCCATGGATTGGAAACAAAGGTATGAAAGTGGAATACTACAAAATGCAGTACTAGTACTTATTTGGGGGATGCATGTAGGAGAAAAAAGGTCACCTCCTCCTGATAGGAGTAATATAGAGAGATCTCAATGAGAGCAAAGTGGCTACAGCTGAACCAGGAGACCAAGCTGTTTTCTCGGACAATGTATAAAGATAGAATCCCATGAGGGTCTAGTAGAGTGGAAGAGAGGGTGATAAAAGAGGTTAAAGGAAGACTGACAAAAACAATAAGAATTTAGGGTGTGTTTGGAAATTGATGACTGATGTCAACCTGCTTTGTCAAACAGGTGAATTGGTATGGACAGGGGCCTAAACATGGAACATGTAAAGCTCAGACTAGGTTCGTCACTTGAAGCTTTGAGGAATGTTTAGATAAAAGAAATGTTAAGATAGACTCTTCAATTTCTGAAACAATCATTTTGAAAGTCTGTTCAGCCAGTTTAACAACCTTTTGTTTGGAAGTGTAAAATTACAGATATCAAAACAATGTTTCTTCAACATGATTTGAAGATGCCAGTATTGGACTGGGGTGTACAAAGTTCAAAATCACACAACACCAGTTTATAGTCCAACAGGTTTAATTGGAAGCACTAGCTTTTGGAGCACTGCTCCTTCATCAGGTGGTTCACAAGCACCTGATTGAAAAGCAGAGCTCCAAAAGCTAGTGCTTCCAATTAAACCTGTTGGACACTAACCTGGTGTTGTGTGATTTTTAACTTTCTTCAACATAATCTACTTGAGAGAGTAACACTCTACAGTCCCAAAAGAAACACCTGGATTAGATGGGGACTCTGAAAATTATATAAATGTGGTTATGAAGTAAACAATGCTCCTCAGTTGTGGTATTTTTCAGTAGGTGCAGTTCTGTAAACATTGGGGTGATCACGACTAAAGGCGGATATGGTGAAGTTTAATTGACATTATATCTTTGTTTGGGTGAAGAAAGGATTATCAATCAAATTAGGAGGGAATTGAAAATGGTTGTCAAGCTTCTAGAGCCTTCAAACTTGTGGGTTGGGAAATTGAGCAGGCTGATTCAAATGTAAATCCAGACCAGAAAATGTCAGTCCCATTAGAATTAGTCATAGCCAGTGTGGTATGAACAGAAAGATGTGGCTGTTAACAAGGAAGAGATGGAACAGCTGAGGAGGCTCATCTGACAGCTCAACTGGTTAGGCACACAGACCAGATGGAAGTTTTGATGTGTGGGAATTTAGTCTGACCATGAAAACTTGACAGGAAATATTGAGACCAAATAAAACATTTTAAAAATTACAAAGAGAGATACATATGCTGACGTTCTTACTTTAGATGATCCCAATAATATAACGTTAGTCATCTTTAGTGATGGCAAGAGTGTTAAATTTGAATAACAGAAACTATGAAGGCAAGGGACACAGATTTGCTGAAGTGAATTGGGGAAAGATATTAAAAGGCATGACTGTTTCTCAGAAACATGGTGCACCACAAAATGGAACTTTTTTATAAGACATGGCAACTCTTTTTGAATTTCTGGGAAGCAGACTTGTCTGCCATTTTAATTAGGGCATTTGTTTGCCCATTATGATTATGTCTAGTGAGCCTTGTGCCCTGGGAGGAAGAATCATGAAAAGATATGGGTGTAATAACAATGTTCCTGAAGGGTGGGAGCCTCGGTGTGGTTGCGCTGAGTGGCATTATTTATTTATTTATAGATTTGTAGTGAGTGTAGTTTTGATTTGTTTTGTAGAGTAGGGTGGTAGTTAGTTTACTGTAATTGCTGTTGTAATTTTACATCGTTATATTTTGTGATTTTATAATTTTGTAAAGAAAAATTTCTCAATAAAAATATTTTTTAAAAAGGCATAACTATACATAAGTGATGGAACAATGTTTAAATAACTATGCTATGATTTACAACAACTATTTGCTCTTTCAAGTTGTGAAAGGTCAGGATTACACAAGATTCTAAAGAAAAACCTAATAAATTCACCAGAAAATAGCAGTAATTCTCAGGATTGAGGGATTTATACAATATAACAAAGGAGGTCCAAGTAGATGATCAAGAAAAAAAGGACTTGAAAATGAATGCAATCTTACAATAGATAAAAAAAGACTGTAAAAGCTGCTATACAGACAAAAAAAAGGAAATGTTTTGCTAAAACAAATGTGTTCCATGAAAAGCCAAGTGATGTGGATTTATAATAGGATATATAGAAATGGTAGCTTTCACTGAGGAATATACAAGAAATCTCCCAGAGGAAGATATCCAGTTTGCTAGGGAGGATGAGGAGCTGAAGGAAATTTGCATTAGTAGAAAAATTGCACTGGAGAAATGACAGGAACTGAAAGTTGATAAATCCTAAGGATCAGATGGTCTACATCCCAGAGTGTTGGAAGTGGTGACTAAAGATAATCCATTGGTGGATTATCTTACAAATTTGTATAGATTCAGAAATGATTCCTGTGGATTGGAAGTTGACAAGTGAAGGTAGCTATTTAAAAAGGGAACATTATAATTAGTAATTCACCTCCTGACTCCCTCGAGCCTATCTACCATCATCAAGGCACAGTCAGAACTGTGATGGAATACTCCCAATTTGCCTGGAAGGGTGTAGCCCCAACAACACTTAAGAAGCTTGATGCCATTCAGGAGAAAGTAGCCTGCTTGATTCTGGCCACCTTCACACACATTCTGTCACTACATCATCAGTGCTCAGTAGCAGCAGTGTTTGCTAACTACAAGGTTCAGATAATGCAGTTTCCAATTTTATGATAACTTCTATCTAGAAGGACAAGGGTAGCAGATAGATGGCAATACCGCCATCTGCAAGTTCCCCTCCAAGATGCTCACCATTCTGACTAGGAAATATATCAACATTCTTTCTGTGTCATTGGGTCAAATTCCTGGAATTCCCTCCCTAACAGCATTCTGGTAAATGTACAGCACATGGACCACAGCAGGTCCAGAAGACAGCTCACCACTACCATCTTCTCAAGGGCAACTAGGAAAGGGAAGTAAATGCTGGCCCAGCCAGCAACATACATGTCCCATGAGCAAATGATTTAAAAGGTTGTTAACTTGGTAGTTGAGGTCACTAGTGGGCTTTTGGACATGGAAAGGGGCAAGAAGGAAAGGTGGAAACTGATGTTTGTTCTAAACTAGATTCACAATAAAACCCTTGTAACTGTCTGACGGTCTTTTGCTTCCTGATTCAACTTATGGATTTCAGTGAATGAAACACATTTCATATCCTAACTTAAAGCTATTTCGGAGTTGTTAATTGTATCCCAACACTGGTGCAAAATATCAGTTCAATTAATATGCCGTCACATTATTTTCCCTTATTACATCCACAGACTGACCTTCTTCAGGATCAATGGTCACAGTTTTAACTCTTTTTAAATACTTAGATAAGCTTTCACTACCTGATTTTATATTCGAGCTAGTTTTCTCTCGTTCTGTAATTTCCCCTTCTTATTTAATCTCAGTCATTCTTTGCTTCTTTTTATTGTTTGTCCAGCATTCCAACCCGCCACCAATCATTCTGCAAATGTATGTTTTTACTATAATTTAACGCTATTTTTAACATTATTTACTTAAATCCAGACTGTGGATGCACTCCCTGCAATTTTCTTTCTCATTCGAATGTATCTATCCTGTGCACTTTGAAATAATCCTTTAAACATTTGCCACAGTATCTGTATTGACTTATTCCTTAACCAATTTTCCAGTTTACTTTAGCTAACCTGCTTTATAATTGTCTTTATTTATGTTTAAATTACCAGTTCTGGACCCACTCTGATTGAAAAAGTTAATAATCTTATAATCATTATCATGACAGTAAAATCTGTATGAGAAATTGAGTGAGGTCTCTCTCGATGGCATGTCCGAATTCCCCAAACAAGTTTGAAACATGAAGATGAGATCCTTGCTAGGGAATGATGAAAGACCTATTAACACGGTTATTGACCATATCACATCATTATCACCAAATCTCACCTCATCAATATGCAAATTCAAATTATAACACCCTGGGTAGGAACTAGATGCCAGGTATTCCAGACAGGAAAGTCAGAGCATATTCCTGGTGACTCCAGTTTTTCACTTGCTCCTCTGGACCTCCATCATGGACACCCAACAGCATCATTTCAGGGCACACTCCATACATATAGGCTTCATGAACTGCATGTCAATGGATGTTGGCATCCTACACATGCCAGCTTTTCTGCATTGCAATGGCACATTTCCAATGCACTTACAGTATGCTTCTGCTTTTTAATGTTACTCTTTGAGTGCATCAGCATGTCTCATTGCAGTGCTGTTGCCATGACACTTAGTGTGCAGGGATAAGTACCCAGCCCCCAGGTGGCACCGGGCTGCACTTCAGGGCCACTTGCTTGCTTTCTTAGCATTTGCTCACTTAGCACTCACCTGGATGCTCACAACATCTCTGTGTTATATTGACTTGCTTTGCATTTTAGCAATTTTCCATCTCAATTAGTGTTAACAAGTGCACAATATTTCTGCCTTGACTTGCCATGTTAACACTGATGCAAAGCCAAGCCAGTTATAGTTGTCAGCAGTCAAGGGAGTGGACATGTTGCTGGATGGCATCATGCCAGTATTAGTTCAAGAGTATGCCATGGTCATTTGGCTACTCAGGGCAATGAGGGCCAGCAATCCTTGCCAAGTGTTGGGCAGTCCATCTTTCATCCTTCTGCCCTATTGTGCATTGTTTTCTCCTGGAACGAGAGAAAGGGAGAGATTGAGTGTGATGAAAGTGGGTGACACAGCTGTTAGTTATGGTGCAGCTGAGGGAGAGGCGATGAGGTTTCAGGAGTCAGGGAGTAGGCAGCGCAGGATTAGAGCTGTGGAGGTAATTGGGTGGGTAAGAGGGAGATAGAATGTTGCAGACAATAGACAGAGTGATAGAGCTGAGCCTTGGTGGGAGGTGTGTGCAGTAACGGAGGCAGAGTGAGCGTGAGGTAGAAGAGAGAAGATGGTGGCACTTACTTCGATTAGATTAGATTACTTACAGTGTGGAAACAGGCCCTTCAGCCCAACAAGTCCACACCGACCCGCCGAAGCACAACCCACCCATACTCCTACATTTACCCCTTACCTAATACTAGGGGCAATTTAGCATGGCCAATTCACCTGACCCACACATCTTTGGACTGTGGGAGGAAACCAGAGCACCCGGAGGAAACCCACGCAGACACGGGAGAAAGTGCAAACTCCACACAGTCAGTCGCCTGAGGCGGGAATTGAACCCGGGTCTCTGGCGCTGTGAGGCAGCAGTGCTAACCACTGTGCCACCGTGCCGCCCACAAAGGTCTGGTGGACCTTCTTATAATGTTGAGTACTTCTTAAGAAGGTTGAGATAGCACTGACTCAAGTGACAATCTCAGACCAGGCCTGCATGATTTGATGTCATGGACTCCTCTGTCAGTCCTGTGGGAAGAGCATATCCCTCTTGATCATAGAATAGACTACAGAATCCCTAAAGTATGGAAGCAGGCCATTCAGCCCATCATGTCTACTCCGACCCTCCAAAGAGCATCCCAGCCCCACCCATGCCCCTACCCTATCCCTATAGCTCTGCATTTCCCAAGGCCAATCCATCCAACCTGCACATCTTCGTGACTGTGGAAGGAAACGGAAAACCTGGAGGATAACCTCATAGACACGAGGAGAATATACAAACTCCACTCAGACAGTTGCCTGAAGCTGAAATAGAACCCTGGTCCCTGCTGCTAAGCACTGAGCCACCAGGCCACATCCTATGCATCACTCTGTCCAGCAGGAGATCGAGTCTCCGTCTGCAAAGTGGGGTGCCAAGTTCCCGTTGTCTACCATTCTCAACAAAATTTTGTGAACATTCTAAGGCAGCTCCAACTGAAAGAGCTGAACCAGGCGTGTAAAGGTAGCACCAGTATCAGGGATCCGAGAATATCCTGGCAGTGGTGAGTACTTCTGGCAATGGGGAGTGGGAGGTGAACATTAAATGGGGGAGGGTGCCATTGGTCATGGGATATAGTTGATGAGAGTTTGGAAGACCAGTGTGAAGGAACTCTCTTGGCTTCGCAGGGAGAAATCTCTGTGAAATCTGACGAAAATGACACATTGCCAAAATATGGTAAAGTTCTGCCCATAATCTCTTGGGGTGTGATTGTTAACTTTTTATGACACATGAAAATTTATTTTCCCACTGACTTCACATCACATCTGAGACAAAGGGATGTAACAGAGTAACCCGCTTGACCCAGAGGCTGATGGCACCATGGCAGGACATGACAAAAAGGATATAAACTAAATCCCATTGCTGAACCGAATGAACACCGGATTTCCTAGCAATGATGGGGAGGTTGGAGCCAGAATATCCCTTAAGTGAAGCATATGCCTACCTGCCTTATATAAGTGAGCTGTCAGTTCCCACTGATGTCAGAAACTCTGATTGTGGGTGAGGAGATTAGGGGCAGGGTAGGATGGGCTATTAATGATGCAGGGTAACAACAGATGCAATCCCAGAATAGCAGTCACAATCACTTTCCAAGGAATTTTGCAGCTGGCTATTTGAAATTCTTTGCAGATTTAACAAATTCTGATGCAGAACTCCTGTTTTGCAGCCCAAAGAACATGAGAGAAAAGTGTGAATTTTCACTCTGAATTTGCCACTTTTGCATTGAGTGGGCTGAACATCTATAAGAAATATGTGTTCGGAACATGGATATTTAATTGGGTGTCTAAAAAAGACAGGTAGAGATGACTATAAATGTTGATGCGAATATTGCATTCACTTCTAATTGATGTCATAGGAAATGACAGAGTCTTCTTAGGCACACAGGCCAGCAAATAAAGGGGTCAATGCAAAGTGAGAGTGAGATAGAACAAATACAGTGCTTTAGCAAAAAGAAGGTAAGGGACAGAAAGAGACAAACTTAAAACAACAAAGACAAAAGGCAGGAGAAGAACAAGAGTGACAAAGGCAGAGGCGTACAGAGAATGTCAGTGTTTCAGAATTTTTAAAAATAGATAGTTCTTTGCTGACAGCAAGGCATAAGTGTATGACATGAATCCTATTGATCCATTTTGAATATAACTCTGAAGTTAGAGAAGCCCGCACAGTTTTTCACATACTTATATGATTTATATATCACTTCAAAGGCATTTGTGTTTTTAGAATTATTAGCAAGCTATGTGAATGTAAATTGTCAACTAAATGCTGTCGCTTGAAATTTAATCTGAAGCTCATAGAATTGATCAAAGTGGTGCTATTTTTGTATTTAAAAAAAGATGAATTCATGGAATGTGGGTGTAGCTGGCCGGGCCCACATTTTTTAACCATGGCAGTTGTCCTTGAGAAGGTGATGGTGAGCTGTCAATTTTGCCTGAATTGATGCCACATATATTCTAATGCCAGCAATAGCTCTTCTTTATGACTTTAACAGAATGTCTTTTTCCATTAGAAAGTTTTTAACTGATCAAAGCAATGCCTAATGAGGAGACAGTGGCATAATGATAATTTTAGTGGACTATTCATAGTCTGGAAGACCAAAATGATTTGATTTGATTTGATTTATTGTAGTCATGTGTACGTAAGTACAGCAAAGAGCTTTGTTTGCAAGCAGTACAGGCAGATTGTAGTACGCAAGGACTACAGATCATAGGGTGCTTAGGCAGAGTGAGGGATGCAAGGTTATGGCAGGAGGTGCACAAAGCAAGATCAACATTATTTGAAGCTGAAGAAGTCCATTCAGCAGCCTAACAACAGCAAGGAAGAAGCTGTTCTTGAGTGTGTGTGTGTGTGTGTGTGTGTGTGTGTGTGTGTGTGTGTGTGTGTGTGTGTGTGTGTGTGTGTGTGTGAGAGTTTTCAAGCTTCTGTATCTTCTGCTTATCAGAAGATGTTGTAGGTGAATATTACTGGAGTGGGTGGAGTCTTTTATGATTTTGACAGCCTTTCTGTGGCAATGAGAAGTGTAAACGAAGCCCATGGATGAAAGGTTGGCTTCCGTGGTGGTCTGAGCTGTGCACACCACCTTCTTTAGTTTCTCACAGTCTTGACCACAGCAGTTGCCATATCAGGCTGTTATGCACGCAGACAGTATGCTTTCAATGGTTCATCTGTAAATGTTGGTGAGGGTCCTTAAGACATGCTGAATTTCCCAAGTCACCTGAAGAAGAGGAGGAGTTATTGTGCCTTCTTAACCGTCGCATCCAAGTAGAGGTCCAGTACAGGTTGTCAGTTATCGTCACTTCTAGGAGCTTGACACTCTTGACCTTCTCAACCTCCGCTCCATTGATGTAGATGTGGGTGTGTCCTGTTCCTTTCTTTCTGAAATCAATGATCAGTTCTTTTGTTTTTCTGACACTGCGAAAGAGGTTGTTACCATTGCGCCCTGATACCAAGCATTCATCCTTGTTTTTGTAGTCTCACTCATCATTGTTTGATATCTGTTCTACCACGTGGTGTTGTCAGCAGCCTTGTAGATGGCATTCATTTGGAATTTGGCTACACAGCCGTGGGTATACAGGGAGTACAATCGGGGGCTGAGGATGCATCCTTGTGTCGGGGCGGGGTTGGGGAGCGGTGGTGTCCAGTGTTGAGTGTTATCATGGAGGAGGTGCAGTTGTCTATCTTCACTGATTGCAGTCTACAGGTCAGGAAGCTGAGGATCCAGTTGCAGAGGGCTGAGCTGAGACCTAGGTCTCAGAGTGTTTAGATCAGTCTAGAAGGGAAAATGGTGTTGAAGTGGAGTTATACTTGATGATAGGACTCTGACCTAGGTTCCTTGTTGTCTAGATGTTCTAGGGTTGAGTGCAGGGCAGCTGTGGATATGCTTTGATGGGAGGCAAATTGTAGGGAATCAAGGCAGGCTGGGAGGCTAGATTTGATTTGGCAAGGACAAGCCTCTTGAAGCACTTCATGATTATGGAGGTCAGAGCCACTGGGTGGTAGTCATTAAAACATTTTGCATGTGCTTTCTTTGGTTCTGTAGGGATACAGATGTTGTAGGGACATGGATACAAATCCCACCATGGCTGCTGGTGGAAGTTAAACTCACTTAATACCTGTGGAACCTAAACTAGTCTAACTAAAGGTGACCATTGAACCATCACATGACTGTTATAAAAACCCATGTGTTTCACTAATGCCCTTTAGGGAAGGAAGTGTGCTATCTTTACCTGGTCTGGCCTCCATGTGACTTCAGACTCACTGTCTAAAATGTTGTTTGAAGCCGATGTTTGAAAGACATTTGACATGGGAAACAGATACTAACCATCTCAGTGATGCGCACATCACATGAAAAAATAAAGAAAAATGTGGAACTGGGCACTGTAACATTAAGAATATCCCAGCATCAATTCATCTTAGCATTAAATGAATTGACCTCAAGCAGGACAAGATGATTATTTATTATAATCTGTAGTAATAGAGTCATAGAGTCATAGAGATGTACAGCATGGAAACAGACCCTTCGGTCCTACCTGCCCATGCCGACCCAATCCAATCCATGCCATATCCCAACCCAATCTAGTCCCACCTGCCAGCACTCAGCCCATTTCCCTCCAAACCCTTCCTACTCACATGCCCATCCAAATGCCTCTTAAATGTTGCAATTGTATCAGCCTCCACCACATCCTCTGGCAGCTCATTCCATACACGTACCACCCTCTGTGTGAAAACGTAGCCCCTTAAGTCTCTTTTATATCTTTTCCCTCTCACCCTAAACCTATGCTCTCCCCGACCCCAGGGAAAAGACTTTGTCTATTCATTCTATCCATGCCTCTCATAATTTTGTAAACCTCTGTAAGGTCACCTCTCAGCCTCCGACGCTCCAGGGAAAACAGCCCCAGCCTGTTCAGCCTCGCCTTATAATTTAAATTATACCCTGGTAACATCCTTGTAAATCTTTTCTGATACCTTTCAAATTTCACAACATCCTTTCGATAGGAAGGAGACCAGAATTGCATGCAATATTCCACAAGTGGCCTAACCAACATCCGATACAGCCGTAACATGACCTCCCAGCTCTTACACTGAATACTCTGACCATTAAAGGAAAGCATACCAAGCACCTTCTTTGCTATCGTATTGATCTGCAACTCTACTTTCAAGAACCTACACTCCAAGGTCTCTTTGTTCAGCAGCATTCCCTAGGACCTTACCATTAAGTGTATAGGTCCTGTTCTGATTTGCTTTTCCGAAATGCAGCACCTCACACTTATCTGAATTAAACTCCATCTGCCACTCCTCCGGCAATTGGCCCGTCTAATCAAGATCTTGTTTTAATCTGAGGTAACCTTCTTTGCTGTCCACTACACCTCGAGTTTTGGTGTCATCAGCAAACTTACTAACTATACCTCAAATGTTCTCATCCAAATCATTTATGTAAATTATGAAAAGTAGTGGACCCAGCACCGATCCTTGTGGCACTCCACTGGTCACAGGCCTCCAGTCTGAAAAACAACCCTCCACCACCACCCTCTGTCTTCTACCTTTGAGCCTGTTCTGTATTAAAATGGATAGTTCTCCCTGTATTCCATGAGATCTAATCTTGCTAACGAGTCTACCATATTGAACCTTGTCGAATGTCTTACTGAAGTCCATATAGGTCACGTCCACCACTCTGCCCTCATCAATC
Organism: Hemiscyllium ocellatum; assembly: GCF_020745735.1. Classification (NCBI taxonomy): domain Eukaryota; kingdom Metazoa; phylum Chordata; class Chondrichthyes; order Orectolobiformes; family Hemiscylliidae; genus Hemiscyllium; species Hemiscyllium ocellatum. Next base: position 59,007,220 of record NC_083412.1, on the reverse strand, counting down.
CTCTATGTTACTTCTTCAAAAAACTCAATCAAGTTTGTGAGACATGATTTCCCACGCACAAAGCCATGTTGACTATCCCTAATCAGTCCTTGCCTTTCCAAATACATGTACATCCTGTCCCTGAGGATTCCCTCCAACAACTTGCCCACTACTGACCTCAAGCTCACTGGTCTATAGTTCTCTGGCTTGTCCTTACCACCCTTCTTAAACAGTGGCACCACGTTAGCCAAACTCCAATCTTCCAGTACCTCACAGGTGACTATCGATGATACAAATATCTCAGCAAGAGGCCCAGCAATCACTTCCCTAGCTATCCACAGAGTTCTAAAGTACACCTGATCAGGTCCTGGGGATTTATCCACATTTATGTGTTACAAGACATCCAGCACCCTTGTCGTCTGTTCTATGGACATTTTTCAAGATGTCTATTTCCCTAGATTCTATATCTTCCATGTCCTTCTTCACAGTAAATACCATTTAGTATCTCCCCCATCTCCTAGATCTCATATACATTAGCACAATCAGAAGTGCCTTTGGCCATGTCACCCCTAGTTCCTCACAACATTGTGTCAATTTATTTTTTAGGGTAGCATTTTCTCTTTCCACTGCCCCACCGCTCGCTGGGTGGTAGGCACAGTCTTGTCTCATGTTTATTCCCAAATAATCACTAATCTTGCTGCAAGGCATTATTGACAAATGGTGTCCCATTGTCATTACTGAGCCTTTCCGGGATGCCCCTGTATCTACCAAAAAAGGTAACTGGGGTAACCTCTACGTAGGCAGTGACTTATATGCATCATTGTTGTATTGAACATATGGTCCACACTCTGCAATCTCAGTGCTCAATATGGGGTTGGGATATGTCTCAATGCCTGTAAGGTTAGTCGAGTAGATTAGTATAGCAAGTCTTCATTGCCAAGCATAAGGGAAAGAGGATTACCCGTTCCTTGTGGGCTGCTCACCTCCACTCCTCCGTGTCAGTGACCCTGCTATCCAGCCTCCAGGGCCAATTGAGGCTGTCTGTGTGAGCACTGTCTTGCCCAATGGTCCATTGCTCCACAAACAAAGCACCCGCCAGATCTACCTCTGCCAGCGCCTCTTCCTCTCTCTTCTTCCACAGCACCTCCCTCCAATGGCTGGGCGACCATCTGCATCATGGTAAGTTGAGCTTTATGTGCTTGCTGTTCCATCTTTAGTTTCCACTTATCCTTCTCTTGGGTAAGCAATTTTTCAGCATGTATCGCATGTTGTTCTCAGCTTTCCCATGTCCCAGGTAATACGCGTGTCCTTTACCTTCCTCGCTATTTCGTCTTTCATTCCATTGATGAAGTTGTTCCTCAGACGTGTTTCATATGGTGAGATCTCTGCCACCATTATGTTGTCAGGTGGTCTCATAGAACATAGAACATAGAACAATACAGCACAGAACAGGCCCTTCGACCCATGATGTTGTGCCGAACATTTGTCCTAGCTTCAGCACCTATCCAATTGCCGCTTAAAGGTCACCAATGATTCTGACTCTGCCACTCCCACAGGCAGCGCATTCCATGCCCCCACCACTCTCTGGGTAAAGAACCTACCCCTGACATCTCCCCTATACCTTCCACCCTTCACCTTAAATTTATGTCCCCTTGTAACACTCTGTTGTACCTGGGGGAAAAGTCCCTGACTGTCTACTCTATCTATTCCTCTGATCATCTTATAAACGTCTATCAAGTCACCCTTCATCCTTCGCCGTTCCAATGAGAAAAGGCCTAGCACTCTCAACCTTTCCTCGTACGACCTATTCTCCATTCCAGGCAACATCCTGGTAAATCTCCTCTGCACCCTCTCCAAAGCTTCCACATCTTTCCTAAACTGAGGTGACCAGAACTGCGCACAGTACTCCAAATGTGGCCTTACCAAGGTCCTGTACAGTTGCAACATCACCTCACGACTCTTGAATTCAATCCCTCTGCTAATGAACGCTAATACAACATAGGCCTTCTTACAAGCTCTATCCATCTGAGTGGCAACTTTCAAAGAGCTATGAACATAGACCCCAAGATCCCTCTGCTCCTCCACCTTACTAAGAACCCTACCGTTAACCCTGTATTCCACATTCTTATTTGTCCTTCCAAAATGGACAACCTCACACTTGACAGGGTTGAATTCCATCTGCCACTCTTCAGCCCAGCTCTGCATCATATCTAAGCCCCTTTGCAGCCAACAACAACCCTCCTCACTATCCACAATCCACCAATCTTCGTATCGTCTGAAATTTACTGACCCACCCTTAGACTCCCTTTTCCAATTCATTAATGAAAATTACAAACAGCAGAGGACCCAGAACAGATCCCTGTGGAACTCTACTTGTAACTGGACTCCAGGCTGAATATTTACCATCTACCACCACTCTCTGACTTCGACCGGTTAGCCAGTTCTCTATCCATCTGACCAAATTTCCCACTATCCCATGCCTCCTGACTTTCCGCATGAGCCTACCATGGGGAACCTTATCAAATGCCTTACTAAAATCCATGTACACTACATCCACTGCTCTACCCTCATCCACATGCTTGGTCACCTTCTCAAAGAATTCAATAAGACTTGTAAGGCAAGACCTACCCCTCACAAATCCGTGCTGGCTGTCCCTAATCAAGCAGTGTCTTTCCAGATACTCATAAATCCTATCCCTCAGTACCCTTTCCATTACTTTGCCTACCACTGAAGTAAGACCTGTAATTCCTGGGGTTATCCCTATTCCCTTTTTTGAACGGGGCACAACATTCGCCACTCTCCAGTCCCCTGGTACCAACCCCGTTGACAATGAAGACGAAAAGATCATTGCCAATGGCTCTGCAATTTTCTCTCTTGCTTCCCACATAATCCTACGATATATCCCGTCAGGCCCAGGGGACTTGTCTATCTTCAAGTGTTTCAAAATGCCCAACACATCTTCCTTCCTAACAAGTATCTCCTCTAGCTTACCAGTCCGTTTCATACTCTCCTCTTCAACAATACGGTCCCTCTCATTTGTAAATACTGAAGAAAAGCACTCATTCAAGACCTCTCCTATCTCTTCTGACTCAATGCACAGTCTCCTACTACTGTCCTTGATCGGACCTACCCTCGTTCTCAGTCCACTATGGGTGTTATGGACTTCAGTGAGGCGCATAAGGTATTGGGACACTGTCTCGCCTTCTCATTGTTTACACATTGCTATTTTGGTCATGTCCATTTGCATTGGGAATGCCTCCCAGGCAGTCACCAGTGCTGCAGCAAAAGCATTAAAGTCTCTGTTCTGCTCCGCTTGGCATGGATGTTTGCAGCCGGCCATTTATACTTCTGTTGGGCTTCTTGCTTCAATCTGTTGTGGGTACGAGATGATTCAGCAGACCCTGAGGCGGCAGCCACTGACTTGGAACCTTCGCCCGGCAGATCTCATAGGGGGGGCTGTAGGTCTCGGAGAGCAGTCATCAAGATCAGGATCTGAAACAGACTTAAGACACTGTACAACTTCATTAGGTTGTTTTCCGTATATGTCTGCTTGTGCACTGATGTTTGTATATGCATTTGATCTCTCTTTTACTTGAGATTTCCTTTCTCCGATATCAGCCTCAGCCTTTCACATGTTATATGCACTCCAATTCACAGGTTCTATTTTTCCCTTCCGTCTCTCCTTCTCTTTCTCCTCCAACCTTGACCTCAATATTTCCAACTGCCTTTTACTGAAACTCCTTTTCTCCGGAAAACCACATTCTTTGATCCACAATCCTAACTGCTTTACTGACTCTGGGCCATAAGTGTTTAACATGTGTTGTATTTTTGGTTGGCCATTCCAACACCTCTGTGGACCCTCTTTTTGTTTGCTCTTGCTGGAGCCCATTTTCAGTGTTACTGGAAAAGTGTTCAGCTTTCTCTCTCCCTCACGGCACTGTTATCTTTTTCCCCTTGACTTGCTTTTACCTCCAGAGGTCCCCTCTCGCATTGGGCACGTCCACCTCAATGCCTTGGTTTTTGTAAACCAAGAAACCATGTACCCGGTATGTCTTTGGCAAGTCCAACTCAGCCAGTGGTGGCTCCAAGTCTAAAACCACTCTTAAACTTGCTGTCTCTTAAACCCTCTACAGACGGCAATCCCCTTCCCTTGGGTTTTACTCAAATACCACGCGAGAGTTCACTGAACCCTTTTCCTGATTCATTTATTCTCTTAGAATGAGTCTTTATAGAGGATTACTTAAACCACGACTCTTACCCCGATTCTATTCAGTTCGGACCCCAGCGCTGGGGCAATCCACAGATTCCTAGCCCTCTCACACAAAGGGGCTAATTCAGCGCTCAAGAGGAAGTGAAAGACCTTCAAGGTGTTGGTGCCTGCACCTCCTGGGAATCCTCAGAATCTTCCCCAGTCACGGGATCCCGGGTGAGCCCCCAAGTTTACTGTCGTGGAAATTAAATTGACTCGACTCAACTATTAGCAAGAGCAACCAAAAAGAGCTTTATTAATTTTTCTTAACCTCTGCATTGTAGAGGGGCCACACGCTCTTGACAAAAATGCCTTGTGCAAGGGCCCTGAGCATAATTCAGATACTTGTCTTATAGTGTTTCTTATCATGCTCTCAAGGAGACTGTGAAGATTTGCCCTGTTATTTTTTTCATTCCCTTGTTGTGGACGTACTGTTCTTATATTCTTCTCTTGTTGAATGTTTACAAAGTTCCGGAGAGACAAGCTGTCCTTCACCTGCAGACTTCAGCAAAATGTCAGAAAGCTTTAGATTTAGTAAAGCATTGTCTTTCAGATTTCAGAGTAAATGTTAATTTTGTTAATCTTCCATTATGCTGCACCAAACTCTCTATTTCTCTCATCATCCAGCATTCCCTACACAACCAGCCTTTCTTTTAACCCTAACAGGAATATCCTGTCTCTGGACTCCTGTTATCTCTTTTCTAAAGGCTTCCCATTTTTCAGATGACTTTAACAAGCAAAGTGGCTGAGCAGAGGCTGATAGACAAGTTCGCTACCCATGGGGATGGCCTCAACCGGGACCTTGGGTTCATGTGACACTACAGGTGACCCCACTGCACTACACTCTCTCTCTCTCTCTCTCTAACGCACACACACACACACACACACAGAGTTACGCTTGTGGGGTGAATTTCTACTTGCAAAATTACATTTTATTTTGCTCAAAAACTGTATAAATCTATGTAAAATTCTGTAAGTCCCTTTTTTAGAAATAGAATCAGTCTGAACATTGGGGCACAGACAGCCTCACACAGGTCACCTCACATATCAATGCATTATCTGAATTGACATGACATCTATTGTTAAAGTTCACTTGAGAATGTAATTTTTAAAAAAAAGTTCTCTGAGATTTACATACAAAAGAACTGAAACCAGCATGGTCATTCTAAAAGATGACAGACTTAACAAACAATCCAGGTCTTTTTCAGTATACAATGTCAGTTGCATTGCACTGTAAACTTTTACTATAAATTCTGTGTCTTATGATCTTATTCTCCATGACCACCTGATGAAGGAGCAGCACTTTAAAAGCCAGTGCTTCCAAATAAACCTGTTGGACTATAACATGGTATTGTGGGATTTAACTTTGAACTCTGTAAGAACAGTTGTAACGTGATCCCTGATCAAAAATGCCACTCCTTCCCCCCATCCCCTACACACACCCGTTGCCTCCCTTTCTATCCTTCCTAGAGCATTTATATCCTGGAACATTAGATGACAGTCGTGTCCATCCCTGAGAAGCATTTCTGTAATAGCTATGATATCCCAGGCCCATGGTCCTAACTGTGTCCTAAGGTCATCTGCCTCCCTGTTAGGCCTCTTGTACTGAAGTAAATGCTGGTTATTTTATCAGTCCTACCTTGTTCTCTGCTGTGTCCCTGCCTGCCCTGAACTGTTTGACTCGGTTCTGTTCTCAACTGTATCAGTTGCGGATTGATCTCTTTCTTCACTATTTCCCTGGATCCCACCTCCTCTCACCTTACTAGTTTAAATCCTCACGAGCAGCTCTAGCAAGTCTCCCTGCCAATATATTCGTCCCCTTCCAATTCAAGTGCAATCCATCCTTCTTGTACAGGTTACTTCTACCCCAGAAGAGATTCCAATGATCCAAAATGTGAAGCCTTCTTCCACGCACCAGCTCCTCAACCACACTTTGATCTGCTCTATCCTCCTATTCTTACCCTCACTAGCTCATAGCGCCGGTGTAATACAGATATTACAACCTTCGACGACCTCCTTTTTAAATTCCTGCCTAACTTTCTATATTCTCCCTTTAGAATCTCATCCTTTTCCCTTCCTATTCCAATGTGTACAATGACCGTTTGCTAGTCCTTCTCCCCTTTGAGAACATTGTGCGTCCTCTCCTTGATCCTGGCACCAGGCAGGCAACACACCATTCTGATTTCTTACTGCTGGCTGCAGAAATGTCTGTCTGTGCCTAGGGCTAGAGAGTCCCCTAATACAGTTGATCACTTGGAGCCTGACACACCCCTCATTATATTAATGCTAGTCTCAGTATCAGAAACCTGGCTGTCAATGCTACATTTCCCTGAGAGTTCATTGCTCCTTACATTTTCCAAAACAGCATACTTGTTTGAAATGGGAATTGCCACAAAAGGCTCCTGCACTACTTGCCAATCCCTCTTACCTTTCCTGGAGTTAACCCAGCTATCTGACTGTATCTGTGGCTTTTCTCCCTTCCTATAGCTGCCATCCATCCTCCCCCCCGCCCCCCCCATTCTTGTAAATTCCTCTTTGCCTCTAACTGTCAATCTAACTGATCCATCTGATCCAATAGGATTCACAACCAAAGACATTTATTATAGATATAATCCTCAGTAACACGTAAACTCTCTCTAAACTCCCACATCTGACCAGAAGAGCATATCACTCTACTAAAGGCCATTTTTTCTCCTTCGCAATCTACAGACCCAGAAAATAGCACAGTCATATTGCTCTAAAAAACACTGTGCTAACTTAATGCTTATGGCTTATGTTTTGATTTAATTCTTAGAAGCCAGACCTATTGATGTAGAAAGACTATTTCACTTGGCTAGAAAGGGAGCATTGTATGGGTGGGGGTGCAGAGTAGGAGTGGAGGTTGAGGGATGGTTTTAGATCCAGTGGTCGCAGGTCTCAAATTAATGGATAGGCCATTTAGGTCCTTGTCAATATGAAATCTCCTCACTGAAAATGTAGTGAATCTTTGAGTTCTCCACTTCAAAGATCTATGGAAGCACAGTCATTGAATATGTTCATTGAGGTTAATTTGTTTCTGGACACTAATGGTATTATGTGATATGGTGGTAGAACAGTGAAGTGCAATTGAGATCTGTGGTTAAACATTATCTAGAATAGTGGAGTAGACACAAGGGGCTGAACTGCTCACTCCTTATTCCTATGCTCTTATATTCCCATAAATTGCCTCAATGCCCCATGCTCAATGTAGTTTAAATTTCCTCATTACTTACTCTCCATTGGTCCTGATGAGAAAAGGCACCCTAGGTTGGGGCAGACATAGAGGTTGCTGGAAAACCTGTCGGTATTTGCGTTTTAAATCCATTAAGTTATACCAAAATTAATTTATAGAAAATAAGAGTGTTACAGTGTGCTTGTACCATTGGTACCATATCCCAACCTAAGTCCTCACCTTAAGAAGGAGGAGAAAAGGTGGAGAAAAATGACTACATAGATCAGAATTAAAAATTTATAAACTGCCAGCTGTGTCTCTATGGTAACTCTGAAGGTTACAGTTTCAAGTCTCATTCTGCAAGTTTCAGTACACAACCTATATTTTTCTTCAATACAATACTGAGGGAACACTGCTCTACAACATATCATTCTTTTTAGCAAAACTATGGCCCAGAGCTTGCAATCAGTGACAGAGTTAAGGATTATGTCACTGATTTTGTGAAACCTTGATTATCCAGCATTTCCGAATTTTGGATTATCCGGACAAGATCATAATGACCCAATGCTTGGCTAAATTGTGTTATCCGAACATTCGATTATCCGAACATTTGATAATCCGAAGAAAATACTTTCTCCCTATGTCGTTCGGATAATCAAGGTTCCTCGGGACTATGGACCTTTCTTGACCATAGACTACAGTGGAAACTTGTTCTTCTGTCTGCAGCACATATCCATTGGTGAGCATTCCTGGTGAAGCAACATTCCCTCTGATTTTTCACCACTTGAGGTCTATCTTTAACTCAATTACAGTCCCCGATCTAGTGGTCTACCTGCTAAACTTTGGCCACTCATTTAATGATTTTCAGTCCATTGCTTCATATGCTTTTAAATACTGCTCCCAATCCTCACTTTCCCCATTGTCAACTCTGCAAACCCCCACACCCTTACCCCTCCATTCACTCAGCTTCTCTTCCCTACTGGCAACCCTGGTACCCCTGCCATAACTTATTGGCTTCTCAACCTCTCAACCCCGACTCCCCTGGTTCTTTATCATCATTGGTAGGCTTGAGGTTCTGAGGTCGCCATGAAGCCAGAGGCGGTGAGGAAGTGGGCGAAAATAACCAAAGGCAAATGCTGAGGTAAGTGCAGCACAATCAGCCCAAATACAGCCTTACCAATGCAAGTAAGATCTTCAGCGTGGCTTCCCACATAACTCAGTCCGGCCACTCCCATTTCCTGGTTTAAGGGGGGCTTTGTATCCCCAGATGTTACAGTGATGTTGGTGCCTTTAATGATGATGAACATCTCAGCATTCAGCAATAACGGGACTGCAAGCTCCAAGCCACTAAGCCATCCCTCATTTGCCATCTTAGGCAGCTTTAGTAAAACCTATGTCACAGTTTAAACACAGGGTGGGAGTTCTGGCTAGTACTTTTCATGTAACGACTTCATCTAAAGAAGATTCATTGGATAATTTATCTCAATGCTTATTTGTAGAACTTTGTTGCTTTGAATTGAGATTTTTAAATTTCCCTACATGGCAATAGTGGCTGCGTTTCAAAAGAACCTCATTCACTCTGAATTATTTGAAATAGCTTTGGGTTGTCAAAGATGTCACACAAATTCAAGTTCTTACCTTGTTGAATGCTTTATATTGCAGGGATGTCACCCATAATATTTAGTACTGTACTCATATTGTTGTTTGAATATCTCTTTGAATTTCAATGTAATTTTGCATGACATTAAGGAATCTGACAGTTTGTTAAGCTAAAAAACACAAATGCACTTAGATGAAGTTCTTGTTTAAATGTGTACTGAGAACATATGAAGTGTATCTTAGGTTCTGTGTCCCCACCGAGAAAATATACCTGTACAAATTATTGCATGTCAAATGTAAAAGTTATTTGGTAGTTTTCTAGCAGAACTCAATATTACACAAACGTATTGCTGTAATTAAAATTCAATTAAATTACAGGCTTATTCCAATTAAAATCATTTATTGCACTTTGCAGCTTTGAAGTAGTCCAGTTAATGAAAAAAATGTCTTCATTATATCTTGTTATTTAAGAATTTATCTTACCTTTCCAAGCAGAGTTTTGAGATACTTCAATGTCTAATGGCAGCAATTGTGATTCTGCCATGAATGCCCAATTGGGTGAAACATTATTGAAGAAACCTGATTCAACTTGCATTTATCAGCGTTTATCTTGTGGTGAGGTAAAAATAAGGATTGGTATATTAGGGAGAAGACATTACAGACAAGTGGTGACTCAGATGTTAAATTGGAAGACCTGAAGAGATGATGGCTCTTCAGTGATGTTGAGATTGGGAATAGACAGAAGAAAGGGCTCCAGCATAACAGAATAAAGAGAGCATGACACAACAGGCAGAAAAATAGGCCATTCAGCCCTTTAAACCTCCTCCATCACTCAACTTAATCATGTTGGTCCTGTGCTCTTAATTCCACATTTCTATTATTCCCAATAATTTTTGATTCCGTTTATCATAAAATTATCTATCTCGTCCTTAACAATATTTCTGAGAGAAAGGATAATCCGTCATCTCTGTCCCAAGAAGGTGACTCCCAAGTTTGAAACAGTAGTCCCTAGTTCTGGACTCATCCACGAGGGTAAACATCCTTTCCACCTCCAACTTGTCAAGACCATTCAGGGTATAATATACTTCAGTTAAGTTACTTCTCACTCTTCTGAACTCCAATGGAAATAAGCACAGCTTGTCCAACCTTTACTCATGCAACAGTTCACTCAAGTCAGATATTAATTTAGCATATCTCCTTTGATACAGACTGTAATGAGTAGGATGTGGATAAAGGGGAAAAAATGGAAAGAGTGAAACAAGTAGAAAGCAGAAGGTGCAGAGGAGAAAATACAGTTGAATAGCAAAGCGAATATAGAAGATATAAGGGGAAGGATGTTGTGAATGTGTGCAGTGTAGAGATAGTGTAACAGATTGCAGACAATAGGTCAATATTGAGGACTTTTGAAGAACAGATAACCAATTGTCCTCTGCCACCATAGGCTATTCCTGGCCACTTTTGTCTCAACTGGTGTATTCTCACTCATTGAAGGGCTTATGCTCGAAACGTCGAATTCTCTGTTCCTGAGATGCTGCCTGGCCTGCTGTGCTTTGACCAGCAACACATTTGCAGCTGTGATCTCCAGCATCTGCAGACCTCATTTTTTACTCGAAGATTTTAACCTACTGCGAATCCTCTTACAAGGATGCCTTCCTTGAAGAAGCTCTCTTCCTCCGTATGCCTGATGAAGGGCTTATGCGCGAAATGTCGAATTCTCTGTTCCTGAGGTGCTGCCTGGCCTGCTGTGCTTTGACCAGCAACACATTTGCAGCTATTCTCACTCATTTGCAACCCACATTTCATATGGTGACTGCTCCTTAGGATAGAATGAATTCCATTGTGCAATGTGAAGTGCCCACAGTTTCAGTGTCACAGTGTCTGGTTTGATTTCCTCTGGCACTGACTGGAAGAAATAGGAACAGATTTTCAAAGAAGACCTTATAAGATGTTCTTATGACATAACAATTCCAATGGGAAGGAAACATTTTTTTAGTCGAGAAAAGGAGGAATAAGTGATGAGAATGGGACCAATTTTTCACTTTTCACCTTAAACTCATTCCCCATTATTTTCAGAGCTTCCTGTTACGGAAAGGGAAGAAATGAAAGGGAACCCCTCTCCTGTATCTCCTCTTCTGTTGTATTTTGTCTTCTTCTGCAATTACAGTTTGATTATTGCAATCAAATAAATTGTCAGCCTGCAGTCACAATGAATGATAAAATTGCATTAGTCTGAATGCAAGAAACAATATAAATAAAGGAGAACTTCCAGAGGAAGAACAAGTTGCTAATGTGCACCCTATACTTAATGGGAACTCACAGCAAACATTGAAAGTATCTTAAGAGATCATGTTATGAGAGGTGTCATAGATTCTCAGTAAATTAATGGACAGGGACAGTGATTTCTCTGAACGTGGCTGATTTGATAAGGTAATAGGACTTCTTGTATCCTACTGAAATACGTAGATAGCTGTCAATAAAAAGAAATTATTGCTTTTCAAAATATAGTCCTGCTCATTTAAGATGCTTCAGATCTTTAAACTCCACAACAGCATATAATTTCCAATGATGGGAATTCTTCCAATGATCGAACTTCTCTGTCAGAAGCTTCCTGAAAATATGCAAATATCCTCAGAGACAGATGCAGGTTGTGTTTGTATTCTCACATCATCACTCGTTTGCTAATTCTATCAGAATGCATAGGTTAGTATATTTATTTGTAATGAAATATGTAGTGTTAAAGTTCAGTGTTCACTTTCAGTGCAATTTACTCAGCATGGATTCGAGTGCTGCTATATTTGTAAGTTTTGTTATATAATATGAGGTTTGGCTCATTATAAGATGGAGTGGGGTTACATTTTTTACCCCCTTATTGTCAACAGCTGGAAAATGGAACCATTTTCAATTCTCCTCAGTATATAAGAATATGATTATTATTTGAATGTTTAGATATCTATGCATTTTGTCCTGGTTTTAGGTTGTTTCTAATGATTAATTGAACAAAGGCTTCATCTGGTTATCATCTGACACCTCATTATTTCTGACTGCTCTGATGCTTATTTCAAATCGGTAATGCTAAAATAGCCAATAGATTCAGCAGGCAGGAAAATAGGAACTAAGCAGCAATCCTGGTACATTTTGGGAAGGGGAATTCAAGGTTCGGAAGGGGAGACAATGGTAGGTCACACTATCCCATTTTCTGACTATATTAAACAGGATTGTAGAAAAAAAAATGTTCAACCAGCATATCTGGATGACATGCAGCAAGTCTTTTTTTCCCAAACTGTAAAACAAAGGGTATTTTGTGAGCTAATTTTGTTTTGATACAAAAGCAATGTTACGCCAAATGAAAACCTCTGTTCATTTGTTGTACATTGAAATGTTTAAAGATAGTTAGAGTCCTACTTGCTTAATCTTCAAAGGAAAGTATGTTTTATAGCCACATACTCTGTCATTATTCTTCACATTCAATGTTACCAGTCTTTACTTGGAGTATAAATTTCAATAGCAAAAGAGATCCCTTCCCATGATTGCCAACATTAGTTAGTGTACTTTCGACTAGCTGAAAAAAACTGGAAGTTTCATGTTCAGTCTTTTTTGTATTGTTTGCCAAAAAAGTCATATACTTTGAATGCTTATACTGGATCAGCATCCTTCTGGATAATTTTGATGTTCCACATTATTTCAGTAATTGAATTCATTTTAGCTTTTAAGTGCAGATCCGCATTATTGAACCCAATTGTCAGTCCCAAGTGCACAGAGGTAGGAGAATTTTGGTTTTGTGAACCCACTCTTTATAGATAGCTGCTGAACATCCCATTTTCTGAATTTATTTGAGATAGTGAGGTGGTGCTAGACTGAATTGAATGTCAGGGCGGGCAATTTGTGAAGACGTGAGCAGGATGACCAGTGCCGAACCAGGATGAGTGGAAAGCCTGTCTCAGAATTCTAGCACTGGGTCCAAGTTTTAAAATAGTGAGTAACACAAACATATCCCTTTGACCCTCATGTGTCTCTGCCACCATGTTCCATCCAGGTCAATTTGGTCCCTGTATACAATCCCCAAGGCTCCACACATCCTTTATGACAACCTATGTCCATGAATGTATACCTGTCCCAAATCCATGGACCATTGTGCCCTCCATACCAACCTATGCTTCTGTTTCCACACCTAACCTTTTCTAGTCCCTATACTGACATAGGTAGTAATACATGAGAACCCATGTTCCTCACCCACTGACCATTGCCCTTTTGGCTAACATGGCAGATTATCCAGTACCTCTATGAAGGGATCTTGGGACCTAGACACAGATGAGAAAAGTAAATGCCTATTAAATAAATTAAGTCTAGTGCAGACTTGTCTATGTTGAGAAAAATACTCATTCATTAAAAAACACATTTATTCAACTTACATTAATTTGCCATAATAAAATCCTACAAAACAAAACTCAGGGTGGCATGGTGGCTCAGTGATTAGCATTGCTGCCTCACAGCGCCAGGCACCCAGGTTTGATTCCCACCTCGGGCGACTGGCTGTGTGATGTTCGCACATTCTCCCTGTGTCTGTGTGGGTTTCCTCCCACAATCTGGAGATGTGCAAGTCAGGTGAATTGGCCATGCTAAATTGCCCATCGTGTTAGGTGCATTGGTCAGGGGTAAATGTAGGGAAATGGGTCTGGATGGGTTACTCTTCGGAGGGTCGGTGTGGACTTATGGGGCTGAAGGGCATGTTTCTACACTGGGAATCTAAATTAAGTCAAATGCAACGAGTATTAGCATTCAGTTTTGGAGAAAGTTGGCTTCTAGACAAATATTGACAATAGGAACTTTGAGCTAAGTTTCCTGAGAATGTAAAGACCAGCATAAACCACAAGCAGAAGGCAACAGTGACAATTGCGACCCAAGGAAAATAGGGAATATATCGCAGCTTCCTCCTTTTAGTCCCTTTTCATTTTCACAAAGTTATAATGATTGAAGTTTGAAACAAAGAAACAATCATTAATACACATTATGTGGTGGTGCTGGTGTTGGACTGGGGTGGACAAGGTCAGAAGTCAGAAGGTGCCAGGTTATAGTCCAACAGGTTTATTTGATATCACATGCTTTTGGATTGTCAGGTGAAGTGAGAGAGAAGCACATAGGCACAGAATTTATAGGCAGAGGGGTCAATGGGCAGAGAGATCAAAAGATCATGCAAATGGTGTGAGTGAAGTGTTGACAGGCTGAATAATAGGTCTCTGCAGGTGATCAAGAGTGTCAGATGATGTGAGTAAAGTGTCAACAACTGAACAACAAGCGAAGGGATGACTATCATCTGAATAAATGAGGCAGAGAGATAATTACAAAAATTTCCTTACCAGTTATCTTAATGTTTCATTATTAGCTCTTGACTCATGATTAATATTTGCTTGCTACATGTACATTAGTACTCTTTTTCGCTTGTTCATTTGTGTTTCTTTAATATAAATTTGAGTAAATAAGGTACTTTATATGTGAGATAACGCATATGTTAAAGTATGAAACTTAGTTGTGTCCTAAATATTTGCTAGAGTTGTGCAATAAATATTTGCTAAATACAGGGTTTCTGTCTATATAAACAATACAACTGAAGATTTATCTTCCTTGACAATTCTTTGAATGCTGTTTAAAATTTTTGTAAACTATGTCCGGTTTATTCCTTATCCACAATTTCAATGTCAAAACAAAACTATATTTATACATATATGGTGAGAGCCTAAAGCTTGATCGCAATTTGGGAGTGACTCTAGATCGAGCTTTGCCCTTCTGGGAACATCTGAAGAAAAAGCAGCAAAATGTCGAAATGAGAAACAACATACTGAACAAACATGGTGAATCTTCATGAAGCACAGCACGCTGGATCTCAGCATTTTGCCCTATTATGCTCTGCAGCAGATTATTGTGCATCTGTCTGGCATAGGTGATTAAACATGTATATGTCATTTGTGCTCAATTGAATGCAACAATGCACATCATAGTAGCACCCCTCCACACAAAATTCTTCTCTTGTAGGGATAAAGACAGACATCACTGGCCCAGACGCTGTTCCTGACCCAGGTACTCAGTCCCACTCCTGACCCAACAAGCACAGCTGTCCCCATTGACCCCTCCATCCCTGATTATTGGGTCACAATGTAACCTCTGTTCTGGGTACAGCTTTCTTGGTGTTGAGTCCTCACCAACATATTCCTTCACCCATCTGCTAATTGACAAAAAATGCAAGCTGGTTAAAACTATGTGTTACACATTTGTGGGCGGCACGGTGGCACGGTGGTTAGCACTGCTGCCTCACAGCGCCTGAGACCCGGGTTCAATTCCCGACTCAGGCGACTGACTGTGTGGAGTTTGCACGTTCTCCCCGTGTCTGCGTGGGTTTCAAAGATGTGCGGGTCAGGTGAATTAGCCATGCTAAATTGCCTGTAGTGTTAGGTAAGGGGTAAATGTAGGGGTATGGGTGGGTTGCGCTTCGGCGGGTCGGTGTGGACTTGTTGGGCCGAAGGGCCTGTTTCCACATTGTAAGTAATCTAATCAAAAAAAACCTCATTTACCACTCCACAAAGAAATAATCTTCAATCTACCAAGCTGTACATTTTTCATCTTGGCAGCCTGTATTGAACAGCTTTCCTGGGAAAGATATGTCAGTGGACACCCTGTGGATCAAAGAATGTGAAGCAATGGAAATCACTAACCAGTCCTTGTGACAAATCCCATTTGCCAAACTATCACAGCCACAGTGATCTTTCCTAACCAGATGCAGAAGTGAGGGCCCTTGTGATGTTACACCCTCGAGACACAAAGAGAAAGCCTAATTATTTTTAAAACAAACCCGACTAGTTTAAGTTTTTCAATTGGCTCATATTGAATGTAAAATAGCTCATACTGACCACAGATTGGGCATGTTAGCTGCTTTGAGGGAGTTCCAGCAATTACAGGGACAAAGGTAACTCATCATCCGACTGGAATCCCACACTTCTGGTTGTGCGAAAATTGCAATGAAAGCCACACAAAATCACAACAGACATTGCATCTTCCTGGCAGGGTTTGATTTGTAAGCAAACCATTGAAATTTACTATGTCTGAAGAGTTTTTTTCTCATTTTGTTCTTTCATGGGAAATGGGTGTGATGGCATAGCTGACATATGTTGCCCATCCACTATTGCTTTCAATTGAGTGACTTGCTTGGCCACTTCAGAAACTCGTTAGGAGTCAACCTAGGTTACTTACAGTGTGGAAACAGGCCCTTCGGCCCAACAAGTCCACACCGACCCGCCGAAGCGCAACCCACCCATACCCCTACATTTACCCCTTACCTAACACTACGGGCAATTTAGCATGGCCAATTCACCTGACCCGCACATCTTTGGACTGTGGGAGGAAACCGGACCACCCAGAGGAAACCCACGCAGACACGGGGAGAACGTGCAAACTCCACGCAGTCAGTCGCCTGAGTCGAGAATTGAACCCGGGTCTCAGACGCTGTGAGACAGCTGTGCTAATCACTGTGCCACCATGCCGCCCACATATATGTCAGACTAAATAAGGATGGCAGATTACCTTCCCTGAAGAATATTAGTGAACTAGATAATGATAATTGACATGATCACAAACACAGATAGTGTTCCAGATTTCTTGAAATAATTCACATTTCTATAGTTGCCATGACACCAGAGCCAGGGCCTCTGGATTACTATTCTGGTGACATTATCAGTGCCACCATCTCTCCAATAGTAGTCTCACAGTTATTCCCTTTTAACCCACAGTGGCTTTTGACTGTTCGTTGGAAGAGATAAACTATTAAGTTGTACTGCCTCACCCTAGAAATGTGTTACAGCTTTGAGTCCTGTTCTTAGTCAGAACAGAGAACAGCAAGCAGCTCCAGCTTCAGCTAAAGCTTGCTCCTTATCTCAAGCTTGTTCAAAACCTGATTGCCAAGAAAAATCATAACGCCGAGACTTCAACTGCATCAGCCTGCATCCCAGCTCCCACAAAAAGGGATTATAAAGAACTGTTAACCAGCAGAATCTTTACTGGACATTGGATTTTTGAACTCTGACTCACTGTGGGTGGCATGGTGGCTCAGTGGTCTCACAGTCCCCAGGACCTCAGTTTGATTCCACTCTCAGGTGACTGTCTGTGTGGAGTTTGCACAGTCTCCCTGTGTCTACATGGGTTTCCTCTCACAGTCCAAAGATGTACAGGTTAGGTGAATTGGCAAGCTAAATTGCCCATAATGTTCAGGGATGTGTAGGTTAGGTGCATTCGTCAGGAGTAATTATAGGGTAGGTGGAATGTGTCTGGGTGGGTTATTCTTTGGAGGGTTGGTGTGAGCTTGTTGGGCCAAAGGGTCTGTATTCACACTGTAGGTATTCAATGATATTAGAGTCAATCTTTCTTTATAGCTGTAACATTAGATCCTGCATACTGTTGTATTATCCTGATGTAGTATGTAAGGTATGATTTGTTTGGTTAGCACAAAATACAATGTCCCCCACTGTATTTTGGTACATGTGACAATAATAAATCAAATCAAAATATCTGTACTGAATTGATTTGAATTGAATTAACTTTATTGTCATGTGTATCGAGGCACAGTGAAAAGCTTGTCTTGCAAGCAATACTGGCAGATCACATAGTTAAGTCACATTGATAGTAAATAATAGGTAAACACAGGTACAGATGAATGTTAAGAATTTGTGAGTCCATTCAATATTTAACAACAGTAGGATAGAAACTGTTACAAAACCGTTGGTATGTGTGTTCAGGCTTCTCCGCGATGGTAGAGGTTGTGGAAAACATTGCCAGGGTGGGATGGATCTATGAGAATGCTGGCAGCCTTTCCTTGACAGTTGGCCTGGTAGATGGATTCTATAGATCTCACAATAAACAGGGCCTCAGGCTGTTCCATCTCCAGGGTGTTAGTGGTGGAGTACAGCACATCCAGAGCTTCCTCAAGCTTTGCTTGTGGGGGTATATACACAGCAGTTAGTATAACAGTGGTAAATTCCTGCGGTAGATAGAAGGGGCGGCATTTGATGGTGAGGAATTCAAGGTTTGGGGAGCAATGGCTGCCCAGGGTTGCAAAGTCCATGTACCACAGGTCGTTAATTAAAAGGCAAACCCCTCCACCCTTTGTCTTACCCAAGGATGCTGTACGGTCCATACGATGGATAGAAAATCCATCAGCCTGAAGTGTGCAGTCAGGAAAGGATGAGTTGAGCCAGGTTTCTGTGAAGCAGTAGGCGCAGCAGTCCCACAGTTCATGCTGGAAGCTGAGTCGTGATCTGAGTTCATCCATCTTGTTCTCCAGAGATTGTACATTTGCTAGGAATAAGCTAGGAAGGTGGGGGGGGGGGGGGCATTAAATTTATACAGAATTGTATTTTGTTTCCCTTTTTTTAAGTCTTTCACCCTGCATGCATTCTATCCTCCAGGTTTTGAATCCATTAGTGAACCTGACTTTGGTTTAATCCTAAAGAATTTGGTGTGGGTCATTTTTAAATTGAACTTCACAAAGCCATGATTTGAGGAGATTCACTGCCAACTTCAAAAGGTAAAATAAATGAGAACGGAAGTTAAAAATTCCCTTTGGTTACAGGTAGAAGTAGAGGGTCCATAAAAAATTTAATTCACCTCACTCTCTTGTCCAAGACATGGGGCCTCAACATAAACCTTTCATGCACAAACAATGAAGATCAGTAAGCAGAAGAGAAAGTCCAGGATAGAAAGGTTTGCCACCTCTATCTACAAAATGTTGAAGCAAGTTTACCCCGACACTGGGATTGCCTCCAAGGCCATGAACATCATGAACTTGGTTGGCAATGATACTTTCATGTGCACCATGGGTAGACCTTCTTGCCTGGCCCACTACAACAAGCACAGCACTATCAGCTCCCAGGAAATCCAGACCATCGTATTCCTGTTGCTGCCTGGGGATCTGGCCAAGCAGGCCACGTTGGAGGCACAAAGGCATTGGCTAAGTTCACCAGCTCCAAATGAAACACTGCATTATACTGAAAAAACAAACAATGCAGTACATCACTGTGCTTGGCCTCCATTTGGACCTGTTGGAGATGCTCGGAATGATTGGCATATTAGCGGATAGACCACTCCCTCCGTGACTCCCTCGTCAGGTCCACACCCCCACCAACCCAACCTCCACTCCCGGCACCTTCCCCTACAACCGCAG
Source organism: Hemiscyllium ocellatum (assembly GCF_020745735.1). Taxonomy (NCBI): domain Eukaryota; kingdom Metazoa; phylum Chordata; class Chondrichthyes; order Orectolobiformes; family Hemiscylliidae; genus Hemiscyllium; species Hemiscyllium ocellatum. Next base: position 58,988,002 of record NC_083412.1, on the reverse strand, counting down.
AAATGCAAAACTTGCGCCCACACCTCCCCCTTTACTTCCCTCCAAGGCCCCAAGGGATCTTTCCATATCCGCCACAAATTCACCTGCACCTCCACACACATCATTTACTGCATCCGCTGCATCCGATGTGGCCTCCTCTATATTGGGGAGATAGGCCGCCTACTTGCGGAACGTTTCAGAGAACACCTCTGGAACACCCGCACCAACCAACCCAACCACCTCGTGGCTCAACACTTCAACTCCCCCTCCCACTCCACCAAGGACATGCAGGTCCTTGGACTCCTCTATTGCCAGACCATAACAACACGATGGCTGGAGGAAGAGCGCCTCATCTTCCGCCTAGGAACTCTCCAACCAGAAGGGATGAACTCAGATTTCTCCAGTTTCCTCATTTCCCCTCCCCCCACCTTGTCTCAGTCCCAACCCTCAAACTCAGCACTACCTTCCTAACCTGCAATCTTCTTCCTGACCTCTCCGCCCCCACCCCCACTCCGGCCTGTCACCCTCACCTTAACCTCCTTCCACCTATCGTATTTCCAACGCCTCTCCCCCAAGTCCCTCCTCCCTACCTTTTATCCTAGCCTGCTTGGCACACTTTCCTCAATGCTGATGAAGGGCTTATGCCCGAAACATCGATTCTCCTGTTCCTTGGATGCTGCCTGACCTGCTGCGCTTTTCCAGCAACACATTTTCAGGGCGGATATTAACTCCCAAATTTGAGTGGTCCTGAGCTCGAGGTTCCCATGTGTTGGTGGAAATGCTGTATTTTTTCATGGAGGCTTTGGGGACACTCTATAAGTGCTTTCTCTGCCACTTGTCATAGTGAAGCTCAGAGGTGAGCACTTGTTTTGGAAGTCTTGTGTTCAACAGCTGAATGACCACAACCAGGTTCTTAATACTCAGGATATTGGCCTGAGAGAAGACACAGAGAGAAGAGCAGCTCTGCTGCTTTTGGATCAGTAGGATTGTGTGGAAAAATCGCTGGTAATATTTCTCAAGGGGTTTGAGTGTCTTCTATCATTAAAAGGTACAATGGACATGATCTTTAAGTTCAGAAAACAACAGCTACCTCGAAATATGACATTCTTTGAATTCACAAACTTTTTCGTCTCATTAACTGGTGTTATATGTTTGAAGCTAATAGTTTTGGAACGGAATCTGTGAATACATTTTTAGTAGGAGCTTTATTCCCATTAATTATACACCATAAAATTCTCAGTCTACTGATTACTAGATACCCATATTTATATAAAAGCCAGTCACACCCAAGTAACCCTTTGGGTCAGTCGTTAGCACTACTGCCTCACAGCACCAGGGTCCCAGGTTCACTTCCAGCGTCGAGCGACTGTCTGTGAGGAATTTGCACATTCTCCCCATGTCTGCATGGGTTTCCTCCGGGGGCTCCGGTTTCCTCCCACTGCCCAAAGATGTGCAGATCAGGTGAGGTGGCCATGCTAAATTGCCCACAGTGTTAGGTGTATTAGTCAGGTGTAAATGTAGGGGAATGGGTCTGGGTGGGTTGCTGTTCAGAGGGTCAGTGTGGACTTGTTGAGCAGAAGGGCCTGTTTCCACACTGTAGGGAATCTAATCTAATTTAATGTATCCAACATTAGTTATTCATTCAATAGGGCTTAGACATCCTTTTGGACCCCTATTAAATGATACCAACTTAGAGGTAAAATGGAGTGATTTCCTCACATTCAGTTGTCCACATAAATTCATTCCCATCCCCTGATAGGCTGCAAGTCATATCCTCATCCACAATTCACCACAGACTCAATATGTATACAAACTGGGATGAATAAACCTGTGTCATTGCATGAATGTTCATTTCTATTTTCCTTGTTGTGACATTCTACTTCATATCTATGAGGCATCCCATTGGAATGGAGCTCACTTTCAGAACAAGCAAGAAATTTTCAATCAGTGTCATCTCCAATCCAGAACCAAGACCAGCCCAGCCTCTGTCATGGAATTGGAGTAAGCATGTGGGCATGGTCAGAGGCAGAACCCCAAACTATTGCTGATGCATTCTCAGAGGTTAATGAGAGAATGTGCCATAGCAGTAACGTTGGAAGACAAATGTCCTCTAACAGCCTGTTCCCATATGAACATAAGAACTAGTGGACAGTAGGAGTGGGCAGTTCAGCCCCTCAAGCCTGATCCACCATTTAGTATACTCATCGTTAGTCTCATCTCAGCCTCAACTCCACTTTCCTGTCCACTCTCCATAATCTTTCAAACCATTACTAATTAAAAATGTGTTTATCAGCTCTTCACCACAGAATACTTACTAACTGCACCAGTATCAAGATCCACAGCTGGCCACTGGACAAAATGCAACAATTTCCAATACCTTGGAAGTTTCCTTTCAGTAAGAGTAGACATTGATAACAAAATTCAACATTGTCTACAATGTACCAATGCCACCTTTGACTATTCGAGGAACAGAGAGTCTGATGAAAAGGTCTCAAACACACCATCAGGCTCATGGTCTCCATGTGGCAGTGTTACATGTCCTCCTCTAGGAGATGGAACATGGACAATATACAACTGACAGGTATCACAGCTAGGATGGTAGGACTTTGAGTTTCCAAAACTGCAGACTTAGCTTCCACTGCAGTACTTGGATGTTTGCTGGCTTCTGCTTGTGTTGCTCTGGAAGCTGGATATCAGATGCTGCATCCGGGTTGGCTCCACATGGATGGTAATGGAGTTGGTTACCATTTACATTCTGAAAGTTTTGGCCACCGAACTTTGCATTAAGCCATGTGCAATGTTATTGTTGTTACTGCCGCGTGCTCCTTGATGTTACGGCACGTTTGCCAATGTACCAAGCATTTCCTTGTAGATACCCAACAGTCTTTTATTGTGTGCTGTCCCATTGAATCACTCTGCATCTGAGCTTGTGTGTGAGTTCATTCTCCACTGAGCTGGTGCCCACAATAACCTTGTTTCCTCCTCTGGCAGCAGCTCACTCATACTCAGTGTCACATACATATAGATCCCACCTCCTTGAAAGCACTCAAATTTTTGATTTTCAAGCTGGTGGTTATGAGTATGAGTGACAGATGACATCTCCAGTTCTTTCCCTTCATTCTCCTCCACCACTGCCTGGCCTGTGACAGTTCTTGGGTATCCCAAAGGAGATAGCACATGTGTTGAGTTATGGTGAAGGGAGGGAGGGGAAATTACCAGGTGAGTGCACAGCATTTGTAGCATTTAAATCTGAAGAGTGTGAGGGATGGGGCCAAATGGATGATGTGAAAGGGAGGTTTGGGTGTTAGGATAACTTCAATATTTCCAGCATCCACTGCCCAGACACCCTCTACCCCAATCTCTGCAGTCTCAGTCATGGCTGGTCAGCTGATGATAAGCATTGTCCCACTCATTGGATTGTGGATGTAGAGCCATGCCACTGGATAGTTCTTACACCCCCTGGTTCGTTTTGTTTAATTTGTTCATTGGCTCTGGGCATCACTGCCTTAACCAGCATTTACTGCCCATCCATAATTTATTTCATTATTCAAACAGGAGCTGATATTTCCCATCCCTTCTTGCCTTTGAGAAGTCAGTGGTGAGCTGCATCCTAGTCATCTCATGGAATCATACCTCACAAACATTATCCTGGAAATTCCTATCACCATCCTTGAGCATGTCCTGTCTCACTGCCAGGAGAGACCCACTACAGATGGCAGAACAGTGGCATAGAGTCAGAGAGGAGACTTTCTCCTGACCTCATTACAGCATTGGTTCAAACATGAAAAATTGAGCTGACCTCCAAAGGTAAGATGAGAGTCTTTAAACTTGACATCAAGGCTACATTTAACTGAATGTGGCATCAGTGGAGTCCAAACAGAAATAGGCACAATGGGAATCAGGGTGGAAGGTGTTTATTTTCCTGCTGGCTGGGATCATACCTAACACAAAGGAAATGGTTGTTATTGTTGGAGGTCAATCCTCTCATCTCCAGGATATCTCTGCAGGTGTGCCTCAAGGTAGTGGTCTAGTTCCAACCACCTTCACCTCCCTCATCAATGACCTTCCCTCCATCAAAGGGTCAGAGATGGAGATGTTCACTGATGATTGCACAATGTTCAGCAACATTTGTGATTCCTCAGATACTGAAGCAATCTGTGTTCAAATGCAACAGGATCTGCACAACGTACAATCCTGACTGACAAATGGCAAGTAACATTCACACCACAACAGTGCAAGACAATGGCCATCTCCAGTATGAAAGAATCAAACCATCACCCCTTGATGTTCAATGTCATCACCATCATTGAAGAGCCATGAATGAAATCCTGGGGGTTACTATTAACCAGAAATTCAATTCACCTATCCAGGATGACTAGGAGGCCGGTCACTGCCACCTTCTCAACGGCAAATAGGAATGGACAATAAGTGCTGGCCCAGCTAGCAATGCCCACTTCTATGAGTGAATAAAAAATCTAAACTGGGCTGATGCTTGACTAGTACAGGGGATAGCTCTCCCACCTTCTGTACCATTTTCTTATCCTTCAAGAGGAGGGAAAATGCGTCACTGATTGTGTTGCAATGAGTTTGGATGATGTGTCTGTCATGGTTAAGTAGCTGCCAGTATGTGTAAGTTGTGATGTGTGGATGTGAGGTTTGCAGCAGTGTTAAGTGTCTGAGAGTATGGTAAAACTGTCAGTGGTATTTATGAATGATTGAGGGAGATTATTGGCAGGTGAGTGATGGAGCAGAATGTGAGGTTAATGTGTAGTTAGTGACAAATGGTATTTGAAGGTAATTTCACGGGCATTGACCACTTGTCAAGATGAGGATGTTGAATCTTGGGCACAGCACTTTGCCGCTGAATGCCATGATGTTGATATTGATGCAGAGGGCTATGTAGTCCCACTGCCTTTCTGCAGGGCTTCTGGTTCCTCAGTGGATAGAGGAAATCTCTCTTTTCATTCACCTCCTGTACCAAGGCCTCCAAAGCTGTGTTGGAAAACATTACACCCCCTGTTTCTCCCACTGTGTCACTAAGATACGCTTCCTACAGGAAAGGTACTTGCAGCAGCTGCTCCAGTCAAAATGCAAGTGCAGACTTGAAATTGTGCAGGCCAACCTTAAGTGGTACTTGCTTCATATACTTTTTCATCTCCAATTGAAGTATGAAGGCACTTAAAGTTAGTTTGCTTAGCTGAATGCATGCTGCATTCATATCAAGGAACAGTCAGTATAACATTGCCGACTGTATTAGAAGCAATAGAGCAGGTGAGTCGTGTACAATTCCCATGACATTTCCCAGGCCTCATCGAATTTTATGATCATTGCTCCTTGTCTGTTCTATTTACACAACAACTGCTCATGCTGCTATAAAGTCATGGCAATCATAGATTTGTTGTTTCCTTTCCTGATAAATGGCAGCTGGATAAGTGGCCTTTATTATCCCACATCTCCTGAAACACTTGACTGTGTCTGGAAATGCCCAGAGATAATAGAACCCTCTTTAATGAAGGCAAGAGTGAAAGCAAAACATGATACAGAAATAGAACAACTGTCTTTAATGATGGATTCAAAATGCCTTTTGGCCTGCCAAATGCTGTGCATCACTACAATTGAGCGACCAGTTCTCCTTCTATATTTGCTTGAATTACTGATTACAATACTTGTCCTACAAGAGGCATGGCTGATCGAGGCAGAGTTGTAATTCATTTGGCACATGCCTTCTTCAAAATGCTTATTCAGCTTTACTCCAGTTTTGTTAATTTTGCTCATATATTGACACTGGAAGATTATTTAATTGTCAAGGGCATTCAACACAAGTTCTTGTTAATTCAACTGTTGTGTTATAACATATATGAACTTGGAATGCACTTTAACCTTGCGTGTAATGTCATATAAGGGTTTTTCTGTTGAACTTCTACAAGCCCAGGGATTCTGATTTCTTGGAATATTTGGAAAGGCTAGTGAAATAGTTTGTGAGGGTGCAACAGGAAGGTCATCAGCATATCAAGTGTTTTGCTGACAGCAGGATTTCATGGAAATAGAAAACAATGCACAGTATTGAGCTACAGTTGTCTTATGGTACGGTCTTCAAGATATTCAGCCCGTTATCGCTCACAATAAACAAAATCTGAGACTCAATCGTCTCGTACAAGGTCACCTAGTCCATTGGAGTTGAGTGGACTGATTTAACCCACGCAAAACCTATGCACATGAAGAGTTAAACTCAGGGCAACTCTTTTCATGGGGAATATGTAATTTTAAACTTTGTTCCATTTGCTTACTTTCCTACAGGCGATAAATATCCTGACCTTCGAAGAGAAATCAGCAATAGAAATCCAGTTCTTCAGTGAGTCACTGATGGTATAGCTTTTGGAAGATATGTCTTTTTCATTTTCAAGGCTTTGGTGCAACCAACATCAATAACTGATTAACTGTTAAATTCTGGCAATGTTAACAATACTTCTTCAGTTTTTGTTAAATGTTAATGTTTACTTATTTGGTCTTTACATTCAAAATTGATTTCAAACTATTTCAATTTATTTCAATTATTTCAAATGATTCAATGACAATCAATGGACTTTTTGCAAAACATGTTAACCAATGAAGTTTACAGCACTGGCTGATGTTACCATGAAGGACTCTCCTTCTCACTCTCTCCCCTTACCTGAAGGGTGGTAACTGTCAAGTTAAACCACCAGCTGTTGTGGCTGTCTAGTGAGAGAGCAGCTGTATGCTCTGGTAAAATTATGACAACTTTACCTTAATTAATTACATAGATATGGTTACTGACCACATTACCTCACCATACTTCTTGAAAACCATCCTGCATACATTCCATTAACTTGTCCTCTACACAATTGCTATTTGGTTTGCCCAGCCAGAAAACTGGGATGCAAGTCCCAATTGTTTGAGACATGTGCCATGACATCTCTGAATGGGTTGATTGGAAAATAATTCCATGAAAATTAAAACAAACCATAATTAATCAATTATTCTTCATTCTGTCCTCAGCAAAGGTCTCAGTTTTATCCATCTGTGTCCCTACCTTAATTAATTTTGGGCACGACATGATGTTGAACTGTTCTTTTGTTGCCTTCGTCTCCGTGCCCATTTCTTTAACAAGAGTCCTCTCCCTGTCTCAAAACCCCCTTTGCCCACCTCCAACACTGTCCTTCCACCTGGACCCCTCCCTCTGGCCACTTATCTGCACTCAATCTGTTCATCGTATATTAGTTGGCTCAATTTCTCCATCCCTCTCACCCATTCCAACCTATCTCTCCATGAGCTGACTGCCACTCTGTGCTCTCAGCTCCAACCTTGCCTTTGGAATTAAACCTGCTGACAAGGGTGGTGCTGTTGTTGTCTGGCAGACTGACCTCTACATTGCAGAGGCTGCATGCCAGCTCCCAGACACCTCCTCCTATCTCCTCTGGACTATGACACAACCATTGAATATTAGGCCATGGGATCCACAATGGTACGGTCTGGTTTCCAATCTCATTTCATCTGCTGATCTCTCCCCACCACTGCCCCCAGGCCTATAGTCTCTCAGCTGCACACAGCTCACCTCTACCTCCTTCCCAAACTCCACAAACAGGGCTGCCTGGGCACACCCATTGTTGCTGCCAACTCCTGCCCCGCCGAACTCATGATTCATTTTCTTCTCCATTTGCCCAATCCCTTCCCACTTACATTCACGATTCGTCTAATGCTTTATGTCAAGTTTTGGAATTTCCAGTTTGCGGGTTCCAGCCACCTGCTCTTTATGACAGATGTGCAATTCCTTCACACGTCCATCTCCCACCAGGATGGTCTCAGGGCTCTCTGCTTCTTCCTGCAAAAATGGCCTGAACTACCCCCACCCACCATCCTCCTCCACCTGGCTGAATTCATCATGTGATCTGAAGAAGGGTCACTGGACCTGAAATGTTAACCTAATTTCTTTCTACAGATGCTGCTGGACCTGCTGAAATTTTCCAGTAACTTCTGTTTTTGTCCATAAAGAGTCTGAAGTGCTGTTAATTGGAAGCAAGGTAGACAACCAGGTGGCTGGAAGAACAGAGCAAGCCAGGCAGCATCAGGAGGGTGGAGAAGTCAATGTTATGTAACCTGTCTTCAGAACTGAAGAAGAGTTACACCCAAAATGTGAATTGGAGGCAAGTTCTTTGCCACTACCCCATTTAATCCACCAACTCTGAACATTGCAAACTGTTTCAGAGGTGTCAGGAACTCTAGAAGAGTTGTACAACAGCAATTTTCTAATCCTGCCTATTCCAATTCCTAATCCCATGTCCTTTGAAAATTCAGTTCATGTTTCTGTCACAGCTGCTAGATCAAGTCTATTAATTTTTATTTATGTTAAGTCATCTAAGCTGTCACAAATGCTTAATGCATTGAGATACAATACCTTTAGTATTGGATTTTTTTTTCTATTTTTCCAGGGAGTCTCACGAGTAACTAATGCCCAATTGCCTTTATTCACTCCAGACCCACTTTACTTATTTTGCTTGAAAACATTGCCCACTTTATAGACCCTTGACATTTCCTTTGTTGTGCTTGCATTTACTTTCTCTTGAACTTTCTCACTGACTTTATTTGTTTGTAAGTTAAGGCCAAATTATGAAGAGTATGTACTCTTTGCTGCAAGACTACTGGTCTGAATTTTGATTTGGAGATGACGATATTGGACTGGGGTGGACAAAGTTAAAAATCACACAGCACCAGGTTATAGTCCAACAGGTGTAATTGGAAGCGTCACTCCGAAAGCTAGTGTGCTTCCAATTCAACCTGTTGGACTATAACCTGGTGTTGTGTGGTCTGAATTTTGTTACTTTATTTGAAAGATAAACTGCTACACATATTTCAGAAAGAACAACTGCCTGCATCAGTGGTGCTGAGATGGAGATGCTTGAGACCAGAAAGTTCTTGGGTATGGTGATCACCGACAATCTATCCTGGTTCACCCATATTGACATTATAGTCATGAAAGTACAGCAATGCCTTTACTTTCTCTGGGGGCTAAGCAAATTTCACATTCCCCTAAACACTCTTACATTTTTTGATGGCCGTGATGTGGAGGTGCCGGTGCTGGACTAGGGGTGGACAACATTAAAAATCACACAACACCAGGTTATGGTCCAACAAGTTTATTTTAAAGTACAAGCTTTCATAGTTACCTGACAAAGGAACAGTGCCCTGAAAGCTTGAACTTTCAAATAAACCTGGTGGACTATAAACTGTTGTTGTGGGATTTTTACCTTTTTTATAGATGCACCATGAAAAGCATCCTATACGGATGTGTCTCACCCTGGTATGGCAACTACTCTCCCCGAGACTGAAAGAAACTACAGAAAGATGTGAACATAGCCCAGACCATCGCTCAACCCAGCCTCCCATCCACTGATTTCCTCTATAATTCCTACTACATTGGGAAGCAACTAAAATAATCAATGACCCTTCCCACTCTGATTATACACTCTTCCACCATCTTCTGTCAGGCAGAAGATATAAAAATTTGTATGCACAACAAACAAATTCAAGAACAGCTTCTTCCCCACTGTTATCAGACTTTTCAATGCATCTTTTTAATGTTAATGTTTATCTCTCTCTGCTTCTTCTCAGCAGCTGTAAAATTGCATCCTGCATTCTGTTCTATTATTCTGTTGCACTTGTAGAACATGACCTGCATGTAAAAGATACATGTGACAGTAACAGTTGTAAAAATGCTATCCTTACTCTCAGCTCTTCTGCCTTCACCATATCTGCTCCCAGGAAGAGCAATTCCAGTCCAGGACATCCCAGAAGCCCCTTCTTGCAGGGACCACAATTTCCCCTCCTACATGATCAACAATGCCCTCTAGCACATCTTCTCCACCACCCGTACCTCCCCCCTCGAACTTCACCCATTCAACCGCAACCAGGACAGAAGTCCCCTGGTCCTCACTGTCTATCCCACCAATCTCCAGATACAGCGCATTATCCTCTGCCACTTCAGCCATCTTCAGTCAGACCTCACCAACAAAGATATATTTCTCTCCTTCCTCCTACCTGCGTTCCACAGAGACCATTCCCTCCCTGACTCCCTCATTAGGTCCACACCCCCCATCAACACACCCTCCCCTCCCAGCACCTTCTCTTGCCTCCACAGGAGGTATAAAAGCTGCACCCACACATCCCCCCCTCCCCCCTCACCTCCATCCAAGGCCCCAAAGGATCTTTTCACATCTGGCAGAGATTTTCCTGCACATCCACCCAGCTCACCTACTGCGTCTGTTGCTCTCGATGTGGTCTTCTCTACATCAGGGAGACTCATGGAGTGTTTTAGGGAACATCTCTGGAACACATGCACCAAACAACCCTCCCGTCCCGTGGCTGACCACTTCAAATCCCCCTCGCACTCCCCCAAGGACGTGCAAGTTCTGGGCCTCCTCCACCACCAAATCCAAGCCACCCAATGACTGGAGGAAGAACACCTCCTCTTCTGCCTTGGGACCCTTCAACCACACGGCATCAACATTGACTTCACTAGTTTCCAATCCTTCCCTCCCACCACCTCATCTCAAATCCAACTCTCCAACTCAGCACCGTCATCTTGACCTGTCCTACCCGTCCATCTTCCTTCCCATCTCTCTGCTCCACCCCCCTCTCACCTATCGCCATTATCCCCCACCTGCATCCATCAATCGCCTTTGAAACCACCTTCCTCCTTCGCCCCACCCCAACCTCCTATTTATCTCTCAGCCCCCTTTCCCCTCCACATTCCTAATGAAGGTCTAATGCCCGAAACGTTGACTTTCCTGCTCCTTGGATGCTGCCTGACCTGCCGGGTTTTTCTGGCGCCATCCTTTTCAACTCTGACTCTCCAGCATCTGCAGTCCTCACTTTCTCCTAGCAATAAAATAAATCAACTCAAATCAAAACTTCTAGGTAATTATCTTTGAATGCTAGGCAGTAAATTGTATAGTTGCAGGGGATTGCATCTATTTATCTTCAACTTGAAAGAATCTAGACCAAACTGTATGAATGTATAATCATCCTATTCATTACCAAAGACATTTCCTGAATCCAAATTTTGGTGTATTTTTAAATTACTTTTACAACAGGAACCACAAGTCAGACTAGATGGATATGCAAGATGTAAAGATGGTTTGGTTGGATTGAATCACCAAAAATGTTCTACTACTATTGAAACTGAGTATTATTGTGGCCATTACTGATCCTAGCAAGATAGACCTGACTTACAGTCATAGAGTTGTACAGATATACAGCACAGAAACAGACCCTTTGGTCCAACTTGTCCATGCTGACTAGATATCCAAAATAATCTAGTCCCAATTACCAGCATTTGGCCCATATCCCTCTAAACCCTTTATATTCATATACCCATCCAGATGCCTTTTAAATGCTGTAATTGTACCAGTGTCCACCACTTCCTCTGGCAGCTCATTCCGTACACGCACCAGCTCTGCATGGAAAAGCTTCCCTTAGGTCCCTTTTAAATCTTTCCCCTCTCGCCTTAAATGTCTGCCCTCTCATTTTGGATTCCTCCACCCTTGGAAAAAGACCTTTTCTATTTACTCCAACCATGCCCCTCATTATCTTATAAACCTCTCTAACCCCTCAGCCTCTGATGCTCCAGGGAAAATGGCCCCAGTCTATTCAGCCTCTCCCTAGAGTTCAAACCCTCAACCCTGGCAACATCCTTGTAAATCCTTTCTGAACCCTTTCAAGTTTCACAACATCCTTCTTTTAGCAGGGGAAAACCAAAATTGCATGCAGTACTCCAAAAGTGGCCCATCAATGTTCTGTACAGCCTCAGCATGAACTCCCAACTCCTAGGCCTTTACTATTACATGTATAATTCCTGTCCTGATTTGCCTTTCCCAAATGCAGCACCTCACATTTATGTAAATTAAACTCCATCTGCCACTTCTGGACCCACTGGCCCATCTGATCAAGGTCCTATTTTACTCTGAGGTAACTTTTTTCGCTGTCTACTACACCTCCAATTTTGGTGTCATCTGCAAACTTACTAACCATACTTCCTATGTCCTCATCCAAATCATTTGTATAAATGGTAAAAAGCAGTTGACTCAGTACTGATTCTTGTGGCACACTGCTGGTCACAGGACTCCAGTCTGAAAAGCAATCCTTCAACCACCCCCTGTCCTCTACCTTTAAACCAGTTCTGCATCCAAATGGCGAGTTCCCCCTCTACCCTATTATCTTTAAATCATGATTGTCTCATTTCTCAAATAACATCAGCAACATTTGTCCAAGGTAGTACAGAAATACAATGGAAGTTTATGACACTCACTGTATAACATGTGAACATGACTGCGATTCATACTATATCTCAATTTTTAATCAACAGGAATCCAAAACAAATTTTGTTCCGTCTATGAAGAAAAGGCACACATTACATAGGATTCTCTATTACATCTAGAAATTCCTTCTAACATGTATAAATAGTTACATCACTCCACTTATTATGCAAATGAGAGAATCTTTTATATTCTGTTCATATAATTAATGATTCACTTGAGGTAGTTGTGCACCACTGTCATTAGGTATTGTATTGATTCTAATGGATGGTGCATTGTAGAATTTCATCACTCAGCAAGGATTCCGTAGATATTTCTTGGGATACTTTAAAACATCTTTATTATCTCGATGCTTTACACCACTTGCTGCCATGGTAAAATTTGTCACGAGGTGAAGTAATGTGGTTTAGGACAGGTCCAATTGAACAACCTTTTAAAAATGCAAATCTTTCTTTCTCTTGAATTAGAATCAGATATATAAAGAAGTAAATTGGCTGAGTTGAGCTGTTGATGTTACATGTGCTCCTTGTTCTTGCAATTGACAAATGTTAAAGGATATAGTGTCTGCTTATTTGTAAAGATTCGAAATGGTAGGATAAAATTAGGATGGATGGGAATTTTACATTGTAGCTTAAAATGGTGAGTAAGTATGAGCTTATAAAATGATTAACATTAAAATTTCAGCTAATATTCAGCCTGCCCTCACAGAGACACTGTGAAATTGAATATCCTAACCTTTGCTAGCCAGCATCCACCATCAGCCACATAATCTCCCGAAAGCACCAGAATAATCAACAGAATAATCATCAAACTTCCTGCACTAATTTGAGAAAACAAATCTGCGATATGCCTCTCCCGTCCCTGCACTTATCAATATTTGCGTTCTTATGATTTCCTTATGATTGTTCCATTATTCATGGCTGTGTCTTCAACCATTTACATCTTAAGCTCTGGAAATGTTTCCATTAACCTTTCGACTTTGTCACTTCCTGGAATTCTTTGAATCTTTCCATAAAAACCATCTACTGGGCTAAGTTGTAATCTCCAAAACCTCTTTATTTAACTCAATTTTGATTTTTGCCTGATTATGTACTCCTGAAGCAAATTGGGACATTTTTCGTTAAAGAACATAAGATATTGGGGCTGGAACAAACCGTACAGTTCCATCAGCCTGTTCTGTCATTCCACGCAATCATGCCTGACTATTAGCCTTAACCTCTCTTTCTGCTGACGTCTCATATTTCTTGATGTCTGAAGAAAGCAAAATTCTGACTTTTTCAACTTTAAATATATTTGATAATAGAACATTCCTCACTCGCTGGAGTACTGGTCGCTCTGCTATAACACACTTTTCATTGTGCAAATTCGCTGTAATGCGATTGATGAATTGGGGACACTGTTTCTAAAGCGCAAACTCTTAAAACATATGTTGGCTGTAACACAATTACATCACCAACAACTTAAGTGCTGTTTCTGAAACATGATTTTTCTATAATGCAGGTTTGCACAAGAACATAACCATTGCGTTATAGAAGAACTACCTTTACAGAATTCCGAAGATTCACAATGCTTTGAGTGGAGAAATTTAGCATCGTTCCAGTCTTTAGTTACTAACTCTGTATTCTGAGGCTGAGGAGGTATGCAATACTTTTCCTGTTTATTCCCTCCTTTTTAAAGACAAGTTTTAAATTTGAAATCTGGACTTGATACACAGAGGCACAGAACTATTCACTCTCCACCTGAACTGTCGGTATAATGCAAAATGCTCAGATATGGAATGGTGCAATTTTGTGGGTGATGTGTGACTGCAAGGAGAAGGCTTCAGTACTCAGTCAGCACTCATACTCTCATACGACTTTGCCACTTGACTACATTCATCAGATTAAGGTCTAATTTCAAAGTGCCGAGTTTGAGTTATTCCAAGACCCTCCTTGTCAGAGTGCCCTGTGCCTCACTGTATGGAGGATATGTTAAACCCTTATTTGTCAGTGATGTGAATACTGACTGTTCACATTGACAATACTTTCTTTCGCTCCCCACACAGGTTCATTGCAAGTAAGACTGCTGGATCCAGCCATGGCTGGCTTTGTCATCTCTGTTGCTGCTGTGGTCTAGTTCCTCCTTAAAACAAGTTAGACAACTCCAACCAGAATGGTATAAATGAATCTGCCCAAATGTCCCACAATACTGAAATGGTCAAATCACTAGGAACAGAAGCCGGTACCAAAGCAAGACAGTCCCAACTTTATTAGGAAACAAGTTACAATAGCTTTTACTACAAAACAATATTATCTCTAATCTGATTCTGCTCCTTAAGTTTAGTGTAGATTTGTGCAGCCTCTCTCACTGGTTTTCTTTCTTTGTGGGACTCTGAATCTGTTTTTGCTCTTCCTCTCTTTCTCCAGATGGTGAGTCAGTCACTACTTTTGGCCACGCTGGTCTCCTTAGAAGCTCCAAGAGGGACCAAGAGAGAGGTCTGTAGGTGAACTGTGTTTTTTTACCTTTTCAGATGGTTTTCTGGAACTTTCTATAATTCTGGTCAGTCGGGGAGATCCACTTAATAGTTTGAAACAGTATAAATTATTTGGATAGCATGCTACTGTTTGTTTCCTTGTCTAGCAGAACCCAGTGCCTTCCTGTCTGGGTCCTCCTTTGTTTACTGGATAATTTGTTGGATGATAGGTCTCTCCAGGATCACCGTTATATGTAACACATTTAATATGCTAATGTCGTGAGCATCTGGCTGCTGTGTTTGAACCGTTTCTGGAGTGTAGGTTTTGTGACTTCAGAATTTTACTTGACCAATGTACCCAACATTCCTTGCTGTTTGGCTAAGTTAGCAATCCATCTGCATTCAGCAGCCGGGAGGCCGCTACACTCTAACACAACAAAAATGTAGAGAAATGGAGGAGTATCAGATACACCAGCAAGATCAGGGCCAGCAGCAACCTCTAGTGACTATGAACAGCCTTCACATGAAGAGTTCACAGCTGAATGGCCTCTCAGAATGCAGAAGAGGTTCAGGATGGCCAAAGTGTTTCATCCCTGATCCTATTTAGGCCACGTGTGAGGGGTAGTGTTGGCACAGACTGTGGTTGTACCCAGACTCTGTCAGAAAACTATGCCAGCTGTTGGAATGAGTATTGGACTGATGGGTTGAGTGATCATCCTATCCTGGAAGCCATTAAAGGTACAGCGGTGTTGAATTTTTAGCTACTAGCTCCATCTAAGGAGCCACTGAGGAACTGTGAGGGATCTTTCAATACTCGACCTGCAGATATATCAAGGCTTTAAATGACGCAACTTGTGCCAGATCATACCATCTTATGTTGTTTCCCCAGAGCAATGGCACACTGCAGCTGGAATAGTGGGTTTCAGGAACATGGCTGGCTTCCACAGATGCAGGGAATGATATACTGTGTACAGGTTGCACTGAGAGGGCCATGTCATAATGGCTGAGTTCTATCCATCAATGCTCCAGTTGTCTGTGATCTTAGAAATCTCTACAGGATACACTGGGAGCATCTATGATGCTGATCTCTTTGAGAGGTCCAGGTTCCAGTTGTGATTGAGGGTCCAGATGCCTTACAACAAAGGTTACCAGAAGGTAAGAGCTGCCCACTGCAACAATGACGGATAACTGTGTTACATATAAACCCCAAGATTTATACAAAGCAGCCTATTCTCCCACCAGGACCATGGTGAAGTAGATACCAGTTCTCTGAAGATGAGGTTCTGACACTTGGATCATTCTCTGGAGAGTATTGCAATACAGTTCAGACATAACTGCAGCAGGCAAAAAGGAGATGAGGTGGAGGCTGACAAACTGGGAATGTGAGAGCTGTCTTCAAGAATGAAGATGAGGACATTGTACAGGAGCAACATCACCTTGTCCATGATAGAGTTCAGTGTGTCAGGCACCACAAGTCAGACAGAACCTAACTGTCAGCCTGTTTCAAAAGATGAAGTCTGAGTGCAGTGATCACTTACTGACTGTAAAATTCTTGGTGCTCGACATTCAAGCAGTTTATTTCTGTTCCGAGAAGCAAAAGTAGCTTCTGTTTGTTTGATTCCTGTTCATTTTTTTGTTTGCAAATAAAAATGAATCTTTTGAGGTCACTGTATGTGATGGTCCCACATTGAACAATGATAAGATGCAGGCTAAGATGAGTACTGGGGAAACAGCAATGGTGATTTTGAGAGGTGGGATGTGGCTCGGGGCAAGTACAATGCATGGCCTGGCGCTTAAACAGTGATAGATGTGGGGGATGTGCAGTGGCATGTGTGAGAGGTGACAGGCATGCCCTGGCTGTGACGTGATAGGCATTGGTTTTTGGTAGCTGTACCACCATGTTGATCATGAAGGATTGTCAACATTTGACTGGGTACACGGCTAGAGTTCTGGAATAGTGCCTGTGTCAGGGATGCTGGTACATGTCAGTACTTCTGACCACGGTGAGTTGGAGAATCCGGTTAGCATTGGACAACTGTGGACCCATATTGGGTGAAGCAGGTAATTAATGAGGTGAGCTGGAGACCATTCCATGAGAAAACTAACTCAGCCTGTGAGAGAAACTCTTCATGATGCACAACCAAAACAACACGCTGCCAAAACATAGGGAGACTTAGTCCATGGTCTTTCTGTTTGATTGTTCCAGCTACAATACCTCTACTGGTATCAATTCCATTTAAGAATTGGAGATTAAACCAGCATCCTCTGGGACTGAATGGCTCAGTTGCAGCCTGGATGGTGCACTTAGCGTCTGACTCATTAAGGCAGCAAAGGTACACCTTTTAAAACATTCAATTAAGATGTGAATTGAGCTGGATAAAGATCAAATATTTACAATTTCTACACAATTCTGAAGAGTCTAACCTATTTTTGCACTGTTTAATTATTCATGTGGAGATCTAACGTCTTTTTAAGATCAATGCATTCTTACCTAAATGGTGCTAATCACATCAGTGCAGTATTTTTAGCGTTGGTGAGCATGAAATAAAATATTTTTTCTGTCTGTTTACAAAAAGAGACACAGCTTTTGGATGATCACAGGATAAATAGAGTGTAATGTGATACTGTGGCGTGATCTCAGCTGGAAATTTCCCAGCACATCCTCTGCCCAGCAACCAAATTCATCAAAAGTAGTAATTACAGGAATTAGTAAGCATCCTGAATGTGAGAAATAATGCTTTCCATAGGCATAGGGTCACAGGGTCATCAAGTTATACAGCACAGAAACGGACTCTTTGGCCCAACTCACCCACACCCCCCAGGTTTCCTAAGCTAAACCAGTCTCATTTTCCTGCACTTGGCCCATATCCCTCTAAACCTTTCCTATCCATGTACCTGTCCAAATGTTGCAATTGTAATCACCCCTACCACTTCCTCTAGTAGCTTATTCCACATGTGCACCACCTTCCTGCCATTTCCTGCTCCAAAAGTATTGCTCATTCTGTGCAAAGATATGCACAGCAAAGACTGGCTATGGAGCACTGCGATTGGTTGAACTGTCGTTGTCCTGAAGGTCTGTTGATCAGAAACCTATCAGGGTCAGCAACATAAATACTAAGGCCATAAGAGCAGGTTAATCACTGCATTCTGTGCAAGTGCCTCTCACCTCTTGGCTGACCAATGTCTGTCCACACCCCCCACCAACCCAACCTCCACCCCCGGCACCTTCCCCTGCAACCGCAGGAAATGTAAAACTTGCGCCCACACCTCCACACTCACTTCCCTCCAAGGCCCCAAGGGATCCTTCCATATCCGCCACAAGTTCACCTGTACCTCCACACACATCATCTATTGCATCCGCTGCACCCGATGTGGCCTCCTCTATATTGGTGAGACAGGCCGCTTACTTGCGGAACGCTTCAGAGAACACCTCCGGGCCGCCCGAACCAACCAACCCAATCACCCCGTGGCTCAACACTTTAACTCTCCCTCCCACTCCACCGAGGACATGCAGGTCCTTGGACTCCTCCACCGGCAGAACACAACAACACGACGGCTGGAGGAGGAGCGCCTCATCTTCCGCCTGGGAACCCTCCAACCACAAGGTATGAATTCAGATTTCTCCAGTTTCCTCATTTCCCCTCCCCCCACCTTGTCTCAGTCAGTTCCCTCAAATCAGCACTGCCCTCCTAACCTGCAATCCTCTTCCTGACCTCTCCGCCCCCATCCCACTCCGGCCTATCACCCTCACCTTGACCTCCTTCCACCTATCCCACCTCCATCCCCCCTCCCCCTAGTCCCTCCTCCCTACCTTTTATCTTGGCCTGCTTGGCTCTCTCTCTTATTCCTGATGAAGGGCTTATGCTCGAAACGTCGAATTCTCTATTCCTGAGATGCTGCCTGGCCTGCTGTGCTTTGACCAGCAACACATTTGCAGCAACATCTACAAAGCACATGTATAGAGTGTGATGGAGGTCGTGCCACTTACGTGGATGGTGTAGCTTCAAAAACACGCAAGAAACTCAATAATGTCCAGGAGAAGCAGACTACTCAACATTGACCCCATTCAACGCTCCAAATTTTCACCCATCCAGGCACAATGATTGCAACGCATATCACCCACAAGACACAGTAACTTATCAAGTTCCCTTCAAGAACATTTTTAAACCAGCAATCTTCACTAACTTGAAGGAGAAGATCAATAGGTGTTTGAAATCCCTCTCTAGGAACTAAATCATCCTGACTTTGAATCATATCCCCATTCCTTCACTGCCACTGGTTCAAATTCCTGAAAATGCCTACCTATCAGCACTGTGGGTTTACACTGACACCTATAGACTGCAACGGTTCAAGAAGGCAGTTCACCACCACAGTGTCAAGAGCAATTATAAATAGAAATGCATTCCGACTTGCCAGCAATGCTTACATCCCTTCAACAATTGAAAAAAAGTATCTGTGGAGAAGGGAAGATCCTGGGCTAAGGTTGGATGGGGGAGGTGTGAAAGGAGCGACCAATTGAGGGTACGTGGAAAGGGCTTTGATTGAGAGAAAGAGTGGGACAAGGGGAGTCATTTTGACAGTGAAGTTGGAGGCTCAGTGGGATGGGAAGCCATTGATCCATAATGCTAGGCAAGGGTTGTCTGAATGGGAGGTAAATCATTCATATCATCAGTTGCAATCTTTGCATGTGGAACTGGGTTGTGACTAAAGCAGTGGCAATCCTCCTCATCTACTCTTTCTTGACTGTGTTGACAACTAACCTGCTACCAGGAGGAGCCAGTGTTGGACTGGACAGTCAGCTGATGGAGGAGCAGCGGTCCCAAAGTTAGTGCTTCCAAATAAACCTGTTGGACTATAACCTGTTGTTGTGTGATCTTTAACTCTGTTACCAGCATTTTTGCTATAGCTTGCTCCATCTGCTGGATGTAAGTGCAATTACTCTATTTTTGACCTAAGCTGAATTTGCTTGTCCTCAGCAGTGTATTTTCTGCTGAAATGATAGTGAGAGTGCATTTATGCACACCAGTCTAACTCCACTGAGAGTCTACACAATTTCCTTTAGGGTAGCTTTGAAGTGGATTTGCAGCAGTGTCTTTAGACATGGTGGGTGTACGAGGTCCAGCATCTACAATGACAAAGTTATCCATTTTGGCCACATGTTTACTCAGGCATGCTTTCCAAGGGTGCTGGTTGAAGTAGTGGTGGTGGTTGTTTTTGGCAGTGGGCAGGAAGGAATTCTTAACTCCACAGTGACATGTTTCTTTTTCCACTTGGCCCTACCCAGCTTGAAGCCTTGTTGCAAATGTTTAGCTCGTTTTTTTTTTAGTGGGCTACTAACTTGAACAGGCAGCATGGTGCCAGACAGTGACCATCTCTCCATGGAACTAGACACAAGCCTGAAGTGAAGCCAGAGCCAACAGGATATTCCGGGTGAAAGACAAGGCCATCTCAGTATTCCGACTGCGGAAGAGATGGAAAGACCTGAAGAAAGCTCAGTGGTAAAAATGAAAGAGTCAGTATTGGATTTCAAGAGTTCACAATTTAAATTACTAGACATCAAACTGTGGAGAGACAGTGCCTGTGCAACAGCAGAAAAAGCTTGGGAAAGAGTTCACAGCAAGGAAATATTTTGGCCATAGTGAATAATAAATTATGGCACATTAAACATTTTCACCCAGAGGGAAAACACCGTACAAAAGACCATGAGAAGGTAAACCCGCACAAAAGCTGAGAAAACATGGGAGAGAAAAGAAGTATTTTGTTAACCATATCCCACATTGTAATACACCAATGATGGAAAAAGCTTTGCCTTTACCCAATCCTTTAGAACACATTGAAGGCCCTAACTGTGCCATTGTATTGGTTAAACTGGCACCCACTATTTTGCAAATACTGTGCTGCTTGAGGGCTCAATGAAAAGCCAAAGATCAGGTCCATGCACTATATGTGATTAGTGGGCAGTGCAGACATTATTCTTACCATGCTGGGCATAGCAGAAGAAAGTACAACAAACAATGATGTAACTAGAGCCTTCAACTCCTATTTCAGTTTAAGGTGAAACTTCGATTTCGACCAAGCAAAGTTTAATCAGTGCAACCAGGAGCTGGGGGATCCACAATATTTTTAGAAATGATTTACACCACCCCATGCATGATAACCAACATGGAATCTTGACAGAAGTGATCATGGAGGAGTGCAAGATGAAGCCTTTTCAGAAAGTTTGTAGTGTAAAGAATACCTTATGCCACCAATTCGTGAGACAGGCTGAGCTTCACAAATGAAATGGACTCTTATTCGAGTGGCCAGAGGATGTTCCTGGACCAGCCCAGTGATTTTAATGGAGTCCAGTTTGTAAATCAGAGATGTCCTAATCAGAGACCACCAGGTGGGTAACAGCCACAGGAGAAGAAGACAATCCTTTCTTCATTGCTTCTTGTTTGCACTATGACAGGAAGACTCTATGTCAATATCAATTGTGATCAGCAGTAATACTGATAGCCGCATATTTCAGGTGGATTGCTGGACTAGAAATGGATTTTGACTTGCAGCAAGGAGATGGGACAAAACCACCACGCCATCTGCAAGTGTCCAAGCACTAGATGCTACTGAGTACCAAGAAACCTTTTCCATAGAGGAAGTGGAAGTAGCTGATAAACATAGCAGATGACTCTCCTGCTCAGAGTAGAGTTGAGAGATTGAGAGGTTAACTGAGGGTCTCTTTCTGCCTTCACTGACAGTTAACTAGTGCCACTGGGGTCCTTTGCCAGAAGAGGACCACCAGACAAATGAAGAATGCTTCACAGAGTGTTACAAAGGCACTCCTACATTTTCAATCATGGTTTGGCCTTTGGAGAGCACCCCAGCCCCTCCCCAACAGTAATGGCACAAATTGCTCTCTCCAACCCATAATTGATTGGTCAATGCTGGCTCGATGTGGTGCTGAGACTGAAGTGCTCCGAAAGCTAGTGCTTCCAAATAAACCTAGCCCCACGCAAAGGTGATTCGTTCAACCCATTTTTGCCTATATGAGTCCCAAATTCATCAACATGTCATGAACTTGTGTATTCAAATAAAGCACAGTTAATTTTTTTAAAATAATGATCTTTGCATGGGACTGTACCTACTGGTAGACTATCACAGTAAAACTCTCATTCCATTCTTGCCACATTCTGCTTGACTTTGTCAAAATTTTAGGAGAAAGTGAGGACTGCAGATGCTGGACATTAGAGGCTGAAAATGTGTTGCTGGAAAAGCGCAGCAGGTCAGGCAGCATCCAAGGAGCAGGAGAATCGACGTTTCAGGCATGAACCCTTCTTCCGGAATCAAAATTGTTTATCAAAATTGTTACCTGCTCTATTGAACTGACTTCCTCCTTAAATTTCTGAATTTTCTTTCAGCTGGCAAACCGTCAGTAATCAGTGATCAGATTACTGGATGAGGTCTTGTTGTTAGGAGGGATCTGACCGTGGTGTGGGTGGGTCAGCCATCAGAGGGTGGGAAACCTATTTGTTTGGCAGGGAACAGGGAACAGGGGATGGGGAGGGGAGCTGGGAGCATGCACTGTTGATCTTCTTTGTTCAGAAGTGCTTGTGAGAAAGCACTTACCCCTTAACTAAGGGGGTCCTCAGCTCCCTTTTGTTCTCAGATTCTTCAAAGCTCAGGAATTTCAGCCAACAATATTAAACTTCAAATAGGGAATAGCACCAGAAATGCAGTGTTATTGGAATAGGTAATGGAACCGTTTGACTGCTGAGTGTGGATTAGCAGCCCTCCCACTGTCCCAAGTGAAAGAAGGTGGATTTAAGGCAGGTTGGTGTGATTTTAAGAAATTAAAAATGTTAATATCCTACCTGGCCCAAAGCTATCCACCTGTAATGGGAGGACGGGGCAGTACAATTCCTTTCTTTATTTCTGCAGTATTGTGGCGCTAGCTCTCGGTCAGGCCATTAACCCAAGATATTGGCCACTTGAAGGTTAGTTCAGCGGCCACCTGCTGTTGATTTTGGAGCTAAGTATGAGAAACAGATTTATCAATTCTTCTGAGCTCAGTGAGCTGGAGATTGAGACCACTACTGGGAACGAACCCTCACATATCAGTTATTCTGTGGATACTCATTCAGATTTAATATCACTGAGAGAGGAAATGAGGTGTTGTAAAATTTATTATTTCTCTACTTGAGGAAATATGTGTCAAATGTACTTAAATCAAGGGAAGTTTCTTGCGGTGATTTTTTTTCTGCCACTGACTGTTTTATGTTTAATAAAGCTGCTATAGAGTTTGTAACCCTAGTTGCAGCATCCATAGGGCAGTTTATGTTTTCTGTGATCTGAGAAGACTCATTCCTACCTGGTATTTAAAATAAAGCAGGCTTCTGGTCAACAGTTAAGTTCCATGCTCCTTTCTTGTGGCCAAAGTGGGAAAAGGGTCTTTACTCCCAATTGTCTGGCTCTCTACTATGGTCAAGTTCACCCTCGGCGTCCTGGTAAAGGATCATGGGGTAACTGCTGGTGGCATTCAGGCCCTGTATGACTATTGGGGACCACAGTGGTAAAGTGTGTCATTGCCCCACAAAACCAAATTTTGAGCTAATTTAATAGGTTTATTTTTACAGTGCCCTTTTAAGGGGCTTTCTCTGATTATTTTTGTTAATTTAGTAATTTGTTCTTCATTGTTTTGACTAAAGAGTATGAAGTCACAGTTTGGTTTCTCATGATCAAACGCAACTTGTTAGGAATCGTTTATGGTATTGACTATGGCCAACGTTGATTGTTGATCCCTAAGTGACCTTGAGAAGGTGATATAGATGTACCTACAGTGTTGTTCAGAAGGGAGTTCCTGGATTTTGATTGAGCAATGGTTCCCAGCAACAGAGTTCAAGCCAGGATCGTTCATGGCTTGGACAGAAATTTGCAAGTGATGGTGTTCCTATGCATCTGCTGCATTTGTTCTTTAAGGTAGTGGAGGTCATAGGAAAGGAAGGTGCTGTCCAAGGAGCCTTGATGGGATAACATGTATTATAGATGGTACACATTGCTGCCACAGTGTGTTCGTGGCAGAGTGAATGCTAAAAGTGGTTGATGAAGTTTAAGTCACATAAGCATTTAATCCTGAATATTATTGAATTCTGTGAATGTTGTCGGAGATGAACTTATCCAGCAGAGTGAGGAATATTCCATCGCACTGCTGACTTGTATGATGTAGATGGTGGACAGACTTGTTGAAACAGACTACTATTGAAATCACTGTATTTTGTATGACTGGTTTAGCTCATATTCTGGTTTGAATAGTAAACCCCTTCGATGTTGTTGATTGTGGGATATTCCGCGAAAACTATTTCTTTGAAAAATCAGGAAGTGATGGTTAAATTCTTTCTTGTTGGAAGTGATTTCAATGTTTTGAATCTTGCTTAATCACTTAGCCCAAACCTGAATGCTGTTCAGGTCTTGCTGCATATGAACATGCACTGCTTCAGTATCTGAAGAGCTATAAATTGGACTGAACATGCAATCATCAGTGAACTATTGACTTCTAACCTTATACTTGAGGGAGGACACTTGTGGCATTGTGGCAGTGTCCCTATCTTTGAGTAAGAAGTCAGGTTCAAATCCCACCTGCTCCAGAGATGTGTCATAATATCTAAATATCTATACTGGAGGTAAGGTTATTGATGAAATAACTGAAGATGGTTGGACCTAGGACATTACACTAAAGAAGTCCTGCAATGATGCTCTGGGGCTGTGATGATGTTATTAGGTATGACTTTAATCAGTTGATATTTTTCCCCAAATTCCCAATGACTTCAATTTTACTATATAAAAGCAAATTACAGCGGATGCTGGAATCTGAAACCAAAAGAGAAAATGCTGGAAAATCTCAATAGGTCTGGCAGCATCCAGAAAGAGCATTTCTCCTTATAGATGCTGTCAGACTGGCTGAGATTTTCCAGCATTTTCTCTTTTGGTTTCAATTTTACTATAGCTCCTTGATGCAACAGTCAGTCAAATATTAACATGATATTAATCACAGTCACTTTCATCTCACCTCTTTTATCCAGCTCCTAAATTCATGTTTGATTAAGGTTTGGAACAGACTAATCTGAGCAATGCTGACTTATATTGGTACCACTTGATAGCACTGACAATGACACCTTTCATCACTTTGCTGATGATTAAGAGTAAACTGGTGGGCAGTAATTGATTGAATTGGATTTGTCACCTTTTCCCTCTACAGTACTTAATCTTCAACATTATCCAGTTGATGCCACTATTGTCACTGTAACAGCTTGAAGCAGCTTGGCTGGGGCAACGACTGGTTTGGAACATAACTATTCAGTACTATAAGCGGGTTATCATCAGTTTGCACAGCCTTTGCAGTATCCAGTGCCTTCAGCTTCTTCTTAACGACCTGTACCTTAATGTAGTACACTTGATGTCTGATGGTTGGCATAGTTTGTGATGTCAGGGACCATGGGAGGAGGCTGACATTAAATCATTCATTGGTTATAAGATAAAAGCAAATTACTGCGGATGCTGGAAGCTGAAACTAAAAGAGAAATGCTGGAAAATCTCAGCAGGTCTGGCAGTATCTGTAAGGAGAGAAAAGAGTGATGTTTCGAGTCTAACTGACCCTTTGTCAAAGCTAAAAAAGAGGGAGAAATAGCAAGATATTTATACTAGGCTGAGAGGTGGGGTGTCATGGCTCCAGAAGCAAAGGTAACAATAAAGAGGTGATAATGACAGTGCATCGAGAGATTATAGGGAGATTAGGAGCTGTGAATGACCAAGGCTTATTCACTAAAGACTTAAAACTCTATATTCATTTCATGTTTCTCTAGTACTGCACACAATCCCTTTTTAACTTTGCACTTCTATATTCCAATACTTAATATTGCATGTTTGTTTATTTTCCTTAGGGTTAGCATATAAGGCTTGTCACGTAGCCAGTGCTACGTGACAAAATATGGGGGGGTTGGGGGGGGGGATTCTTTTCATCACAATTTGCGACTGGATGTGAAAGAATGTAGATTAAAAACAATGACTGCAGATGCTGGAAACCAGATTCTGGAGGAGAGTGAGGCTGGTAAAGCACAGCAGTTCAGGCAGCATCCGAGGAGCAGTAAAATCGACGTTTCAGGCAAAAATCCTTCATCAGGAATAAAAGTCTGATCTGCTGATTGTGCCATTGCTCAGAATGCATGTTGCTGTGCGTTGTAGTTTCACCAGACTGGCAGCTCACTTTTAGGTATATTTTGGTAGAGCTTTTGAAGTACTCTTCTAAACTCCTGGCTGAACCACGGTTGATTCCTTGGCTGATGTTAATGTTAGAATGAGAGACAGGCTCAACCATGTTGAGTACAGTTCTGTCTCTGCTGACGGCTCTCAATGCCTCACTGTTGCCCAGTTCTGACCTGCCAGATTGGTTTTGATCTTATCACATTTAGCACAGTGGTAGTACTACAAAATACAGTGGATGATATCTTTATTGTAAGGATGGAACCCTGTCATTACAAAGAAAAAGCGGTGGTCAGTCCTACCTTTATTGTCATGGACAAATGCATCTGCGGCAGATCGATTGGTGACAATGAGGTCAAGTTGCTCTGCTCTCTTGTTTGTTCTCTCACAACCTGCCACAGGCTCAGTCTGCCAGATATGCTTTTCGGCTTATAGTCACTGGATATGTTTAAGAAGGAAGTAGACTTTCCAAAGCCAAAGGTCTTATGGTATGAGGGGAAAAAGTTGGAATGAAACATTGAGATAGAAGATCAGGCATGATCATGTTGAATGGTGCAGCAAGCTTGATAGCCCAAATGGCCTACTCCTTTACCAGCTATCTATGTTTCTATAAATTGTTCTTTGCATGTACATTGCAGTCCCTTACTGTGCCCTTGCTAAGGTAAGCAAACCTGGGTTTGTGTTGTTGACGTGATTTCCATGTTAGAGGTTTGATTTTACAAACACATGTATTCTACTGATTGAATATGGCAAAGAGGCTAAGATAGGTTCTTATTAAGTAAGCAGTTGAAAGTTTGCTGGGGTAGATGGAAATGCACATTTGACATTATAATCCGAACAGCTATTATCTAATTTATTGACAGAGTAAGCTGAAGAGGCTGAATGGCCTACATTTTTTTTATGTTTGCATGCATGATCATGTATGCAAGTTTTGATTATGGCACATATAACAATCTCTAGGCTAGCATAATTGCGAATAGAATTATGAATAGTTATCAGCCATCAACAAATGATTAATTAGAAGCTTTCAATTATACTGTAATTTAAGGATATGTAATTGATAATCAGCTAATAAAAGCTGCATCCTTGTTAATTTCCACTAACTACATTAATAATTGTCCATATTGTAAAATGAATAGTTAACAACGACTGTGAGAAAGTCAGTGATAAAGCACTTCCAAGGTCTTATCACTTGCAGTGTCCTTGGCAGTAAACCCACTAAAGTCAGGAACGTTTATGAATAGTAATTGTTCATGGTTAAGATGAAAAAATTTACGCCTGAGACACTCCATTGTTTTCAGGTAAGAGACCTTGTACTCGTATGGATTGATCCAATTAGTTCACAATGAACACATTATTAGAGAATTAGACTTCAAAACAATCTCTTATTACTGGGTAGGGGGCGGGGAGAAGTGAGAGGGGTGGGGGGAGCACAAAGTGTAATGGAAAGAAGAGGTATTTGAGCATTATGTTTGTGAGTACTCATATACTCTGAGGGCAATTCAAGTATGCTCCTGATTCAGACTGGGTTTCAGATCAATCCTCGTGAGGTCATCCAGGGATGAAAACTGGAGGTGATTTTATCATGAGGAAGAAAGTAGTCTAATAATAAACTAGGATTTGGATCCAGTATTGAAGTTTGTCCATTTATAATATTTGTGTTCTTTATTAATCACTTAAATAGTCTTTAGTTGTTAAATCAGTGTATTATTTTCTTTGATTATGTTCAATAAAGTTTGAAAATGTTCATTAACTCAGTACCTTAGCCATTCCTGATGTAATATCTCTGTCAAACTTGACACATCTGAACTGCACGGTTTGAAAATATTAATTTGAGACTTTTAATCAGGTAAGATAAACCAAATTGAACTAAACTAAGTTATCTAAACTCCTAAACTCACATTATTTGAAGTATATCTTCCAATTGGTTTTCAACATAGAGGTGTATTGGTGCTGGTCAACATTTATTGCTTGCCCTTGAGAAGGTGGTGGTGAGCTACTTTGTTGAGCCGCTGCTGTCCGTTTGGTGTAGATGGACCCACAATGCCATTATGGAGGGAGATTCAGGATCTTGACCAAATGATAATGAAGAACTAGTGACATATTTCAAAGTCATGTTGATGATCTGTTATCCTTGTCCTTCTGAATATAAATGGTCATGTTTTGGAGGGTGTAGTCAAACGACCCTTAAACAGTTTCTGCAGTGCATCTTGTAGATGATACAGTGTTACGACTGGCATTATTAAAAAGTATTGTGCTGGAAAAGCACAGCTGGTCAGGCAGCATCCGAGGAGCAGGAGAGTCGATATTTCAAGCATAGGCTCTTTGAAGAACTCCTGCTCCTCGGATGGTTACTGACTGGCTGTGCTTTTCCAGCGCCACACTTTTTGACGCTGATCTCCAGCATCTGCAGTCCTCACATACTGACCGTTGGTTGTTAAAGGAGTGAATGTCTGTGGATGTGGTGCCAATCATGTGAGTTGTTTTGCCCTGGATCATATCAAGCTTCTTGAACTTGGAGCTGCACTCATCTAGGCAAATGAGGAATATTTCAATTCAATTCTGACTTATGCCTTGCAGATAATGAATAGGCTCTGGTGAGAAAAAGCTATGTATTCACCACAGAATATCTACTTTGTGATCTTGCTTTAAGCTACAGTATTTATATGGCTAGCCCAGTATAGTTTCTGTTTAATAGTGAGCTCAGGATGCTGATAGTGCGGCATTCAGCAATGTTAAAGCCATTGAAAGTCAAGGAGTGGTGGTTCAATTTTTCCTTGTTCAAGCTGTTTATTGCCTGGGACTTGTATGATGTGAATGATACTTGCCACTTGTCATTTCAAATCGAAATATTATGCAGGTCTTTGATATGATGTTGTGAAACTTGAAAGGGTTCAGAAAAGATTTACAAGAATGTTGCCAGGGTTGGAGGGTTTGAGCTGTAGGCAGAGGCTGAACAGGCTGGACCTGTTTTCCCTGAAGCGTCGGAGGCTGAGGGGTGACCTTATGGAGATTTATAAAATCATGAGGAGCATGGATAGCATAAAAATACAAGGTCCTTTCTCTCGTGTGGGGAAGTCCAGACATAGAGGGCATAGTTTTAGTGTGAGAGGGGAAAGATATTAAAGGGATCTAAGTGACAATGTTTACACACAGAGAGTGGTGCATGTATGGAATGAGCTGCTAGAGGAAAAGGTGGAGGCTAGTACAACTGCAGCATTTAAAAGGTGTCTGGATGGGTACATGAATAGGAAAGGTTTGGAGGGATATGGACTAAGTGTTGGTAAATGAGTTAGATTAGGTTAGGATATCTGGTCAGCCTGGACAGGTTGGACTGAAGGATCTGTTTCCGTGCTGTACATCTCTAGGACATTTTCAGCATCTGAGAAGTTGCAAGTGGTGCTGAACCTTGTGCAATCATCAGCTAACATTCCCACTTCTGACCATATGATGTTGGGGAAGTCATTGGTGAAGCAGGTAGAGACGGCTGGAGTGAGAACACTACCCTGAGGAACGTTTGTTGAGATGTCCTGGAGCTGAGAAGATTGACCTCCGACAGCCACAGCCACAATTACCCTTTTTCTTAATTCATTCTCGAGGATGTGGGCACTTTTGGCTACCCCAGCATTCATTGCCCATCCCTAATTACCCAGAGGGCAGTTGGGAGTCAACCACATTGCTGTAGACCCAGAGTCAAATCCAGGTAAGGATGACAGTTTCCTTCCTTAAAGAATATTAGTGAACCAGATGGGTTTTCCGATAATCGGCAATGGCTTCATGGTCATCAGTTAACTCTTAATGCCAGATTTTTTAATCATTGAATTTAAATTCCTCCATCTGCCATGGTAGGATTCAAACTCGGGACCCCAGAACATCACCTGACTCTCTCGATTAACAGTCCAGCGATAATACCACCAGGCCATTACCTCCCCCTTCTTTTGTGCAAAATATGATACCAAACATTTAGACAGAGAAGAGTGAGATTTCCTGCTGATTTCCATTGAATCTGGTTTTGCTTGGGGTCCTTAATGCTATGTTGGGTCAAATGATGTCAAAGACAATCACCCTCACTTCACCTCTGGAATTCAGTTCTTCTGTTCAAATTCGAATTAAGATTGTAATGAGGGTAAGAGCTGAGTGGAGTTAGTGAAGCATCAACAGAGCATTAATGAATAGGTTATTGCTAAGCAAGTACTGTTTGAAAGCATTATTGCTGACATCTTCCATCAGCTTACCTGATGATCAAGAGAAGAATGATGGAGCGATAATTGGCCAGGTTGGATATGTACAGGAGAGATCTTGGCAATTTTCTACATAGTCAGGTAGGTGCCAGTGTTGCAGCTTTCACTTCCTGTGTTGATGACACAATCTTGAGAGCCACATGAAAGAAGTGGAGAGACAATGGCCTAATGGTATTATTATTAGGCTATTAATCCAGAAACCCAGCTGGGGACTGGGTTTGAATTCGATAACAAAAATCTGGAATTAAGATTCCACGGATGACCATGAAACTATTGTCAATTGTTGGAAAAGCCCATCAGGTTCACCAACATCCTTCAGGCAAGAAAATTTTCCATCCTTACCTGGTCTGGCCTACATTTGGCTCTAGAGCCACAACAATGTGGTTGACTCCTAACTGCCCTCTGAAATGGTCTAGCAAGCCACTCAGTTGTACCAATCATTATGAAGTCTCAACAAAGAAATTAAACTGGATGAATCATCCAGCATCGACCTGAGCACTGGAAAAGACAACCGCAGAAACAGCCCTGTCAACCCTATAAAGTCCTTCTACTAACATCTGGGGGCTCGTGCCAAAATTGGAAGAATTGTCTCACAGACTAATCATATAACAACCTGACTTGGTCATACTCATGGAATCATACCATACAGACAGTGTCCCAGAAACCACTATCCTGATTCCCTAGTTATGTCCTGTCCCATTACAGGATAAAACCAGCAGAGGGGTCAACTGGCAAATTTCTGCAATGCATCTTGTGGATAGTACATACTGCTGCTACTGAGCATTGGTGATAGAGAGAGTGAATGCTTGTGGATGTGTGTGAATCAAGTCGGCTGGTTTGTCCTAGTTAGTGTCAAGCTTTCTGTCATCTCCAGGACACCAGCAGCAAGTCACCTCTAGACACAATTTCCCCTTCCCTCCCTTGTTAGCACTTGCAGGGACTGTTCTCACTAGAAAACACTGGTACACTCCTCTTCCATTCCTTCACACCTACATAGTGCCTTTCTGTGAAATCACAGGGGTGTAATGCTTGCTCATTTACCTCCTCCCTCTTCACTATCCAAGGCCCACTTTCATTTGCACTTCACTCAACCAAGTCTATTGCATTTGCTGCTCACAATGAGGTGTGCTCTACACTGGAAGAGGAAATGCAGACTGGGGACTACATCTATGTTTTGCCCATAAAATAACCTTGCGCATCCACTTGCCTGCCACTTCAACACATCACCTTGTTCCCAAGTCTGCTGTAGTACTCCAACAAACCTCAATGCAAGCTGGGGATATCACACTTTAATCTTATGCCTAAGTAACTTAGGACTCACCGTTGAGTTTAACAACTTTTGACAGTGAACCCTTTCCTCCATATTTGTTACCCATGCTCTTCTGTTTAGATGGCTTTCAGATGAGTCAACTGAATTTCATCTATTCCCACTTCCTGCTAGGACCCATTCAGCATTTATTTCTTTCCTGGTTTATAATCAGCAGTCTCTTTATCTGCTTCTCTCTTTTCTCTTTCTCGCTCTCAACACTGTCTCCATTTCTTCAACTCACAATGTTTCTATCCATCAACAACACCCCCAACCACATTCCACCCCTCCCCCCCCATCCACCACTGACAGAAAAAACACCATTTCAGTTCTGACAAATGATCACTGGATTCCAGAGAAACTGTTTCTCTCTCTACAGATGTTGTCAGGCTGTTGAGTTTCTCCTGCACGTTCTGTTTTTTGCCACTTCCCTGCTAACCTTTGCCCCATATTTCGATTATAATTAGCAGATAATTGCGGCCTGAGGAAACCAGGTAGACTGTGTAACTTAATGGTAGAATTTACAAGCCCACTGTTTCCTGGGAAACATGTCTATTGTGCCCAACGTTGCTGCAGTGTTGACGGCATTATCCATTGTGTACAAAAGACAAAAGTGGGAGGAACCTTTGAGACAACTCATATTTAAGTGAAAGTCCAGCTTTCAAGGCCTCTTCCAGATAGAAGGATAAATGCTTTGAATTTGTGACTCATTCATCCTCCAGAATTTGTGGTTCACTGCCAATTGCTGAATCTGCCATTCAACTGCTTTCCACTTGAACTGAGTGTTTTAATTGTTAAGACCATAAGACATAGGAGTGAAAGTAAAGCCATTCGGCCCATCGAGTCCACTCCACCATTCAATCATGGCTGATGGGCATTTCAACTCCACTTACCCGCATTCTCTCCGTAGCCTTAATTCCTTGTGTTATCAAGAATTTATCAATCTCTGCCTTGAAGACATTTAGCGTCCCAGCCTCCACTGCACTCTGCGGCAATGAATTCCACAGGCCCACTACTCTCTGGTTGAAGAAATGTCTCCGCATTTCTGTTCTGAATTGACCCCCTCTAGTTCTAAGGCTATGTCCACGTCTCCTCACCTAACGGAAATAATTTCCTAGCGTCCACCCTTTCCAAGCCATGTATTATCTTGTAAGTTTCTATTAAATCTCCCCTTAATTTTCTAAACTCCAATGAATAGAATCCCAGGATCCTCAGCCGTTCCTTGTATGTTAGACCTACCATTCCAGGGATCATCCGTGTGAATCTCCGCTGGACACGCTCCAGTGCCAGTATGTCCTTCCTGAGGTGTGGGGACCAAAACTGGACACAGTACTCCAAATGGGGCTTAACCAGAGCTTTATAAAGTCTCAGTAGCACAACGGTGCTTTTATATTCCAACCCTCTTGAGATAAATGCTGAAAATATGTTGCTGGAAAAACGCAGCAGGTCAGGCAGCATCCAAGGAACAGGACAATCGACATTTCAGGCATAAGCCCTTCTTCAGGAATCAGGCATCCTTGCAAGAGGATTCGCAGTTGGTTAAGATCTTCGAGGAGAAAGTGAGGACTGCAGATGCTGGAGATCAGAGCTGAAAATGTGTTGCTGGAAAAGCACAGCAGGTCAGGCAGCATCCAAGGAGCAGGAGAATCGACGTTTCGGATGTTTCGGATGTTTCAGCTCTGATCTCCAGCATCTGCAATTCAGCTCTGATCTCCAGCATCTGCAATGCTGCCTGACCTGTTGCGCTTTTCCAGCAACACATTTTCAGCTCTGATCTCCAGGATCTGCAGTCCTCACTTTCTCCTCGAAGATTTTAACCTACTCCGAATCCTCTTGCAAGGATGCCTGATTCCTGAAGAAGGGTTTATGCCCGAAACGTCGATTCTCCTGTTCCTTGGATGCTGCCTGACCTGCTGCACTTTTCCAGCAAAACTTTTTCAGCTCTGATCTCCAGCATCTGCAGTCCTCACTTTCTCCTCTTGAGATAAATGACAACATTGCATTCGCTTTCTTAATCACGGACTCAACCTGCATGTTTACCTTTAGAGAATCCTTGACTAGCACTCCCACATCCCTTTGTACTTTGGCTTTATGAATTTTCTCACCGTTTAGAAAGTAGTCCATGCTTGTATTCTTTTTTCTAAAGTGCAAGACCTCGCATTTTCTCATGTTGAATTCCATCAGCCATTTCCTGGACCACTCTCCCAAACTGTCTAAATCCTTCTGCAGCCTTCCCACTTCCTCAGTACTACCTGCCTGTCCACCTAACTTCGTATCATGGGAAAACTTCGCTAGAATTCCACCAGTCCCTTCATCCAGATCATTAATATATAACGTGAACAGCTGCAGCCCCAACACTGAACCCTGCGGGACACCGCTTGTCACCAGCTGCCATTCTGAAAAAGAACCTTTTATCCTAACTCTCTGCCTTCTGTCAGACAGCCAATCCTCAATCCATACCAGTAGCTCACCTCGAACACCATGAGCCCTCACCTTGCTCAGCAGCAACCCATGTGGCACCTTATCAAAGGCCTTTTGGAAGTCTAGACAGACCACATCCACAGGGTTTCCCTGGTCTAACCTGTCACCTCTTCAAAGAACTCCAACAGGTTTGTCAGGCACGACCTCCCCTTACTAAATCCATGTTGACTTGTTCTAATCCGACCCTGCTCTTCCAAGAATTTAGAAACCTCATCCTTAATGATGGATTCTAGAATTTTACCAACAACCAAGGTTAGGCTTATTGGCCTATAATTTTCCATCTTTTGTCTTGATCCTTTCTTGAACAAGGTGGTTACAACAGCGATCTTCCAACCATCTGGGACTTTCCCTGACTCCAGTGACTTTTGAAAGATCTCAACCAACGCCTCCGCTATTTCCTCAGCCACCTCCCTCAGAACTCAAGGATGTAGCCCACCAGGGCCAGGAGATTTATCAATTTTAAGACCTTTTAGCTTTTCGAGCACTTTCTCTTTTGTAATGGCAACCATACTCAACTCAGCCCCCGACTCCCTTTTATTGTTGGGATATTACTCATGTCTTCCACTGTGAAAACTGATGCAGAGTACTTGTTAAGTTCTCCTGCTATTTCCTTATCTCCCATCACTAGGCTTCCAGTATCAGTTTGAAGTGGCCCAATGTCTCCTTTTGCCTGTCGTTTGTTTCTTTTGTATTGATAGAAACTTTTACTATCATTTCTAATATTATTGGCTAGCCTACCTTCATATTTGATCCTCTCCTTCCTTATTTATCTCTTTGTTATCCTCTGTTTGTTTTTGTAGCCTTCCCAATCTTTTGATTTCCCAGTGCTCTTGGCCACTTTATAGGATCTCTCTTTTTTCTTTAATACATTTCCTGACTTCCTTTGTCAGCCATGGCTGTCTAATCCCTCCCTGGATAATCTTTCTTTTCTTGGGGATGAACCTCTGTACCGTGTCCTCAATTATACCCACAAACTCCTGCCATTTTTGCTCTACTGTCTTCCCCGTTAGGCTCTGCTTCCAGTCTATTTTCATCAGTTCCTCTTTCATGCCCTCATAATTACCTTTATTTAACTGTACCACCATTACATCCGATTTTGCCTTCTCTCTTTCAAACTGCAGACTGAACTCTACCATATTATGATCGCTGCTTCCAAAGTGGTCCCTTACTTTAAGAACTTTTATAAAGCCTGGTTCATTACAATGCACTAGGTCCAGAATAGCCTGCTCCCTTGTGGGCTCCATGACAAGCTGTTCCAAAAAGCCATCCTATAAGCACTCCATGAATTCCCTTTCTTTGGATCCACTGGCAACATTATTTACCCAGTCCACCTGCATATTGATGCCTCCCATGATCACCGTGACCTTGCCTTTCTGACATGCCTTCTCTGTTTCCCGGTACATGTTGCGTCCCTGGTCCTGACCACTGTTAGGAGGTCTGTACACAACTCCAACTATGGTTATTTTGCCTTTGTGGTTCCTCAATTCCACCCACACAGACTCCACATCATCCGACGCTATGTCATTCAATGCCATAGATTTAATTTTGTTCTTAACTAACAAGGCAATCCCACCCCCTCTGCCCACCTCCCTGTCTTTTCG
Organism: Hemiscyllium ocellatum; assembly: GCF_020745735.1. Classification (NCBI taxonomy): domain Eukaryota; kingdom Metazoa; phylum Chordata; class Chondrichthyes; order Orectolobiformes; family Hemiscylliidae; genus Hemiscyllium; species Hemiscyllium ocellatum. The sequence continues at coordinate 58,952,381 of NC_083412.1, read as the reverse complement.
ATAAGTTGAAAATCCTTGGATGTTTAACTGCCAGTCCTGACCCCCCTGCAACCACGTCTCTGTGATGCCTACCACATCATAATCATTCTTGATGATCTGTGCCATTAGTTCATCTGCTTTGTTAAGAATGCTACGGGCATTCAGGTAAAGTGCCTTAATGCTAACTTTCTTATCCATAGAGATATTGGAAGTCATAAGATGTCCTAAGTTGTCCTTCCTTTTTGCTGCATTCCCAGTCTGCCTCAAGTTTAAATCCTCCTGCACTCATGCTATTTTGCTGCTTATCTTTTCAGTTAACTCCATTCTCCCTGTCGCTTTCACTGTTGTTGTGAACATTATGCATTCAGCAATGATGATATGCTTACATAAGACGAGAGGAACTGAAACTATAGTATTCGCACAGGACAAAGATTAAGAATAAAGCTGCTTGAACTGTTCACAATTATGAAATTTAAGCTCATTAAAATTAATCTAGAAGATCTACTGCCATTAATCAGAGAGTCAATGCCTAAATGGAATCACCAAAAGAATGAAAAAAGGTATTGATAGATTATTTTAAGACACGGCAAATCTAATGAATGTAAAAATCTGGAAGTTAAGTTTATTTAGCCTTTACAAAAATTATTGTTATTAAAGAGGTTTAAATAATCAGGAGGAAGTCAGGCTAGGGTGATCATTCCAGGTTAACTCCTGGTATTGAGCAGCTGGGCTTAATGGTTTCTTTCTGCGCTGTACAAATTCCCGGTAGATAGGCAGGAGGCTTGGAGAACACAGCAAGCCAGGCAGCATCAGGAGGTGGAGAAGTCAGCGTTTCAGGTCTAACCCTTCTTCAGGACTGGCTCCAGACATCATGAAGCCCCATGGCATCAGGTCAAACATTGACAAGGAAACCTGCTTATTTCCACATATCTTCCTCCTTCGGTGGATGAATTGGTACATGCCCACATTCACGAACATTTGGAGGAAATACTAAGGGTGACAATGGTATTAGAATGTCTGAATGGCGACTTCAATGCTCATGACCACCAAGAGTGGCTTGGCGGCAACATTACTGATTGAGTTGGGTAAGTCTGAAAGGACATAGCTGCTAGACTGGATCTGCACAGGTGGTGAGGGAAAAATGTTCTTGACCTCATCTCTACCAATTTGCTGGCTGCAGATATATCTGTCCATGGCAATACCAGTAAGAGTGGCCACTGCACAGTCCTTATGGAGATGAAGTAATGTCCTTACATTGATAGCGTACTGTGTGACATCACCAATATGTTAAATAGTGGACACTTCAAACTGATCTAACAACTAAAGTCTAGGCCTCCAGGAGGTGCTGTGAGCCATCAGCAGCAGCAGAATTGTAATCAGCACAATCTACAACCTCATGGCTTAGCACATGCCTCATTCTACCATTACCACCCAGCCAGGGGATGAATGGAGAGTGCATGTCAAATGCAGCACCAGGCATAGCTCAGTATGAGGTGCTAACCTGGCGAAGTTCTGAAACAGAATGACTTGCAGGTTAAACAGCGTAAGGAGCAAATTATAGACAGAGCTAAGTGATTCCACAATGAATGGTTTGGATCTAAGTTATGTAATCCGGCCACATTCAGTTGGGAATAGTGGGGGACAACTAAACAACTCACTGGAGGAAGCTCCACAAACATCCTTCATCCTCAATGAGATGGGATCCCAACACAGAAGTGCAAAAGATACGGCTGAAGATTCTTCAGCCAGAATGGATGGATGGATGATCTATCTTTGCTTCCTCCAGTGGTCCCCTGCATGACAGATACCAGTCTTCAGCCAATTTGATTCACTCCTCATGATACCAATAAATGTTTGGAAGTGCTGGATACTGTGAAGGCTATGGCCCTGATAATATTCTAACAATAGTACTGAAGATTTGTGCTCCACAACTGCTGTTTCCCTAGCCAAGCTGTCCCAGTATAGTTGCAACACTGGCATCTACCTGACAATGTGGAAAATTGCCCAGGTCTGTCCTGTACACATAAAAACTTAGTAACATATCAATTATGTAGTCAGTTTTGTAATCTTTCAGATGTTGGTGTGAAACACATTTACATGCTTCTCTTCTGAAGAAAATGGACAAACATTATGCCTAGCCATGCTTACAAAAGCTCTAATAACACCAATAATTGAGTATCTGTAATGTTACTGAGTCCAACTGTGCTTTTCATGGCAGTATTTGCTTCCTGGATAACACCGCTGTCATGGAGTATTTTAAGCTAACACTCAATGCCTGGACTTTTTGTTCAAATGTCAACCAGTCTTTATTTTGTGCCAGCAGGAAGACAATCTCACTTGGTAACCCAGGAGACTCCTTCAAATGATAAAGAGTTTCAAGTGCTTCATATATTACTTTGTAGTCACAGTCGTGCTTACAATAGGAGTGATATAATTAGCAAAGGACAATTTAAGACATTAAAACTATGACACAGGATAAGCACCATCTGGTAATCTATTTAAGAAATGGAAGAAGTCATTGAGACACCTCCTGTGTCATACCCCCACCCCCACACACCAGGCCTTGTCATCACATGGGCGGCTACCACAAACAATCCTCTGTCAGCCACTACTGATGGCCATTAGCAATTATCCATTCTCCCAGACTGACTTTTATCCACTCCTTTGTCTGTTTCTGTTTCTCTCTGGGCTCCATCACAACCCATCATTGACTCAGTCCCCCACTTCCCACCTCTCTGCAAGCAAAGATACCAAACTTTCCCTAGTTACTATTGGTTATGAAGATGATGCCAGACCTACTGAGTTTTTCCAGCAATTTCTAATTTTGTCACAGCCAAATATCCCCAGACATCATTCACTAATCTTTGTTATAGAAGCAGTGTAAATATTTGACATAAAGATTAGCTTTGTAACCAGTGGTACCTGGCATTGATGAAAAGTATTGCTTCCAGTTGTAGAAATAGCATAATTACCGAATGCCCATCCAGAGCCAATTAGCAGGTTCAAAGGACTTGCAGGTTGGATGCAGAGAGGTTATTTCCTTTGTGGAAGGGTCTAGGACCAGAGGGCATAATCTCAGAATGAGGGTGTTACATTTAAAACAGAGATGAGGAAGAGTATCATTTGGAAGTTGGCATTTGGAAGTTATTGGGCTAGTATAGGTTAGGTAGGACTCGGTCGGCGCAACATCGAGGGCCGAAGGGCCTGTACTGCGCTGTATCCTTCTATAAGTATCCTATCCTTGAGGATAGTGAATCTGTAGAATTATTTCCCATAGCATGTTTACTATACTATCCACAAAGCTGCTTTTCTGATTCCATTTTGATTCCAAGAATCATTTTACTCCACCCTGAGTACTGTTCAGTTTGGAAAAAAAACCCTTCACCTGTTAAGATAGACATTGAGAACATTTCAAAAGTGTATACTTAATCATGTCGAAGAGGTAAGGGGATTAACTTTATATTGGAGCTTATGACATACTGACAGCTTAAGATCATTTCATACAAGCACTGGTTTGACCATTTTGCTTTTATGGATTTATTCATGAGAAATGTGCCCTAATTAGGTTATGATACAGAAGCATTTAATTTGTTCTTGAGAAAGTTAACCAAAAATTGCAGTGAGCAGCAGTTCTTTGTGGATAACAACATTGCACAGAACTGACTAAAACATTCAGAGTTGCGTTGAAGAAAAGCAGCAGATCAATAAAAATATTCCAAATGCACTTTTAACTGTCCAAAAATCCACTTCTGCATATCATGTGCAACTCAGAACTTAAAATCCAGAGAAAGTCTAAGAAATTCAGAGGAAAACATTATTGCTTTTAATGCTCACAGATCTAAGCAAACAGGGAAATTGATCTGTTCACATGATTAATTCAATAGCAGCCTGTTATGCCTCACAGACTATCCTTCGACATCAGGTGTCAAAGTCAGCAGTGCACAAGGTGAACAGAACAGGTTGAAGAGACTTCCTTGTGAAGAATAGCCATTTAGGGGGAAGTGCAGAAAGTGCCTGACATTCATGGAACCATATCACAGTAAACAATCTGGCCTTCCAGAGATGCATAGGAAAATACAAACAAAAGATAAATGAACAAGATGTTCTTTGCAAACAGTATTCATTTACAATTTACATTGAGTTAAATATACTATACATCACCTAACAAAGGACATTAGGTTCTAAAACTATTTGCAAATCAAAAAGATTCTGAGGTGATTGAGTAGCATTGTCTTGACCCCTCATAGTAAGTGAAAAGCAGAAGGAAAATAAATTACTGCAAAGAAACAGGACATTTTTTCACAAGGCTCTGCTGCTGTTTATATTCTGAACCTCTCCTCTCCTATTCTGCACACCTCATTTCAGACTCTCAGCATATCTTTTTACTTCCTTTTCTCTCAGGAGTCATTCTTTGTGTTTTCTTCAATGCTTTTATGACCTTTTCACAGAATAGAAACCAGAATAGTGCCTGCTGTGGCCTGACCAGGATCATATACAAATTTAAAATAACTTTTGTACTTCTGTATTACAGAAATAAATCCCAGTGTTTTATTAGCAATTATTAGCTGTTTGTACAAGATGCTATCTTTAATGATTGGATCCTAATACCTGACACTCTAAGTATATATAGCATGACAAAAAAAATCATGATCCCGAATTATTTATGGATATAACTTATAAGCAAGGCACATGTTTTTTTGAAACAAAAGTCATACAAATGAGAAGATGGCTGAGGATGTAAATTTGGCAGTTGATTGAAATTACTCCGTGGATTATACTGAGTCTTGAGAGGAATCATGGAACGTCATTTCTGAAGAGTGTCAAGGGAATTTTAGACGGCAATATTTCAAAGGAAGAAATACCATTCAAAATACAGAACTATGATTTCCTGTGGTTTGTGGGTCAGTTTGCAGGCAGGATATAAGTTGAGAAAAGACAGATTTGGGCAAAAGGCATGCTTGTGTTTTATTCTTCTAAGGACACCTATGAAATGAGATTAAAGTGTAATTTCAATTCCTGTTCTCCATGTGCTAGTATCCTCGAAAGCTTACATTCTATTGTGCGAGGTTGTGGTTCAAGTTCTTGTATGCTGAAGTGTGTCATGAAAAGCTACAGCTGATACATTCTACTAGGTACCCCTGGATGTATAGCTAAAGAGGAATGAAGTCTGTCTGATTGCTCAAAACAAGTAGTCAACAGAGCCACTATTGAAGGAAACTTGACAAACTCCTTTTGGCTAGTTACAGCATTAAAGATTTCCAAATTTGCTGAGGTTAGCACCACCAGAAACAATCAGCTTAGTGGTTGCACTGTTTCACAATCAATTCATCATAGACAGGCCACAGAATAATTTGTATACTCTTATTTTTACTTTTCCTTTTTCGATTTACCTCTCATTTCTAATCTGTGTGTATGAGTGCAATTATACATATATAGGTTGGTGGGATGAAAAGTGTGGACCACGGGGACTCTATCATTGTGGGACAAAAGGGAAGGGGTGAGGGTAGACGTATGGGAAATGGGCTGGACAGAGATGAGGGCCCATCAACCGCAGTAGTGGGGTGGATCTTTGGTTGAAGGAAAAGGATAGGTTGCCAGCCTCTGTGATACTGTGTTTTATGAGTCCCAATAGCCATTGATGTGGCTCCTTATCAAATGCCTACTGGTAATCTAATTTCAGTAAGGTTCCCCACAGGAGGCTCATTCAGAAAACTAGGAAGTATGGGATATAGGGAAATTTGGCTGTGTAGATATGGAATTGGCTGGCCGAAAAAAAGACAGCGAACTGTACTGGATGGAAAGTATTCCACTTGGAGGTCAGTGACCAGTGGTGTCCCATAGAGATCAGTTCTTGGGCTTCTGCTCTTTGTAGCATTTATAAATTACCTCAATGAAAAAGTGGAAGGATGGGTTAGTAAGTTTGCCAATGGCACAAAGGTCAGTGGCGTTGTAGATAGTGTCAAGGGCTGTTGCAAACTACAACAAGACATTGACAGGATGCCGAACTGGACCGAGAAGTGGCAGATAGAGTTCAACTTGTATAAATGTGAAGTGATTCATTTTGGAAGGTTGAATTTGAATGCTGAATACAGTGTTAAAACAGAATTCTTGGCAGGGTGGAGGAACAGCAGGATCTTGGGGTCCCCAAAATAGATCCCTCAAAATTGCCACCCAAGTTGATAGGGTTGTTCAGAAGGCGTATGGTGTTTTGGCTTTCATGAACAGGGGAATTGAGCTTAAGAGTGACGAGGTTTTGCTGCAGCTCTATGGAGCTGAAAAATGTGTTGCTAGAAAAGCGCAGGTCAGGCAACATCCAGGGAGCAGGAGAATCGATGTTTCAGGCATAAGCCCTTCTTCAGGCTTATGGCTGAAACATCAATTCTCCTGCTCCTTGGATGCTGCCTGACCTGCTGCGCTTTTCCAGCAACACATTTTTCAGCCCTGATCTCCAGCATCTGCAGTCGTCACTTTCTCTCTGCAGCTGTAGAGAGCCCTGGTTAGACCATACTTGAAATATTGTGTTCAGTTCTGGTCACTTCACTATAGGAAGGATGTAGATATTTCACAGAGGATGCAGAGGAGATTTACCTGGATACTACCTGGACTGGAGGGCATGTTTTATGAAGAAAGATTGAGTGAGCTAGGGCTTTTCTCACTGGAGAGAATAAGGAAAAGAGGTGACTTAGTGGGGGTGTACAAGCAAATGAGAGGAATAAATAGAGCAGATAGCTGGAAGCTTTTCCTCAGGGCAGAAATGCTGTCCTGGGAGGATCCTATTTTAAGGTGATTGGAGGAAGGTATACGGGAGATGTCAGAGGTTGGTTCTTAATGCAGAGAGTGGTGGAATGCACTGCCAGTGGTGGTAGTAAAGTTAGAGACATTAGGGACCCTTAAGCAACTGCTGGACAAGCTGGACCAGACAGCAATAAATTGGAGAGTATTTAGGTGAAATTGATCTTAGATTATGATAAGTACTTGACACAACATCGTGGACCGAAGGGCTTGTACTATTCTGTACTGTACTACGTTCCATGTTCTGTGTTCTATGGTATGTCCACCAGTGCCCTTTCATCCCCAGAATGGATTACCTCCTCAATGACCTCCAATAGTTTGGTCAAACATTATATCTCTTTTACAAAATTATATTGACTTTGTCTGTTTACCTTAAAATGTCCAAGTGACCTGCCATAACTTTCGAACAATAACATTTAACATTTTCCCGAAGATAGATGTGAAGCTAATTGGAACTGTGCTTTTCTGCTTTCTGTTTGCCTCACTGTTTTGAATTAAGGAATTACATTTGCTATATCCAATCTAATGGAACCATGCCCAGATCAAGAGTTTTGTAAAATTGAAACCAATATATCAACTATCTGAATAGCCACTTCTTTAAAGACCTTTGGATGAAGTACATGAGGATCCAGGCATTTGTCAACCCATAGCCCAACAATTTACTCAGTACCATTTCAGTGGTGATTGATTATCCTGAGGTTTCCCTTCCATTTCCTGAACTATCACAGGGTCTAAGGTGGTATTTATATCCTCTATAGTGAAACAGCTGCATAATACTTAGACCATAAAACCATAAGACATAGGAGTGAAAGTAAGGCCATTCGGCCCATTGAGTCCACTTCGCCATTCAATCATGGCTGATGGGCATTTCTACTCCACTTACCAGCATTCTCCCCGTAGCCCTTGTGACATCAAGAATTTATCAATCTCTGCCTTGAAGACATTTAGCGTCCCGGCCTCCACTGCACTCTGAGGCAATGAATTCCACAGGCCCACCACTCTCTGGCTGAAGAAATGTCTCTGCATTTCTGTTCTGAATTTACTCCCTCTAATTCTAAAGCTGTGTCCACAGGTCCTAGTCTCCTCGCCTAATGGAAACAATTTCCTAGCATCCACCCTTTCCAAGCCATGTATTATCTTGTAAGTTTCTATTAAATCTCCCCTTAATCTTTAAACTCCAATGAATACAATCCCAGGATCCTCAGCTGTTCCTCGTATGTTAGACCTACCATTCCAGGGATCATCCGTGTGAATCTGTGCTGGACACGCTCCAGTGCCAGTAAGTCCTTCCTGAGGTGTGGGGACCAAAACTGGACACAGTACTCCAAATGGGACCTAACTAGGGCTTTATAAAGTCTCAGTAGCACAACGGTGCTTTTATATTCCAACCCTCTTGAGATAAATAACAACATTGCATTCGCTTTCTTAATCACGGACTCAACCTGTATGTTTACCTTTAGAGATTCCTCGACTAGCACTCCCAGATCCCTTTGTACTTTGGCTTTATGAATTTTCTCACCATTTAGAAAGTAGTCTATGCTTTTATTCTTTTTTCCAAAGTGCAAGACCTCGCATTTGCTCACGTTGAATTCCATCAGCCATTTCCTGGACCACTCTCCCAAACTGTCTAGATCCTTCTGCAGCTTCCCCACTTCCTCAGTACTACCTGCCTGTCCACCTAACTTTGTATCATCGGCCAACTTCACTAGAATGCCCCCAGTTCCTTCATCCAGATCATTAATATATACCGTGAACAGCTGCGGCCCCAACACTGAACCCTGCGGGACACCGCTTGGCACCAGCTGCCATTCCGAAAAAAAACTTGCTCAGTTCATCTGCCATTTCCTTATTTTTCATTACTGATTCTCCAGTTTCATCTTATATTGGATCACTTTTCAGTTCCTTAATTTTTACCTTCTTTAAATTTGTATATCTTAATAAGTATATATACTCTTAATATAAATCTTTATATTTTTAACTAGTTTTCTCTCATACTGTAAGTTTTCCCACCTTGTTAACTTATTAATCATTCTTTGCCGTTTTTTATATTCTGGTTTACCTTTTCACCTGGCACCTTTCCTTTGCTGAATTTTATACATTCTTTTTAACTTCAATACTGTCTTAAACTTTCCAGTTCACCATAAACAGTGGGTCTGTCCTGTGGATTTTTCTTTCATTGTTGGAATGGGTCTATTCTGCATATTCTGAAACAGCGCCTTAATTATCTGACATCATCTCTCTGTTGACCTCTCCTTTAACTTGATTTACCAATTCACATTCATGCACTCTTCATGCTCTGCTTACATGACCTTTTAATTGCCTTTATTGAAATCTGAAAAACATTGTCTCAGACCTTCTCCTCTAACCTGCATTCTAAAAGTAAAATTTAACCGTTGAAGTTTTCTGCTATCTTGGGGCATTATTGCATGCTTAATTTATCTCGCCTCATTGCACAACATTAGGCCAGTAATGCTTGCTGTCTGGTCAGCTCTAGAACATGCTGTGCTAAGAAATTATCCCTAATCTCAAACACTGATGTTACTGGGAGTGCAGCACTGCATAATGAAGCTTACTGAGTTAGTTGGCCATTCCCACTGGCTCTTTTCTGGCTAATTCAGGTATTTTCTCCATCTGGAGACTGAGAAACCATCATACCACCATCACCACTCCCCACCCTGAACCTTGTTGGAAATCATGCCTCTGTTATGGACCAGTGTTCCTTCAATGAGACAAAAGGAGGGATTGATCATGCTCAACATGGATGGAAGAGCAGTTAGTTGTGATGCAGGAATGGTGGCGAGGCATCCCCAGTGATTGAGTGGGAAGTATAGAAGGCTGTGGGGCTTAGTTGTTTTGGAGGATAGTGCAGATGAGAACCATTGAGTGAACATGATGCATGCATTACTGAGGATAGTAATCCATGAGGCTTGGTGAAATGGATGTGCAGTGCCAGAGTTAGAATGAGTGCTGGCTCTGTGAGTATGAGGTAGCAGAGAGGCGATGGTGGCACATAAGCCTTGGAGGAGCATCCCAGTTCACCCAGGACGGAGCCTGCATCTAGGGTACTCTCTGGATCCTGGCAGTCTTAGTTAAGTGGCATGACCTGCTGTGGAGATCAGATGGAAAAAAAAGATCCTCCTGTCCAAATATGTGTCAGTCAGAGCCTCCATATTCTAGGTCTACAAAGCAGACAATGAGTTATCCTTTCAGTGCAATCATCTTCTAACACCATTGTGTGAGAGGCATCTCCTACCATGCAAGGTCTGGAAGAATGTGTAATTGAGTATCAAAGATGACACCAGTGGTGTGAATGCCATCAGGTTTCAACCATGTCAAGCACATCCATTTCTCCTGCCACACGGTTCCTGCCAAGGGTACTGAACAGCCCACTTATGTAACTAAAGTGAAAAGCAGAAGACTGCTTAAGAAAATCTGTCCCGTGCTATGGCAGGCAAGGAGCCAAGAATCTCACTTGGCAAAATACTTTAACTGTAATTGAGAACATTTTTCTGCCAGATTCCTTTTCTCTTCTGTCTCATTCAGTTTCTTATGTAAGCAGGAGCAAATGATGTTTCTGTTTATTACCAACATTTGCAAATTTTCTCATATCTTCTTGTTTAATGAGATGTTCTTCCTCAATGGGATCATCCTGTTAATTTTGTTATTTTCATATTTTTGCCAGGAATTACAAATGTAGGAAAAGATGATGCCAAGATGTGGAATCAGATCAGAGACATCCCACACTCAGAGATTGTCCTCTGTTTCAGTGAGATCCCTTGGTGGTATTGATGGCTGGTAAACCAAGACTGGTAAAAACCAAACTTTCATCCCCAATGAACAGGAGTGTGGAGGGGAACGAGGTCCCAGGTCCAGGAGAGAAGCACAGTGGGTATTGGGCACTGGCCTAGGGTTCACAGTGATTTTTAGTGGAGGGATAGATTCAGGAGAACTGCAGACCAGCATCTACGGGAGAGCAACACACACAGACCAGATACTTAACTGCAGAAGCAATCATCCCAACACCTACAAATGGAGCTACATCAGGATGTTATTTAAATGGGCCACAACACACTGAAGCACCCAGGAACTATGAGCAGTAGAAGAAAAATACCTGTACAATGTTTGCAAGAAGAATGGGTACCCATTAAACCCAGTCCACCGATTGTTAAACAACAAGCCCAAACAAGTAGACACAACATGCCCAGAAACTCTAGCCACATTACCATACATCAAAGACATCTCAGAGATGACTACCAGACTACTCCGACTCCTTGGCGTCATGGTAACCCACAAACCTACCAACACACTGAAACAGCTGCTGATAAACGTAAAGGACGCGATATCAACAACTAGCAAAACAAATGTCATTTACAAAATACCCTCCAAAGACAGTAACAAACACTACATCAGATAGATAGGCTGAAAACTAGCCACCAGGATACACAAACACCAACTAGCCACCATAAGCCATGATCCATTATCACTACTATCCTTACATACAGATGCAGGAAACCTCTTGAACTGGAACAATACATTCATCCTGGGACAGGCTAAATAGAGGAGAAAGTGAGGACTGCAGATGCTGGAGATCAGAGCTGAAAATGTGTTGCTGGAAAAGCGCAGCAGGTCAGGCAGCATTCAAAGAGCAGGAGAATCGACGTTTCGGGCATGAGCCCTTCTTCAGGAAGAAGGGCTCATGCCCGAAATGTCGATTCCCCTGCTCTTTGGATGCTGCCTGACCTGCTGCACTTTTCCAGCAACACATTTTCAGCACAGGCTAAACAGAGACAAGCATGGGAATTTGTGGAAGCCTGGCATTCCAACCTGAACTCCATCAATAAACACATTGGACCCCATTTACCAACCTCTGAGAAAAAGAACCAGAAGTGATATCACCCACCACAACAGACCAAGACACATAAATAGAAAGTGGGACAGAATACCAACACTTTACTGGAGGCTCACTGATGTCGTTACCGGATCATGGTGATGAAACATCGGAGGTCAAATCTACCAGCTCAGAGAGCAAACTTACAACCTGAACCTCAACCTGAGTGACAAATATTCTTAATTAAAAAATCGCAGGGATTGATTTTCCAGCTGTGGGAGCAAACACCACAAGGACAGGAGTGATATCAGCTGGCAAAGTTGCTGTGAGGATGTATCCTTTTACAGATCATACCAGCTCTAACAGGTGACTGACTACTAATTGGCTCAGGCAGGCTCAAACCTACTTGACCACAGACATTCAGAACCATTTTGTTTTTGTTTTTGGAAAAAGAAAGTGGAGAAAAAAACCTGTATTCTCACCCCAGTTCCAGCACTTAGAATTTTTCTCAAATTTTCTATTTCAGAAAATACCATAATTATTGTTGCTATTCTCACAATTCACAAGAAATGTTGAGAAATAATAAGCTGCTGGTTGAATGTCAACTGAGACTTTATTCAGGATCTTCTAATTGCAATATTGCCTTCCTTTTTGACTGTATAATTAATGCAATTAATATTGTTTCTGTAGTTCATCCTCTAGGATAGCCTGCTTGACAGTTTACAAGCTTAATTGAAATATATTTTCTGCAGAAGTCTTCTTAATCTTATGAATATTAATGAAACACGAATGGTGACCTTTAAAGGTGATTTCAACATAAAAGTAAATTATGTAACTTGCTCTTTAGGCACAATTAATCTTGAACGCATCTTCAAGAGCAAACTTGTTCAGACTGAAAGCAATTGCAAAATCTCACATATATCATGGCATTGTTGCTATGCTTTCAATATGGTGAAAATTCAAGTACTTAAAGTATGCTCCCTGCAGACCATCAACGGTAACCAATGACTTGAAATTTATTACCACATCATTATATCTCAGAAGTTAAGGTTACAGTGTATTAAATTATATTTAAAGAGGAAGTGTCACTGACACACACCATTTCAATATGGTGCAAAGCTTATCAAGTTAGCAACAGAATAGATTGCATCTGATTGGCACAGTCATTATGGCCAAATTTAAAGGGGACGATTCTTTAGAGAGCCTCAATGCTTAAAACATGTAAGTTAGAAGTTGACATCCTGAGGGCCCCGGCCACAAACTGTCACTTCATGACAGACACAAAGCTTCACTCAGAATTTTCACATGGCCCAGCTAAAGGTAATTTTTGATCCTTTGTAGCTTCTTCCTTTGGAGCTAATACAATCAGAATAGTGCATCCAATTGCTCAAGACTAGTGATTGGTCCATCACACAGCCCCTCCTGAACCAATTGCAACTCTCCTCCTGGGGTGGCTGTTGTTGGCCTGAAATTAGTTTCTGTCATTGGACAAGCTGCTTTTTGCGTGACTGGAGGCAACAGCTCACTCAGAGAATATAAATGAGGCCAGAACTCCATTTCCTAAGAACCTGCATGCATTTTGCTATGAGTGTGTGCTCATTTCATAGAGCCTGGTAATGACCTACACTATTATTATTCACCCTCAGCTTGCAAAGCCTAGTAAACACATTCAACTGCTTGAAAATTTGGGCAGTATAATAGTTTATGACATCGTCATATAAAACCCCTGCAATTTTAATGAAAATCAATCAAGTGCTCAGCAGTTAGCACGTATAAGTGACTATATTCCACCTGATGAATCTTTATAGTTATAAACATATAATTTGAATTGTCATCCCACAAGTACACTTTAAAAACACTGTTGCCTCAGTCAGATTCTTGGTGTATTGTAAGCAAGTATAGTAGAGTTATTCTGCCCACGCACAACTCAAAGATTGGTGTGAATTAAAGTGTGTGGATATCAACTAAATGCCTGTTTTCTAAAAGTGGAAATGTCATTTTCTTTTCTCATATTGTTCTAATAATTTGGACTCAGTAAACAGAGGTCGGTTACGTGACAGGGTCTGATAAGATGATGCGTTTTGACTGCATGTAATATTGGGTGAGTCAGGTACATGGGCTCTCAAACTATCTTCTCTGAAGGAGTTCTGGCAGGATTTTTGAAGCAGGGTTGGTGAGAACTATGCCATTTATTAGCTCACACACTGATTCAGTTGTGTGTATTTTTGAATTTAGCCATTTACATACATCAGGGCCAAGTTTACCTCTGTGGGTACTTGAGGAGTCAGGCACAGGTGTACAACGGTTCTTCTGCTTTATCACATGAACCTCTTTTCTAATAAAATGAATTCAAATCGAAAGTGAAGAAAGTTCACATTCACTATCCCCTTAAGACTGCTGTATCATTTAATCAGATCCTGGTTGATCTGATTCTGGTCACAAAACCACGTTCTGTCAGTCCCCAGTAACACTGAACTACTTTGCGGATCTAAATATGCCCCAGTTCTGGATCCCAACACAACAGAAACATTCTCTTGGCATCTTCCATGTTCAAAGTTTGGGAGAAGATTTGTAGCTCGGGTGCTCGTTGTGGTTCTGTTCGCTGATCTGGGAATTTGTGTTGCAGACGTTTCGTCCCCTGTCTCGGTGACATCCTCAGTGCTTGGGAGCCTCTTGTGAGGACGAAACGTCTGCAACCCAAATTCCCAGCTCGGCAAACAGAACCACAACATCTTCCATGTCATGTTTGCTCAGAGAATCTTCCACCAATCAATAAGATAATCTTGCATTTTTCTCAACTCCAATGGGCATCGGTCCAACTGTTCAACCTGTTCACGGGCTATTTATTATCACCACCACCAATAGGTGGTACAATGATTGTGATTCACACAAATCAATGTTACAGTGCTACACTGTGATTCTCCAACACAGTGCTACAGTGCAAAAAGACACGGTAGTTGACTGTAACAATGATGATATTTCCCATATAGTCAGAGGAGTGGGTGGAGAAAGTTCTTAAGTGTACACATTAGAGGTTAGAGGAGAAAATATCACAATAATTTTCAATAGCTACTTCACATTTCTTCTCCCTCACCAGCTCCACACAGAGTGATCAAGGCTGCATCCTTTTCTCATCACTTGCACCAACTTCCTGTTCCACTTTGCCTCTTACAGCTTATGAATCTCCCTGAACTGACCCAGAGTCACTAACCCTCTCTGATTCTCTCTAAGACCAGGTTTACATGTCATTGTGCTACTGGAAGTAGACTGCTGCTTCCTTGCTTACATGGGCCTTGTTATATTGATTCCCATCTGTTTCAAACCATGATTTTGCTTATTATGGCTTTCAGAGGCCGTGCTGGGGGAGTGGTACACATACACGCACCTCTTCTAATCATACCCAGGCATGGGAAGTAGGGTGGAGGGTTGCAGCGAGACTGTGCTTCTTTTGGCAATGATTCAGAGAACAAAAATTTCTGCATGCACAAGTGCTGATGGCATCCACACAGTGCAGACTGCACCCTGACAATAGGGGTTCTCTCTCAGTTGTGTGATGTAACAGGAGCCACTGTGCAAGCATTGGCATCCATCTTGGCTGGCTACCTTTTGAATTGAGGACACACACTCTTTTCCTCTTGAGACAACCCTCCGTTCCAGGAGTTAGGTTAGTGAACATTCTTTGGGTTACTTCCAAAACACATATCCATAGCGAGGATTGAGAAGATTTGTATCTCAGGTTGAGGTTCTGGGTGTAGGTTTGCTTGCTGAGCTGAAAAGTTCATTTCCAGACATTTCATCACCCCACTAGGTCATATCTTCAGTGAGCCTCCAGGTGGAGCACTGCTGATAATTCCTGCTTTCTATGTATATGTTTGGGTTTCTTTGGGCTGATGACGTCATTTCCTGCAGTGATCTCACCAATGCACCATAAGGCTATAATTCACCCATTTGCAAAATCAATTTCAAATTCTGAACAGTGCAGGATTGTTTATTGAATTGTTATACAAACGTGCTCAAGTACTTTTCATGAATGGATTAATTCATGAAAGGGAATATTAAAATGAACAAAAAACGGTCACAAAAAATAAGAATCAAAACTTGGAAGACAAACTTCTCCACACTTGCTGTTTGCATGTCAAGTAGCAATTTGTTCTGGCTCTGGTGCCACTTGCTTGTCTTCACAGGCCAGAATAATTTTACAGAGAGAAAAATGAACAGGAGGAAATAGAAACCTGTTAAAGTTTAAAATTCACTTTTACACTATGTTACTAAATAGTATAAGTTCACACATTTTTATCTCTGTTCCCCCACTGCTCCCAGGCTCAGGCTACAGCTGTTCACTAATATCTCAATCTGAAGGTTACTTTTCATTCACAAAATTTAAGCCCCGATTATCAGGGGCCAGTCAATTACACAGGAGTTACCACAGCTGGGCTAGCTTCTATCTTCACCTGGTGTCCATATATTTGTATTTCCAGCAGTGTCATTGGGCAGCAAACAGGAACAGGAACCTTCATTGATTCACTTGTCCCTGAACTGAAAGCTTCAACTGTACTGTCCCTATCCACCATCAAGTCTGAAATCAGCTACAAGAACAAACAGTGAATCTCTCAGCCAGTCAGAGGCTGAGGGGTGACCTTATAGAGGTTTATAAAATGATGAGGAGAATAATAGGATAAATAGATAAGGTATTTTCCCTGATGTGGGCGAGTCCAGAACTAGAGGGCATAGGTTTAGGGTGAGAAGGGAAAGATATTAAAGGGACCTAAGGAGTAACTTTTTTCACACAGTGGGTGTTGTGTGTATGGAATGACTTGCCAGAGGAAGTGATGGAGGCTGGTACAATTGCAGCATTTCAAAAGCAGCTGCATGGGTATATGAATAGAAAGGGCTTAGGGAAGTATGGGTCACGTGCTGGCAAATGGGACTAGATTAGGTTAGGATATCTGGTCAGCATGGACGAGTTGGACCAAAGGGTCTGGTTCCGTGTTGTACATCTCTATGACTCTTTGACTCTATAACCTTTGAGAGCCTTTGAAAATTTGTCAATAACTGATCCAATTAATGGTCTCAACAATCATTAAATTTTTTTAAAGATCTGACCATTTAGCAGTTGAATTTTCTTAGGGATTACAGAAAAATGACATTATTTTGTGACAGGGTTGTTGATTCATTTTCTAAAAGAAGTTCATATCTACTTTGGTTTACTCTGAGAAAGTCAGCACCAGGGGTGAAACATGCAGAGAACTCGAACTACTTTTGAACGGGAGAATTCTGATTAACTGCCTTGACTTTGAAAAATGCAGCAATATCTTTTTAGACCTTTAGTTATATTCACTTGAGACCCATTCCTTCATTTACTGACCAGTGAGTGAGGAGGAAGCTGTTCTCCTACAGTATTGTTCAACCATGCGCTGCAGTCTCTGATACACTGGCTGTCAGCTGTTTCTATTGGAGCGTATAAAGATTAATTGGGATTTAATGCCATCTCCTGACCTTTCATAAACTAGGCTGTCTTTCATATCTATGCATGTGATTCATCAATAACACAGTTAGACTAATAATGTGACTTATCATCTCTGTGGTAAGTATATTTACTCTCTAAGAACAATTTTATTGTCTACAAGTAAAGACTTATAATGAGCATGTTGTATCTGTCCACAGACGTCTGCACTGACCGTAAACTGTATTCTGCATCTAGAGGCAGGTTAGTTTTTCCAGGTCTGCATTTTTTTGTGCAATAAGTTGTTGAATTATATTGTGCAACAATGCAGATTTAATCAAGGAAAACGTAAATAAAAAGAACTATTCGGATTCAACTTGAGTAACTTTGAGCCATGTTCGACATATGCTGTTAATATCAGCAAACGTGAGGAATAACACTATATTCTGAGTTTCAAAGCTCTTACAGATTGATGCCGCATGTTTAGCCTGACTTCAACCCAGAAATTAATGAATGCATGCCTGCAGGAACATTGATGAGGTTGGCCGTTGCTTGTTTACAGTATTTAAAGTTGTCAATAGTGCGCTCATGCATCTTTCTGTAGCCTCAGAGTCAAATAGAAGGACAAACATTTAACACAAGCAAAAAGAGGAGCAGAAACTTCACCAGCTAAAAAGACCTGTATACGTTGGGGACTTGCAAACTGTATATGTGACCAATATGTGACTTTGTATGCTGTAATCATCTTTTCAAACAAGGGTCAATTTCCCAGTGTATTTTGCCGGCCGTGATGGATAGCTTGAGGAGTGTGGGTGTAGAGGTGGGAGTGTGGGCGTAGAAGTGGGAGTGTGGGTGTGGAGGTGGGCATGTGAATGTGGAGGTGGGGCAGTTAGAAGACCAGCCTTGGTTCTCCAACACATCCGCCAAACTCCCGACATTTTTAAAACCTCTCATCCCCTAAATCTCATCACTTACCTTCCTCATCCCCAAATCTCTTACCCTCCTCATTCCCCCCATCTCAGCTAATGCAAGCATATGCTTCCTCAGATCTCTGAAGATGCCACATTCTCTTTTATTCCCCCATATAGAGGAACCTCAATGATCCAAAGGACATGGGCGGGGAGTATTTCATTCGGTGATACGAATTCTGGATAATCGAATGCCAGATAACATTGTTTAGCCAAGCATTAGGACCTTGCGATCTTGCAATATTCAGATAATCATTTGCTGGGTAACCGAGGTTCCTTTGTATAGCTTTCCCAGGCACACTACCAATATGCACTATGTACATTTTACAGGAGCCATGCAAGATCAATGAGAATCTAACATCATTAGATCATAATATCATTAAACCTGACACATGGGAGATGGTTGTGGTTGTTGGAGCACAGCACTGATATGGGCCGGCAGTTAGAGAAGGAAGAAAAGGTCAACGTCTCAGACACTTGAAGGACTGCTGGAGGATAGGGCTCCTGCTGAGCCCAGTATGGATAATGAGCCTCTAGACTCAATAATGAATGATCAGAGAGAGATGCGGTAGCAAGCAGGGAAACTTCTGGAAGAGGAGTCAAAGACCATGAACACACTGATGCAAAGGGCATACGAGTTTGAAACAGGTGGCAGCAGCTGTGAAAACCCCGATCAAACAGGACAATCATTACCTCTTGGATATGTTCAAACCATGATCACATCATTTCCTGGCTAAGCAAGAGGCTACCAAGGAACCATGACCTCCCTCATGTGCCTGTTTCGCTCAGGAGCTGTGAGAAGTTTCATTGTGCACTGACAGGGTAGAGGAGAGACAGAGAGACACTCAGAAAATGTCAACTCAGGAAATTCCAGAGGTGTCCTGGTGCATCTTATTCCTTCTGCTAGGAATCCGAATGCCTCCATTAGGTCAGAGCTAATGGACATCAGCCTGTGCAGAAGACTTCAAGAAGACTTCAAGCTGTAGCCCTCTATATTCAAGGTCACTAGAGTCATCATTTACTAAAGTTGTCTGAGGCACTCACTAAAGCAGTTGGTCAGCTTGCTCTACCTCAGCTGCAGCTGCCAAGGTGGCACCAAGATGTACTGATGGGAAGAGAAGAATAAAAAAGCCCAGGCGGCCATCTTGTCAACATTAGACATGGTATGTTAAGGTGACAACCTTATATACAACCTGATACTTGGCAAAATTATAGTGCTTTGTATGACAGTCCTGTGGTTTCTTTAAAGATGTTCACCCTTCTGATAATTTATTCTTGTAGACCATCTTGATGGTCGCTGATCACCGTACATGCTCACATGTACCAAGGTAGTGGTTTTCTGCTGTCCTCTGAGAGGAATGTAACCTCTGCAAAGTGGGAACCTGTTTAAGAAGCTTTTAGAGCTTAACACTAAGAAGTTTGTGTTTTTGGTGTTGATCAGCACAACTTAATCCCTCTGCATCTCTGTATTAGATGAAGTCAAACTGAGGTTCTAGTCATTCTGATGCTCTGGTCAGGAAACTAAACAGGAGGTTGTTAATGCCAAGGGAGTTGATTATCTCATGATTAATGGCAAATAAAGTATAATAACATTTTAAGGGAATAAACCAACCATCTACTCAAAGCCAGAAAAGACTTTGTGCCATTACTGGCTTAATCTTTATTGGCCACATATTAACACAATGTTATTTGTCCTCATAACAGGTTTTCTTAGGCCTGTTTGCCCCCTCTCAGTATGATCCTAGCTTCTTCAGCATACTCATCATCAGCATTGACTCCCTCAACATCTCCATCTGATTCCCTTCTTCCCTGTCTGTGAAGTACATGGTGAAAATCATCCACTCTTCCAGGTTGTCACCCAGTCATTGAGATAGGATGGGTTGAGTACAAAAGCAATCTGGAGACCCTGTTCAGCCAGTGCTGGAGTGCTGCAAGTGTGTCACTGAAAAACCAATTGACTATTGAATTTGGATGAACGGGCAGCATTGTTGTGCTGTTCAGCATCAGCCTGAGAGTTGTGCACTGGAGCCATGAGCTATATTTCACTGGGAGGGCAGTGGAATTGTGCTTTCAGCATTGCTTATCTTCCTTTTTTTAAAAAAACTAGATCAATAATCCCTTCTGTCTGCCTGTTTTTTTATGAGACAGATAAACTAATTACTGTGCTTTAGTAAAGGTCTTTAGCCTTTAGTTTTCATTGTTTTTGAAACTCTGGGCCTTTTAATTTTAAGGAAGGCATTCTTAGAATTGCTTGTATTTTGAAATAATTAAATTTATAAATAGAAAGAGGTTAGTCTCCTTGGTGGTCAATGGCATATCTACAGATCTGCATAGCTATGTGTACTTACAGAAACTGATCCTGCTGATTGTCTGAATTCTCTTATCTCAAAAGCTGTTTTCCAATTGGCCTACAATTACCTTTCCAAATATTTGCCACTGAGACATTTGGAAACCTTTTGTTCTATTCAGACTCTGCTGCAAGCCATGGTATGTGTTCTACCAACAGCATATTTTACAGCAAACCTTTTATTATCCAGCACCTATGGGATCAGGAGTGTGCAGGTTGGTCAAGAGGTCCACATAATCAATTAAAAACACACACTAAGCTATAGAAACATAATGCAGGGGTTATACGTATCACTATTATACTTCATTTGCAGCGCAAATCACTTTAATAATAACCTAATTGAATAACTTACCAGCAGAGAGTCTTTTCACTCGCACCCTCAACTGACCACAAGGATCAGTGCTCGGTCCTCTACTTTTTTTCATTTACATAAATGATTTGGATGTGAGCATAAGAGGTACAGTTAGTAAATTTGCAAATCACACCAAAATTGCAGGTGTAGTGGACAGTGAAGAAGGTTACCTCAGATTACAACAGGATCTTGACCAGATGGGCCAATGGGCTGAGAAGTGGCAGTTTAATTCAGATAAATGCAAAGTGCTGCATTTTGGGAAAGCAAATCTTAGCAGGACTTATACACTTAATGGTAAGGTCCTAGGGAGTGTTGCTGAACAAAGAGACCTTGGAGTGCAGGTTCATAGCTCCTTGAAAGTGAAGTCGCAGGTAGATAGGATAGCGAAGAAGGCGTTTGGTATGCTTTCCTTTATTGGTCAGAGTATTGAGTACAGGAGTTGGGAGGTCATGTTGCATTTGTACAAGACATTGGTTAGGCCACTGTTGGAATATTGCATGCAATTCTGGTCTCCTTCCTATCAGAAAGATGTTGTGAAACTTGAAAGGGTAGAGAAAAGATTTACAAGGATGTTGCCATGGTTGGAGTATTTGAGATATAGGGAGAGGCTGAACAGGCTGGGCTGTTTTCCCTGGAGCGTCGGAGGCAGAGGGGTGACCTTATAGAGGTTTATAAAATTATGAGGGGGCATGCATATGGTAAATAGAGAAAGCCTTTTCCCTGGGGTTGGGAAGCCCAGAACTAGAGAGCATAGGTTTAAGGAGAGAGGGGAAAGATATCAAAGAGACCTAAGGGGCAATTTTTTCACACAGACGGTGGTACGTATATGGAATGAGCTGCCAGAGAAAGTGGTGGAGGCTGGTACAATTGCAACATTTAAAAGGCTTTTGGATGGGTATGTGAATAGGAAGAGTTTGGAGGGATATGGGCCGGATGCTGGCAGGTGGGACTAGATCAGGTTGAGATATCTGGTCGGCATGGACAAGTTGGACCAAAGGGTCTGTTTCCATGCTGGACATCTCTATGACTCTATGACTACTTGGAGATCATGATAATACAGTAATTTCTGGTATTTGAGGTATTTAATTTCTGTCAGTTTATCAAGAATTCCATTTCATACAGTACTGGTTAAACAAAGTTTGCTGTAACTAATATGGTAATGTTTATGTTATCCCTTAAAGATCAGAAGCTAGCAGTTAATATTGCGGTATTGGAAAATCCAAAACTTATTATAGATAATTATTACACAAACACTATGCTTCTCAGGTATGTCGTTGTCGGGGGTAATATTAAGTTAATAGGTCATAACAGATTAGTATTGAACAGTATGCTTCCAATAACACTGTCATGCATCAAGTGGTCCAGGAGATAGAATATGAAACCTTTATACCTTCAGATCCCATTTTATAATGCACTAATGATATTATGAAACTATTTCTTAAATTAACATTGATATATTGTCCCTGAGTCATAATACAGCAACACAATACCTTATCTACATTTTTTCCATCACTGTGACTCTCCATCTGTGTTGTAGGTGCCCAAGACTAAATTTGACAAGATGGCCACCTGGGGCTTTTTAGCTGACACAAGTTGGCCCACAGCTATTGGCAGATACATAGAGCAGATACTCACAGCCAGAATTGTAGTTACTGGATAAGATAACAAATGGTCCCATAAGGGTCACAAAAGGGTCCTGGTGAGAAGAAATATTAGGGAATTTACTTGAGTTTCTGGAATCAGGCAGTTATAAACACATAAGCATTTTAATAAGGGGCATTTTTGAAAGGTCTAGTTCAGCCATGATCTCAAGTTTGTTATTTAGTAAAAAACAAAAGGAAAAGTATGATCCAACAATAATGGAGACTCTATTCAGAGCAGTATCTGGCTTGGTTCACACATGTGGTAAAGGTCACTTGTATTGCTGAACACAGAACTCAAGAATCCTTTTTGATATTTCTCCCTAGAACCCTTTGCATGGTGGCTTTGTGGTTAGTGCTGCTGTCTTACAGCATCAGGGACCTGGGTTCAATTTCAACCTTGGGCAACTGTCAGTGTGCACATTCTCCCTGTGTCTGTGAAGGATTCCTTCGGGTGCTGTGTTCAGGGATGTGTAAGTTAGGTGCATTAGGGGTAAATATACAGTAAGAGGATAGGGGAATGGATGTGGTTGGGTTACTCTTCAGAGGGTCAATGTGGACTTGTTGGGCCAAATGGCATGTTTCCACATTGTAAGGATTCTATGATATAATATCCTGCATCCCCACTTCCTTCATCCCTTCCCCATGATCTTCCCAGTGCCTCTGGCAGCCACATCCCTTAAGTTCCATTCCCAACTATTCTATTTGACCTAACACACCTTTATCTAAACCTCTGGAGTTGAGCTGCCCTCCTCTGAGATATACCCTGTTTGCCTGCCCCAGACAGTTTTTTTTGAGTAAGCCACTCTGGCTGCATTGCTTGGGCAGACTTGGCATTCCGGTCAGGCTCCACAACTGATTTAACAACAGCATTTAACAACAATAAGTAAGATTGAATCCAACTGAGAATTCTTATGAGCTGGTTGACCCAGTGAGGTTTCACCCCTTACACTGTAAACATTTGTGCAAGAAAAGAACAACTTGGCTATAAAGATGTTAAGTAACCTGAACATGTTTGTACATAAAGAAAGAAGCTACGTGGCCAGGAACAACTATACATTTATAGATTTTGTGAACATTTTTGTTTCCCATTTCGCCTAACATGCTTGTGCATGTGAATGCAATGAGAGTTGATAAAGCAAGGCACTGGAAAAGGCAGTACCCGAGGAACAAGAGAGTCGATGCCTTGCTGCTGTTTTAATAAATATTCATGGCATGATGCTGAATGTAAGAGACGTTCCAGACCATCACAGTCAGGAAAGCTGGCCTGCCTGAAATATTCCGAGAACCTGGAGCAAAACTGCCATTGGAAATCTGAATTTTTGCCTCCTGTCCAATTAGGTTCTCCTGCTGGCCCTCTATAAACTCTGGGCAGGGTTAGAAGATTCCACCCTAGCTTTCAGATCCAGTGTTATTAATTGAATTAAGATGCCTTAATGGAATTTTATGCCACAACTCCAAAGCATTAGACTGCTTCTGGATTATTAGTTCAGTGACATTAACAGCTGCCTCTCCTCTCTGAGAAGGGCTGTAAGGAAGTAGTAACTGATAATTAACAAGGCATTGGCCTGTGGCATTATTGCTGGACTATTAATCCAGAGACTGAGGGGGACCCGGATTCAAATCCCACCATGGTGGATGATGGAATTTGAATTCAACAAAAAAAAAAATCCTGGAATTAGGAGTTTGGTGATGATTATGAGCCCATCGTTGATTGTTGAAAAAACCCATCTGGTTCACTAATGCTGTTTAGGGAAGGAAACAGTCATCCTTACCTGGTCTGGCCTACATGTGACTCTAGATCCACAGCAATGTGGTTGACTCTTAACTGGCTGCTGGTCAATTAGAGACAGCCGCTAAATGCTGGCCCAGCCAGTGATGCCTTCATTCCATAAAAAAGTTAAATTTCAAATTTGACAGTAGTTTGTCAAAGATAGGTCAACAAGACTGAGATTTTTCGTATGTGGCCTACCAATGAGAATATTGGACTAATGTTGTGTCAACACAACATTTTCATAGCACCTAGGGTCTTTGGGCTGAATGACCAGTATATTGTCATACTGTGATACTATCATTGTCTTCCTCCATTGGTGCCCTATTAGTCAGTACAACCCTACACTAAGGAAATCGGTTGTGGAGTTTGTCCACCTTATCATCAGCCTCTCTGCTTTCACAATTTCAACATGCACCTTTCTCTTCAATAACTCCTTTGTTTCTCTCCAAATTATCCTTTATTTCTGCATAGCTCTACTTTTTCGCTGTTCTCTGACAAAGTGCTTTGAGATGGGAATCCATAAAAGAAGTTCATGTTTCAATGGTTGTGTTCTCCAATTTCAGTTGAAGTGTTTTGACGAGTGTGCTTCACAGTGCCTGGTCCACCCTGGCTCAGTGACTTTTCCCAAACACCATTCCACTTCTCATCTCATCACTTGTGCAACCAAGCCCTTCGATGTCCTCCTCATGCAGCAGGAGAGGTGGAAGTATATGCCACTGTCACCATGTTTAAAGCTCAGCTGTGCACCACTCCAGAAATGACCAGTACCACTGAGGATATTGTCCATAAAATGAAGCTTGCACTTCGGTTCCACAGATGGGGGGAATAGGGTTCTGGAAAGGAAGATTTCCTGCTCCTCAGATGCTCCCTGACCTGCTGTGCTTTTCCAGCACCACTCTAATTTTGACTCTAATCTCCAGCATCTGCAGTACTCACTTCTGCCTTCTGGAAAGGAAGGCTGTCCTTCAATCTGCTATCTAGACAGGAGGCCACGCCACTAGCCACAGTCAGTCTTAACCAAAAATATAACCTGGGTCAGTGCTCAGTCCAGAATGTTGAGAAGTGCAGTTAGAAGGTTACTGATCCCTTGTGTTCGTCGAGGATAGGTACCAGCATCTTCTAAAACAGAAACTGCTAGAGACGCATAGCAGGTCTGACAGCATCTGTGGAGAGGTAAACAGAGGTAAAATTTCCAGTCCAGTGATCTGTCTTCAAAACTCATTCAATATTCTTTAAGAAATTGACAACCTAGATGCAGAAAGCTAGCTTCCCCTTGTGGGAGAGTTGAGAACCAGTCAGCATAATCTCAAAATGAAGGGTCTCACATCTAGGACAGAGATGAGGAGGAATTCTTCTCTCAGAGGGTAGTGAATCTGTGGAATTCATCGCAGAGGACTGTTGAGGCTAATTATGTTCACATAACCAGATTTTAAGGAATTGAGGGCTATGAGCCAAAGGCAGAAAATAGAGTTAAGGGTTATTAGATCTGCAATGATCTCATGGAATGCTGGAGTAGACTTGATGGGCTAAATGGTCTAGTTGTGTTCCTATATCTCATGGAATGTGAGATTTCAATTTTTTTTCATTCTTGCTGTAGTTTTCCAACTTTCTCACCATTACCCATACTGCGTCAGAGAGGAGAAAATTGTGCCCAGTGTGTCCCAGATGCAGAAATAAGTGGCAGCAGAGAGGGGCAGGAGCTGGGCAGAAGTGAAGTTGGAGCGCAGAGCCGGTTGGGAAGGTAAGTGATTGTTATTTGAGTGGGTGTGTTCTAAACCCCAGGTCCTACAAAGTAGGGCCTCCCTCCCACCCTCCTCCTCCTCTAACCTAACTTTCAAGTCCACAGACTTACCTCAAAAAGAGAGTCCAGGGAAGTTCCTGTAGAGAGAAGAGAGAGTCTTTAGCTCAGGAGTCTTCGACAAGGAAGTTGAGCGAAGTGATTATACCACAGTTGAAGAGGGTGAAGACATGACTGCCCAACTGGTTCAGTGTGCTACGTGCATGATGTGGGAGGTCAACGACTCTGGTGTATCTGAGGAAAGTGTATGCACGTTCAACTCCTGACAGAGCATATCGCAGCACTGAAGAAAGAACTCGAGGACCTTAGGCTCATCCGAGAGAACAAGATCTTTCTGGACAGGCCCTTCAGCGAGGTTATTACACCGACCATACCAGAAGAGAGCAGAAGAGAGAAGATGATGAGGAAGGCAGAGAGGAAACAGGTGCAAGAGACTATGGAGGAACTACCTGTCAGGAACAAGTTGAATCTTTTGGAAACAGTAGAGACAGATGAACCTGCCAGTCCACGAGGCGGCCAGGCCTGTCAATCAAACGTTGGTGTGGAGGCAGAGCCGAGGAGTCAGACATCGCAGAGAGCCATGGTGATAGGGAATTCCATAGTGAGAGGAACTGAACGAGGTTTCTGTGGCAACAGGCGAGATTTAAGGATGGTGTGTTGCCTTCCTGGTGCCAGGATTAAGGACATCGCAGACAGAGTACAGGAAATCTTCAAGGACGAAGGTGAAGAGCCAGAGGTGGTGGTACACGTCGGCACAAATGATGTCGGGAAGAAGAGGAGGAACATACTACAGCAGGACTTCGGAGAACCAGGAAGAAGGCTGAAAAGCAAGACGTCCAGGGTGGTTATCTCCGGTTTGCTTCCAGTTCCTCAGGCTGGAGAGGCCAGGAACAGGGAGATAATAAACTTGAATGTGTGGCTGGGGAACTGGTGCAGGGAGCAAGGATTTAAATTCTTGGATCACTGGGGTATGTTTTGTGGTAAGCATAAATTATACAAAAGAGATGGTTTGCACTTTAATAGGTTGGGGACCAGCATTCTGGCAGGCAGGTTTGCTACTGCAACACAGCTGTGTTTAAACTAAATAGCAGGGGGTGGGGGAGGGGACAAACTGGATGTTGAAGAAGGAAATTGAAGGGAAAGTTAAAACAAGGGAAGTCAAGAAAGACAACTATATCAATGAAGCAGAAAACTCAAAAAGGGATCATGCCATAAGTTTGTGTAAAATAGGGGTTGATAGGAAGGGTGAGGGCAGTAACAAATTAAAAATAATATATATGAATGCACGAAGTATTAGAAATAAGATGGATGAACTTGAGGTTCTTTTGGAAATTGGCAGCTACGATATTGTGGGGATAACTGAGACGCGGCTTCAAGTGGATAGGGCCTGGGAAATGAATATTCAAGGCAATACCTGCTATTGTAAGGACAGACTGACGGGCAGAGGGGCTGAGGTGGCCCTGTTGGTAAGGGATGATATTCAGTCCCTTGCATGGGGGGACCTAGAATTAGGGGATGTAGAGTCAGTAGGATAGAGCTGATAAATTCTAAGGGCAGAAAGACCCTCTTGTGAGTTATCCATAGGTCCCCAAAAAGTAGTATGGATGTAGGGTGTTAGTTGAATAAGGAGCTGAAATTGGCCTGTCGCAAAGATGTTACTACAGTTGTTATGGGGGATTTCAACTTGCAGGTAGACTGGGAGAATCAGGATGGTATTGGACCTCAAGAAAGAGACTTTGTGGAGTGCCTCCAAGATGGATTCTTAGAACAGCTGGTGCTGGAGCCTACCAGGGAGAAGGCAATTCTGGATCTGGTATTGTGCAATGAACCAGAATCAGGGACCTCGAAGTGAAGGAGCCATTAAGAGGTAGTGACCATAATACAATAGGCTTCAATCTGCAATTTGAGAGGGAGAGGGTACAATCAGTAGTGACAATATTTCAGTTGAATAAAGGGAACTATGGAGCTATGAGGAAGGAGCTGGCCAAAGTTCAATGGTGCAATACCTTAGCAGGGATGACCGTGGAGGAACAATCCAGATATTTCTGGGTATAATGCAGATGATGCAGGATCAGTTCATTCCAAAAAGAAAGAAAGATCCTATGAGGAGTCAGGGGTGGATGAGGCTGACAAGGAAAGTTAAGAAGCATCTAAAGTCAAAAGAGAAAAAGTGTAATATAGCAAAGATAAGTGGGAAAATGGAGGACTGGAAAGCTTTCAAAGAACAACAGAGGATTACTAAGAAGGAAATACTCAGAGAAAAAATGAGGTACGAAGGTAATCTGACCAAAAATATAAAGAATGATAGTAAAAGCTTTTTTATGTATGTGAAAGGCAAAAAAATGGTTAAGACTAAAATTGGGCCCTTGAAGACAGAAACAGGGGAATATATTATGGAGAACAAAGAAATGGCAGAAGAATTGAATAGGTACTTTAGATCTGTGTTCACGGGGGAAGACACAAGTAATCTCCCAGAGGTAACAGTGGCTGAATGACCTGAACTGAAGGGAATTTATATTTGCCAGGAATTGGTGTTGGAGACTGAAGGTTGATAAGTCCCCAGGGTCTGACGGTCTACATCCCAGGGTACTGAAGGAGGTGGCTCGAGAAATCACGGATGAGTTGGTGATTATTTTCCAGAGTTCAATAGATTCAGGATCAGTTCCTACAAATTGGAGGGTGGTTAATGTTTTTAAGAAAGGAGCAAGAGAGAAAGTAGGAAATTATAGACCAGTTAGTCTGACCTCGGTGGTGGGAAAGATGCTGGAGTCTATTATAAAGGATGAAATTACGACACATCTGGATAGCAGTAACAGGATAGGTCAGAGTCAGCATGGATTTCTGAAGGGGAAATCATGCTTGACTAATCTTCTGGAATTTTTTGAGGATGTAACTCTGAAGATGGACAAGGGAGATCCAGTGAATGTAGTGTACCTGGACTTTCAGAAAGACTTTGATAAAGTCCCACAGAGGAGGTTAGTGAGCAAAATTAGGGCGCATAGTATTGGGGGCAAAGTACTGACTTGGATTGAAAATTGGTTGGCTGACAGGAAACAAAGAGTCGTGATAAACAGCTCCCTTTCGGAATGGCAGGCGGGGATCAGTGGGGTACCGCAGGGATCAGTATTGGGACCGCAGCTTTTTACAATATATATTAATGATACAGAAGATGGTATTAATAGTAACGTTAACAAATTTGCTGATGATACAAAGCTGGGTGGCAGGGTGAAATGTGAGGAGGATGTTAGGAAATTACAGGGTGACCTGGACAGGTTAGGTGAGTGGACAGATGCATGGCAGATGCATTTTAATACAGATAAATGTGTGGTTATCCACTTTGGTGGCAAGAACAGGAAGGCAGATTACTATCTAAATGGAGTCAAGTTCGGTAAATAGAAAAAGTGTAACAAAGAGATCTGGGTGTTCTTGTACACCAGTCAATGAAGGCAAGCATGCAGGTACAGCAGGTAGTGAAGAAAGCTAATAGCATGCTGGCCTTCATAACAAGAGGGACTGAGTATAGAATAAAGACATCCTTCTGCAACTGTACAGGGCCCTGGTGAGATTGCATCTGGAATATTGTGTGCTGTTCTGGTCTCCAAATTTGAGGAACAACATTCTGACTATTGAGGGAGTGCAGTGTAGGTTCACGAGGTCAATTCCTGGAATGGCGGGACTATCTTATGTTGAAAGATTGGAGAGACTGGGCTTGTATACCCTTGAGTTTAGAAGCCTGAGAGGATCTGATTGAGACGTATAAGATTATTAAAGGATTGGACACTCTGGAGGCAGGAAACATGTTTCCGCTGATGGGTGAGTGCTGAACCAGAGAACACAGCTTAAGAATACGGGGTAGGCCATTTAGGACAGAGATGAGGAGAAACTTCTTCACCAAGAGAGTGGTGGGTGTGGAATGCTCTGCCCCAGAAGGCAGTGGAGGCCCAGTGTCTGGATTCGTTTAAGAAAAAGTTGGATAGAGCTCTCAAGGATAGTGGAATCAATGGTTATGGAAATAAGGCAGGAACAGGATACTGATTGAGGATGATCAGCCATGATCATAATGAATGGTGATCGAAGGGCAGAATGGCTACTCCTGCACCTATTGTCTACTGTCTGTTGTCTATTGTCTATAACATAATTTCGGCATGAGATATTCTGGATGTACCATTAGCAAGAATACAATGTAAGCATATCTTAGAAGAATTGATTTTCTCAAAGGATAGTGCATTTGTGGAACAATTTTCAAACAGAAGTAGTTAATCTTCGGTTAAATAATATCTTTGATAAAGAATTGATTCGAGGTTTGGTTTTGAACAAGGTTGAAGATTTTAAACATTAATGCAGTCGTGGAACAGAATGAGCAATACAGCTTGCAATGTGAAGCTTCCTGAATCAAAGTGGAAGATTTACAGAATTTTATCTGCTTCAAAGTTTAACTAATCATTCACTTCTCTCAGGGCATCAAATACATTAGGTATTATCCATGCAGTGCAAATTCAACGTGATTTGCTAGGAGTATGCTGAAGTATGCAATATCCTCCTGCCTCTCATCCACTAATTTTAAAGAGGCAGTTTCTGTCCAACAGTCTTTAATTACTGATCACTCTGTCTTTTGTCAAGATATGTAAGCATCTAACAACTGACCACTTATAAGTTTTTAGAAAACCCCTGGGAATAGATGATTTTTCTTGCCAAGCAATCTCACTTGATCCTTTAAAATCTCTATTTTAAAATTGATTAAAAAAAGACAATTCATATCTTAATTCTAATTTCTTCAGAATAAGATTTAAAACAAAACCTCTCCATTTAATTGCAGACTTTGTTAAAATAGGAAGAACAAGGATTTCATGTTTATATTTAAAACAAATTGTTTATGTTTCATTATGTGGGATTTCAAACCCTTGTGAGCATAGATTAATTGGGCTGATCAAAGTTAGATTAAGTATTCCGTTTTTTTCTGAGATCCAACATTCAAATTTAGTTTGAGATCTTCAGCATTCCTATTTGGAGCTGAAGGTTCTGCTCATGGATTTAATTAGTTCTAAATATCCAACTGAATCTAAAAGGGTTCAGAAAAGATTTACAATGATGTTGCCAGGGCTGCAGGGTTTTAGCTATAGGGAGAGGCTGAATAGGCTGAGGCTATTTTCCCTGCAGCACTGGAGGCTGAGCGGTTATCTTATAAATGTTTATAAAATCATGAGGGGCATCTATAGGGTAAATGGACAAGGTATTTCCCCTTGGGGTGGGGGAGTCCAGAACTAGAGGGCATAGGTATATAATGAGAAGGGAAAGAGGGGCTTGAGGGTGGTGCGTGAATGGAATAAGTTGCCAGAGGAAGTGGTGAAGGTGGCTACAATTAGAACATTTAAAAGACATCTGGATGAATATACGAATAGGAATGGTTTAGAGGGATATGGGCCAAATGGGACTAGATCAATTTAGGATATCTGAGTCATAAAGTGTCGTGCAGGAAAAGCACAGCCAATTAGGCAGCATCCGAGAAGCAGGAGAGTTGAAGTTTTGAGCATAAACCCTTCATCAGGAATGTAGGAGGAGTCCCATGGGTCTGAGAGATAAATGGAAGGAGGGTTGGGCTGGAAGGTGATAGGTGGAGTGGAGGATGAGTGGATGGGTGGGATGGAAGATGGACAGGTAGGACAGTCTTCCTGGGTGCATGTGTCCCAGAGATGTTCCCTGAACTGTTCCACAAGTTGGTATCCTGTGTCCCCAATGTAGAGGAAACCACCATCGGGAGCAACGATAATGGTGTTTGGATGGGCTACAGAATGTTTCTGCATTGGGGAGACAGGATGCCAACCTGTGGAATGGTTCAGGGAACATCTCTAGGACACACACACCCAACAACCCCACTGCCCTGTGGTCAACCCTTCAATACCCCCTCCCACTCCACTGAGGAGATGCAAGACCTCGGCATCCTCCATGGCCAAATCCTAGCCACTTGACGCCTGAAGGAAGAACGCCTCATCTTGCGCCTTGGACCCTCCAACCACACAGCATCAATATTGATTTCACCAGTTTCCTTATTTCCCCTCCCTCCACCTCATCCTAAATCCAACCCTCCAGCTCAGCACCACCTTCTTGAACTGTTTTACCTGTCTATCTTCTATCCCACCTATCCGCTCCATCCTCCTCTCCGCCCTATCAGCATCATCCTCCCCCCACCTTCATCTACCTATCGCATTCCCAGCTACCTTCCTCAGCCCCAACCCCCTCCCATTTATCTCTCAGCTGTCTTGGGCCCCACACCCCCCACATTCCTGATGAAGAGCTTATGCTTGAAACATCGATTCTCTTGCTTTCGAATGCTGCCTGACCTGCTGTGCTTTTCCAGCACCACACATGTTGATTCTGATCTCCAGCATTTGCAGTACTCATTTTCTCCCAATCTGGTCGGCATGGTCAGGTTGGACCAAAGGTTCTGTTTCTGTGCTGTACATCTCTATGACTCTATCTATAATTTCAAGCACATTCCTGAATTTTGCTATCCACTGTACTTGTAGATTATTACAGCTATAGATTTTTTTCATATTTGGTATGGAATATATTTTTAAATTCGATAATACATAGAGGAAGATTGATTAGACAAAAATCATAAACCACAGTAAAGAATTCTAACATTTTTTCAAACTATCTGGAAAGTTGTTTGAGGGTCTGGAAATCGCATTGTGAAAAATGTACATATTAAATGCAATAGATAAAAGATAAATTCCTTTGTTTTCTTAATAGAGTTTTCAACTGATTTAAAATAAACAAGTTTTAACCTCAATATAAATGGCAAACTACGTGATTCCAGATGAAGGAGCAGTGCTCCAAAAGCTAGTGCTGCCAAATAAACCTGTTGCACTATAACCTGGTGTTGTGTGATTTTTAACTCCATACAAATACGCAGTTTTTTGATGACAACAGCAGATTGTTTAGGTTTAGGAATGTTGGGATACACTCAGAATTCGGCTGACTGTCCATCTGTTTATTTTACTGTAAATTTAATAGGAGTTGTATTTCAAACTCACCTGCCATTGGATATAAAACACCACTGAACACCAAACCTCATTGTTTTTATTATTCGCTTCAGGATTTATGTTGTTAATAAATGTAGTGCAACAATATCTTTTGGTAGGACCTTGGGGTTTGGTGCATGGTGATGAATTGGCATACTGAGAGTTGTTTTCTTTCCCAGGAATGAATGTTAAAGTTTTTGAACTTTCAAATGTCAGCCCAACCTGACTTGAGTCCATGAATACCTTCTGTTAGTATAGGACAGGAGTTCACGGACAATCAAAAACCTGGTCTCAGGAAGTTCCCAGTTAATACCAGTATTTAAAGAGGCTGGGTTGCTCCAATTTAACAGATTTAAAAAATTTTAAAATCCATTTTGTCTGGGTTCCCTGGCCTTAAGAAACCCCGGGTAAGGAGTGTGGTAGAAGATAAAGGATTGGGGGAGGGGTGGAAAAAGAAGGTGTGTACGGAATTACTTAGTTTACCATTTATATTAAGGTCAAAATAATATATTTTAAATCAGTTAAAAACTCTATGAAGAAAACAAAGGAATTTTATCTTTTATCTATTGCATTTTTCACAATTTGATTTCCAGACTCTCACATGAAGGTAAGAGTCTTTATGGAGAAAGTGAGGTCTGCAGATGCTGGAGATCAGAGCTGAAAATGTGTTGCTGGAAAAGCGCAGCAGGTCAGGCAGCATCCAAGGAACAGGAAATTCGACGTTTCGGGCATAAGCCCTTCATCAGGAAGGGCTGATGAAGGGCTTATGCCCGAAACGTCGAATTTTCTGTTCCTTGGATGCTGCCTGACCTGCTGCGCTTTTCCAGCAACACATTTTCAGCAAGAGTCTTTATGGCACAGCATGTGAACAAAAAGAAACAGGAGTATTTCCCCAGGCTCAACAATGTTAACTGCTTCCATCTCTATATATCCTAATTCTTGTGCCCCCTCCCCCCCCCCCGATACGCCTGACCTGTCCACACCACTTACAAACTTTCTCCCCGTTCCCTACAATATCTCCACCTCAATACTGATCTGTTACCCCCTCCACAAATATAACCCTTGATCATTATCTGTGTCCCATCAATGATCCCAATCTCCTCCCTAGTCTGTGAGGGTAATTGTCTCAAAGGCCTGTTTTTGTGCTGCAACATTTTTACCTGGAAACTGTGATGCTGAATCACGAGAAATCCAAACCATCCTCAAAACCATAACTGCAATAAGATTAACCAAGAACAACAACTGAAGATATTGTTACACATAAATGCTCATGTCAAATATTAAAGTTAACTCATCAGCTGGCTCCATATATTTGACTTTTTAAAAAAAAGATATTAATAATCAGCCTCTTCAGTGATGTTATTACACACTTCTGAAGCAATTACATTTGAACTCAGGACTCTTGGTACAGAGGTATACAGAGGAACCTTGATTATCCGGCATTCAATTATCTGAATATCAGATTAGTCAGTAAGATCGCAAGGTCCCAATGATTAGCTAAGTTATGTTATCTGGCATTCGATTATCCAGAATTCAATTAAACAAACAAAATAATCCCCGCCTGTGTCCTTCAGATAATTGAGGTTCCTCTGTACACTACCACTGGACTACAGGAAAGGCAGTTTTAACTGAGCAAGGAAATGTGGCTTTACATTACAATGGCTGCTCCAATTAGCACTCCTATGGCGTCTACTCATTAGGATGGAGACAATGGATCTGTGGAGACCCCACAGAGATGATAAACCCTTGAGGAATATAAAAGATTTATCTCCTGCGCTGTTAACCAGCCACTGAGACAAGCATCTGAAATCCCACTGGAACCAGGACATGAGTGTTGTCAAACAGAGAGCCCTAGTGGTTCAGTTACATAGGCCAGTGAAAGCTGCAACACAGGTAG
Organism: Hemiscyllium ocellatum; assembly: GCF_020745735.1. Lineage (NCBI taxonomy): Eukaryota > Metazoa > Chordata > Chondrichthyes > Orectolobiformes > Hemiscylliidae > Hemiscyllium > Hemiscyllium ocellatum. Next base: position 58,917,541 of record NC_083412.1, on the reverse strand, counting down.
ACAGAGCGGTAAAGCAGATATTTGGAATGTTTGTCATCCTTGCTCAAACCATTGAGTTTAGGAATTGGGGCATTATGTTGCGCTTGTCCAGGATGTTGGTGAGGCCACTTTAGGAATACTGTGTACAATCTGGTCGCCCTGCTATAGAAAGAATATTATTACATTGGAGAGGATTCAGAAAAGACTTGCAAGGATCTTACCCAGGAATACAGGATTGAGTTTTAAGGAAAGGCTGGATAGCTGAGATTTTCTTCCCTGCAGCACAGCAGGTTGAGGGGTGACCCTGTTTAGGTTTATAGAATCATGAGGGACATAGATAAAGTGAAAAGTAAAAAGTCTTTTCCTGAGAATCGGGGACCTCAAAACTGGAGGTTATCTTTTTAAGGTGAGAGGGGAAAGATTTAAAAGTACCTGAAGGGCAACATTTTCATACAGAGGCTGATTCGTATGTGGAATTAACTGCCAGAGGAAGTAGTAGATGCAGGTACAGTTACAACATTTTAATAATTTTAGGACAGGTGCATGAATAGGAAAGGTTTAGAGGGATATAGGCCAAACCAGGCAAGTGGGATTAGTTTAGTTTGAGAAAGTTGGTCTGCATGGATGAGTTGGACCGAAGAGTCTGTTTCCATGCTGTATGACTCTATGTCTTTGTTTTCTGCCTGTGCATGTATTTGTCTAAATGTCTTTTAAATTTTGCAATCATATCTGCTTCTAAAACCTCCCATGGCAGTGTATTCCAGTGATCCACTACCCTCTATGTAAAAAATTCCTTCACATCTCTAAACTTTCCCCCTTTCACCTTAAACCTGTATCCCTCATGTTTGACATTCCTCCCTGAGAAAAAGACTCCAACTATCAATCCTACCCACAGCATTCATAATTTTATATACTTCTATTAAATGGCCCCTCAGCCACCGATGCTCATGATGAGAGCAATCTAAGTTTGTCAAACCTCTCCTTGTAGCTAATACACTCCAATCAAGGCAACATCCTGGTAAACCTCTTCTGCACCCTCTCCAAAGATTCCACATCCTTCCTATAGTGCAGCAACCAGAACTGCGCACAATATTCCAAATGTAACCTGACCAAAGTCTTATACAGTTACAGCAGATCTTGACAACTTTTATACTCAATGCCCTTACGATGAAGATAAACACGCCTTCTTTTCTCATCTTTTCATATCCAATTGTGTTACCAATTTCAGGGAGCTATGGACTTGGACCTCAAGATCCCTCTATCATCATTTCTTTGCTCAACTTACCAGTTGATCTATATCCAGCTCACATCCTTTAATATATTTCCTCAGTCTTCACAACTCCACCAGTTTTCATGTCTTACAAATCAAATTTCCTAATCAGGCCACTGACATTTGTTTCTAAATCATTTATATATATATAAAACGAACAACAAGAAGCATTAGTACCGAATCCTAGGAACACCACTGATCATGGCACTCCAGTCAGAAAAACACCCCTTCACAACTACCCTTTGTCCAAATGACAATGCAAATTTTATATCCAAATTGCCAAAACTCCATGGATTCCATTTATTTTAATCTCCTGGACCAGCACACCGCGAGGGACCTTGTCAAATGCTTTAATAAAGTCCATGCAGATAACATCCAGTACTTTACCCTCATCACTTCTTCAAAAAACTCAATCAAGTTTAAGATTTAGCAGCAACAATCGCTTGAGTTGAGAACAAAAACCTTTGGATAACCACAGCCAGATAAGACCAAATTAAACTGAAATGTGAACTAAATACAACAAAAAATTGCAGATGCTGGAAATCTGAAACAAAAACAGAAACTACTGGAGAAGCTCAGCAGATCTGGCAACGTCTGTGGAAAGAAAGTTGTGTTGATGTTTTGAGCCCAAGAACTGTTCTTCAAAATGTTCTGAAGAAAGTTGACTGAACTCAAAATGTTAATTTTGCGTTCCCACCTATTGTGAACTGTTCCTTTTCATATCTTTTTATAAGACTTAAGCCAAATATAGCCCGTACTATTTAATTTATACTTTCTCATAACAATGTGAGTGTGCGCTTGCTGTTTATGGAAATGGAGACTGATTTTCACGTTAAAAATTTCACCTGTGTTGAGTTTTAGTGTAATAAAACTAACCACTTGTTAAGCTCAAGAAAACTGGTCTGACTAGTTCTTCGTAATTATGTAAAAGTACACATAAATCCAAACATTGAATTGGTAAGTGCAATCCTATTACATTTTAAAACTCTTGTTCAAATCAAGCCAGGATGAGGAAAAGAGAGGAACAATTCAACTTTTCCTTATCGGGCTCCATATTTTACAGAAACAATTAAAAATAATGCTATTATTCTGATGAATGATGCTTAGTCTGATGAGAGACATGCTGTACTTAAATCCTGCAGATATTTTGATTACTGTGTTTAAAAGACAGAGCTCCCAAAATTAAAAAAAAACAAATTACATCTGTAAAACTGTTAGGTTATTGATGTTTATTTAATAAAAAACAGTGATTAAAGACTGATTTGAAAGAAGTTTATTATGATACTAGACATATCTGAACTTGCTACACAAACAGTCTCAAAACTTATGCATATAACTTATTCGTCTTAGAAATCTGAGCATATGTTAACAGTCGATGTTCATAGACAGGAGGAGCTGTGTTGTACCACTGAGCCCAATATTAATCTATCAGCAGTTTTACAGCACGAGGGTGAAATCCTGAAGATAATTCAGTGGGTCTGAATCTAATCACAATTCAATTGAACAGTTCATTCTGATGTCTGTGTTTGTGTTTCTGAGCTGTGCAGTGTGTGTGATTTGACATGATTCCATTCTAAAGGCACAATTGGAAATTATGAGTACAGGTGACTGATGGAAACAGAGCAAGGGCAACACCCACATTCATTGCTTGTTACAACAGCTACTTTCTTCAGTCAGGAGCTGCAGATCCATTTCCCGGCAATGCTAGTGCCATCGAGGTATGGATGGAGGTAAGGGAGTTGTTTGGGTCAAACAAAGATTGCTGGCAAAATTCAATAGGTCTGGCAACATCTGTGGGAAGAAAGCAGGGTCAATGTTTAGAGTCGGTTGACTTTTCATCAAAATTAGACTCCAAACATTAACTCTGCTTTCTCCTCACAGATGTGCCAGACCTGCTGGGTTTCACCACCAATTTCTGTTGTTCTTTCAAATAGAGTCATAGACATGGACAACATGGAAACAGATCCCTCGGTCCAACTCATCCATGCTAACTAGATATCCTAAATTAAGCTAGTTCTATTTGGCCCATAGTTGTTTAAACCCTTCCTATTCATATACCCATCCAGATGCCTTATAAATGTTGCAATTGTACCAGTCTCCACCACATCCTCTGGCAGCTCATTCCATAGACGTACCACCCTCTGTGTGGAAAACTTGCCCCTTATATCACTTGTAAATCTTTCCCCTCTCACCCTAAACCTATGCCCTCTACCCTGAGGAAAAGACCTTGTCTATTTACCGTATCCACACTTGCCATAATTTTATAAACCTCTATAAGTTCACCCCTCAGCCTCCAATGCTCCAGGGAAAATAGCCCCACCAGTTCAGCCTCTTCCTGTAGCTCAAACCCTCCAACCTTGTAAATCTTTTCTGAAACATTTCAAGTTTTGTACCATCCTACATATGGCAGGGAGACCAGGATTGCACACAGTATTCCAAAAGTGGCCTAATCAATGTCCTGTACAGCTGCAATGTGACCCCCCAAATCCTACACTGAATGCACTGACAAATAGAGGCAAGCATACCAATTGCCTCTTCAGCTTCTGGAGTTTTTTTGTTTTATTGAAAGTGGTAGAGGCAGTTGTTGTTGTTACAACATTTAAAAGACATTTGGAATAGGTACATGAATAGGAGAGGTTTAAAGGCATATGAGCCAATATAAAATCCTGGCAAATGGGACTAGTTTTAGTTTAGGAAACCTGGTTGGCATGGATGAGTTCGACTGAAGGGTCTCTTTCTGTGCTATATGACTCTATGGTTAGCTCAGTTGGCTGGATGTCTGGTGGGAGATGCCAACAATATGGGTTCAAGTTCAGTATCAGCTGGTGTTACTATGGAGGTCACAACCTTACCTCTCGCCTGAAGTGTATTGTCTCTCTCTAATGAGAGAGTGGGACTATGGTCACTTTGTGCTTTAGTTGGAGGTAACAGAGCAGTGCATCAAACAGCTGATGTTGGAAGTGGATAATAACCTAGCAAGGTTATTTCCTAATTAAGTACATCTTATAGTTTAAGCTCCAATCCTTTTTCATTCGACATTCTCCTGTGTAACACGCACTAAACTTTCAATGGTACCCAGCCTTCAGTTGCTATGCACTTCATCACTTCTTCATTTAATTCGGTGCTATTCATCTCAGTCCTAATGTAAAATGATGTATTTAACTTATACTTTTAAGAGGATGAGTATTGGCCACAAAGAGAAATACCTGTAGTAGATAAAAGATGCAAAAGAGGAGACCTTGTATCATATTTTGTCATTCGGAATTAATTAACCAGGAACCAGTTGTTACATATAGGTGATGCAGGGAGCTTCATGCACATTGCACTGGAGAACCATGTGGCATGTAACACAACACTGGCCTCAAGCAGGCTTCCTACAGGTATCATGGCAGGCTGCATTAAACACTAAGTTCTAACTTTTCCAATTCTGAAATGTGATTGCTTTCTAACATATGAGAACTACCTGACATTGGTGTACAGTCATTCCTCCGTATCTACAATGGTTCAGTTCCTGAGAACCCGTGCAAATGATGAAATTTACTAGTCCGGAACTCATTAAAAATAAGTTAAAAAGCATGGATATGTGAGCTTTTCCCACAGATATTGATTTTCTGTTGTTATAGAATCATAGAATCATAGAGATATGCAGCATGGAAACGCTTTTTGGTCCAACTCATCCCTGCCAACCAGATATCCCAACTTAATCTAATGCCATTATCCAGCATTTGGCCCACATCCCTCTAAACCCTTTCTATTCATATACCCAATCAGATCCTTTTAAACGTTGTAGTAATACCAGCCTCCATCGCTTCCTCTGGCAGCTCATTACATACGCGCATCACCCTCTGCGTGAAAATGTTGCTCCTTAGATTCCTTTTAAATCTTTCCTCCTTCACCTTAAACCTATGCCGTCTAGTTTTGGACTCCCACACCCTCAGGAAAAGACCTTGTCTATTCACCCTACCAAGGCCCTCATGATTTTATAAACCTCTATAAGGTCACCCCTCAGCCTCCGATGCCCCAGGGAAAAACAGCCCCAGCCTATTCAGCGTCTCCCTGTAGCTCAAGCCCTCCAACCCTGGAAACATTCTTGTTAGTCTTTTCTGAACCCTTTCAAGTTTCACAACATCCTTCCCATAGCAGGGAGACCAGAACTGCAAACAGTATTCCCATAGTGGTCTAACCAATTTCCTGTACAACTGCAACATGACCTCCCAACACCTGTACTCAACACACTGACCAATAAAGGAAAGCATACCAAACGCCTTCTTCACTATCCTATCTACATGTGACTCCACTTTCAAGGAACTATGAATCTACACTCCAAGGTCTCTTTGTTTAGCAACACTCCCCAGGACCTTACCATTAAGTGTATAACTCCTACCCTAATTTTCCTTCCCAAAATGCAGCACCTCACATTTATCTAAATTAAACTCCATCTGCCACACCTTGGCCCAGAGGCTCATCTGATCAACATCCCATTGTACTCTGAGGTAACCTTCTTTGCTGTCCACTACACGTCCAATTGTAGTGTCATCTGTAAACTATCTACAAACCATATCTCCTCTGTTCACATCCAATTCATTTATATAAGTGACGAAAAGCAGTGGACCTAGCACTGATCCTTGTGGCACCACTGATTATAGGTCTCCAGTCTTATTTGGAGTGGTTAGGTGAATTTGCAATTCATGATTTTGCAGATATACAGGATTTACTATACCACTCATCTGGAGGTAGAGATAGAGGGAACTCACAGATATCCAGAGATGGATCAATGGTCACCTCTGCCACATACATACTGATTTTATTTCACCAAGGACAGAACAATGTGAAGAATTTGAGTGGCAATTACCAAGATTGTGACATGCCACAGCTAAATCAAATGAATTTATTTTGTTTCCCATGACATGTAAACAACAAGCAATTACAAGACATCCCCAGGATGTGGATTCCCTCATTCTCCTAGGCTGAGCCTATGCTATTCAGTGAAAAGTACAGGGGGTGAACTAAGGGAATAGAAAACAACAAGGCAAAAGACTAAACTTTGTGTTTGTGTTCATTTTTCAATAGCCAAATCTACTCCAGAATGCTTCACAGCTAATGCAGCATTTCTGAAGAATAGACATTCCTATGAGGCAGGAAAACATAGCAGCTAAATTTCACACAAGATCTCACATAGCAATGAAAAGTCTGGCCAGCATTTATTGCCTATCCTAATTGTTTTTTGAGAATACACTGCTTTCTTGAATGACCATAAAAACAAGGAACATAGTTAAACCATTCAAGCCTGCTTTTCCATTCAATAAGATCACACCTGATCTGTTTGTAACTTGAACATTCATGATTCCACCTACCTGTGATAACCTTTCAACCCTTTGTTTGACAAAAATCTATTTACCTCTCTCTTAAAAATATTCAAGGACTCAGCTTCCATCATTTTTTGAGGAATAGAGTTTCAAAAAGTCACAACTCTCTAAAAGAAAAATAAATGCTTTATCTCCATTTTAAAGGGACAACCCCTGATTTCTATACAACAACCTGTAATGCTAGTTTATCTCATGAAAGGAAACATCCAGTCCACACTTCGCCTCAAGATCCCTCAGGATTTTATATGCTTTAATCAAATTGTCTTTTACTCTATGAAACTCCACTAGATGTAAGCCTAGCCTGTTCAACATGACCTCATAAAACAACTTGCCTATTTCAGGTATTAGTCAAATCAACCCTCTCTGAACTGGTTCCAATGCGTTTATATACTTCATTAAATAAGGTGACCAATATTGTGCTCCAGATGTGGTCTCACCAATAACATGGATAATGAAACTTAACTTCCCTACTTTTGTATTCAAATCCATTCCTAATCAATAATATCATTCTATTGGATTTCCAAATTACTTCCTGTAGCAGGATTTAACCTTTTGTGATTCATGCATTAGGACACTCAGATTCCTCTGCAGCTTAGAGCTTTGCAATCTCTCACCATTTAGATACTATGCTTCTTGGTTAATCTACCTGACAAAATAGATAACTTTACTTTTCCCATATTATATTCCATCTGCCTCAACGTTTTCCATTGAGTTAAATTATCACATATCTTTTTATAGCCTCTTTATATCCTCTTCATAACTTACTCTCCTATCGATCTAGGCATCATCAGCAAATTTGGCAACTATAACTTCCATCCCTTCAACCATGTCATTTCTATAAATTGTAAATAGTCAGGTGCCAGCACAGATCCCTGTAGCACACCTTTCATTATATCTTGCCATCTTTAAAAAAATCCAATTATGCAGATTTTCAGCTGCCTGTTAACTAGTCAATTTTCTATTCATGACAATATGCTATCCTTGATACAATGAGCTTTAATTTTCCACAATAACATTTGGCACCTTACCAAACGTCTTCTCGAAATCTAAGTACTGGATATACTACTGGTTCACCTTTATCCGAAGTATGTTTTGCCTCCTCGAGGAAATCTAATAGGTTAGTCAAACATGATGTCATTTTCACATAAACGTTTTGACTCTGACCAATACTCTGAACTTATCTAAGTGCCCTGTGGTAACTTCTTTAATAATAGCTTGTAACATAATCCCTATGACTGAAGTTAATTTAACTAGCCTGTAATTTTGTCCTTTTATGTCTCCTCTTTTTGTCTAAAGGAAAGATAATCACTATTTTCCAGTCTAATGGGACCTTTCCTAAATCAATGGATTCTGGGAACTAACTTACTGGCCACTTCTTTTAATACCTTAGATAAGGAGAAAAATCTGGTGCCCCATTTTGCGGACAAGAACCTGAAGGTTCTGGTGGACAGAATGGCCAGAGGATGGCTATCCTTATCCCTCAGGATGGCAAAGGAGGCTGCGATACCAGACCCTGCCAGCCTGGCCTATGGTTGCCAACAGTGAGACCGGTAGTGCATGAATTTTGTTGGGAGGTGGGCACAGTAATGGAGACAGAGGGGTGTAAGGTACCAGGGAGAAGATGATGGTGTATATGTTGGCTGTTTGATAAAGGACATTGATCTTCTGCCTACATTGGCTGGCATGGTCTGGAATGTGTTGTGGCCTCCTTTGTTGGTGATAGGGCTATGAGGAGTAAGCTTCACACGGTCAGGAAGGAGAAATCACATCCAGAAGGAGAGACAGCCTGAGTGAGTTTATAATTTGGGGGCAATGTGAGAAGTGGGTGCAGAGGGGAAGAGGTGGTTTTTGGTTGCTTCTTTTGATATCTCTTAGTTTATAAGGTTTTTTTTAAAAACAGGATAAATTAAAGTCCAGGCTCCGTGTCCACCACAAAAAAAATGACATCACAGGTAAACTGTAAGTTCATTGGTTGGTGAAAGCAACGAATTTGACAATCGATTACAAACTACAATTGAAAAGACCAGTACAAAATTTTTAAAAATCAAATTCAGAACTAAATTATTAAAACTGAGATGCTGAGCTAGGCAGTACATGATATGGAAGCTAGTGGAACTTTTTGTGCTTCATTGTGACCACATCCACATCAAGTGTTGGTTGCTTGAGGAACTCTGGCTCTGAACTACAAATACTGCGGCACATCAGGTAGGGGAGAGGTACCTGGACACTGTGTTGCAGGAGTCTAGATTAGAGTGGTGCTGGAAAAGCACAGCAAGTCAGGCAGCATCCAAGGAGCAGGAAAATCGATGTTTCGGGCAAAAGCCCTTCATCAGGCTTCAAATGATGATGGGCTTTTGCCTGAAATGTTGATTTTCCAGCTCCTCGGATGCTGCCTGGCCTGCTGTGCTTTACCAGTACCACGCTAATCTAGACTCTGATTTCCAGCATCTGCAGTCCTCACTTTTGCCATTGTGTTGCAGGAGGCAATTACAATCCTTAGAGGAAAGTGGTTCCATTGAGTGAATATGAGCAGCCAGGTGCTAAATTAAAAAGCAGAATTAAAAGGTAATAATCCCCGACTTACTACCTGACCCATGAGCAAATTGGCACAAAGTCAACAAGATTAAAGAGGTAAATGCATGCCTCAAAAATCGGTGTGGAGAAACAGGTTTGAATTCATAGGACATAGGTACGAGTACTGGCGAGGGAAGGAGCTGTTCCAATGGAATGGATTCTACCTAAATTTTACTAGGATTCTGGTCCCAAGATATCACAGAACTAGAAGTGTGGACAGGGCTTTAAACTAAATAATGGGGGATGGGGTTTAGTTGTATAGAAAATCTTGTAAAAAGATAAAAGATGGGGCAGTGAGCAAAGGTTATTAATCTTTCTAGATCGAGTAGTAGTACAGAGGTGGCATGGTGGCTCAGTGGTTAGCACTGCTGCCTCATAGCACTAGGGTCCCAGGTTTGATTCTAGCCTAAGGCGACTGTCTGTGTGAAGTTTGCCCATTCTCCCCGTGTCTGTGTGGGTTTCCTCCGGGTGCTCTGGTTTCCTCCCACAGTCCAAAGATGTGCAGGTTAGGTGAATTGGCCACGCTAAATTGCTCATAGTATTAGATGCATTAGTCAGAGGGGAAATAGGTCTGGGTGGGTTACTCTTTGGAGGGTCAGTGTGGACTGGTTGGGCCGAAGGGCCTGTTTCCACTGTAGGTAATCTCATCTACAGTGTGTGAAAAGGGTCAGGAATGTAACTTTAGGCACAGCAAATAAGGGGACAACTATGAGAAGAGGGACAGTTATCACAGGACTAAGGGTGTTGTACTTAAATGCACACAATACACAAAACGATGAAAATGAGCTTCTAGCGCAGATTGAAATTGATGGCCACAATGTTGTAGATGTCACAGAGATGTGGCTGCAAACGGATCAAAGCTGGGAACTAAATATCCAAAGGTACATGTCCTACCTAAAGGACAGGCAAATGGGCAGAGGGAGTACGGTTGCCTTGTTAGTAAGAAATGAAATTAAATCGATAGCAAGGAATGATATTGAGTCAGAAAGTGCAGAACCTGTGCGGGTAGCGTTGAGAAACTCCGAAGGTAAAAAGACCCTGAAGAGAATTGTGTATAAGCTTTCTAGCAGTAGTCAGGATATGGGCTAGAAAGTAAATCTGGAGGCAGATAAGGCTAGTAAGAAAGGCACAATGACAAAAATCATGGGGAACTTCAACAGAAAGGTAGACTGTGAAAATTAAGTTGGTGGCAGGTTTCAAGAAAAGGAATTTATGTAATGCCCATGAGTTCTTTTGTGGTAGATCCATCTTGGAAACAGGCAAGTCTGGTTTTGGTGATGTGTAATGAAGCAAAATTGATTAGAGATCTTTAGGTGAAAGAAGTAACTTAAAAATGGTAGAATTCACCTTGCAGTTTGAGAGGCAGAAGTGGAATCAGATATACCTGGGTTTTACAATTGAGAAAAGGTAACTGAAAAAAACAGGAAGGGAGGAGCTGGCCAGATTTGGTTGGAAGAGCAGCCTCATTGGAAAGGTGGTGGTAGCAGCTGTAACAGGAGTTTCTGCAGGTAATTTGGAAGGCACAGCAGAAATTCATCCAAAGGAAGAAGAAACACACAACGGGAGGATGAGACAACCATGGCTGACAAGGCAAGTTAGAAATAGCATAAAGGCCAAAGAAAAACTTACAAGTGATGAAGATTAATGGGGGGCCAGAGGATTGGAAAGCCTTCAAAAACCAGCAGAAAATAACTAAAAAGCAATAAGAGGAGAGAAGATGAAATATGAGGGTAAAATAGTGAGCAAAAAAAAAAGATTGCAACAGTGTTTTTAGATATCTAAAAGGTAAGAGAGAGGCAAGATTTGACATTGGACTTCTCGAAAATGAGGCTGGAGTAGTAATGGGGAACAAAGTAGCATTGGGGAAACTGACTTCAAAACAATGTTGATTATCCAAATATTTTATTCTGATAACTGATTGTTCGGATAATGGATGTTTTTACAGCACCTTGAGATTTTGTTCGGATAATCCGAAATTTGGATAACTGACGTTCTGATAAGCAAGGTTGCTCTGTAGATAGTTTGCATCAGTTTTCACAGTGGAAGACATAACTAGAACTTCAAGAGAGACAGGGGCAGAACTGATGCAGTGCCCATTACTAATGAGGAGCTGGGGAAGGTGAAAGTTCTGAAGGCAAAAAAAAACTGGACTGGATGGACTACACTTCAGTAATGATCTTTTAGGAATCACTGGAGTCAGGGACAGTCGCAGAGGATTGGGAAATGGCTAATGTAACACCTCTGTTTAAGAAGGGGTGGGAGATGGAATATAGGAAAGTATAGGCCGGTTAGCCTGACTTTGGTCATTAGTAAGATTTTAGAGTTCAATATTTAAAGATGAGATTGTGGAGTGCTTGGAAGTGCATGGTAAAATATGGTTGAGTCAACATGGCTTCATAAAGGACAGGTCATGCCTGACAACTCTGTTTGAATTCTTTCTGGTGGTAGCAAGCAAGTTAGATAATGGAGAACCAGTAGATGTGATCTATTTTGATTTCCAGAAGGCCTTTGATAAGGTACCTGCTAAATAAGATAACGCCAATGGTGTTAAGGGCAAAATATTGGCATGTGTAGAGGATTGGATACTGGGAGAAGACAGAGGGTGGGGATAAATGGGTCTTTTTCAGAATGGCAGTCAGTTACTAATGAAGCTCTACAGGGGAACAATACTGTTCATGTTCTGCATTAACAATCTGCATTGTTGCTAAGTTACAGATGACACAAAGATGGGTGGAGGAGCAGGTAATGTTGAGGAACAGAGATGCTGTAGAAGGAGTTGGACAGGCTAGGAGAGTGGGCAAAGAAGTGGCAGAGGCTCTGTGGGAAAGTGTGGGGTTATGCATTTTTGTAGGAAGAATAGAGGCATAGACTATTTTCTAAATGTGCAAAAGCTTCAGAAATCTTGGGACCCTCAGTTCAGAATTCTCTTAAGGTTAATATTCAGGTTCAGTTGAAAGTTAGGAAATCAAATGCAATGTTTACACTCACTTCAAGAGGGCTATAATACAAGAGCAGGGATGTATTGCTGTGGCTGTGTTAGGCTCTGGTCAGACTGGGTTTGAAATATTGTGAGCAGCTTTGGGTCCCTGTATCTAAGGAAGGATATGCTGGCACTGGAAGGGTTCCAGAGGAGGTTTACAAAACTTATCCCTGGGTGAACACCTCATCATATAAGGAGTGCTTGAGGATTCTGGGTCAATAGTCAATAGGGTTTAGAAGCACGAAGGTGGGATCTGATTGAAACTTACAGAATACCGAGAGGCCTGGATAGAGTGGATTTGGAGAAGACAGGTCCGTTACAAGAAGCAACTCGGACCCAAGGGCATAGCCTCAGAGGAAAGGAATGACCCTTTTTCTTCAACCAGAGAGTGGTTAAGCTGTGGAACCCAGATGACACAGAATGCTGTGGAAGTCAAGTCATCAAATATAAGTAAGACAGAGATAGGTTCTTGATTAGTCAAGAAATCGAGGGTTATGGAGAGAAGGCAGGAGAAACATATCACCCATGACCAAATAGCAGAGCAGACTCGATGGGCTGAATGGCCTGATTCTGCTCCTTTATTTGCTGGTCTTCTGAGATGTGGACATCCTGTCTGTGCATCACCTTGTCCATGCCTCCAAAGCAGGCTGCTGCATTCGACATTTGCAACAGATGTCAGGAATTATGCAGGGGATCTCTGGACTGCCAGTACCCATCTAGGTGCACAACAAGCATTTAAAGATGCCACAATGCTGCCGATCCTTTTGCCTAAAGAATGGATAGGTGGTTAATGAGGCAAATGTGGTAAAGTTTGGCAAGAAATCTTGCTGGGTTTCACGGGAAGAATCCTTCTGAGGGTCTCAACGCAATTCACTTTGGAAACAAAACAAAATCATCCTTGAATTACCACCTCAGATCTGTAGCTTTCAAATGATCAGATCTGCTGTATGTTTTCAGCAATTTTGATTTATCTTTCAGATTTCTAGAATTTGCAGAATTTCATTAAGCTGTGTAAAGAAAATTTAAGACTTTTTTAAAAATATTAATGTTGGCTACTTTGTACTTTTGTCATTTACTCTGGGTTAACTAATATACATTCTGATGATACTAAGGCTTTAAGAGGTCTGTTTTGTCCTGATTCTTTTTAAGAAGAACGATTGAGACAGAGGTGAGGAGTAGTCTGCTCCAAAGCCAATAAAGTAAACTGCTTGTGAGGCCTTGGGTTTTGTTTTATAGAAGTTGGAACAATAGAAGCAGCCTGAATGGGTGGGGTCCAATTCCCATAGAAAGCAGATTTTTATTTTTAGCTTTCAGTAGTTGCTGGGATCTTGAAGCTAGATGGGGCAGCTCCTATTCCTTTCTCTGTTACAGAAGCCAAGATTCTCTTCCTGTTGCTAGAATTGCATGTGAGCAAATCCATTTTACTTACTTTGCCTTTGCCAAGGTTGAGTTTATTGGTAGTAGCTAATATATGCATTACTTTGTTAAGCATTTTATTAGCTACAATTAAGCAAATTCTTTTCTTTTTATTTCATCTGTATTTAACTTTAGTGTAAAAATGAAGTGAATGTGTTTTGCTTAAAGTCGAGTAGTTTGATCAATCAAACAGCATCTGGAATGCACCGCCTTACCTTTAAAATAAGAAAAAGTTAAGGTCTAGGCTATCTTCTTAATACAGTTGGTCTGGTCAATAACATTACATGAACAATTGTGTCCCCTATTTAAATGTATTATTTTGAAATTCTTTTCAATGATTTTCATTTCTTAAATAAGAAATTTGAAACTGCTACTGACCACCAGAGGGAGATATGTAGCAGTTTCTTGGGTCCAGCTCTAGATATTTTCAAATCAACCTTCTCAGAGATGTTAGAACTCACCTTTAGAGCAGTAGGCACTTCATCCAGAGGTTCCCGACTTGGATGTAGGGAAACGACCACTGCACCACAAGAACATGTCCAGGCCCTGCTCTAAAGACAATGCACTAACAATTGAATGTATAATTATCATGACTTTTTGATCACTATTAATCATGTTCTGATATTGCTTGTTTAATCTACCTCTCAATCTTCCCTCTTGGATGCTTTGTTTCTCTTTCATTCCCACTTAATTTGAAACATGTAGGATTCTTAGACGACTTGACAGGGTAATAACAGAAAGGTTGTTTCTCCTTGTGGGAGAATCTAGGACCAGATGGAATAAGCTCAGCATGGGGTTGGGGTTGCACATTTAAGACAGAGATCGGAAGTTTTTTTCTCTCTCAAGGATAGTGGATCTGTGGAATTTTTTTTAACCACAGAGAATTATTGAAGATTTGTAATCTGCTAGGAATCAACAGTTGTGGGGAAAGTGCAGGAAAACAGGGTTGAGGATTATCAGATGAACCACTATCTCTTTGAATGTAGACTATGGGTTGAATGGGAGCTGAAAATGTTTTGCTGGAAAAGTGCAGCAGGTCAGGCAGCATCCAAAGAGCAGAAGAATCGATGTTTCGGGCATGAGCCCTTCTTCAGGAACTTATGGGTTGAATGGCCTACATCTGCTCTTTAATGGACTCTTTTCACAGTTTTCCCCCAGTCTTTCCACAGTGGTTGGTCATCTGATCCAAAGGTGTGAAATTGGGTAATGGAGCAAAACAGGATGTGAATATAACTGGCCAGCAGCTGCTTGCACTCAATTTTCTTGACTCTAATGGAAAATTAATTGGGTGAAATTAGCTGTCAGATGGATACCTGACCATTTTATATGGCTCACAATGACTATTTGAGTTTGAGTTCAAAGTTCAATGAGCTGTACTGGGACTGTATAGTGTAACTGCACTTTACTTTGTGCTGTTTACTGAACATGAGCTCACTTTTGCTTCATTTCAGTTATTTTGGTATCATTTGAAAAGTAAACTTAACACTCATTTGCCCTAAGTTATCTACGGACTTTCCAGCCGTCTACGAAATTTATCGCCTTGTATCCTGTTAGTGGAGAAAACCACTTATGGGTTACCACAAAATAGCAGCATGATATAGCTAGCTGCTGTCAGACCAAGAAAGATGTTTTACCTCCTACACAAATGAGTAAAATGGTATGAGTTTCAGTGCTAGAGTGATTTCAGGTACATTGGCTATATGTCTCAACAGCTGGTGGATCATACCAAACAATATTCCCCATTGACCATTCGATGGGGCCCACACGTTGATTGTACTCACTAGCCTATATTTGCCAACCTCAGAGTATATCCACGTTTATTTGTGATTGTGCAATTAGAAATCATTTATTAAATAATCCAAACTGCACTAAAAATGAAAGAACGTAAGTTATGAAGGTAGATTGGAGAAGACCAGTCCATTTTCTTGGAGAGGAGAATACTGAAAGGAGGTTTTATAGGATATTCAAAATCATGAGGGATCTGGTCAGAATTGATTGGGAGAAAGCATGCCTACTTGTGAAAGCTCTGTGAAGGCGTAGATTTAAACTAACTGGTAAAACATGCAGAAGTGGCATATGGAAAATCTTCTTCAATGTGTTTTAGAGGGAGTTCAACTGAGATCTTCAAGAGGGATTTGGGTAGCTATTTGAAAAAAAAAACAATGTACAGGGTTTTGGGGAGAAGGTGGGAGAATGTCGCTGGATAACTTGCTTATGCAGAGAGGCAGTGCAGCCACAAGGGGCTGAATAGTCTCTTTCTGTATTGGATGCAACATTGCATGGTTCCTTGAAATAAGAGGAACACTAGGATTAATAGGAGTAACACTAGGATTTCTGGACCAGTGAGTTGTTAAAATATTGACCTATTAAAAAGCAACATTTTGAAACAAATATTTCCTTGATTTGTCACTTAAAGTTTTGCTTTTCCTTCTTCATTTCATACCTTGCTCAGGTCATTCGGTGATACCACATTAATAAATTAATCATGCTTCCTGGTGTGCACTACCTGATGCTTTTTCCTCAGTCTTATAGCCATGGTTAAGAGCTACAATCACTTTTTTTTAAATCCAACCTTGCTGCTGGGCAAAGAGGTTGTGTGATCTCAATTCTGTAAGAAGCACGTACTCAAAGCATTACGTTCATTAACTCCCCCACAATTTCAGTCAGAATCCAAATATTTTAAAGGAGGAGGAAATACACTATGAAAAACAAAGGGCACAATGGTCTGTACCACTGGGAGTGTGGAAAGACATTACTAATGATGTTAATTGTATTTTGCTTTCTCAATAGTTATTTTCATCCTTCACAGGGTTGAGTGTAGCAATATCCATCTGTTCTGTTCACGTGCTATTTAGCTCATTGCCAAACAGCTAAGAGTCAGACGTCTGACCTGGAACTGGAAGCGGGGCTTTTTCAGATGAAATAGTGTGTGCATTGTGAGCTAAAAGCTTGGTATGACTCGTTTGTGGCCTCATTTGAGAATTGCAACACACAGTTATGATCTTGGTGGATTGTGGTGAAGCAGACAACATGCAAACTTTACATTGCTTGATCATCTCCATGATTGTGGTGTCTATCAGTAGGGACAGTTTATACAGAGCTAGCATGGGTGCAGGCTTGCTTTAAAGCCAAAGAGCAACAGTATCAGAGAACATTTCACACAATAAAGAGAGGATTGGAACAGCAGACAAAGAGAAGGCCTTCATGCTATCTGATGGAGCACTGCGGTCCTTCCTAAAAATGGTGAAGAGACATAGCATCTTTTTCTGCAGAGGGGTTTAGCAATTGAAGGTCTGAAGGGAATCCAGATTGGCACAGAGGCCAATGCAAGGAGAGTGGTGCAGAGATTCTGGTTACAGGACCAGTTGGTTGCAGTATCTGACATTGCTGAAACTATCTGGAATGATGGTACCTTAGGCTCCTTCGCAAATCTCACTTCATTATCATCCCACAATCTCATATAAATTACAAGCTACAGCAGTAGGACCATCCACTTTTTTTTTCCCTAAATCACATTCTCTGACAATCCTGGGGCTTTTACTGTGTTCATGTGGAGCAAAGCTTTGCATCTAATCACAAGTTCATCTGTGCATGTTTAAGAGCTGGAGGTCCAGAATGGTGCAACATAACTAATAGGCTCTGACTGAATGACAATGTGCTTCATGCTTCTGGCACAAGTACAGGATGCCCACTGTGTGCCATCTTTCCTAATGTGGTGTGTTGTGCCAGAGGTCACTAGAAACAGACACCCAGTTATCTTCACACTCTCAATATTGAAACCAGCTGTGTTTTGGAAACGTAATTTGTAGCCTTCATTGACTTTAAGGGATTTACTATCAGTTGCTGGCATTGCAACATTTCAGCTTACCATTGTATAATTGAAGTACTCTGCAATATAATCACTCTGCAAACTCAGTGTACTTTTCCTTAATATAATGAGGCAGATTTCACTCCAAGTAGCTGTACCCAATTAGAGAATCAAAATTGGAATAATGGTCCAATTTGCTGATGTGTCCCTTCTCACTTACCATCCTCTCACAAATCTGTGACAGTAATCAAACATGCTCTCATTTTAACTTTAACTTTGTAAGATAGAATTTTCAGCATTTATTCATAAAAAAACAAAAGAATGTTTGTGAAATTTAAATTATAAGCTGTACAAAATGGACCTATCTATTAAGAATTAACTTGCCAGCATAAGGTGGTTACTCTATATATCATTTATAAAAAACAAATCTTACATTCATATAAAGCCAAAAGTAGCAATATCTAGAGATTATTTAACAGTACATGATCCCCTAGATGGTAACTATTTTAAAATATCAATTTTTTTCTGTCAATACTGTCTTTTGGAGACATAAAGAACAACTTTTAATGACCAGCAAAAGGCTTTGACCAATTCAAGACACACTTTAAATGTGTTCAGTTGGTGAACCGGAGACAAATGGTTAATACCTTGTGAAACTTCGCCAGTTCCATGGGGGCAGAAAATTGACCAAGTCCTACTCTGATCATTCATATGTTACATTTTTAAACTAGGGTTTTGCTTACTTGTGAAGGTAAAGTAGAGTCAGGTTAGGTCGCAGCAGCAATGGGAGATACCATTGCTTTCCCAATGGATAGGCCAAGTTAAAGTCTGTACCGTGTTTCAATTGTTACAACCCAATATCGATTTGATGTTGCTATTTGGCATGAAGGAACAAGGAGGGCAACTGTCAGAGGTCAGCTATTTGACAGCTGCAACGTCCTTGATGTCAAAACTGTTTTCACCCAATGTCTATAGTACTGTAGGAAGAACTAGAAACTATAGGTACTTCCAATGCTAGCTTGGAAAGAGGCAGACCTAAAGGAATTGAGGGTAATAGTGATCTTCAATACCATTAACTATTTTGATTGGCTTATATCAGATGGTACATCTTTGAAAGTCCCGTCTACCAATTGGAAACTTGAACAGGCAGTGGTTCTCAGTTGTGCCATGTCCATGTATAGTTTTCCACGCATTTTTTAAAAAAAATTATTCACAGGTGGGCATCGCTGGCTTGGCCAGCATGTATTGCCCATCAATAACTGCCCAGAGGGAATTAAGAGCTGAAAATGTGTTGCTAGAAAAGCGCAGCAAGTCAAGCATCCAAGGAGCAGAAGAATCGACATTTCGGGCATGAGCCCTTCTTCAGGAATAAGGAAAGTGTGTCCAGCAAGCTAAGATAAAAGGTAGGGAGGAAGGACTTGGGGGAGGGGCATTGGAGATGCGATAGGTGGAAGGAGGTGAAGGTGAGGGTGATAGGCTAGAGTGGGGGTGGGGGCAGAGGGGTCAGGAAAAAGATTGCAGGTTAGGAAGGTGGTGATGAGTTCGAGGGTTGGGACTGAGACAAGGTGGGGGGAGGGGAAATGAGGAAACTGGAGAAATCTGAGTTCATCCCTTGTGGTTGGAGGGTTCCTAGGCAGAAGATGAGGTGCTCTTCCTCCAGCCGTCGTGTTGCTATGGTCTGGTGATGGAGGAGACCAAGGACCTGCATGTTCTTGGTGGAGTGGGAGGGGGAGTTGAAGTGTTGATCCACGGGGTGGTTGGGTTGGTTGGTCCGGCCGTCCCAGAGGTGTTCTCTGAAACTTTCCACAAGTAGGCGGCCTGTCTCCCCAATGTAGAGGAGGCCACATCGGGTGCAGGGGATGCAATAGATGATGTGTGTGGAGATGCAGGTGAATTTGTGGCAGATATGGAAGGATCCCTTGGGGCCTTGGAGGGAAGTAGGGGAGGGGGTGGGCGCAAGTTTTGCATTTCTTGCAGTTGCAGGGGAAGGTGCCGGGAGTGGAGGTTGGGTTGGTGGGGCGTGTGGACCTGATGAGGGAGTCACGGAGGGAGTAGTCTTTTCGGAATGCTAATAGGGGAGGGAAGGAAAATATATCCCTGGTGGTGGGGTCCGTTTGGAGGTGGCGGAAATGACGATGGATGATACGATGTATATGGAGGTTGGTGGGATGGTAGGTAAGGACCAGTGGGGTTCTGTCCTGGTGGTGATTGGAGGGGCAGGGCTCAAGGGCGGAGGAGCGGGAAGTGGAGGAGATGCGGTGGAGAGCATCGTCGACCACGTCTGGGGGGAAATTGCGGTCTTTGAAGAAAGAGGCCATCTGGGTTGTTCAGTATTGGAATTGGTCCTCCTGGGAGCAGATGTGGCGGAGATGAAGGAATTGGCAATATGGGATGGCGTTTTTACAGGGGCCAGGGTGGGAGGAGGTGTAGTCTAGGTAACTGTGGGAGTCGGTCGGTTTATAGTAAATGTCCGTGTTGATTCAGTCGCCCGAGATAAAAATGGAGAGGTCTAGGAAGGGGAGGGAGGAATCTGAGATGGTCCAGGTAAATTTGAGGTCGGGGTGGAAGGTGTTAGTAAAGTGAATGAACTGTTCAGGGTTCATGCCCGAAACGTTGATTCTCCTGCTCCTTGGATGCTGCCTGACCTGCTGCGCTTTTCCAGGAACACATTTTCAACTCTGATCTCCAGCATCTGCAGTCCTCACTTTCTCCCAGAGGGAATTAAGAGTCAACCATATTATTGTGTGTCTGGGGTCCAGACTAGGTAAGGTAGCAGTTTCCTTTCCAAAAAGACATTATGAACCAGATAGATCTTTTCAACAATCGATAGTTAGACTCTTAATTCCGTAATTTTCTTTTTTTGAATTCAAGCTTCACCAGCTGGCATGGTGGGATTTGATCGTGGCTCCCTTGGTCATTTCCCAGGTCTCAGGTTTAATAGCCTAGCGATAAAATCACTAGGCCATCCTTCTCATTAATGACAGTTGTTTGGACCATGGCACTTCAATGCCAGCTGAAAATGCCTTCCCTGACATGCCTTTGATCATCTTAGAGCATTTTGTGGCTAAAATAGTTCATTTGGAGTGTTTTGAAAGTAATTACCAATAATGTATTTCACACTGGAATGGTAGCTGGCAGAGGAGTCTATAACCTTGCAACTCCTGAACTGCAACAAATGTTTCAAACTCCTTTTCCTACCCCATTGTTTAGCAATCTTCTTGTTTTGCTGAATTCTGGTAACTGGTCCAACTTTAGTTAAATATTTGGTCATTCTGCATGCAATATATCTGACTGCACACAAATATTCCCTTGTTGTAATAATGCTAAACTATGCCAAAACAGGTATAAACACTAAAAAGCTATAAAATCAATGAAAATGTGAAAACAAAACTCTCTGTTATCCCCTTTTTCATTTCTAGTATAAACCTTAAATATCAGAATCCCTTATTACCATATTCACCTAAAATAAGTCTTTTTAAAAAAATCTGTTTCCTCATGCATGGCTAAATAAATGCCATCAGAGAAGCTTATAAACATTCTGACTCCAACTGCACAGACCTACACACTGTCACACATAATACTGTCTCAGTAAAGTCTAGTCCTGGTCCCAGAAATTTTGACAATTTCTTGAATAGCTGAGCATCTGCCCTTCACTACAACACACTTTTGCTTGGTGCATATTTTTTTAAACCCTGTCTCCCGTCACATCCTGACTTTATCTTTCAGAAACAAATTTTAAATAGCTTCTTTCTGGTCTGCCAATGTAATTAATACATCTAAATTCACATACCATATTCATTTGATGAAAACCATTCCAACAGGCCATTTGAAACCCCACGATAACCATTCCATTTTTCAGCATTAAACCAGCATTCAAAATTATATTAAAAACGTTGACTATTTTTTGCAAGAAGAACTTCCAAAAACTTTTCAAAAATCACTTAAATACATTTCTCTTCCTTTGTAGTAATTGTTGTTGTTGAGATTTGAATGATGTTCTTTCATCCCATACTTTTTGCACTCTTATGTATTTCAATGAGGTGTTATTTCAGCCACCTCATTATAAGAATGAATAAATAAAAATGAATCCAGTCTCATACTGTAGTAAGAGTAAACAACTCTGCATCATCTCTAAGGTTTAGACAACTACTTTGTATCCCAATGACAAAGCTGTTTACTATATATAATGGTGTGTCCGCCAATCACTTTCTAGATACTGAATAACTAATTGTTCTCTGCTGATGCAGCATTTTTGACAAGTCCAATCCTGAGCACAAATTCTAAGATAACATCACATTGCTTTTCAGAGCTTGGCCTGATAGGTTTTTAGAATCTAATACTCTGCTTATTTTCTTACTTTAAAGTTACAGGTGCTCTGGATTTGGGACATTGGCTGCAATAATTTCAATACATGGAAAGGGTTGAAAAGAAAATCTTCATGATAAAAAAAATGACATGCATTTTAAATTTAAATTTAGGAACTGAAAAGTACGAAAAGAAGGCTCCCAAATCTTAAATGTTTGCAATAATATGAACTGGAACTAAGAATGAAGTGAAGTTGTTTGAACTAGGAGGGAAGCTGAGCTTTCTGACAAATTACAGCAAAACTAATGAAAACATATTTATACATTTCTTGTTCAGCAAAGTTTATCAATTCTAGTTTAAAGGATAATGATAATTAATGTTCTGTTTGGCTGACACCACTGTTTTCTTAATCACAAGGGATATCTTGCTGCTATTTATGACAGTTCCCATAGCAACAATAGTGAGTTAAAAAAAAATAACAAAATTGAAATGCTATTTTATATTTTCTTCTTCTTCACTCTTAGGGTCATCAATGAATGTTTCTATTGGTGTCCAAAGGCTCTTTTCATTAATAGGTTTCTGTGGTTTCTTTGGCCTCAAATACAAATAAAGTGCAACAACGATAAGAGCTAGGATGACTATAAATGGGTAGATGAATATGAAGTAGAAGAGAGATGATGATGCACAAGCCTTTGAGTGAAGAGTAGCACCTAGGAAAAACAAAGACAAAACAAGTTAGAAACAATCGCATTCTTTGAAACATTGTATGGTATGCGCTCATGTTTCCAACCTAAAAATGGAATCTGAACTTTAAGCAAATTTTTCTGATAAGATAACTTTAAGTTTTAATTCCACGATTTTCAACTGTGCAGCAAAAAGCAGTCAGAATATAACTTACATTATATGAAGACTAAATGGCATTCAATGTGGAACTTATTCTAAAAATTAAACAAACTTTCCAGTTTAGTTGAAAGTCATTCACTCATGAAAGTCCTTTTTGTCAGCAATCCCAAAGAAGTATTTTAACAATACTTAAAATTCAGGTATTCAATTTACATATAGTATGTTGTTTCAATGTTCAGTTATGTCACACATAACGTGCTCTAGTTTCACAACTAAACATTTACATTTGGCACTGCATTTTAATCCACTACTGACTATTAACATTGTTTCCATATTCTATATCACAACTTCCTTCTTTAAAGATGAAAGGGCTTCCATCTTTACAGCACTTTATCACATCCAAATAATTATGTTTTTGTAGTTCCATTCCAGGAATGGGAAGATAAGTGGCAGATCTCATGATGCATTGTGGAAGAGTTACTGGTATTAGTGAATGCGGGATTTCCAGATAACCTACAGCAGATCAGAGGTTAGATGTGTTAATAGAGCAATGGTATTGCTCCAGTCATGTCATATTCCTTGTTGGCCAGAAAAAGCCTTCAGCATCCCCCAGCCCTGAATGCAGTCGAGCCTTCGGCCGTTATTAACAACTGGGTTAATCAGAGAGAATCATAGAATCCCCAGAGTGTGGAAAAAGGCCATTCGGCCCAACAAGTCCACAGTGACCCTCCAAAGAGCATACCACCCAGATCCATCCCCTTACCTTATAACCCTGGATTTCCTGTGGCTAATACACCTAACCTACACAGTCCTGAACACGATGGGGAATTTAACATGGCAAAATCCACCTAACTTATGCATCTTTAGTTCATGGGAGGAAACTAGAGTACCCTGAGGAAACCAGAGCAGACACGGGAATAAAGTACAAACTACACACAGACAGTCGCCTGAGGCTGGAATTGAATCTGGGTCCCTGGTGCTGTGAGGCAGCAGTGCTAACCACTCTGAGCCACCAAGCCACCGCCACAGGTCCCCAGCTGTGTCCTCTTGCCCCTTGTTTGTGACTCCTACCTACTAGTCAGACTGTAAATGTAGGCAGTGCCAGGAAACTTATTAATAGGAGGATCTATCATTAGAATCTACAAAGCATTCATTTTTAATTTTTCCTCATTTTTGCTCAGGCTGTAGCATCCTTGCTGATCACCAAATTCTCTCCGTGTTAACATGAGCAAGATTGGGTTGGGCATAGCCTCATAACAGCACTCCTGCTGATAGGCCTGAAGCAGGAAGCAACCTGCAAGCTGTAGTGTGTGGGACTGAGGGCTGCACCTTGTCAGCTGCCAGAACTCAGTCCTTCTGTGCCCAGTACAGGAAGAAGGGGATGCCATTGAAGGATATTGTTGTCTAATCAGATAAGTGGAATCTGGAGCACAGAGACCATTCAGGTAGGCCCTGGTGAGGGAGTGAGTTTGGTTGGACTGACGTAATGGATATAACTATTGTTTCTAAGGTGAGGGTGAATGTGGTGTGACGGGGGCCATCAATGAGGCAACAGCATCCAATTGGGTCATCGCCTCTTGTCCTATGCACTCCTCCAAGTGCAGGTTCCCCATGATGCAGAGGCCCACCCACATCTGGTAAAGTTGAAGCAGTGGTGAGAAGAGACCACTGAATATCCACTTAAGTGGCTCAATTCCCTTTTGGGTGGGAGGAGGACAATCAGATGACTCTACATACTGTCAAAAAGACATTAAGAAGATGATGGAAACATAAACCTCCACTTTCCCATGCTATTTTAAGAGCCCCTGGACTCAAAGTCAACCTAAGAATGCTAGTAAAATCCAAGGCTTTTCTCTTTTGAGACTGTAAAAAAGAACAGCAGACAATTTACTGGATGGTTTGTACCTTGAGTATAATTTTGAGTCTGGAGTATATGCTACCTCTAGGGTGTCTGGGTTGTCATTTAGAGTGATCCTAAGTGTTGCTGTGGGCTCTTTCAAGGGTGTCATAATAATAGTCAGCGCTCCATTAGTCTGGCCTTCAGGAATTGGTCATGCTGGTGACTCATTGGAGTCAAGCTTTGATGCAGAGTTAGCACCAGCTCACAGCAGCTGTGTAGTCCAATCCCAAGTAAATGGCCCGACATGCTGAGGGAGTGCCAGCAGCAATACCACTGCAGGAGCAAGTAGGCACAAAGAGAATGTTTCTCAGGATTACTCATCATCTCTGCTGCTAAACCACATCAGTCAAATAACATAACCTGAGTCCAGCTATCACAGTACTATGTCATTGCATATGCCATCAGCTATAAGTATTCTTTAACGTAGATTTGCTGCTAGAATTTTCCTTTGTTCCATTGGGTTTGCTAAGGTCAAAGCTGCAAGGAAAGCCACGTATAAATCCTGAAATGTGTCAAAATAACAAAAGACCACAACATTCTCAACTGCACCAGGAGAGAAATTTCATCTTCACTGTTCTCACCACAATGTAAAATCCAGCTGTTGAATGATAAAACTCCATCATCCTGATTTAATACAGCAGATAGGTACTAAATTTAGCAGCAACATTTCACTTTAGCTGAAATGCACAGTAAATGTACCATTCAAATACTGCTACACTAAAAACTATAACTTTATGGTTTTTGATATTCCATTGTGTCTCATTGAATTATATCTTTACTAAAGTCGGGACAGAGATATAATTAAAGCTAAGTGTGACTGCTCTAGTAATGATATATAGCATGTAATAAAAACTCTCTGAATCATTTTGTTCACTCCAGGTAATATTATGGCAGCTACTCAAATCATGAAACAAAAGCCCAATGAGAATAACAGACTATCTTAGGTTCATGTTTCTTTAGATTAGATTAGAATCCCTACAACGTGGAAACAGGCCCTTCGGCCAACCAGTCCACACCGACCCTCCGAAGAGTAACCCACCCAGACCCATTTCCCTATGACTAATGCACCTAGCACGATCGGCAATTTAACATGGCTAATTCACCTCACCTGCACATCTTTGTGACTGTGGGAGGAAACCCACACAACACGGGGAGAATGTGCAAACTCCACACAGACAGACACAAGGCTGGGATCGAACCCAGGACCCTGTTGCTGTGAGGCAGCAGTGCTAACCACTGAGCCACCGTGCCTCCCCATTTTTGAGACCCTGGTGCAATCTAAATGTTGACTGCATTTCAACATCAGTACAAAATAAATGGTTAGTCAGTAACATGTGGGGAGATCTTGTTGCGTAATAGGTACCAGCTCTGCCTCTGGGCCAGGAACCCAGGTTCAAGCTCCATTTCAGGACTTGATAACCTAGATGGTCAACCTGTAAGTTATTAAGTTAATACGATTAAGGCAGTCAATAAGAGCAGGACAATCTCTTGCTCAGCTAGATGCTGGTGCTTCTCAAGACATAGCTTCTGATAGCAGGCCACTGGCCTTTTCCTGAAAATTCCAGCCAGGGAAGTATAAGTAACTATGTGCTTTGTTGGCCTCATGCACCACTGGGAATGAGAAGAGTAAGGAATATGGCTATGCTCCAATGGAATGACAATGAACTCCAGATGTAAATAAAGAAAATATTCACTTGTTATTTTGCATTCATTTGAAAAGTTTATGATTTTAGTAAAATTTTTTAAAGGCTACTTTTTTCAATTCATAATTGTTTTGCAAAAATAGCAGTTATTTAATCAATATCTTAGTTATTGCATTAACGCGTAAGACTGTTGAAGAAAGTGCTGTGGCATTCATGGAACTTGAGTTAAGATTAACGACTTTAACACCAACAAAGTAATAATTTGTATTATTATTACATTCTGCATCATTTCAGAACTTCAGAACACATTGAACAACCAATTAAATGCTTCTGAAGTTAGACATTGTTATTATTTGGGGTATGGACTTGTTTCAGCTTTTCAAGGACAATAAAGATGGGTAAAAAGTCAATGACCTTGGCATTGGTGCTCACAATTTATATTGTTGTTCTTGCTGTGATTGACCCTGAAAATAAGTTTCTTATCATGCATAATCTTTATTTCCTTTCAATGTTTGTTACATTCCTATAGGATTCAGAGATTCCCCAAATTTGAATCCTGCCCTTTACCTGAACTGACTTTAATAGCAACGCGCCGGTGTTTGAGAGAAAATGTGAGAGAATGCTCATTTTTGTCTGATAGGTGGTTCTACCTCTCACCTCAAGATTCCGACCTCAATATCTTTCTCTAATCAAATGTACTTAATAAAAAGTATCAATTATAAAGGAGACATTGTGCATGTCCTTCATTTTTGTTATGAAAATACATTTTTCTGCTGATGACAATGCTGATTGCTCTGCCAGCATATTTATTTGGATTTTTCCATTGAAAGATGGTGAGTAAAGGAAGAGGGAAAGGAAAATGCACACATTTTAGAGACCTACATCCTTGAAACCTAAATCCTCTGAGCCACCATCATGTCATAAAACGTCAACCGAAGCTGGTGTGACTGACAAAACCCAGGAAGCCTGCACCTTCCAAAACAGACTGCCAACTGAAAGCCAATCTCAATTGTGAACTTGTTGGACTGAAGTTTCCATGGGTAATTTTAACATTAACTGACCAAAATAAAAACAGGCAGATTAACAGAAACAACCATTTCATTTATCTTTCAGAAAACTGTGAGGTGCTAAAGAAAGTAGCTACTGCAGCTTTCTCATCAGAGAAGGTATGGGGGAGGAAGAGTTGTGACTAATAGAACAGCTAAGATTTTTTTTTCTTCCCTTTGTGGCTATGAGTAGCAATTGTGCTCCTCTCGAGCCCACAGAGAACACTTAGGCCTCTCACTTACATGGGCAGCTCTCCCAACAGCATTACCCTCCCCCACGTTCCAACCATGTGATATCCTGGAGCACAGTCCACAAGGCCAAATCCAGGTAATAGCAGCTACCTTGTGTTGGGCAGGAGGTGCTTGATTTTCTGTGTTTCCCATTGGCTCCCTGACAATTATAGGTTGTAAGTTGGCCAGTGAGATTTAAATGAGACTCGGGAGTTCAAATAATCAGATTTCTGAGGTGACAGATAAAATTTCAAATCATGTATCCAAACTCAATTTAAAACCTGGGTTTCACTTTCAATTCAAGTACATTACAGTCAGGAGTACGTACCACACCTTATTCTTTTTTCCAAAAGTGATTTTAGTTTGACCTCAGAACTAAAACAATAGAGTATAACACTCTTTTTCTGTTGTCAGAGCAAGATTACCGAGTTAAAGTCAATTAGCCACAAATTAAGGTATAGGAACGAAAGTAGAGTTTAGACTACAATCTTATCTGCATTGATCTTATCAAATGGTAGTGCAAGCTCAAATGCCAAAAGTCCTACTCATGTTTCTAATTTGTATGTTTGTATGCGTGAGAAGTTGTGTACTTTGAGCATGCAGACACTAAGAACTGAACTGAGCTTGCCTGAATGACTTAATGTACGGCCTTTATAAGCAGAAGGCAGGGGAATTTTAAATCTTCAGAAGTTGGGCAAAATTAGCACCTAAATCCCTGAGATGAAAGGCAGTTTTCTTCTAAGTTCCTCAATGTATATAACATTGGCAATTACTGTGGCAATTTACTACCACCAATTTGCATTCTGACCAGATTATATTGGCATTTACTGCAGTTTACTTGTCAAGTCTCAGAACGAAAACTTTCACTTCCTCTCTACATACCAGCTGTCAACTTGAATTACAGAGATATAAAGATAATAGTCTCACACACATTATCAGAAGTAACTCCTCTTTCTGAAGGCTGTGTTTGAGTCAAATGTCAGTGAAAAGAAAGAAAACGGTCAATATTTCATTACCTGGTATCTGAACTTGAAGAACTGTTGATCCAGAGCGAGCATGTCCTTGTATAACCCATTCATCCTGGGGGGCAGACACCCATTCTTCCACATCACAGAAGTAAACACCACTGTCACTCCGCACTACCTTCTGTATTATCAACTTGTAGGTGTTACTGGAGGTTTTGATATTTTGGAATTTCATCATTTTCTGAGGATCTATCGGCAGGTCTCCAAAGTATTGCAGGATATTATTTTGATCAGTTTTGAGAAGTGCTGTCTCCTTGGTGTCTGGATTGTCAGCATTCTGGAAATACCATGTGACTGAAAATTGTGATTGTCTCTGTGTCTGGTTGATGATCTGGCATTCAAGTTCAACAGCAGCATTCTCATTGCCTAATAGAGTTACGTTATTGTTACTGAGTTGTAGGTTTACATCTGCAGAAATAATACGAGACAAAAAACATGAAATTTGCTTGGATGTGAGAAGAATCACAGTGCATATTGGCATTGAATTCAGAGAGAATGTGCCCAATAAACTATAATATTGTTTTCTTCAGGGATTAATTACAAATTCTATCTTGAAGATTTGTTGATCAAGCTATCACTGCACAAGTTTTACTTTGCCATTTGACTTTAGTCAAGATATGAAAGACACCACAGTTGCCAGTTATAGTCTAGAGATATACAGCATGGAAACAGACCTTTCAGTCCAACTCATCCATGACAACCAGATACCTTAAATTAATCTAGTCCTATTTGCCAGCATTTGGCCCATACCTCTCTAAACCTTTCCTATTCATATACCCATCCAGATGCCTTTTAAATGTTGTAATTGTACCAGCTTCAACCACTCCTCTGACAGCTCAGCCCATACACACAACACCCTCTGTGTGAAAAAAAGTTGTCCTTTAGGTCCCCTTTATATCTTTTCCCTCTCACCTTAAACCTATGCCCTCTAGTTTTGGACACACAACTCAGGGGAAAAGACTTTGCCTATATACCCTATCCATTCCCCTCATGATTTTATAAATCTCTATAAGGTCACCCCTCAGCATCTGATGCTCCAGAGAAAAACAGCTCCAGCCTATTCAGCCTCTCCTTATACCTCAAACCCTCCAATCCTGGCAATATCCTTTGAAACCTTTCCTGAACCCTTTCAAGTTTCCTATAGGAGGGAGGCCAGAGTGGCACATAGTACTCCAAAACCGACCTAACCAATGTCCTATACAGCCACAACATGACCTCCAAACTCCAATACTCAATATTTTGACCAATAAAGGCAGGCATTCCAAATACCTTCTTCACTATCCTATTTACCTATGAATCCACTTACAAGGAACTATAAACTTGCACTCTTTATTCAGCAACACTCCCCAGGACCTTACCATTAAGTAGTGCTTTAAAATATTTCCACAATCTCAGGATTTCTGTTTGATTTTTCAATTTGATACAGGCTTTCATTAAGCATCATTAGTCTAGTGAGTTCACTAACATTTAAAGATCACAAGCACAATACAGATTCTAGAATTCCTTCTTAATCTTACTAGAGAGTTAGTTTCTGTTGAATATGGGCACATGACATTAGGAGTACAATTTATGTGACAGATGCACCAACATAGACTAAATTGAACATTGATCAGCCTGCTGTAAAATGTGTTTCAAGAGGAGGAAAGACCTATTGAGGCTGAATGTTCAATTTTCCTGCAAATGCAAAAGGTATGAACAGCCAGAAGATCCTCCATATCTAGATGCATACAGATAAGAAATTCCATAATTTTTACAGCTTTATGAGCACTGCTCTAAGCAAGTGCAGCAATGACATAGCTACATAATCATCAAAAAATTTCCCTTCAAGTCACACACATGCTGACCCAGACACATACCTCATCCCCTCGTTATTACTACATAATCCTCATGTAATATCATCAGAGCTGCAACATCATTGCATTGTTGCCAATGATTCAAATGGTTCCACTGCTACCCTTGCATTGCAAGTAGGGATGAATCATGTGGTTTGCTTTTTTGTGGATCAAATTTAAATAAATATTTAATGCTAATCAAGTTGAGAATTTCTGCCATTAAGCTTCCTCGGCCATTTGAAATGGTTTGTTCAAAAATGCTCACACATCAAAACAGCCATGTAAGATTTTCTGATCCTACTAACCAGTGTTGAGGTGGGCCAATGACTGCCCATCACTCTGTACAATCATCAATTAAGTGATGGAATGAGTCATCAACAGAGCTTCAATTCGCTCTTGCTGAGTAATAACATAACACTCAGCTTGGTCTTCATCAGCGTCATTCAGCTCCTGGTCTCATTGCAGCCTTGATGAAAACATGGACTAAATAGCTGAACCCTCGAGGAGAGGCGAGAATGACTTCTCTTAATATCAAGGCCACATTTAACCGAGTATGGCATCAAGGACCTCAGCAAAATTAGAATCAATAGGAGCTGGTGGGGCAGAGCGGGGCAGGTGCAACAAAATACCCTTTGCTGGTTGGAGTCATATCTAGATCAATAAAAGATAGTTATAATTGTTGGAGGACACAACTTGGAATGTTCACTGATGATTGAGCAATGTTCAACACCACTCACCACTCCTCAGGTACTAAAATAATCTGTTGTCTATATACAACTAGACCTGAGCAACATCGAGCTAATATGTGGCAAGTGCATTCATTCTTTACAATGCCTGGCAGTTATTGAGTTCTACAAGAACCATCACTCCTATAACATTCAATGGTATCACTATCACTGAATCCCCCACCATCCTAGAGGTTACCACTGACCAGAAACTGAACTGGACCAGCTGCATAATGCAATGGCTACAACAGCAGGTCAGATTCTGGTTATTCACCATAGAATTCTTCTTGTCGTACCTCCTTAATGCCTGTCCACCATCTACAAAGCACAAGTCTGGAGACAGTTGGAACATTCTCCACTTGTCTAGATGAGGTCTTTTCCAACAACACAAATAGTTGACACAATCCAGGACAATTCAGCCCACTTGACTGGCACCCCATTAGCTGCCTTAAACATTCATATAGTGTCACCAGTGTATAATATTGAATTGAAGTTATTGTCACGTGTACCAAGGCACAGTAAAAAGCTTTGTCTTGCGAGCAATAGAGGCAGCTCACATAGTAAATATTAGGTAAACAGTGGCAAAAACAAAAACATTCCTGATGAAGGGCTTTTGCCCGAAACGTCGAATTTCCTGTTCCTTGGATGCTGCCTGACCTGCTGCTCTTTAACCAGCAACACATTTTCAGCTCTGATCTCCAGCATCTGTAGACCTCACTTTTTACGCAAAAACAAAAACACTGGTACAGGCGAACATTAAGTGTTTGAGAGTCCATTCAGTATTCTAACAACAGTAGGGTAGAAACTGTTACGAAACCGGCTGATGCGTGTGTTCAGGCTTCTGTAAAAGTATGCTATTAAGTTTAAAGAGAGTAGAACGATTGTAGGAAATAGTAAATTTAGATCTGCATGACAAGATGCACTATTGCAACTCACCAAGGCTCCTTTGGCAGAACTTTCAAAATGAAATTCTGTAACCTCTATTAACTGAGAAAGACAAGGACAACAGATACATGGGAACATAACCAGCAATTTCCCATCCAAATATACCACCGCCTCTTCCCAGGCACTGGGTCAAAATCCTCGAACCCTCTTGCTAACAGCATTGTGGATGTGCTCGGACAATTGCAATTCAAGAAGATGGATCACAACAACCTTCTCAAAGGCAATGAGGAATGAACACTAAATGCTGCCCTAGCCAATCACAGCCTGTGAAAGAATTTGAAGAACGGATTTAGCTTAGTAGGTGGAATCTTATAATTCAGAGTTAATATCCCCCCGAGACCTGGACAGTGAGTTAAAACATTCAACATAACCAATGAAAATTAATATTCCACTATTCTGCTGTGTATTCTATATTTTTGTGCATTCTTTTTAGTGTTTCTCCACATTGTATCAACAGGGTCAGTGCTGAGTCTACAAATGATACAGAGCCTTTACACAATGTCCCTGTGCTACTTCCTTTGTTATGTTACGTGCTTCTCATTCCTTTTAAACAATGTAAATTAATTTGCCTTTATCTGCATTAGATTTCCTCCACAGATTGTGTGGGCAATCTCTTGCCAAACTGAAACACTTCTTCTTTCATTCTTGAAATGTTCGATATGTTTTTGTCACCTGAACTTTGAACAAGTGCTTTTGTATTCTGGCCACTAATGTCATAACAAGGGGTCAAACTTCAACGAGGAAAAAGTGAGGTCTGCAGATGCTGGAGATCAGAGCTGAAAATGTGTTGCTGGAAAAGCGCAGCAGGTCAGGCAGCATCCAAGGAACAGGAAATTCGACGTTTCGGGCACAAGCCCTTCCTGATGTAGGGCTTGTGCCCGAAACGTTGAATTTCCTGTTCCTTGGATGCTGCCTGACCTACTGCGCTTTTCCAGCAACACATTTTCAGGTCAAACTTCAACAACAATGATAGGGTCATTAACACGGATTCTACCTGTTATCCCCACACTCGGACTATGTTTCCCATAATTAAATCTGGCCTTTTAATTCAATTCCTTTAAGTTCCATTCGCTCCTAGACTCCAGTGAATTTTGTTTAATTTAATGAATTCCTCCAAGTCAAACTTTAAAGGTCTTCTGAAAAAGCGAAGTTAATGATATTGCAAACGTTTCACCATTTATTTGTAACATCATCAAGGAGGTTTAAAAGGATTTTCATTACAGAAATTTCTCTTTCTAAGTTATAATGTAAGGACTAACTTGAATGTACATTTCACTGTCACTGATTCAAAGTCATAGAAATTCCCATTGTAGCACTATATTGCAGTCACCACCACCACAAGGCTGTAGCAGTTCATGAAAATGACCCAATACCACTTTGTCAGCTTGTAATAGACAATATATAAGAGATTTGCAATTTCGTTGGACATTATTGTGCAGTGTATATCCAATTTTATAGTATCATTGTCAATATTTTACTTGGTACCAATGTAAGTCTTTTGGACTGTAGTTGTCAGACTCAGATATCTCTCCTTTTTGAATCATATGCACAATATTTGGTTACTTCTAATCCTGTTTCACTTCTATAATGCCCAGTTAATCTTTAAACACTATAATTGGTTATTCACCACCCCCCTCCAGCCCCCACTGTCCCCCGCCAAGTCTTTTTCTGCAACTGCTATAAGACTGGCAGGATTTGTCTTTATTTCTCTTAATTTATCAGAGAGTTCCATTTCCCACATTTGAAAATTAGTCTACAATGTTTGATATAACACAGTTAATGAACACCAAGAGTTTACTGGTGTATACTTTGAGAATAAAGCAATCAAATAATTTTCCTTTAAGTTATTCCAAAACTTTAATCTTTTAAGGATCTAAGCTTGGATTAATAAAAAACCACAGAACAATCAGGGTGAGTCCCTTGTCTACCACTATGATGTTATGTAATCTCTGACTCTAGAAAGTGGAGCAGTGACTATTATTTATGCAGCACAGACTGACAGGAGCTATGTGAGCAAGCAGGAGTGTGCCACTCTACAGCACTATGTGAGCCTAAATTTAAAGGAGATGGAAGGGCCCAAACATAAATTTACAACTTTTCATTTAAGCCATGAACTCATCTGATTTTCTCATCGCTCAAGCGATTGAAGTCTAAGAAAGAGGGATAGGCACTCATTATATGACCTTGAGCAAGCCATGTACTACTATCCAGAGTGGACCAGAAGGTTGAGTTCAAGTTCCACTTGCCCCAGAGTGTGTTATCACATATCCAATCAGATTGAATAAAAATAAACATCTATACAACTATCCTCGGCCTGTTGGTGCCTGAAATTAGCTGCGGTAGTGGTGGGAGAGTATTAAATCGAGTCCATTGGCAGACCGGTTTTTTCATCAATATTTTGAAAGTGCTGCAGCCATCTAGGATTCATAGAACACCTCGAATGTGGAAACAGGCATTTCAGCCCAATAAGTCCACACCGACTCTCCGAATAGCATCCTGCCCAGGCCCCATTCCCCACCTCTATTCCTGTAACCATGCATTTCACATGGCTAACATACCTGATTTACATATCCCTGGACACTGCAGAGCAATTTAGCATCACTAATCCACCTGACCTGCACATCTTTGAACTTTGGGAAGAAACTAGAGCACCCAGAGGAAACCCACGCAGACACGGAGAATGTGCAAACTTCACACAGTCGCCTGAGGCTGGAATCGAACCAGATTCCCTGGTGCTGTGAGGCAACAGTGCTAACCACGGAGTCACTGTGCTGCTCATATGAATGGTGAAAGAGACAGAGGTCAGGATTTTTTTTTTTAAAAAGCAGGCCTAATAAGAACATATCCAAAATGGAGCAGAAGTAGACCATTCAGTCCTTTAAACTGTGCTATCATTCAAAAATGCCATGGTTGATCTGGTTGAATTTCAAATTCCACTGGAGGACCTCTGAGTCACTTACCAAACAAGAATCTAACTCTGTCATAACTCATAGCATTCAACAAATACATTGTCGATTGTTCTAGTGCTGCAGTGTTTATGAGAAACGTAGGAAACTTGTTTACCTGCTGTATGCACTTTGACAATTGTCATTGCTGATGTATTCTCTCCCACTTTATACCAGATGTTGTTGGGATCCAAAAGCCACTCCGTTACATGGCAATAGTAATTTCCACTGTCATTCATATCAGTTTTCAGTATCATTAACTTGTACACATCACTAGAGGGCTTCTCATCCTGAAATTTCATTTTCTTCTGAGAATTAGTAAGCAATTCTCCATAATACTGGACAATATTATTACGATCAATCTCCAGAAGATTTTTCCCTTTCACGTTTGGTCCTTGTGTCTTACTGAAGAGCCATGTGACTGAGAATTGAGAATCGTTTTGAGTTCGAGCTAAAATTTTACATTCAAGTTCAGTGATGTCATTGATCCTTCTATGTATTGTGGTAACTTGCTTAGTAAGCTGCAAGAGACAAGCTAGAAATGGAAAAGACAGCCTGTCAAAATAATTTCACAGTATTTCTTTGCAACATCTAGTTTCAAGGTGATATACCATGGAAATCAGTCAATAGCTAACTACTAGTTTTGTTATATAAACTCATCCATGATTTATAATGTAAGAACACCAAAGATACTGTAGTTATGAACGCATGGCATTAATGATCTTATCATTTTTGCATTCATGCTTTTAGTATAAATTAATTTTTATCCAGTTCTTTCATGTAATTGTCTTAGTTCTATGCATCAGTGAATTAAAATATCAGGTTATCTTACTCTTCGTTAGTTCTCTCACTGTTCAATTAATGCCATTTTAATTAGGGTCATAGGGTCACAGAGACGTACAGTATGGAAACAGACCCTTCGGTCAACTTGTCCATGCTGACCAGATATCCTAAATTAATCTAATCCCATTTGCCAGGACTTGGCCCATATCCCTCTAAACCCTTCATATTCATATACCCATCCAGATGCCTTTTAAATGTTGTAATTGTACCAGTCCCCACCACTTCCTCTGGCAGCTCATTCCATATATGCACCACCCTCCGTGTGAAAAAGTTGCCCCTTAAGTCCCTTTAAAATCTTTCCCTCCTCATCTTAATCCGATGTCCTCTAGTTCTGGACTCCCCCACCCCAGGGAAAAGACTTTGCTTATTTACCCTATCCATGCCCCCTTATGATTTTATAAACTTCTATAAGGTCACCCCTCAGCCTTTGACTCTCTAGGGAAAATGGCCTTAGTTTATTCAGCCTCTCTCTACAGCTCAAATTCCCCAACCCTGGCAACATTCTTCTAAATCTTTTCTGAACCTTTCATGTCTCAAACATTCCTCCTACAGCAGGGAGACCAGAATTGCACAGTATTCCAAAAATGGCCTAACCAATTCCCAGAAGGTACAGAAAGACAGCAAATTCAAGGGATAATTCACAGATTTTGAAATGTAATATGAACTGAATTCCTTTCTCATGTCGTCAGATTCAATGTAATGTTTCATAGCAGAATACATACAGAAAACCAATATATGTTAAAATACAGATTTTCTTTTAAAGAAACAAAACTGCACTTTAGCGTAAGGTTGACATTGTATTACTGGCATAATACAGTATCTTGTTTGACTATAGTACTTCAGACAAGTACAACTAACCTAATTTTCCAAGAATCTATTTAATTAGGAAGGACATGGGAACAAGAGGAGGCCATTCAGTCCCTTGAGCTTGCTCAGTCATTCTAGATCCTGCCCCATCATGTTCCTTAAAGCCATTTTCCCACCCTAACTCCAATCCCTTTTGATGTCATTAACATCTAGAAATCTATTGATCTTACTCAAAATGTGAAATTCCACAGCCCACTGGGTTAACGAGTAAAATTACCTCTCAACCTTCTAAACTAAAATATCTCAATTTCTCCTCACAGCTTAGTCCTGCTATTCCAGGAATCATTGTGGTGAATCCCTACTGTACTTTTTTTTTGGAAAAGGTATTCTTCCTGACATAAGTTGGTTACAGATGTTTGTGATGTCGTTTTGTGTGCTCACTCATTGAAACCAATGGTGGAATTAGTCTTTTTATTGATGTTCTTCTAATGTCTATTTATCACTGTCCTAACTACAGGTCAGCACTCTGAAGTACTATGGACAGTTTGAGCTTGTAATTCTAAAAAAATGCACTTTTTTAAAAAGAGGGCTGAGTCAGCCATAAATGGCTGTAAATTAAGTGGCTGCTTACAGAGAGAGAAGCCCATAGAATTTCCCACTTAGAGATGCAAAGAAATTTCCAACAAATAACAAAGGGGCAAAGAGGCAAGTAAAAGCAGACTAGACTGTGGTCTCTTGTGACTACAAAGATAGTAAGGTACCTAAATAAAAATTGAAAGAACAACAGATGCTGGAAATCAGCAACAAAAACAGCAATTACTGGAAAAGCTTAGCAAGTCTGGCAGCATCTATGGAGAGAAATGAGAGTTAATGTTTTGGTTCCAATGACCCTTCCTCAGAACCCTCAGTTCCACTTTGATGTTGTAAATATAAAAAGTAGCCTGTCACTTTACCTGGGGGTCTGACCTTTACTTCCAGGATGTTTGATGTTCTGCTGGCTTTTTGGACCCATTTGTTTGCATTACGCCTTCCCCATAATTCTGCGATGCATAGAAACTTTCCAGCTTCCAATTTGCTGGCCCTCGAGACACTCAACCGGACAGCATTGGACACAGATTTCACCACAATCATTTTTCCTTTGAAGTTCTCTGCCATGTTCCCCCACTTAATCGCAGTATCATGGGTGAAAGTAACAAGATTGTAGCTGTCATTAGAATTGGCTGGTTGGAATTTCCAGGTTATAGATGCTGGCACATGGGTGATATCTACCGGCCTAATGAAACATTGGAGTTCAAACGTACCATAGTACTTCACGGTTGGAGTCCGGGTGATTGCAGTAACCTGAAAGTTACTTTCTACAAACACAAAAGAGAAAAATCAAAGACTGTCAGCAGCTCTCTGAGACTTGAGAGTACAGACCATCAAATCCCAAACTGTATCAGTTGAATTAAATCAAATCGTAGTGTTCCCACAAGGGGTAAAAAATTGTTTGCAATATTGTGGTATCAATTTCCTTTTTCAATATTTTAGAAACAGCACAGGTCTGGATTCACTGGACCAGAACAATGCTCTTTTGTTCAATTCAATGACTTTTTGAACAGTGAAACCATGGTTTTCGCGATAGGCAGATTCCAATAGGCAGCTTGTCTGAAAGTGGGAGTGGCTCTTTTAATTAATTCTAAAACTTTCCTTCGCAGAACCATAAAGAGCAGAGGTAGATCAGGCTGAACACCCGTCCTGCCAGTTACCTGTTAATTGCCAGATCTTCTTATGCAATAGCTGTTCGGTGCCTCTTTATATCTTTATCGGGTCAATAGGAAAGCTAGCAGCATTAACACTAGACCTGGTGGTTAACATTGCTGTGGCTGACTGCTACCTCTACAAGTATGGAAACAAACTCACTGAAATAGTTTATGTGAGGAACCTGCTCTGAGTTATAATACAAACATGCAAGAAGGTGTCACACTATAAGAGTATCACTGAGCCAGTAGGCCCCTTGCAGCTGCTCTGTCATTTGAACACAAAACTGATCTGATCATGGACTCAACTGAACATTCCTGTCTGCTTACTATGAACTTTGATCCCCTTGGTAGCCAGGCATCCATCTAACTCGGTCTTAAAATTATCCACCACTTCCAGTGAAGAGAATTCCACAGGCTTACAATCCACCGAGGGATTAAAAAATATCTCCAATTCTCCATTTTAATGGGTAGCCCCTTATTTTCAAAATTCATTTGTGTTTTTACAGATTCTCTGATCTTAATGCACTTCCATCATTTTCTATTCAATTACTTCCAATATTTAACATCTGAGGTTTTGTTGCCATCCATTCAATTAAACACATTTCCTACATGAAACAATGTGGTGGCTCAATCATTTGTGGGTTCAGTATTCAGCATCATGGGCCAACAAGATAATCCCGATGCCTTTCCTGTCCGAGCTGCACAGAAGTGAGACAGAGTAGAAGAGGCCAATCCTGGATTATGGGCAATTATTTTAAAGATGTCGGGTATGTAAGAGAAATGTTCACCCCTCATCTCTCACAAATATTCTCACCCACCTCTTCAGCAATTAATCAAAAGTTACTCATTTATTCAATGTGGCATGATGCAAGGAGACACCGAATGGAGCTTACTTCAAAATTTATAAATAGGAAGACTTTTTTTTCCATACACATTGCATTTTGCCATCAGCTTAATCAGTGAACTTAGAATGTAGAACAATACAGCACAGGAACACGCCCTTTAGCTCATCGTGACTGTGCTGACCGTAACCGTGAAGGCAATGGAAATTCTTTTATTGACTGCGGAATGCTGTGCCTTGATTATGATAGAATAAAGGCCATCCTATTAAAAAGTATCCCTTTTGTCTAATTGTGAATCATGCAATTGATTAAATGAAATACCACAATATTCAACACTGAATTACTTACCAAGGGATTTGATAGTTACTGCCTTTTTGTCACTGAAATATTCTCCAATAAGGCGCCAGTTTCCATTAGATTCTGCTTCCCATTCCATCACTTTGCAAGCATACTGTCCTTGATCTGAAGTCTGAGCATTATAAATGTCCAATGTGAAAGAATTTGATTGCACTCGTGCCATTCTGATGTCATTGCTGATCACTCTCTCCTGATAAGGTTGGTAAGTAACCTGAATACCAGCTTGGTCCATTCCAATGACATCATTGTTTTGGTTCTGGTTGTTTGTCATTTGCCAAGTAATAGAGAGCTGCCCATAGGCTGCACTTGCTGTATGAATATCACAGGTAAACTGAATGGAATCACCTTCCAAAACCTCAGTCATACTACTGTCGATTATGACTTTAAGGTTGGCTTCTGTAAAATGACAAGAACAGGCATAATGTGAGAGATATAAGGAGGCTACATTTGGAAAAATGTAAGTTCTGGGTTTAATCAAAGATGCTAGCTGACACAGTGAAGACTGAGAGGTTTGTGAATATCAGCAGATGATAATAGCTTACATTTGTGTAGCACACTTTACAGAGCAAAACTATACACAGCACTTAACAAGAACCTTCAAGACTTCTCTTGAATGATGAGAAATCGGGAAAGGTAATTAAAAGGTTTGATCAAAGAAGTAGGTTTCAATAATCATCTTAATAAAACAGAGAGACAGATAGAGATAGCATTTTATGGAGAACATTCTAGACTATGACAAGAATTATGTGAACAATTACATGAAGAATTACGTAAAGATCATCCATCAAGTTTACAATGTGGTTCACTTACACTTGCTACGAGCGACACATATTCATATGCGGGGGGGCTGTCTCTGCAAGCAAAATGACACATCTACATACAGCACCTTTCCTAGCAATCAAAACCTTGGGGGAGCAACACCACCCTGCTACATTCCCTATAGCAACATCGCAACCAGAGTCAACTTGCCAATTTTCAATTTCAGTCAGCACCCTATTTCTCTTCTAGTATAAATTGTTATACCTATTAAAATGGAGTATACTTGCATCTTCGCTACAAGAAAATAATAGCTTTGAGAGCATTCATTTTTGAGCCGGTTTCCTTTCTATGCCTGAGATGATCTCATTGTATCTTGGATTTCTAAATTTCATGGAAATTTACAGATTTATAGATATTAAAGATATTGGAGATAGTACTGGAAAACAGTGTTGAGATAAAAAACCACCCGTTATCTAATTGAATTGCAGGCTGTGTCAGTGCTATCCCCACATCCTTGATATCTTTATTACCGGTATCTAGAAATCTATAAATCTCTGCCTTGAAAGACTGAACATCCACAGGCCTCTGGTGTAGAGAATTCTAAAGATTCCTCCTCATCTCAATCCTAAGTAGCCTCTCTCTTGCTTTAAGACT
Source organism: Hemiscyllium ocellatum (assembly GCF_020745735.1). Classification (NCBI taxonomy): domain Eukaryota; kingdom Metazoa; phylum Chordata; class Chondrichthyes; order Orectolobiformes; family Hemiscylliidae; genus Hemiscyllium; species Hemiscyllium ocellatum. The sequence goes on along the minus strand of NC_083412.1, from coordinate 58,876,704 downwards.
TTGATATCCAGTGCTAGACTCCCCAACCAAGGGAAACATCCTTCCTGCAGCATTTTACCATCAATCTTTGTAAAGGTCTTGTTTGCTTCAATGAGATCACCTCCCATTCTTCTAAATTCCAGAGAATATAGACACAGTCTCTTTACTCTCTTCTCATAGAACTTTGCCAGGGATCAAGCTGGTGAATCTTTGTTCCATTTTTTCTATGGCAAGGATATTCTTAATTAGACAAGGAACCGTGACATAATACAGCTCCTAATACCTTAATCGCTAGCAGAAACAAGAAAATTTATTTGCAGGTTTCTTACGTGGTCGATGAACAGTGATGGTGATCTCCTTTGATTTATTAGTTGAGAATGCTGCAGATGAGACTTTCTCACTCTCCTCCGCCTGACAGTAATAAGAGCCGCCATCTTCTGCTTGAATCTGATACATTTTCAGAACATAAACCCTCTCGCTTTTCTTATGGACCACCACCTTTCCCAGGCTCTCTCTCATGTTATAGTCCCCATGAAAAGATGGTACTGCATTTGGTCCAATCCGGATTATCTCTCTGTTGTTTAAGAACCAGGCAACAGAGAAGAAACGTTCTGGGAAATTCTGAGCTTCAACTGTGCAGAATATTTCCAGTGAGCCTCCTACAATAATGTTGACTTCAGTGGCTTTAATCAGAGCAAGAAACTGGTTACCTGTGTGAAATAAAATGAATATCATGACTGTGTCAGTAAAAATCAAAGTGAGCAAATTTGACAAATTTTAGCCGGATAAAAAGACCTCCATTTCAATTCTGACTTTAATGTAGACCCGAGAAAATAAAATTATGCAAAAAGATTAGAAGTATGACTGGCTTTGCACTGAATCTGCTTTAATGGAGAGATTGCCAGAGAAAATTTCCATAGGTTGCATTGGTTTCTTGATGGTCTAGGGAGATACTTTCAGCATAATTACTTGCTTCGTTTTTAAAACAAGATCTGCTAAATTTCTCAATGTTCTTCAAACTGTTACTTAACTTAAATGGATCTAATTTATCTTTCCTATTTGCTTAAGAATCCTGAGGGCATAGAGCAACATACCTTCATAACTGGAGAGGGGTAATGGAATGTGCACAGAGATTAAGGGATCAAAATGAGATGGAAGCAAATGAATGTAAAATTCAAGCTCTATAATGCCTCCTTATCAAAATTCAGAGACTGTCACCAGCTCACTACTGGCAGTCATCCAAAATGAGTCAACAAAGGTACTTATTACATCTGCCTTTAAGTGGTGCACCCTGGACCATAAAGGTTACTTTTAAATTGTAAAATGGTCTCTTTGGTGTAAACTGAAAAGTGCCATTGAAGCTGAAACTGATCACATCAGCAATTGAAGCCTCATGAAGGTTAAGAGCAGTGATTCACTCTGTGCATTAACATAATACTGCCGTTCATCAAAAGGTCAGTGATTCAAACTTCAACAAAAGCCCTTCAGTTTGTACATCTCAGACTGCTTTTGCTATAATTAACCTGTCTTGTACATTATTGTTTCTTATGATCTCCTGTCACTGCCACTTAGTCAGACTCCTAGCAAACCATTCAATAGTTGTCATCGAAAAGAACAGTATAGCTGAGAGCAGCGTAAAAGAGGAAAATTTGGAATTTAATTAACATACATATTATATCTACGCATTTGTTTTGTTTATGTATGTATAAATGCAATGCAAAGGCATCAAAAGGGAGGCTCCAAAATAACTGGCTGCGGTATCTGCAATTTTTTCCCCACAAACAATATTACCTGCACACATATGAATGTTTACTTATACTGAATTTGAACAAAGACTGAAATCTGATTTTGTTCAATTGGACTGCAAAATCCAAATGTGCTCAGCTCTTTCACCTAACTCTGTGTTTTATTGCAGATACCAGATAATCTTTGATCCAGCTGCCAGCGCATGTAACCATACCTAAAAGTTGCCAACTGGTTTAATCTGAAAACAAACTGGATGCATGAGTAACCTATCTGCTGACTCCTCAAAGCCTGTCCACCATCTGCAAGACACAAGTCAGGATGGAATACTCTCCACTTGCCTGGATGAGTGCAGCTCCTACAACATTTAAGAAGCTTGACATCATCCAAGACAAAGCAGCTCACTTAATTGGCAGCCCAACCATCACCGTCAACATTCACTCCCTCCTGACTGAAGCACAGTGGCAACAGTACCATCTATGAGATGCACTGCAACAACTCAAAGGCCCGTTAGCCAGCTCCAACTCACATTTATCACATGTAGGACATGGGCAGCAGCAGATACATGGGAATATCACCATCTGCAGCTCTCCTTCAAACCACTCATCATCCTGACTTAGTATTACATCAGCATTCTTTTACTGTTAACGTCCCTCACTCACAGCACTGGGTGTACTTACACCACACGGACTGTGACTGTTCAAAAAGACTGCTCACTATTGTCTTCTCAAGGGCAATGAATGCAAGCTGAGCCAGTGACAGCTGCATCTTGTGAATGAATAAAAATAAGTTAGAATAGTAGCCAACTGGCACTAAAGAATCAGAGAAGCCCAGTCACTAGGATGTCTATAGTGGATTCTAATGCCTATCAAAGCTCAATGAGATAATTAATTGAACCTAATAATGTTATAATTTTCTAATTGTAGTCTAAACATCCATGGGAGAAACATTCCTGTCTCTATTGCAAGTGTTTCTGAAATTGGTACCCACTCTATGAAGGTCACTACCATTATAAACCAATATACAAGGCTGCAGTTGGGTGGATGATGGATTACTTTACCCAAGCCATCAACTATAGAATACTGGCAGATTACCAGTGAATATATCAATTCTTAATGCTCAGAATGAAAGCATCATTTTTAAATAATTGAGGGGTCCAATTTTGCTATTGAGACATAATGGACAATCATGGTCAGACTGAAGCTTTTAAGATACTGGAAAGAGGATAGAATTGCAACTATCCGAGATTGAGAATACACTGAATTAATGGAAGATTAATCAACATTAGCTAAATTCCTTAGTCTTTGCCTTCATATCTATGAAATATTGTCAATGAGATTCTCATTTGCAAGCTCTATTATACTGCTGAATGTTTATTCAAAGTTTTTGCAGGTTTAGTTTCAACCAAAATGTGTTTTTACTTGATCATCAGTTAAGGTGTCTCGTAGCCAACCAAAAGCTGGGCAGTAAATCCTCAATATTATATTTTAGCTCCATTGTTATATATCAAGCTTCTGGTAATATTTTTTAACCTAGTGATACAGCAAAATGACCAGTCCTAGACCAGCCTGATCAATAGACTGAACGCAGATTTGTTGAACAGCAGTAATGACTCACTCCATAGTAATTGCTGTCCTCATCCTCAATATCAAACTTTACCAAATGTTTGATTATTCTGATTCATGTTGTTTTTCTAACAAATGCATCACGTTTTATTCAATCCTCAGTTGTTTTGCTTTTCTCGCCCACTGATGTCTTCAAACAGATCGCAGACTTTGAACAAAACCAGCTGAGAAATAATTTGTTCCAAATTTGCCTGAGATATAAAAATATTTACATTGTCCCTCAACTCAAAGAGGGCAGCCCACCACATGTATATATTCACATGTATAAATGTACATACATAAACAGTCCAACAAGGGCAGCATGGTGGCTCAGTGGTCAGCACTGCTGCCTCACAGTGCCAGGGACTGTCTCTGTGGAGTTGACACATTCTCCCAGTGTCTGTGCAGGTTTCTCTGGGTGCTCCAGTTTCTTCCCGCAATCCAAAAATGTGCAGGTAAGGTGAATTGGCCATGCTAAATTGCCCATGGTGTTAGGTGCATTAGTCAGGGGTAAATGTAGGGGAATGAGTCTGGGTGAATTACTCTTTGGAGGGTCAATGTGGACTTGTTGGGTCAATTGGTCTGTTTCCATTCTGCAGGGAGTCGAAGAAAATTGCATTTCAACTAATTATTTTCTCCTTTCCCAGTTCAGCAGAAGCAACTTGACAAGTGTATTTTTTCGAATGGATGGAATCCCACTACAAATTAACTTAGAAGAATTATCCTGAAACAATGCTAATCCTTGATTTTTTGGTGTAGGCCTCATTTAAATAACTCCTGCAATTCCAGTGGATTTCTATCTCCATCAAGGATGAGAGAATGTGGGCAGCAATTAAATAATGCCTACTTGCTTTGAGGTAGCTGAAGACAGAATAGTTTCTCTCAAATTGAGTTGAGTTAACTTGGTAAAGATTATAATTGTTACTTTGCTTCCTCAGAAGAATTTAAATGTTAAATCTCAATCCTTTCTCCATAGCAGTATGAACCATGCTTTGCTTAATTTTCTATACAAATAATAAGAAATATTCATGTAATACATTGACATGCTATATGAATTGACAAAACCAGAATTGAATAGATATATTTTTGAGGTATCTGCTGGAGAATGACATTGGGAATTGATTGAGTCCACCAGGAGCCAGTTGAATAATTCATGAACAATTTTCATTCTGTCTGCCCCAGATGCAGTTAATTCACAAACTAAAATTTGAATTTATATTCTGAATGTCTTTCCAGATTGTAGGTATCAAATTGAGCTGGACCTTTATGTGATACCTCAGTGAAAACATATGCTCCTTTTCTACAATACTATCTCACAGTCTAAATACTCTTGTGATCGTTTAGTATCATTGCCCCTTAGAACAACAGCTGCATCAAGCCCCATCTAAAACTCTGGGTTTCTTCTGTGCTGTTACATTCCCCCCAGGTATTCAGAATCTCTGTAGCAACTTATAACCTTGATAGGCTAGTGAAAACTGCAGCCCTGCAATCCTGCAGCAGTAGCTAATTTCTTGGACTGCTGTGGACCAAAGCATCCTCTCAGGCACTTGCAAAACCAGAAATCTACCTCCATCACATTGTTGAGAGCTGGCCGTAGAATTACAACAGGAGTCTGTTCTTACATGACCTGACTTCAGTTCAAGCTTACATCCAATTGTGCAACATTTTCCTTTTTGTGTCTATCTTGCCTTTCTAGTAATAAATCTTGTGGTAATGCCAGTAAAGTAGACAGTGAACATGCAATTTCAAGCCTTTCGCAACTTCACTACACATTGCAAAAGTTTGTACAGGAAGTTCAGCAGGATATTGCTGAAATTTATTCAGCATGATTTTCTTACTACAATAGTTGAAGCATTCATGTTATGAAACTGTAGCTGTGAAAGGAGATAATTTTTTGTAGTTACGGGTCTTACCTATGCTCTTAACATTCACTGTGGTACCTTCAGTATTTTTACTAGACAGGCCATACCAGGATTTGTTTAAGTCTTGAATCCACTCTGCACCTTCACAAAAGTAATCGCCCTGATCTGACATCTGTAGTTTAGAGATGGTGAGTTTGAATGAAGTCACACCAATCTTATCTAGTCGTACATCTCCTGATGTCTGTCTCTGCTTATATGAATCTCCGGAACGTAGGATGAAATCTTTTGTTAGAGAGATAACTGTGAGATTCTGATCTCCCTTCTGTATGTACCATGTGACAGCCACATGCGTGTGCTGTGATGTTTCTTTGGATACTTCACAGAGCAGTTCCAGGGAGTCACCTTCAACTTTATCCAGGGTCTGGGGTGCCAATGTTGCACTCAGCGTGTCTGGAATTACTGTAAGAACATATATGTTTTCAGTATGCTTTTCAGGTTGGACAATAGACAATCATATTCAGTCTACAACAAAGCAATACTTCCACAATCTTATTTGTCTTAATGGTATCTTAACACAACCAATATCATCCATACTTATCAAACTTATCCTCAGTATGACATGAAATAAAAACATGGAAAAGCAAATTACAAATCTAATACTCTACAGGACCCAGTTGCCATAATAAATTAAAGTCCTTCCTGACTAGTGTTCGAATCCACATGGGATACAAATAATGAGAGTGAGTTTTGATAACATCACCCAGGAAATGACATCACCAACCCAAAGAAACCCAAAGATATAAATAGTAAGCAGGAATTTTCAGCATTGCTTCGCCTGAGGCCCACTGAAGACATTACGTAGTAGGGTGACGAAACATCTGGAAATGAACCTTTCAGCTCAGCAAGCAAACCTACTTCCAAAACAGGTAAATGAGGCTTTGAGCAGAACATTTGTACACTGTAGCATAATGTATTAAAATTCTTGATTTTCTGGCCATCCCCAATAGATGGGCAGCACGGTGGCATGTGGGCGGCACGGTGGCAAGTGGGTGGCACGGTGGCACAGTGGTTAGCACTGCTGCCTCACAGCGCCTGAGACCCGGGTTCAATTCCTGACTCTGGTGACTGACTGTGTGGAGTTTGCACATGCTCCCTGTGTCTGCGTGGGTTTCCTCCGGGTGCTCCGGTTTCCTCCCACAATCCAAAGATGTGCGGGTCAGGTGAATTGGCCATGCTAAATTGCCCGTATTGTTAGGTAAAGGGTAAATGTAAGGGTATGGGTGGGTTGCGCTTCGGCGGGTCGGTGTGGACTTGTTGGGCCGAAGGGCCTGTTTACACACTGTAAGTAATCTAAAAAAAAAATCTAATAGATCAATAAATTAGATGACGGTATTATATGTTATTATACTATACACAAATAGATGGAAACAGCCACTGATCCCTCAGCAATATTTGACTAGAATGGGAGTGGCCAGAAAGGGATTCTATTCCCAAAACTATTGTGTGATCCCTGCTGGCAAATGTATAGCTTTTGGTTTTGAATTAGCTTGTGCAGTCTGCTAACACTGCTGATTAGGGGAGCAATTCTGACTTTTTCAGTCAGTCTAACCTATTTGTGACTATTTCCACAGCATTTTGGTTATCTCTTAACTGCCCTCTGACCAATAGCTTTGTACCAGGGATAAAATACATATCATAAAGTGGAGAGATGAGAAAGAATTCTGAGGTTGTTTTGCTGAACTTATCGAAGATTATAGGGACACTTGACAGAAACATTCAAACACTTCTGGCAGTTTGATAGAGTGAATGAAGAGAAACTGAGTTTATTCAAGGAACAGCCACTGTGTGTCCTTGATAAGTATATATCTGTCAGACAGGGAGGAGGTTGTCGAGTGCAGGAGCCATGGTTTACTAAGAAAGTTGAATCTCTTGTCAAGGGGAAGAAGGCAGCTTATGTTAGGATGAGATGTGAAGGTTCAGTTAGGGCAATTGAAAGTTACAAGGTAGCCAGGAAAGACCAAAAGAGAGCGCTAAGATGAATGAGGAGAGGACATGAGAAGTTGTTGGTGGATAGGATCAGAGAAAACCCTAAAGCTTTCTTTACGTATATAAGGGATAAAGAATGACTAGAGTAAGAATAGGGCCAATCAAGAAATTCTAGGAAGTGTGAAAATAGATAAATTCCCTTCGGCCGGATGGGATTTATCTAAGGATTCTCTGGGAAGCAAGGGAGAAGATTGCTGAGGCTTTGGCTTTGATCTTTCTGTTGTGATTGTCTATAGGAATAGTGCCAGAGACTGGAGGATGGGAAATATTGTTCCCTTGATCAAGAAGGGGAGTAGAGACAACCCTGGTAATTATAGACCAGTGAGCCTTACTTCGGTTGCGGATAAAGTGTTGGTAAAGGTTATAAGAGATAGGATTTCTCATCATCTAGAAAGGAGTAAGTTAATTAAGGACAGTCAGCACAGTTTTGTGAAGGGTAGGTCGTGCCTCATATACCTTATTGAGTTCTTTGAGAAAGTGAACAAACAGGTGGATGAGGGTAAAGCTGTTGATGTGGTGTATATGGATTTCAGTAAGGCATTTAAATAAGGTTCCCTATGGTAGATTACTGCACAAAATACAGAGGCATGGGATTAAGGGCAATTTAGTGATTTGGATCAGAAATTGGTTATCTGAAAGAAGTCAGAGGATGGTGGTCGATCGGAAATGTTCATCATGGAGATCAGTTACTAGAGGTGTACCGCAAGGATCTGTTTGGGATCCACTGCTATTTGTCATTTATAAAAATGATGTAGATGAGGGATAGAAGGATGGATTAGTAAATTTGTGGATGACACTAAGGTCAGTAGAGTTGTGGATAGTGCTGGAGGATGTTGTAGGTTACAGAAGGACATAGTTAAGCTTCAGAGCTGGGCTGAGAGGTGGCAAATGGACTTTAATGCAGAAAAATGTGAGGTGATTCACTTTGGAAGGAGCAACAGGAATGCAGAGTAGTGGGCGAATGGTAAGATTCTTGGTAGTGTAGATGAGCAGAAAGATCTCAGTATCCATGTACGTAGATCCCTCAAAGTTGCCACCCAGGTTGTTAGGGCTGTTAAAAGCTAACACACCGTATGCTGCTTTATTAGTAGAGGGATTGAGTTTCAAAATCATGAGGTCATGCTGCAGCTGTACACAACTCTGGTGCGGACTCACTTGGGAGTATTGCGTACAGTTCTAGTCACTGTATTATTGGAAGGATGTGGAAGCTTTGGAAAGGGTGCAGAGGAGATTCACTAGAATGTTGCCTGGTATGGAGGGAAAGTCTGATGAGGAAAAGTAGAGGGACTTGATACTGTTTTCATTAGAGGAGGTTGAGAGGTGACTTAATTGAGACGTATAAGATAATCAGAGGGTTAGTTCAGGTGGACAGTGAGAGCCTTTTCCCGAGGATGATGATGGCTGGCACAGCTTCAAACTGAGGGGTGATAAACTACCTCTGACATCTGTCCAATGTCTCTTTACTCAGAGTAGTAGGCATGGAACACACTGCCTGCAACTGTTGTAGACTCACTAACTTAAAGGGCATTTAAGTGGTCATTGGATAGGCATATGGACAAGTATGGAATAGTGTCAGTTCGATGAGCTTCGGATTGGATTCACAAGATGGCACAACATCGAGGGCCGATGGGCCTGTACTGTGCTGTAACTGTCTAAGTTCTGTGATTTCAGTGGCAGTCAGTAACCAGAGGAGAGAGGTTGATGTAATTGACAAAGGAATCGGAGGTCAGATAAAGAAACATTTTATTTTGGAAGGAGCATGATATTATCGTCATCAGCTTCATGGAAGTGTGATGGAAGCAGATCCAATACTAACTATCAACAGAGAATTGGAGAAATTGCAGTGTTCTGAGTAAAGAGAAAAGATTAATTGAATAGCTCTTTCAAAGAGTGTAGAGCCAAACATATTCCGTCTGTGCTGTGACATTCAATGATTCGATAAATTGAACCTATGATATCTAGGGCTCAGTATCACAGGAGGAATTTCCATCACTAACTAGGCCAAGGGATGTTGCAATCAAAAAGCATTTTGAATATGATAAACAATGAAATGCTTGATTGGAAATATTATTACCCCTATACCACATGAGCAAACTGCTTATCTAATTCAGTTGATAATGAATGCACTTCCCCTTTTATTCACTTACCAGCAAATCACAAAGAAATATGTTTACCTATAAATAAACAAACTGCATATACAGTAGAATTACATGGTTCATTTCTTCATGCTGAATAGGAAAAAGCAAATCTGTATATTCAACAAAACAGGTTTAAAAAAGATGTATTTCTAGGTGCTACATGCTTGCACTATGAGCTCAATAGAATTTTATATTTGCAATTCCTTTCTGAAAAGGCAATTGAAGAACTTTTGAATATTTTGAAGGCAGAGGTAGAAAGATTCTTGATTACTAAGGGAATGAAAGACTGTCGGAGTTTTGCAGGTTGTAGATTAAAGGTTAAAATGAGACCAGCCCTGACCTTATCTCATGGCAGAACAGGCTTGAAGAGCCAAGTGCTCTACCGGTCTTCCTTTATCATACTTTTGTATGTTTTGTATGTCTGTCCATATCTATATAATTAGATCTCCTAATGGTGCATTAATCTAAATGCTCAAAAGGTGTATAATTCTGCATTGCTTTGAATGTAATCAGATTCATATTGGCGTGTTGAGACCTGGAAAGGATTGATAGTACTTATTGTTGCATTTTCAATAGATGATAATTGTAAACAGAAGCATGTTTAATTGGGTGCTGCCATCTTTCTGATATTTTCAATCAGAACTCTGAAGTTGATGATGAGCAGATAAAGTACAACACTGAGAAAAGAAGAATGCTTGAAAAACCCACCTGTCAAGTTCGTTACGGCACTGTAGGACCCCCAGTACACGTCGTCTGTGCTCGGAGTGGCACACTCATATGTCCCTTCATCACTTTTCTGCAGCTTTGTAATGTGTAACAGCACAGAGTCTCCTTTCAGCCTCTCGATGTAAATCTCATTCTTCTGCACTCTTCCTCCAAACACAGCATAAGAGAACACAGGATCATTCGTGCTGATAATCTGGATTTTCAGTGTAGGCTTGTCTGGACGAAAGAGGGACCACTCAAAGTTCTGCTGTGGTGACCCCTGGTACCCACTCACATCACACTGGATGGTTATGTGGTGTCCTTCAGCCCGGACTAGGGGCCCTTTTTGTACTTTCACTCGTCTTTGAGCACTGCATGAGTCTATATCAAGATAGAAAACACGAGACATTTTCCTTGAAATATATTCTGAACAAGCTAATCTGAAGACAGGAAAATTTAAATCCAGTATTTATATAAAGATTATATTGGCAGATGAGGACTGGAAACCATACTAATGAGAACTAATGAACACTTACTAGCTTTTCACACTATTCTCAGGGACCTGGTTGAGCAGGACTGTGTCATAACCTTCTTCCCAGACCTTCAGAGGTCACTTGGCTGGATGGCGATGCTAACAGTATGGGTTCAATTCCTGCACCAGCTGAGTTTAGCACGAAGGATGTTCCTTCTTAGCCTCTCCCCTTGCATGATGTGTGGGGACTCTCAGGTTAAACACCACCAGTCATCTCTCTCTCTCTCTCTCTCTCTCTCTCTCTCTCTCTCTAATGAGCGAGCAGGACTACGATGAAGTTGTCTTTAATCAGACCATTTGACATCACTGAAGATGCAGTATATCTATTCGCCTAACAGCTATTAATCCCATATATTACAATATTCAGTTGAGGAAGTAATATCAAAACACAGGAGTACCCATTAAATGGCTCACATAGGCAGTTAAACTGCATTATATTTACTGGTGGACAGTCCTTAAAACAATCACTTTACACTTAGTGATGAAGGATTTCTCTTGGGTGGAATACTGTTGGTGAACAAATCCAAACAGCAACCTTAAGTGAGGATGAATAAAGGGAATGACAGAGGCATGAGGGAGGAGCTGGGTAGAATTGACTCAGAGGAGCCTAGCAGGAAAGACAGTGGAACAGCAATGGCAAGAGTTTCTGGGAGTAATTCAGGAGACACAGCAGAGATTCATTCCAAGAAAAAAGAAGCATGGTACAGGGAGGATGAAGCTACCATGGTTGACTAGGGAAGTCAGGGATAGCATAAAAGCAAAAGAGAAAGCAGTGGGAAACCAGAGGATTGGGAAGCTTACAACACAGGGCAACAAAAAAAGGAAATAAGGAGATAAAAGATTAAAGATGAGAGTAATATAAAGGAAGACTGTAAGAGTTTCTTTAGATATATAAAGGACAAAAGAGAGGCAAAACTGGACATTGGGGTGCTGGAAAATTATGCTGGAGGGATAGGAGTGGGGAAGGAGAAAATGGCTGAGGAACTGAATAATTACTTCGTGTCAGTCTTCATGGTGGAAGACACAAATAATATCCCAAAAGTTCAAGAGGGTGAGGGGGGCAGAGCTGAGTCTCGTGGCCGTGACCACAGAGAAGATGATATAAAACCTGAATGGCCTGAAGGTGGATAAACCACCTGGACCAAATGGACAACACCCCAGAGTTCTAAGGGAGATAGCTGAAGAGATAGTGGAGGTGTTAGTGGTGATCTTTCAGGAATCACTAGAGTCAGGGAGGGTCACAGAGGACTGGAAAAAAATCACTAACATGATACTCCAGTTTAAAAAGGGAGCAAGGCAAAAGACAAAACATTACAGGCCAATTAGCGTAGTCTCGGTCGTGGGTACAATCCTGAAATCCATTGTGAAGGATGAGATTTCTGAATACTTGGAAGTGTATGGCAAAATAGGGCAAGGTCAGCATGGTTTCATTAAGGGGAGGTCATACCTGACAAATCTGCTAGAATTGTTTGAGGAAGTAACGAGCAGATTAGACCAAGGAGAGCCAATGGATGTGATCTACCTGGACTTCAAGAAAGCCTTTGACAAGGTGCTGCACTGGAGGCTACTGAGTAAGATTAGGGCCCCTTGGTGTTAGAGGTAAGGTCCTAGCATGGATAGAAGCTTGCCTGTCTGGCAGAAAGCAATGAGTGAGAATAAAAGGGTCTTTCTCAGGGTGACGGTGACAAGTGATGTTCTGCAAGGCTCAGTGTTGGGACTACAACTTTTCACTTTATACATTAAAGATCTCGATGAAGGAACTAAGGGCATTCTGGCTAAGTTTGCAGATGATACAAAGATAGATAGAGGTTCGGTTAGCATAGTGGAGGCAAGGAGTCTATAGAAGGATTTGCACAGGTTAGGAGAGTGGGCAAAGAAGTGACAGATGAAATGCAACGTAGATAGATGTAAGGGAATGCAAATTGGTAGGAAAAATAGAGGCATGGACTATTTTTTAAATGGGAAGAAAATTCAGAAGTCTGAAGTGCAAAGGGACTTGGGAGTTCTAGTCCAGGATTCTCTCAAGGTAAATGGTAGGTTTGGTCAGTAGTTAGGAATGCAAATACAATGATAGCATTTATTTTGAGAGGACTTGAAAATAAAAGTAGGGATCTACTTTTGAGGCTCTATAAGGGTCTGGTCAGACCACATTTGGAGTATTGAGCGCCGTTTTGAGCTCCATATCTCAGGAAGGACATACTGGCTCTACAGCGTGTTCACAGAATGTCCGTTAGAATGGTCCTAGGAATGAAAAGCTTAACACATGAAGAATGTTTGGGCCTGTAATTGATGGAGTTTAGAAAGATTGTTGGGGTGGGGGGGGGGGGAGGAAATGAGGAGGTGAATATAATTGAAACACACAGAATATTGAATTCCCTGGACAGAGTAGATGTTGGGACGATCTTTCCATTGGTAGGAGAGACTAGGTCCTGAGGGCACAGCCTTAGAGTAAAGGAAAGACTTTTTAGAATGGAGATAAGGAGGAATATCTTCAACTAGAGAGTGGTGAATCTATGGAATTAATTGCCACAGAAGGCTGTGGGAGCCAGGTCATTGAATGTATTTAAGACTGAGATAGAAACATTCTTGAGTATCAAGGAGATCAAGGGTTATGGAGGAAAGCAGGAGAATGGGGTTGAGAAACTCTTCAGCTGTGAATTAATGGCAACGCAAACAAAATAGACTGAATGGCCTAATTTATGCTCTTATGTTTAAGATCTTATGAATAAGCAATGGGTTCTTACACATTTAAATTGTTTAATCTGACAAAATAATTAGTGAAAAAATCTATGGGGAATCTTTATGCAATTGCTATTAGGATTTGGAACACTGTCCGATAAATAAATGAATTGCTTTTTAAAAGAGGCCACCACTTGTCTTCCTTCAATAAATAATGATCTATGAATCCACTTTTGTGCTATTTCAGCTTGTTTATTTGAGAAGATGTGATAACTGCTAAAATAGTGCACATTAGAGACTTCAAGATCCTCACCATCAGATGTGGAAACTGCAGTCAGACATGGAAAACAACTTGTGTTTGCGGCTACACAACTTGCATACAGATGCAAAGAATTACTTTGAATAACAGCGGAGAGCAGATGCATGGATTGTGATGTGCACACTAAAGATGCAGACAGAATGCATACCTTATGCTGTCTTCTAATCATAATAATAATGATGTGCTATCCAGCACTGAATCCTTGACTGAATGTACACTACTGACCTGTTACAGTGGAATCCGTGAAGTGGGGAATTGTCAAATATTTGGGATTTGAAGTCAACTGCAGTGCTCACAGCTAGCCTGCCAAGAATTGTACTGTAACAGATGTCTCCTGCCTTTCTTTTCTTATTTCACTTTCTCTTCCTCTTCCTCCTGAGGTCTTTGTTGAACTCTGTGGTAAAGGCTATGGACTCATGATAGCCAAGTTGTTAAAATTTCAGTGGAGCTCCAACAATGGGAACACTTACTGGTGAGCTCCTTTGGGCAGCAGTATCACTGCTTCAGTCATCTTGTGTACTTGATGGTGTCCTTATATCAGTTTGGTTCTGGTTAGGTGCATGCTAGCTAAGTGTGGTTGGATAATAGACTAATAACTTAAACAGTGGATCTGGGCAGGAGCATGTATTAAGGTTGCAGGCACAAGACTGTATTTGAAAAGGACATCCATTATGAATTAAGCTGTGAAAGGAGGGAACACATCCACATTGCCTGTGGAAAAGGAAGAAATATCCATTTTGCCTGCAGAATTTTGGGAACCTCTATTTTGGTCACAATGAAGAGGAAAGCCCCCCCCCCCCCCAGAAAACAGTTATATAACATTATTATTTAATATAATTTAAAACTTCCAAAAAAGGGAAATGAATTGATATTCTAAACTGTTTAAAAGCTAAAAAACTAAGAAGAAGTAGAGGGCATAGGTTTAAGGCAAGAGGAAGAAGTTTTAAAAGGGCCCTATGGGGCAACTTTTCCACAAAAAAGGTTCTGCATGTATGGAATGAGCTGCCAGAGGAAATGGTGGAGGCTAGTACAATTACAATATTTAAAAGGCATCCGAATGTGTATATGTAAATGAAGGGTATAGTGGGATGTAGGCCAAATGTTGGCAAATAGGACTAGATTAATTTAGGGTATCTGATCAGCATGGACGAGTTGGACGGAAGGGTCTGTTTTCATTCTGTACATTTCTAGGAGTTTTTGACTGAGATAAAACAGCGTTGCAATTTACAAAAGTAAAAGTCTTCAAAGGGAAACAAAATTCACAGCAGCATAAAGATACTGTCAAATGTGAGATATTAAGTAATAAGAATAAATAATCACAATAAGAAGACACAGCAAGAAAACTAATACTGCATTCAAGACTTAACTTTGTTTGATCACAGGGTCGGAGAAAGTGAGGTCTGCAGATGCTGGAGATCAGAGCTGAAAATGTGTTGCTGGAAAAGCGCAGCAGGTCAGGCAGCATCCAAGGAACAGGAGATTTGACGTTTCGGGCATAAGCCCTCCTCCAACATCTGCAAAAAAAGAACCTGATCTCCAGCATCTGCAGACTTCACTTTCTCCTCCCTGATCACAGGGTTGGACAGCTTGGGTCCACAGATTTTAAGGTATAGAATAGTTTCAAACTTAACATTAAATCATATGCTGAACAAGTAGGTGGTTGTATTCAATAGTACCTACTGCTGATGATATTATAAATCATCAAAACATGAAAAGGCATGGATAAATTTGTTGAAGATCTGAAATCTTTTGACAATTACTTTAACTTTAAAGAGAAAAAAAATTTGAAACAGCGAGATTTAATAGAAGAGTTCAGCAATCAGGGGAATCATCTCTATGAATTATCTCTGCCTCTGGAACTTTGAAATCAGGATTCAAAAGAGATTAGATTAGATTTCCGACAGTGTGAAAATAGACCCTTTGGCACAAAAAGTCCACACCAACTCTCCAAAGAGTAACGCACCCAGACCCATTTCCCTCTGACTAATGCACCTAACACTAAGGGCAATTTAGCATGGCCAATTCACCTGACCTGCACATCTTTGGACTGTAGGAGGAAACCAGAGCACCCAGAGGAAACCCACGCAGACACGGAGAGCCTTACAAAAGAAATCCTAAGGGAAATTCATGATCCAAATAATTCAAATTTGACAGAACTTGTTTATGTCAATGGCCCCCCTTTTTTTTAAGATTAATTCAGGCTGATTGTAATTATTTAGCAGATCGAATACCATGACTGAAAAAAAAACAGCTCCAGAGATTAAACAATATAGTCCAGAGGATATTATTCTCAGGATTAAAGATATGCTACAAATTATTCAGCAACACAAGTAACATAAGAGAGTTGAGAGCATATACAATGTACATGCTTCATATCAACACTTCTCACTTTTGAGCCTAAACTTACGCCTTTATCTCAGCTACTTCCAAGACACTGAACAACTCAAGGGAATCAAGTTTTTCTATGACTATTCAAATAGCTTGGAATCAGAAAACAACTGGTACAAGAACAGACTGTTGTCCATCTGGTCCAAGAGCAACTAGTATAAAATTTCATTAGGCTTTACAAACTCATGGTGGAACTAAAAACAAAAAGTATCTGTTGAGGTGATCTATGTTGGCATAAAAGAACTGTCTAGTAGTGTCAGGAAGGAAATTTACAACCACATAGGTGTGCTGGAAATATTTTCCACACCTATCATCATTGTATAATATTTGGTTTGCAGATTCTCCAAGCAGAAGGAAATTCTGAAAACAAGAATACGCAGTACATCCCGTTCGAGTTCATTAGCAAATGCTTAACTGAAGTTGCTCAGACAGCGAAACTGTTTGCAGAACAATTTGCGATTGCAGATTTAAACATAATGTCAGGGAATTAAGAGAAACATTTCAAATCTTTGTACGCCAAAGCAAAATGAACAGTGTCAGTGACAGAGATAATGCAGCAATTCTCCAGTCCCATAAATAACGATGGGAAAATATCTCTTGCATTAGTATGACAATCAAGGAGTGCAAAGGGAGACCCAATCTAATCAAGAAGTGAAGTAAGGAGGTACAGATGTTAACCAATCTATCAACACATTGAGAGTAAATATTTGCATGAACAAAATGCAGATGAACTACACATAATTCTATGAAAACCAGACCAACGTCCACATATTTAAGATGGTATTGTAAACAATATATCTAGTTTAAATCCGGTCTAGGAACTGCAAAGAAGAAGGTACTTATTTCCACAGATTAGCCATCTGCCATGATGGAAATTCATGATATTAAAGGTCTTTCAAATGTTGTAGCTGGGCAACTCCTGGTTCAGTAGGGATGTGTTCTTTTGAAAAAGACGTTCAAGAGATGAGTGTCCTCCAGATAAGGTAATGGATCAACCACGTTATTTGGCAGAAACAACATCTACTGCAAAGGAAGTCCAAGAGATAAATGGTCCTCCAGTTGCAACATACTTCACAGCTAATGCATGATCAAGATCAGAATTAAGGTCATCAGTGCTCAAGCCCAAGACCTCCCAATTTTCTAAGTCAAAAAAGAATGCATTCTGGAAACATTGGAATACCTCCAGGCTACCTGATTTTGTAAAGTTATAGACCTGGCAGGAGATGGAATTATGTTAAATGTAGTTTTACAAATGAATGCATAAAATGTTAACAATGGGAAAAAAATCTTTCAGAGATATGGTGAATAGTGTAAGGTGTCTGAAAAGGTTAATGTTGAAAAAACATTAACATCCACCTAATCTATGATGATTTAATACAGGGTGGATGGGGGTACTGAGAGAATAGCTTGAAGGCAACATATGTGTTATTTCTGATTTCAAATAGTCTTAGTAACAAAGTCTAACTAGCCAGTGCAACTATCACATAAGTTTTATTGTACAATATCTATATCTTGTTAAGACTCTCTAGTGATTGTTCCTCGATCACTGTAAATTAAATAGGCCCTTAAGAGGAACAGGAACTGTGCCAACATCCTTGTACCTCCAAAGACTAAATGCCATATCAAATAAACCGTGCCATAAGCCAAATTTGCCACAATCCATCACTCACAGACGCATACCTAGCGTGCATGTATAACACCTCATCTCATACAATTGGCACTGCTGTAAGCTTCTCACCCACAGTGTCCACCACTTCCTCTGGCACCTCATGCCATATACACACCACTCTTCACATGAAAATGTTAGGTCCCTTTTAAATTTTTCCCCTCTCACCCTAAAACCATGACCTGTAATTCTGGACTCCCCCAGCCAGGGAAAAGACCTTGTCTATTTATCTTTGCCCCTCATTATTTTATAAACCTCTATAAAGTCACCCCTCAGCCTCCGATGATCCAGGGAAAATAGCTCCAGCCAATTCAGCCCCTCCCTACAGCACAAACCCTCCAACCTTGGAAACATCCTTGTAAATCTTTTCTGAACCCTTTCAAATTTCACAACATGCTTCCGATAGGAGGGAGACTAGAATTGTACACAATATTCCAAAAGTGGCCTAATCAATGTCCCATACAGCCGCAACTCCTTTACTCCAAGCTCTGGCCAATAAAGGAAAACATACTAAACACCTTCTTCACCATCCTTACCATTAAGTGTACAAGTCCTGTCCTAATTTACCCTTCCAAAATGCAGCACCTCACATTTATCTAAATTAAACTCCATCTGCAACTCCTCATTGACCCATCTTATCCTGTTGTAATCCGAGGTAACCTTCTTCACTGTCCACTACATTTCCAATTTTGGGGTCACTTGCAAACTTGCTAACTATACTTCCTATGTTTACATTCAAATCATTTATATAAATGATGAAAAGCAGTGGACCCAGCACTAATCCTTGTTGCACACCACTGGTCACAGGTGTCCAGTCTGACAGGCAACCCTCCACCACCACTACCCTTTGTTTTCTACCCTCAAGCCAGTTCTTTATCCAAATGGCTAGCTGTCCCTGTATTCCATGTGATCTAATCTTGTTAACAAGACTACCATGAGTAACCTTTACTGTCGAACACTTTACTGAAGTCCAAATAGATCACATCCACCGCTCTGCCCTCATCAATCCTTTTTGTTACTTCTTCAAAAAACTCAAACAAGTTTATGAGACATGATTTCCTACGCACAAAGCCATGTAGACTATCCCTAAATCAGTCCTTGCCTTTCCAAATACACGTACATCCTATCCCTCAGGATTCACTCCAACAACTTGCCCACCACCAACATCAGGCTCACTGGTCTATAATTCCTTGGCTTGTCCTTACCACCCTTCTTAAACAGTGGCACCACGTTAGCCAACCTCCAGACTTCCGGCACCTCACCTGTGACTATCGATGATACAAATATCTCAGCAAGAGGCCAGCAATCACTTCTCTAGCTTCCCACAGAATTCTAGGGTACCCCGATCAGGTCCTGGGGATTTATCCATCTTTATGCGTTTCAAGACATCCAGCACATCCTCCTCTGTAATA
Source organism: Hemiscyllium ocellatum (assembly GCF_020745735.1). Taxonomy (NCBI): domain Eukaryota; kingdom Metazoa; phylum Chordata; class Chondrichthyes; order Orectolobiformes; family Hemiscylliidae; genus Hemiscyllium; species Hemiscyllium ocellatum. The sequence goes on along the minus strand of NC_083412.1, from coordinate 58,857,631 downwards.
TGGACATTTTGCAAGATGTCACCATCTATTTCCCTACAGTCTATATCTTCCATATCCTTTTTACACAGTAAATACTGATGCAAAATATTCATTTAGTATCTCCCCCATTTTCTGTGGCTCCACACAAAGGCCACCTTCCTGATCTTTGAGGGGCCCTATTTTCTCCTTGGTTACCCTTTTGTCCTTAACATATTTGTAGAAACCCTTTGGATTCTCTTTAATTCTATTTGCCAAAGCTATCTCATGTCCCCTTTTTGCCCTCCTGATTTCCCTCTTAAGTATACTCCTACTGCCTTTATACTCTAAGGATTCACTCGATCTATTCTGTCTATACCTTACATATGCTTCCTTCTTTTTCTTAACCAAACCCTTGATTTCTTTAGTCATCCAGCATTCCCTATACCTACGAGCTTTACCTTTCACCCTAACAGGTATATACTTTCTCTGGATTCTCGTTAGCTCATTTCTGAAGGCTTCCCATTTTCCAGCCGTCCCTTTACCTGCGAACATCTGCCCCTAATCAGCTTTTGAACGTTCTTGCCTAATACTATTAAAACTGGCCTTTCTCCAATTTAGAACTTCAACTTTTCGATCTGGTCTATCCTTTTCCATCACGATTTTAAATCTAATAGAATTATAGTCTCTGGCCCCAAAGTGTGCCTCTCCCCCCGCCGCCCCCACCCCGGCACCTCAGTCACCTGCCCTGCATTATTTCCCAAGAGTAGGTCAAGTTTTGCACCTTCTCTCCTAAGTACATCCACATACTCAATCAGAAAATTTTCTTGTACACACTTAACAAGTTCCTCTCCATCGAAACCCATAACACTATGGCAGTCCCAGTCTATGTTTGGAAAGTTAAAATCCCCTACCATAACCACCGTATTATTCTTACGGATAGCTGAGATCTCCTTACAAGTTTGTTACTCAATTTCCCTCTGGTGCTGAGAGGCTTAACTCGCTTACTTGAGGGGTCTTATTTTGGTTGCTACATACAATAAAGTTTAAATCATTGTTTCAGTACTTGATTGTCTGTGAGACTTCTAAATAAATAGCTAAATTAAAGGTAACTTGTGTTTATTTACCCATAACAATAGCACCTTCAACATAATAAAAATCCAAAAGGTACTTCGTAGGAGCATTTTAAAGCAAAATACAATACACAGGTACAAAAAGAGAAATAAGCTCATCAGGGGTCAAAAGATAGTTTTAAGGTGCGACTTAAAAGAGGAAAACGAGATTGAGTGACAGAGAGGTGTAAGCAAGGACTTTAAAAGATTGTGACCTAGAGAATTGAAGGCATGGCCATCTATTGTGCAAGACTCAATAATTGAACTCGTTTGAGTTAAAAGACAGGTATTTGAGACTTAATGATACCAAATTTATGGAGGCCAGCATGGGAGAGATGAGCACGAAGTGTGTTGGAAAAATCTGACCTAAATATAATAAAAGCATGGATAAGAGTATCAACAGTAGATGAATGAAGGTGGAACAAAGTCAGGCAATGTTATGGAAGTGAAAATAGGCAGTCTTAGAGGTGGGATGAATATAAAGATGGATACTCCTTTTGGGATCAAATGTGATGTCAATGTTATGAATAAACTAGCTTAGTCTCAGACTGTTATCAGGGAGCGGGTTGGAGTCAGTAGTTAGGTAATAAAAAGCATAATAGTAATGCCAGTCTCTTTTTATATTTTTAAAAACTAGAAACATCAGTACCCCAAGATCTTACCATAATCAAGGAATCACACTCTATTTATTCATTATGTGTTGAAATATCTTGTCAGTTTTGGTTAGAGATCAGTTGTTAGCACACAGTCAAGAACAGTCAACTTTGTGCAATAATATTCAAACAAGGCAGTTAAGACTTGCAATGTTAAATTCACTACTATTTCAAAGAAGCCTAATCTATAAGCAATTACACAAAGATCTAGACTGCGATATCTATAAGGTGTCTGCAGATAATAATTGTGACTAAAAGTGCTTCGCCTTCAGCAGATTTGTTCAGACAACAGTTACTGTTCCTACTTGGACAGTTGTAGAGTCAAAGAGTCATAGAGATGTACAGTACAGAAATAGATGCTTCGGTCCAACTTGTCCATGCTGACCAGATATCCCAACTCAATCTAGTCCCACCTACCAGCACCCAGCCCATATCCCTCCAAACCCTTCCTATTCATATACCCATCGAAATGTCTTTTAAATGTTGCAATTATACCAGCCTCCACCACATCCTCTGGCAGCTCATTCCATACACGTACCACCCTCTGCGTGAAAAAGTTGCCTCTTAGGTCTCTTTTATATCTTTCCCCTCTCACCCTAAACCTATGCCCTCTAGTTCTGAACTCGCACACCCCAGGGAAAAGACTGTCTATTTACCCTATCCATGCCCCTCATGATTTTATAAATTTCTATAAGGTCACCCCTCAGCTTCCAATGCTCTAGGGATAATAGCCTTAGCCTATTCAACCTCTCCCTTTCACTCAAATCCTTCAACCCTGGCAACATCCTTGCAAACCTTTTCTGAACCCTTTCAAGTTTCACACCATCCTTCCAATAGGAAGGAGAACAGAATTGCACGCACATTTCAAAAATAGCCTAGCCAATGCAACATGACCTCCCAACTCCTGAACTCAATACTCTGACCAATAAACAAAAGCATACCAAGTGCCTGCTTCACTATTCTATCTACCTGTGACTCTACGTTCAAGGAGCTATGAACCTTTACTCCAAGGTCTCTTTGTTCAGCAACACTCCCAAGGACCTTACCATTAAGTGTAGAAGTCCTGCACTGATTTGCCATTCCAAAGTGCATAACCTCACATTTATGTAAATTAAACTCCATCTGCCATACCTCAGCCCATTGGCCCACCTGAGCAAGATCCTGTTGTAATCTGAGGTAACCTTCTTCACTGTCCACTACACTTTCAATTTTGGTGTCATCTACAAACTTACTGATTATACCTCATATGCTCACATCCAAATCATTTATATAAATTATGAAAAGTAGTGGACCCAGCACCGATCCTTGTGGTTCTCCACTAGTCACAGGCTTCCAGTCTGAAAAACAACCCTCCACCACCAACCTCTGTCTACTACCTTTGAGCCAGTTCTGTATCCAAATGGCTAGTTCTCCCTGTATTCCATAAGATCTAACTTTGCTAACCAGTCTTCCATGGGGAACCTTGTCAAACGCCTTACTGAAGTCCAAATAGATCACGTCTACCACTCCACCCACATCAATCCTCCTTGTTACTACTTTAAAAAACTCAATCAAGTTTGTGAGACATGATTTTCCACGCACAAAGCTATGTTGACTATCCCTAACTAGTCCTCGCCTTTCCTAGCGTGTGTACATCCTTTCTCTCACACCTCCCTCCAACAACTTGCCCAATACAGACACCAGGCTCACTGGTCTACAGTTCCCTGGCTTGCCCTTACCACCAGCAAACACTTCCCCAATCAGTTCCTGAGGATTTATCCACTTTTATGCATTTCAAGACACCCAGCACTTCCACCTCTGTCATATGGACATTTTTCAAGATGTCATCATCTATTTCCCTACATTCTATATCTTTTCTGTCCTTCTCCACAGTAAACACTGGTGCAAAATACTCATTTAGTATCCCTCCATCTCTTGTGGCTCCACACAAAGGCCAGCTTGCTGATCTTTGAGGGGCTCTATTATCTCCCTAGTCACCCTTTTGTCCTTAATGTATTTGTAAAAACCCTTTGGATTCTCATATCCCCTTTTTGTCCTCCTGATATCCCTCTTAAAGTATACTCCTCCTGCCTTTATGCCTTCTAAGGATTCACTTGATCTATCCTGTCTATATCTGACATATGCTTCCTTTGTTTTAACCACACCCGCAATTTCTCTCATCATCAAGCATTCCATACATCTACCAGCCTTTTCTTTCACCCTGCCAGGAATATACTTTCTCTGGACTCTTGTTATCTATTTCTGAAGGCTTCCCAATTTCCAGCCATCCCTTTACCTGCGAACATCTGCCTCCAATCAGCGTTTGAAAGTTTTTGCCTAATACTGTCAAAATTAGCCTTCCTCCAATTTAGAACGTCAATTATTAGATCTGGTCTATCCTTTTCCATCACTATTTTAAAACTAATGGAAGTATAGTTGCTGGCCCCAATGTGCTCCCCCACTGACACCTCAGTCACTCACCCTGCCTTATACTTTTCAAGAGTAGGTCAAGTTTTGCACTGAAATCTCCTTATAAATTTGTTTCTCAATTTCCCACTGACTATTAGGGGGTCTATAATACAATCCTAGTAAGGTGATCATCCCTTTCTTATTTCTCAGTTCCACCCAAATAACTTCCCTAGATTCATTTCCAGGTATCTCCTCCCTCAATACAGCTGTAATGCTATCCCTTATCAAAAACGCTACTCCCCTCCTTTTTTTTTAATAGATTACTTAGTGTGGAAACAGGCCGTTCAGTCCAACAAGTCCACACCGACCCGCCAAAGAGCAATTCTCCTACATTTACCCCTTCACCTAACACTACGGGCAATTTCACATGGCCAATTCACCTAACCTGCCATTTTTGGACTGTGGGAGGAAACCGGAGCACCTGGACAAAACCCACGCAGACACAGGGAGAATGTGCAAAACTCCACACAGACAGTCGCCCGAGGCAGGAATTGAACCAGGTCTCTGGTGCTGTGAGGCAGCAGTGCTAACCACTGTGCCGCCCTTTCTTGCCCCCTCTTTATATCCCTCCTGTAGCATTTGTATCCTGGAACATTAAGCTACCAGTCCTGTCCATCCCTGAGCCATGTTTTTGTTATTGCTATGATATCCTAGTCTCATGTTCCTAACCATGCCCTGAGTTCATCTGCCTTCCGTGTTAGGCCTTTTATATTGAAATAAACACAGTTCATTTATCAGTCCAACCTTGTTCTCGGCTTTGTCCCTGCCTGCCCTGACTATTTGACTTGCTTCTTGTCTCAGCAGTACCAGTCTCAGACTAATCTCTTTCCTCACTATTTCCTTGGGTCCCACCCTCCCCAACATTACTCATTTAAATCCTTCCTAGCAGTTCTAGCAAATTTCCCTGCCAGTATGTTAGTCCCCTTCCAATTCAGGTGCAGTCCATCCTTCTTGTGCAGGTCACTTCTACCCCAAAAGAGATTCCAAAGATCCAAAAATGTGAATCCTTCTCCCATATACCAACTCCTCAGCCATGCATTCATCTGCTCTAACTTCCTACTCCTACCCTCACTAGCTCGTAGCACAGGGAGTAATACAGATATTACTACTCTCAAGGTTTTTTTTTAAATTGCTGCCTAACTCTCCATATTCTCCCTTCAGAATCTCATCCTTTTCCCTTCCAATGTCCTTGGTTCCAATGTGTGCAATGACCTCCTGCTTGTCCCTCTCCCTCTTGAGAACACTCTGCACCCTCTCGGAGACATCCTTGATCCTGGCACCAGGGAGGCAACACACCAATCTGATTTTTCGCTGCTGGCCACAGAAATGTCTATCTCGTACAGGAATGTTTTCCTGGGTTTGAACATATCAAATATATAGAACAAATCAAGCACATAAAACAAACAAGTCTGGTCTGGAGGAGGCCACTGGACCTGAAACATTAAAACCTGAACATCTCTATTCCTGAGATGCTGCCTGGCCTGCTGTGCTTTGACCAGCAACACATTTGCAGCTGAAACATTAACTCTGCTTTCTCTCCAATGATGCGGTTAGATCTGCTGAGTTTTTCCAACAATTTCTCTTGTTTGTTTCTGATTTCTTCCATAAGCAGTACTTTTTTTTGTTTAGTATAGAACAAACAACCTGTTTGGAGGAAAGCCTATAAGAATCCCTGCCTGTTTTCCAGCGGTTTCCAGTATTGGTTATCTTTGTTTCCAGTTATATGCATTTGGATTATGTAATCAGTGTGCAGCAGAGCCTTTGCTCTCTATTGCATGTTTCAGACTGAAATGTGACAGGTTCCTGGTTGCAATGTGATCTTTTCCCTTGCATAAATGGCAGTTTCACACCCGCGTTCAGAAGACTGAGGCTTCAACTCCCATTGCCGAGTGGTCTGGGCACGCACCTGTGTGTCAGACGGAGGGAGCGTTGCAAAGTGGGTGGTGCAGTATTTCAAATCAGCAATTCTTCCCTCTCAGTTAGGTGTCAACAGACCTGAGGACAGAGGAAGGGAGTTCTCTCCAGTGTCCTGACTCATAATTACGTCAAAATCAACATGACTCAAAGTGATTACCTGTTCAGTGTTAGGATTTACTGACACTTTCTGTAGCACAACACTGCCCCCAGCTCCGAAGCACTTCATTCAATATAAAAGGGTGTCCTGAGCCCACGGAAGATGCTATATAAATGAAAGTATTTCTTTCTGAAGTGCAGAACAATTGCCATGACAGCAAGCTTTAATTTTGATTGCCTCTGCTCACATTGTTTTACAACTACTGCAAGTTAATCATTTATCGTTGAGCCATTCTTTTTTTAAAAAAAAGGGGAGCGGCTTCTCGAACTAGTATTTCTGGAATAGATTAAGCGAGAACCATGCAGGTATGATATTTTGAGACAGGGCTGGTAAGAGCGCCGAGTGCCTGCAGTTAAAGAAAAAAAACATTACTCACCCAGTGAAAGAATCAACGAAAATACAAGCAAAGTTGCAATCTTCAAATATGTCTCTTTAAAACAGGACTGTTCCATCTCAGTCAGACAGCAGTTTGACCAGAACACAGCTGTAGACGAGGTTGATTCGCGCAGAGATAGCTGGGGGAAAGACAAACCACGGTGTTCAGCAAAATTACGACTAAAATGGTTAAAACCACTTAACAGCAGAAGTGGTTGAAGTATATTTTCGATGTCTTGACATTATAAGAGAAGTCAGCCCGGAACGAATCTTTTCTCCAACGTGCTGAATATAGTTCATGTCAATTTAAAAAAAAACAATTCAGTCCGGGAAAATTGGTTCTGTAGCAGCAGATGGAAAGCAAGACTCATTGGGTGTGAATTGTGTTCTCCCGTTTGTCCTCGTTTCCAATTTGAGCTCTACGTAAATGGGTCACAATATCTCGCCAGCAGTGATTCTGAACTGGCGTGGTGTCAATGAAGAGTTTAGGTTCCGGAAGTTTACTAATACAGGGAGCGGCTGCCTGGGAAAATTAGATTCTGATATTGGAGAGTGAGCATGTGGGAGAAACAATGTGTGAGGCACTGATGTCTGAGTGTGAATGACAGAAACGGTCTCATCCGTGGGTGTGTATTGAGTGACCTGTTTGTAAGATCTTGCAAGACCATGTTACACTGCAACTTGTGATCTGTGCACGTATAGATTTAGCAATAGATGTATGTAATGTCTGGGTGTTACTAACTAGACATTTATTGTTCATCCTTAATTATTCAGAAGGGATTGAGAGTCTACCAGTTTGCTATGAGTCTGGAGTCACATGTAGGCCAGGCCAGGTAAGAACAGCAGATTTTCTTCCCCGAAGGACATTCGTGAACCAGATTTTTTTAAAAAAAGGCAATTCACAGTCTCCATTAGTTAAAAATCACATAACACCCAGGTTATAATCCAACAGGTTTATTTGGAAGCATTAGCGTTCGGAGCGCTGCTCCTTTAACAGGTGGTTGTGGAGTAAAAGCATAAGACACAGAATTTGTTGCAAAAAATTACAGTGTCATGCAACTGAAATGATATACTGAACAAACCTAAATTGTTGTTAAGTCTTTCATCTTTTAGAATGGGTTACAGGTTTCGGTTCATTAATATGTAAATCCCAGAACTTCTTTTAAGTCACATTCCTGAGATAAGTTACGGTTTTATATAAAAAGATGACATCTCAGCTCAGACAATGCCTTAAAGATGTAAGGTGCTTCCAAATAAACTTGGTGGATGGACAATAACCTGGTGTTGTGTGATTTTTAATTTTGTCCACCCCAGTCCAACAGTGGCTCCTCCACATCATCATTAGATTAGCTTTAACTCACGGATTTTTACTGATTGCAAATTTCACTGTCTGCCATGGTGGATGCAAACACCTATCCCCAGAACATTGGCTGGCAGTATTGGTCACTGATATTACCACTATACCATCGCTTCCTGATGTATAGTCTGTGCATGAGAAAGAGCGTGATCTCTGCATTCTGTACATTTGAGAGAGTACGATCACTACATGTGTAAGATCATAAAACCTGGTCTGCCTTAATCTTGAATATACATACCAATCAAACTCAACATTCCTCAGATTCATTACCTTTTTAGAAAATAAATTCTTTCTCATCTATGTCTTAAACAGGTGGCCCCTTACTCTGAAATCATGCCATCTGGAACTAGACTGTCTTACAGGGTGAAAGAATGAAAGAACCTGTCCATGTCTACTTCAATAAGATCACCTCTTATTCTTCTAAATTTCAATGGATGCAATCCCTCTCTACTCAGGCTGTAGATAAACCTAGTGTACTTTCTCTGAGCTGCCTCCAATGACAGTATATCTTCCCTAAAATAAGGGGATTAAAGTGGTTCACAGTATTCTAGGTGTGGCCAAAGAGGTTTAACAAGGCTTCCCTATTTTGGTACTCCATTCCATTCCCTTGAAATAAAGGCATTACCTATTGAATTGTGTGCTAGCTTTTTTGTTGATCATGATTCATGAAGACCCAACTCCCTGAATACTGTTTCTTTCTTTCTCTATTTAAATAGTATACAGCTCCTCCATTCTTCCTGCTGAAGTAATGTGGCCTCACACTTTCCCACATTATATTCCATCTGCCAAGGTTTACTTACTCACTGAAGCTGTCCATATCTCTCTATAGACTCTTTATATTATTCTCATAATTTGCCTTTTCACCTATTTTTGTGTCTCCCATAAAACTAGTGAGAGTACATTGACTCCTTTCAGGTTATTGATATATTGATATATGTTGCATATAATTGTAGTTCTAGGTTTCCACCCTTAACCCAACTATTTGTCTTATATTAGTTAGCCAATGCTCTGTTCATACTAAGACACTAACATATCAACACCATATGCTCTTATTAAGTAGCTTGAAGTCAGTACCTTGTTACATGTCTTTTTGAAATCCAAATACATGACATCTACTGGTTCCCCTTTATCTATCACATGTGTTATCTCCTTAGAGAATTGCATTAATTTTTTTCAGGTATGATTTTTGCATGTTGAAACTAATCCTGCTTGATTATATTATATATTTCTAAATGTTCTGCTGTTCCATTCTTTATAGTGTACTCTAACATTTTTCTAGTGACAGATGATAAGCTAACTGGTCTTTCTTGTTTTTTGTCTCCTTCCCAGTTTTCCAATTCTCTGGGACATTTCCAGAAACTAAGGATTCTTGGAAGTTTGCTACCAATGTATCTGTTATCTCTGCAAAGTTAAAAATCACACAACACCAGGTTATACTCCAAATGGTTTATTTGGAAGTACAAGCTTTCAGAGCGCTGCTCCTTCGTCAGGTAGCTAATGGAGTAGGATCATAAGACACAGAATTTATAGCAAAAAATCAAAGTGTCATACAACTAATGCGATGTATTGAACAAACCTAGATTGCTGATAAATCCTTAATCACTTAGAATGGGTTGCAGGTTGTGTGATTTTTAACTTTATCTACCTCAGTCCAACACCGGCACCACCACACCATTATGTTTGCAGCTACTTGGTTTAATATTCAAGAATACAATCCAACAGGTGCAGAGAACCTATCAACATTTAGCCCTATTAGTTTCCCTAGTACCTTTTCTCTAGTGATAGATGTGTTATTTATTTTCTCTTCCCCTTTTGCCCTTGATTTATTATTTTTGGAAAGCTATTTGTGTCCTCTGTCGTGAAGGTTGATACAAAGTATTTGTTCAACTCCTCTCCCCCATTATTGTTTGTTCCTCATTACTATTTCTCCAGCTTTATTCTCTAAGGTGCTTATGTTAATCCTGGTCTCTACCTTTCTTTTTATCTATTTAAAGAAACTCCTCCTTTTCATTTTGGTATTACTCACTAGTTTATCTTCACAGCTTATTTTCTCTATCTTCAATAGTTTTTTTGGTCACCTTTGTTGGTTTTTAAACTTTTTCCAATCTTCTGCTTAACCAATGGTTCTGGGAAATCCAAGATGGAGGAGGGGAAAAATTGTGGCTGTCAAAGCTGCTCCTATTTTGAGAGATTTTAAGTGTTGGAGGTGAGTTCCTTGAATTTCAGGAGCAATGTTACTGTTTTATATGCTGTTGCATTGTTTTGGAACTTTGGGGGAATAAAAAATCAAAACAAGGACACTTCAAAAAGGAGGAAGACAGACAAAGTAGAGACCACATGGTCAGAGAAAGAAACCTATACTGTTGTTTGACACAGCAGTGAATCTGCACAGTTACAGCTGTTGCTGTTTGATTTCAAGTATCTCTGGACATCAGAGTGCATCTAAGAAAAGTTAACAAACCGTGCAGCTGACCTTGGAGGAAACTATGTGGGAGAGGTCACAGCATGGGGGAAGCTAAGTGCATAGGTTTTAAGTATATTAGAGTCATAGAGATGTACAGCATGGAAACAGACCCTTCGGTCCAACCCGTCCATGCCGAACATATATCCCACCCAATCTAGTCCCACCTGCCAGCAACTGGCACATATCTCTCAAAACCCTTCCTATTCATATACGCATCCAAATGCCTTTTAAATGTTGCAATTGTACCAGCCTCCATCACATCCTCTGGCAGCTCATTCCATACACGTACCACCCGCTGCATTAAAAATGTTGCACTCTAGTTCTGGACTCCCTGACCCCAGGGAAAAGACTTTGCCTATTTGCCCTATCCATGCCCCTCATAATTTTGTAAACCTCTAAAAGGTCATGCCTCAGCCTCCGACACTCCAGGGAAAACAGTCCCAGCCTGTTCAGCCTCTCCCTATAGCTCAAATCCTCCAACCCTGGCAACGTCTTTCTTAAACTTTTCTGAACCCTTTCAAGTTTCACAATATCTTTCTGATAGGAAGGAGACCAGAACTGCACACAATATTCCAACAGTGGCCTAACCAATGTCCTGTACAGCTGCAACATGACCTCCCAACTCCTGTACTCAATACTCTGACCAATAAAGGAAAGCATACCAAATGCCTTCTTCACTATCCTATCTAACTGCAACTCCACTTTCAAGGAGCTATGAACCTGTACTCCAAGGTCTCTTTGTTCAGCAACACTCCCTAGGACCTTATCATTAAGTGTATAAATCCTGCTAAGATTTGCTTTTCCAAAATGCAGCACCTCGCATTTATCTGAATTAAACTCCATCTGCCACTTCTCAGTCCATTGGCCCATCTGGTCCAGATCCTGTTGTAATCTGAGGTAACCCTCTTCGCTGTCCACTACACCTCCAATTTTGGTGTCATCTGCAAACTTACTAACTGTATGTCTTACGCTCGCATCCAAATCATTTATGTAAATGACAAAAAGTAGAGGACCCAGTACCGATCCTTGTGGTACTCCACTAGTCACAGGCCTCCAGTCTGAAAAACAACCCTCCACTACCACCTTTGAGCCAGTTCTGTATCCACATGAGCCAGTTCTCCCTGTATTCCATGAGATTTAGAAGAAGGGCTCATGCACATTTTCAGCTCTGATCTCCAGCATCTGCAGTCCTCATTTTCTCCTTCCATGAGATCTAACCTTGCAAATCAGTCTCCCGTGGGGAATCTTATCAAACGCCTTACTGAAGTCCATATACATCTCGTCTACCGCTCTGCTCTCATCAATCCTCTTTGTTACTTCCTCAAAAAACTCAATCACGTTTGTGAGGCATGATTTCCTATGCACAAATCCATGTTGACTATCCCTAATCAGTCCTTGCCTTTCCAAATGCATGTACATCCTGTCCCTCAGGATTCCCTCCAACAAGTTGCCCACCACCAACGTCAGGCTCACTGGTCTATGGTTCCTTGGCTTGTCCTTACCACCCTTCTTAAACAGTGGCACCACGTTAGCCAACCTCCAGTTTTCTAGCACCTCACCTGTGACTATCGATGATACAAATACTTCAGCAGGAGGTCCAGCAATCACTTCTCTAGCTTCCCACAGAGTTCTTAGGTACACCTATTAGGTCTTGAGGATTTATCCACCTTTATGCGTTTCCAGACATTCAGCACTTCCTCCTCCGTAATATGGACATTTTGCAAGATGTCACCATCTATTTCCCTACAGTCCATATCCTGCATGTCCTTTTCCACAGTATATACTGATGCAAAATACGCATTTAGTATCTCCCCCATTTTCTGCGGCTCCACACAAAGACTACCTTGCTGATCTTTGAGGGGCCCTATTCTTTCCCTAGTTACCCTTTTGTCCTTAATATATTTGTAGAAACCCTTTGGATTCTCCTTAACTCTATTTGCCAAAGCTATCTCATGTCCCATTTTTGCCCTCTTAAGTATACTCCTACTTCCTCTATACTCTTCTAAGGATTCAGTCAATCTATCCTGTCTATACCTTATATATACTTTCTTCTTTTTCTTAACCAAACCCTCAATTTCTTTAGTCATCCAGCATTCCTTATACCTACCAGCCTTTCCTTTCACCCTAACAAGAATATACTTTCTCTGGATTCTCATTATCTCATTTTTGAAGGTTTCCCATTTTCCAGCCGTCCCTGGAAGCATCTGCCACAAATCAGCTTTCAAAGTTCTTGCCTAATACCGTTAAAACGGGCCTTTCTCCAATTTAGAACTCAACTTTTAGATCTGGTCTATCCTTTTCCATCATTGTTTTAAATCTAATAGAATTATGGTCAGTGGCCCCAAAGTGCTACCCCACTGACACCTCAGTCACCTGCCCTACCTTATTTCCCAAGAGTAGGTCAAGTTTTAGATTTAGATAACTTACAGTGTGGAAACAGGCCCTTTGACCCAACAAGTCCACACGAAGAGCAACCCACCCAGACCCATTCCCCTATGTTTACCCCTTCACCTAACATTACAGGCAATTTAGCGTGGCCAATTCACCTAACCAACACATTTTTGGACTGTGGGAAAAACAGGAGCACCCAGAGGAAACCCACACAGACACGGGGAGAATGTGCAAGTTCCACACAGTCAGTTGCCTGAGGCGGGAATTGAACCCGGGTCTCTGGCACTGTGAGGCAGCAGTGCTAACCACTGTGCCACCCATTTGCACCTTTTCTAGTAGGTACATCCACATACTGAATCAGAAAATTGTCTTGTACACACTTAACAAATTCCTCTCCATCTAAACTTTTAACACTATGGTAATCCCAGCCTATGTTTGGAAAGTTAAAATCTCCTACCATAACTACCCTATTATTCTTACAGTCAGCCGAGATCTCCTTACAAGTTTGTTTCTCAATTTCCCTCTGACTATTTGGGAGTCTATAATACAATCCCAATAAGGTTATCATCCCTTTCTTATTTCTCGGTCCCACCCAAATAACTTCTCTGGATGTATTTCCGGGAATATCCTCCCTCAGCACAGCTGTAATGCTATCCCTTATCAAAAATGCCACCCCTCTCTCTCCCCGCACCCCCCCCCCCCCACCTCCTCTCTTGCTTTCCCTTCTATCCTTCCTGTAGCATTTGTATCCTGGAACATTAAGCTGCCAGTCCTGCCCATCCCTGAGCCATGTTTCTGTAATTGCTATGATATCTCAGTCCCCTGTTCCTAACCATGCCCTGAATTCAACTGCCTTCCCTGTTAGGCCCCTTGCATTGAAATAAATGCAGTTTAATTTATTAGTCCTACCATGTCCCTGCCTGCCCTGACTGTTGCTCTAGCAAATCTCCCTGCCAGTATTTTAGTCCCCTTCCAATCTAGGTGCAATCCGTCCTTCTTGTACAGGTCACGTCTACCCTGAAAGAGATTCCAATGATCCAAAAGTGCGAATCCTTCTCCCATAAGCCAGGTCCTCAGTCATGCATTCATCTGCTCTATTCTCCTATTTCTGCCCTCAATAGCTTGTAGCACTGGGTGTAATCCAGATATTACTACCCTCGAGGACCTCCTTTTTAAATTTCTGCCTAACTTTCTGCAATCTCGCTTCAGAATCTCAACCTTTTCCCTTCCTATGTCATTGGTTCTAATGTGGACAATGACCTCTTGCTGGCCCCTCTCCCCCGTGAGAACATTCTGCACCCTCTCTGAGACATCCTTGATCCTGGCATCAGAGAAACAACACACCATTCTGCTTTTTCGCTGCTGGTCACAGAAACCTTTGTCTGTACCTCGAACTAGAGAATCCCCTAACACAATGATCTCTTGGAACCCGACGTACCCCTCTTTGCATTAGAGGCAGTCTCAATACCAGAAACTTGACTGTTTGTGCTATGTTCCCCTGACAATCCATCACCCCTACGTTTTCTAAAGCAGCATTCATGTTAGAAATGGGTATATTCACAAAAGACTTCTGCACTAGGTGCCTATCTCTCTCACCCTTCCTGGAGTTAACCCATCTATGTGACCGTATCTGACTCTTTCCCCTCTTCCTATAACTGCCATCCATCACATACTGCTGTGTTGCAAATGCCTCATTGCTTCTAACTGTCTTTCCAACCGATCCATTCAATCTGATAAGATTTATAACCAACAGCATTTATGGCAGATATAATCCATAGTAACCCTTAAACTCTCTTTAAAGTCCCACATCTGACAAGAAGTACATATCACTCTATTAAAGACCATTTTTGCTCCTTCACAATTTACAGACCCAGAAACTAACACCGTCTTATTCCTCTACAAACACTGCCCCAGGTTAATAGATATGGCTTATATATTAATTTTAATCAAGAGACATATCTTCAAAAACATATAATCAAGAAAGAACCCACTACACTCACTACTGCAGATTCTCTGTAGGCCACACTTAAAATAACGATTAACTTATCTGATTCTGTGCTGTGAATTTCGCCCAACAGTTCCTCCAAGATTAGTTGTGAATTTCACTGTTCATTAATTTTCCCAGATGCACTTCGATGTCCAACGAATCATGAATTCAAACAGCAAAGGCAGTAACTGTTCAGGTTCTCTCTCTCTCTCTCTCTCTCTCTCTCCTGCACTGACCTCACCATGTGCTTCCTTTGTCTGCTCTTCTCCATTTTAAAACTGTTGTTGTTTTGACTTATTTTTCCCCAAAGTTCCAAAACAAGGCAACAGCATATGAAACGGTAATTACTGCTCCTGAAATTCAAGGAAATCATCTCCAGCACCTAAAATACCTCAAGAAAGGAGCTGCTGTAACAGCCAGAAATTTTTCCCATCCTTAGTAACCCACAGATGACCATGCCCCAAACATATTATAGGAGCCAGAGACCAAGAGATTGCCAGGAAGGTACGTTTCCCATTGAAATGAATAGGTTTGCTACTTTCTGCGGTTTGGGACTTCCATAGTAAGTCCTGGAATGTATCCCCTGCGGGTACGGGGGGACTACTGTATATGTTTTATTGAGATCTGTCTCAATTAAATTTTTAAAATATAAAACATAGGCCTATGTTAGCCTGGAGCAGTGTCTTTTAGAGCAGTAAGACCATGCTATTTTATGGGTCTGTAGATTTTTAAGGCACAAAGAGTGACGTGCTCTTCCTGTAGAATGTAGGAGTTTATGAACAGTTTCCATGTTACTGATGACTATGTCTGCAGGAAAGGTCTTTGGTTGCAAATCCTATCAGATCACATAGATTGGTTGGAGTGACAGTTAGAGGCAATGCAGATTTTGCAAGAGTTAGGGGATATGATGGATGGCAGTTATAGGAAGGGAGAAAAACCGCAGATACAGTCAGATAGATGGGTTACCTGCAGAAAAAGTAGGAGAAGGAGGTAGGTAGTGCAGGAATCTCCTATGGCTATCCACATCTCAAACAAGTATGCTGTTTTGGAAAATGTAGTAGGTAACGGACTCTCAGGGGAATGTAACACAAACAGTCCAAGTTTCTGATACCAAGAGTGGCTCTAATGTAACGAAGGGTAAGTCAGGTTCCAAGTGATCAATTGTGTTGGGGAACTCTTGAGTCAGAGGCATAGACAGGCATTTCTGTGGCCAGCAGTGCAAAATCAGAATGGTGTGTTGCTTCCCTGGTGCCAGGATCAAGAATATTTCAGTGAGGATGCAAAATATTCTCAAAGAAGTGAGGGACCAGCAGGAGGTCATTGCGTACTTTGGAACTAATGACATTGGAAGGGAAAAGGATGAGATTCTGAAGGGAGAATATAGGAAGTTAGGCAGGAATTTATAAAAAAAATCCTCAAGGGTAGTAATATCTGGATTACTCCCTGTGCTACGAGCTAGTGAGAGCAGGAATAGAAGGATAGAGCAGGTGAATGTGAGACTGAGGAGCTGATGCAGGGAAGAAGGTTTCACATATTTGGATCAATGGAATCTCTTCTGAGGTAAAAGTGACCTGTATAAGAAGAATGGATTGCACCTGAATTGGAAGGCAGACTAATATACTGGCAGGGGGATTTACTAGAATTCCCTTACATGCACAGACACCCACATATAAGTTTATGGGATAAATTTGCATTTGCAGTTACATTATTTTTGCTCAAGAAACACACAATCTGCAGGCAGTCAATTTATATAACATTTTGTAAATTCCTACTTTGGAAATAGAACCAGTCTGGCTCAAGGTTGGAATACAGACAAACTCTAACTTTACCTTTAATACATTGTCTGAGCTGAGATGTTATTTTTTTAAATATAAAATCTTAAGTTATCTCAGGAATGTGACTTAAAAGAAGTTCTGGGATTTATATATAAATGAACCAATACCTGTAACTCATTGTAAAAGATAAAAGACTTAACAGCAACATAGGTTTGTTTAACATATCATTTTAATTGCATGACACTGTGAAATTCTGTGTCTTATGATCCTGCTCCACTAATTACCTGATAAAGGAGAGCGCTCTGAAAGCTAGAACTTCCAAATAAATCTATTGGACTATGACCTGGTGTTGTGTGATTTTTAACTTTATTGGTCAGAGCATTGAGTATACCAGTTGGGAGGTCATGTTGCAGCTATACAGGACATTGGTTAGGCCACTTTTGGAATATTGTGTGCAATTCTGGTCTCCCTCCTATCGGAAGGATGTTGTGAAACTTGAAAGGGTTCAGAACAGATTTACAAAGATGTTGCCAGGATTGGAGGGTTTGAGCTACAGGGCGAGGTTGAATAGGCTTGGGATGTTTTCTCTGGAGTGTTGGAGGCTGAGGGGTGACTACATAGAGATTTATAAAATCGTGAAGGGCATGGATAGGGTAAATAGACAAAATATTTTCTCTGGATTGGGGAGACCAGAACTAGACAGCGTAGGTTTCAGGTGAGAGGGAAAGATTTACAAGGGACCTAAGGGACAACATTACATGTAGAGGGTGGTGTGTGTATGGAATAAGCTGCCAGAGACAAGCTGGTACAATTACAACATTTAAAAGGCATCTGGATGGGTATATGAAAAGGAAGGATTTAGAGAGATATGGGCCAAGTGCTGGCAAATGGACGAGATCAGTTTAGGATATCTGGTCAACATGAACAAATTGGACCAATGGGTCTGTTTCTGTACTGTACATTTCTATAACTATTAATCACCACCACATTGTATTTTCTTTGCTTTCTCTTTCAATTTGATACTGACCTTATCTTCCTTGATTAATAATGTTTGGTTTCCTTGTTTCTCACTGGAACATTATCTTTGTTGCGAGTCATAAACTGTTTTCTTAAACATCTGCTCCTGTTTGTTGAACATCTTTTCTTCCAAATTCTTTTCTCTTTCCATTCTAACCATCTCTGTCCTCCTTCCTTTGTCATTACCCCTAGTTGAGCTTACATAGTTGCTTTCTCCTGTTTTTCTCACTTTAAACTGAAAGCTAAATTCTATCTAATTATGGCCCACTGTTTCTGATATGCTGTTTTATTCCAAGATTATTTATCAAACCTGCCTCATTACAAATTACCAGATCCATAATAGCCCAATTCCTGGTTTGATCCACAAAGTGTTGGTTTGGGAAATTCTATGAATTCTTCCTCCTGGCTCGCCCTGTGATTCTGAGTTTCCATGGTGAAAGTGCTGCCTACTTTACTCACTCCCATTACCTCCAGATCTATTCCCTGTCATACAGTATCTACTGTGAGGGGGCCTGTAGACTACTCCCTCTAATGTCTTCAAACATTTTTTTCTTAATTGGATCCGTATGGATTTGTATCTTCTGATTTCTTGGCATTACACTTGTTCATCATGCACTGACAGATCTACACCACCCTTTACTTCCTGTTTATTATTCTGAAAAGTTCCATAGCCTTGAAATAAAACTCATGATTTGGTCTTCTTGTAACTATGCGTCTACAATGGATAAAAAAATCATGCCATTTAATCTCAGCCTATATCGTTGATTCATTTATTTGATTCTGAATGCTGCAGGTGTTTTAGTAATGAACCATTCATTTTGCTTTTGAATCATAACTTCCCCCCCTTTGACCCTACATTTTTTTTAATGTTTGTATAGTCTGGCCCTCCATGTCAGCTGAAAAGGCCCTCTGCATCTTTACCTAAACAGCAGCACCCTGTAATTCCACCATATGCTTTCACTTTTTCATCTCTGTTTCCCCTTTCCTGAACCCTCCCTTCCTCTATCTAGATGAAAGCCTTCTCTCCAGCCCTAGTTATTTGACTACCAGCACAATTCAAGTGTAGCCCATCCCATGAGAATAGCTCCCTTTTATTCGAGTACTGCTGTCAGCGCTGCTTGGACTGAAACCCCCTCCTCCCATTCTAATCTTTGAGCTATGCATTTAGCCCTCAAACTTTGTTTACCCTATGCCAGTTTTTCAGTGACTCAGTAGTAATCCAGAACTTTTAAATTTAGTTCCTAACTATTCAAAGTTTTCAGCAAAACCTTTTTTTCTAGACCTATCAATGTTTTGATACCAACATGGACAATGATAATGAGATCCTTCCATATCCGCCACAAGTTCACCTGTACCTCCACACACATCATCTATTGCATCCGCTACACCCGATGTGGCCTCCTCTATATTGGTGAGACAGGCTGCTTACTTGCGGAATGCTTCAGAGAACACCTCCGGGCCGCCCGGACCAACCAACCCAATCACCCCGTGGCTCAACACTTTAACTCTCCCTCCCACTCCACCGAGGACATGCAGGTCCTTGAACTCCTCCACCGGCAGAACATAACAACACGACGGCTGGAGGAGGAGCACCTCATCTTCCGCCTGGGAACCCTCCAACCACAAGGTATGAATTCAGATTTCTCCAGTTTCCTCATTTCCCCTCCCCCCACCTTGTCTCAGTCGGTTCCCTCAACTCAGCACCGCCCTCCTAACCTGCAATCCTCTTCCTGACCTCTCCGCCCCCACCCCACTCCGGCCTATCACCCTCACCTTGACCTCCTTCCACCTATCCCACCTCCATCGCCCCTCCCCCAAGTCCCTCCTCCCTACCTTTTATCTTAGCCTGCTTGGCTACTCTCTCTCATTCCTGATGAAGGGCTTATGCTCGAAACGTTGAATTCTCTATTCCTGAGATGCTGCCTGGCCTGCTGTGCTTTGACCAGCAACACATTTGCAGCAATGATAATGAGATTCCTCCTCTCTCCAACAAGGTCCTCTCCAACTCTGAGAAGATGCCTTTACACAGTACAGGCAACACAGCCTTCAGGACTGATGCTCACATTCACAGAAAGTAGTATCTATCCACCTAATTATACTGTCCATACCACTACAATGTTGGTGTTTTCACTGCTGACATGAATGGCTCTCTGTTCCATAATGGGCTCATCATCCATGCATTCTCCACCCTCATGCAAAAACCTTGTAACTGGTGAACAATGACAGGTACTGAGGCTCCACCAATACCACCACCGATTCCCATGTCTACTTCACCTGCAGCCACACCCTTCTGTCCCTGTTCACAGATCAAATTTGAGTTACCCTAATTTGAGAGACACGACTGTGTTTTGGAGCAAATTTTCCAGGTAACTATTCCCGTCCCTGATGTGATTCCCCATCTTGAAGGTGGCACAGTGGTTAGCACTGCTGCCTCACAGCGCCAGGGACCTGGGTTCAATTCCCGCCTCAGGCGACTGACTGTGTGGAGTTTGCACATTCTCCCCGTGTCTGCGTGGGTTTCCTCCGGGTGCTCCGGTTTCCTCCCACAGTCCAAAGATGTGCGGGTCAGGTGAATTGGCCATGCTAAATTGCCCGTAGTGTTAGGTAAGGGGTATATGCAGGGGTATGGGTGGGTTGCGCTTCGGCGGGTCGGTGTGGACTTGTTGGGCCGAAGGGCCTGTTTCCACACTGTAAGTAATCTAATCTAATCTAAAAAAAACAGTTAGAGTCATAGAGTCATAGTGATGTACAGCACGGAAACAGACCCTTCGGTCCAACCCGTTCATCCAACCAGATAACCCAACCCAATCTAGTCCCAGCTGCCAGCACCTGGCCCATCTGATCAAGATTCTGTTGTAATCTGGGGTAACCTTGTTCACTGTCAACTATACCTCCAATTATGGTGTTATCTGCAAACTTACTAACTGTACCTCTTATGCTCACATCCAAATCATTTATGTAAATTACAAAAATTAGAGGACCCAGCACCAATCCTTGTGGCACTCCACTGGTCACAGGCCTCCAGTCTGAAAAACAACCCTTCACCACCCTCTGTCTTCTACCTTTGAGCCAGTTCGGTATCCAAATGGTTAGTTCTCCCTTTATTTCGTGAGATCTAACCCTGCTAACCAGTGTCCCATGGGGAACCTTGTCAAACGCCTTACTGAAATCCATATAGATCAATCTACCACTCCGCTCTCATCAATCCACTTTGTAAACATTTACTACATATGTAATCACGTTCATGTCCAACAGCTTCACATGCTGCAGCAGCAATGCATAACCTATCCTGTCATCACTAAATATTTTGTGTGAGAGGATGGATACATGTGAATGTGTGAGATTGTAATCCCCTAGCTTATCTCTGCACGGTTTCAGGCTCACTGCCTTTATTCCTGATGGAGGGCTTTTGCCCGAAACGTCGATTTCGCTGCTCGTTGGAGCTGCCTGAACTGCTGTGCTCTTCCAGCACCACTAATCCAGAATCTGGTTTCCAGCATCTGCAGTCATTGTTTTTACCTATGTGTTTGATAGTTCAACCTATGAGAGAAAGTGGTTTGTATTTGAACTGTGTATGAGACAGAGAGAGAGCGAGAGACAGAGAAACAGTGTTTGTGTGAGAGTGTGAGAGTGTGATCTAAGAGTAATGATTTGGAGATGCCGGTGTTGGACTGGGGTATACAAAGTTTAAATCCCACAATGCCATGTTATAGTCCAACAGGTTTATTTGGAAGCACTAGCTTTCGGAGTGCTGTTCCTTCTTCAGGTCATAGAGTCATAGAGATATACAGCACGGAAACAGACTCTTGGTCCAACCGTCCATGCCGACCAGATATCCCAACCCAATCTAGTCCCACCTGCCAGCACCCGGCCCATATCCCTCCAAACCCTTCCTATTCATGTACCAATTCAAATGCCTCTTAAATGTTGCAATTGCACCAGCCTCCACCACATCCTCTGGCAACTCATTCCATACATGTACCACCCTCTGTGAAAAAGTATCCTCTCTCACCCTATATCTATGCCCTCTAGTTCTGGACTCCCAAACCGCAGGGAAAAGATCTCGTCTATTTACCGTATCCATGACCCTCATAATTTTGTAAACCTCTACAAAATCACCCCTCAGTCTCCAACGCTACAGGGAAAACAGCCCCAGCCTGTTCAGCCTCTCCTCATAGCTCAAATCCTCCAACCCTGGCAACATCCTTGTAAATCTTTTCTGAACCCTTTCAAGTTTCACAACATCTTTCCGATAGGAAGGAAACCAGAATTGCACGCAATATTCCAACAGTGGCCTAACCAATGCCCTGTACAGCCGCAGCATGACCTCCCAACTCCTGTACTCAATACTCTGACCAATAAAGGAAAGCATACCAAATACCTTCTTCACTATCCTATCTACCTGTGACTCCACTTTCAAGGAGTTATGAACCTGCACTCTAAAGTCTCTTTGTTCAGCAACACTCCCCAGGACCTTACCATTAAGTCCCTGCTAAGATTTGCTTTCCCAAAATGCAGCACCTCGCATTTATCTGAATTAAACTCCAACTGCCACTTCTCAGCCCATTGGCCCATCTGGTCCAGATCTTGTTGTAATCTGAGGTAACCCTCTTCACTGTCCACTATACCTCCAATTTTGTTGTCATCTGCAAACTTATTAACTGTACCTCTTATGCTCACATCCAAATCATTTATGTAAATGACAGAAAGTAGAGGACCCAGCACCGATCCTTGTGGCACTCCAGTCTGAAAAACAACCCTCCACTACTCTCTGTATCAGGTGGTTGTCTTAATGAAGGAGCAACGTTCTGAAAGCTAGCCCTTCTAATTAAACCTTTTGGACTATAACCTGGTGTTGTGTGATTTTTAACCATGACGTAAGAGTGCTTTGTGCATGTGTTTAAGAGAATTTATGAAGTGTGTGTTGATTGAATCTGACTGGAGAAAGTGCAATAATCCTTTTGTGTGTAAGTTAGAGAGTGAAATGTGTTTATGTGTGTATTTTAAACCTATATAAAACAGTAGTTAGACTTCAGCAGGAGTATTGTGTGCAGTTTTAGGGAGTTACATTTTAAGAAAGGTTTGAATGCATTGGAGAGAATGCAGACGAGATTTACAAAAATGGTTCCAGGAATGAGAAATCTCAGTTATGAAGAAAGATTAGAGAAGTTGGGACTGTTGTCCTTAAAAAGATGAGGGCTAATTTGACATGAGATTTAATTGAAATTTTCAAAATCATATGATGTTTGGACAGAATAGACAGGAATGAACTGCTGCTGTTTGTAAAAGGATCAAGACTCTAGGACACAGGTTTAAAGTGATTTGGAAAGAAACCAATGCAGTGGGAGATAAGCCATTTCACACAGTGATACTTATGGTCTTGAGCATGTTGTTTAGAGGTGGAGGGGAGGGGGAGTAGCTTGAAGCAGACATTCAAAGAATAGAATAGCTTTTATTGTCACGTACACTAGAGAAAAGTTTCTACGTTGCCAATTAGATGTGCCCGGGCACAGCTTGTTTACAAGATTTTAGACAATACAGAAATAAAATATCCAGCATTACAGAAAAATAAGTTCAGTCCAACAGACCACATTCACAGCCAGCTTCCAGTCCGCACTGGACGCTGGCTCCACATTGCAGCGGCCACACTGCAGGAGGCTGGAAAGTTGCCACACTACGCAACCACACAGAGGATATTCAGTGATTATTTAAATACAAACAATGTGCAAAGTTATTGGGAAAGAGTGGGAGAATTAAAGTTATTCAAAAGATAATGCAAACGTGACAGGCCAAATGAACCTTCTTTTGCACTATAACAATTCGGTGATTCTGCAAAGAATGGCCTGATGCTGGCCCTTGCCTCTGATGTACATTTAATAGAGCCATGCCCTGTCCCTACCCCAAGTGATGTGTTCAGAGAAAATGGCTTTGGAGCTGTATCAGGTTGAAATTAAAATTGATTCAGAGTTGTGATTTTTAGGCGTATTAGACACACAGCATCTGCTGAACAATGGTCTTGAGCATGTTGTTTAGAGGTGAGAGGTGGGGGGGGGGGGGAGTAGCTTGAAGCAGACATTCAAAGAATAGATAGCTTTTATTGTCACGTACACTAGAGAAAAGTTTCTATGTTGCCAATTAGATGTACCCAGGCACAGCTTGTTTATTTACAAGATTTTACACAATACAGAAATAAAATATCCAGCAATCAAAGGACATCAGTTAGATTAGAGCTTGCTATCTTGGGGAACTTTGAGCTGAGTAATTTGCCTCAAAGATCAGAGAAAGCCAATCCTTTTGAAAAGATTACTGTACAATTTCAGGTTGGCTCGTGATTTTTGAGTTTCTGCAATCTCAGCGTGGACAGGGTTGCTTTGATAAAACAATGATACTGTTGTTTCCTGGGCACACTTTGGACACATTACAGCACAAACTCTGGAGAGGGCCTTAATACAAGCATGAGTATCATGAGCTGAAGCTTCTAGGAGGGCTGATAGAAGCATAGATACAGAGAAAGTTAGGCAGTGCTGGAGGAAGGCATTCAGTAGTCCAGCTGCTGGACAAAGAGAGCCATCTACGCTAATCCCACTTTCCAAAACTTGAATCATTGCCCTGAATGTCTCAGTACTTTAAGTGTATATCCAAGTGGCTTTTAATTTTACAAGAGATTTTGTTTCCAACACCATTGAGTTCTAGAGCCCTGCTATCCTCTGGCTAAAAAGGAAATTACTTTTCAACTCCTCTCTAATGCTTCTTCTAAGTACTTTAACTCAAAGTTGTAAGGTTATTGATCCTTCAGCTAAGTGAAATAAATCTTTCCTGTCCAATTGATTTAGGTTCCACATAATTTTATATATCCTAATTAAATTTTCCTTCAGCTTCCTCTGTTCCATGATGGGGAATAAAACCAACTTTTCCAGTCTTTCCTTATTGCTAAAATTCTTCATTCCTGGCAACATCCTCATAAATCTGCTCCTCGCCCTCCCTTTTATGATCATATTCTTCTTATAAATCAGAAATCACATGAGTATAAATACTCTTGTTACGGTCTCAGTGTTTCAGACAGCTCTGGCACACCGTCCTCTATCTCTTTATAAAGGAAAATATCCCATTGTCTAACTCCTCTACCATCTTGTCTACTCTCCTGCCACCTTTGGAAGACTGTGAACATACACTCCGAGCTGCTTGTGTTCCTCTGCACTTCTCAGTATCCTGTTGTTTATTCCCTTGCCTTCTTCGTCCTTCCTGACTGTGAGCATTGTACAGCAAGTCAGCATCCCAATGAAGCAGACTGGGGACAATGGACCTGTGTGAGAAGCGCAGGGAACAGTAGGAAATAAAAGGTGGTGACAGGGAATCCCTCCAACCTGTTTTTACCAGTCAAAGTGTGATGTCACTGGAAAACAGGTCTGTGTTTGCTTGCTACACTTTCATATTCTTTTGATTGGCCAAGTGGTTTAACACAGGAGACGTTATTACAGTTGAAGAGTAAAGGTTACAAACTCACTTCTTTAATATTTAACATGCAAGTTAATGAATTAAATAGAATAGAAGTGGCTGGGCAGTCGATGTGTTTCAGCAGCGAGTGGAATGTGATAGACACCTGTTCAATCCACAGCGACTACAAATTTGGCAGCTCGAGATCAGAGTTGATGAGCTCGAATCTAGATTAAGGACATCCTGACACATTCTTTAGATTAATTGTATCAAATTTGGTCTGTGATTAGGGACAGAAGGGTGTGACTGTGAGTAAGGCAGATATTGGAATCCAGAAGTTAGATTTGGAGGAGCCTCTGTTGGTGCCTTTGTCAGACGGATATAAGGTTCTTGCTCAGGGTACAAACTGCAGGGAGGATAAGTGAATTGATCAAAGCACCATTATCCAGAGGATCATTCAAGAGGGGGGAGCAAAGAGAAATGTCATATAGTTAGAGAAAAATATACTGTTTACTGCAGCAGCAGCAAGAGTCCTGAAGGCTATGTATCTACCTCATGCCAAGATTAAGGACTTCTCAGCTGGACAAGAACTTGGGAGTTGGAGGGGAAGGATCCACTTATTGTTATCCAAAGTACCAACAGCATAGGTAGGACTAGGAAAGAATTGTTGCTGAAGGATTATAAGCAGTTTAGGGCTAAACTAATAAGCAGAACCAGGAAGGCAATAATCGCAGGATTACTACCAAAGTAGCATGCAAATTAGCATAAGATAAATGAGATGAGAGAGGCAAATGCATGGCTCAAAGATTGATTGATTTTGATTGATTGATTGATTGTTGTTACATGTACTGAGATAGAATGAAAAGCATTGATGAGAAGGATGAATGATCCACAGTTAACAAAGGCAGTCATGGAGACTATCCAATCAAAAACTAAGTGGTGGAAACTAATGATCGACCAGAGGATTTGGATTTTCTTTTAGGAACCAGCAACAGATGACTAAAAAGCTAATACAAAGAGTGAACATTGATTACCAAAATAAATTTGTAAGAAAAGGGTAATTAAAATGAATGTGGGACCCTTGATGGATGGGAATTTGAAGTTGATTATGGGGAACAGGGCATTGGCTGATAATTTAATCAATATTTTACATCAAGTTTCGTGGTGGAGATATTACAAAACTAACAGATAAGGAAGGTACTAATGGGAAGTAAGAACTAGCAACAGTTTCTGTCATGAGAAACAAAGACTAATGAGACTGAGGCCAGACAGGTTCCCAGGACATGGTTGGCACCAGGCTTTTAAAGAAAATGGCTGGACAGGTATTAGTTGAAATATTCCGGAACTCAATGGATTCCAGGAAAGTTCCAGTGAATTGGAAAACTGCTAATGTGATATCCCTGTTCAAGAATGGAGGGAGACAGAAAAACAAGAAACTAAAGGCGAGTTAGCCTTAATCTGTTATTGCAAAAATGCGAGAGTTATTATTAAGGAAGAGATGGCAGGGCATTTAGAAAAGTTTAACACAATCAAACAACGTCAACATGGGTTTTGTGATAGGGTTTGACAAATTTGAGGATGTAACAAGCAGAGATGATAAAGGGAACTGGTAGATGTGGTGATTTAGATTTCCAGAATACATCTGACAAGGTTGGACAAGATAGGATCGCATGGTGCTGGGGTTAATATATTCACAGTGACTGAGGATAAGAAAACAAACAGAAGACAGAGTGTTGGAATGCATTGGGCTTGTTCAGATAGAAAGATGTAACAAATTGAAAGCAACAAAGACTAATCATTTGGCCTCAATTATTTACTGTCATTGAGTCATAGAGATGTACAGCATAGAAACAGACCCTTTGGTCCAACTCATCCATGTTGACCAGATAGCCTAACCTCATCTAGTGCCATTAGCCAGCACTTGGCCCATATTCCTCTAACCCCTTTCTATTCATATACCCATCCAGATGCCTTTTAAAAGTTGTAATTGTACTAGCCTCCACCATTTCCTCTGGCAGCTCATTCCATACATGCACCATGCTGCATGCATATGTTGCCCTTTAGGTCCCTTTTAAATATTTCCCCTCTCACCTGGAACCTATACCGTCCAGTACTAATCTCCCCAATCCAGAGAAAATACTTTGTCTATTTACCCTATCCATGCCCCTCATAGAGCCATAGAGATGTACAGCATGGAAACAGACCCTATGGTCCAACCCCGTCCATGCCGACCAGATGTCCCAACCCAATCTTGTCCCACCTGCCAGCACAGGGCCCATATCCCTCCAAACCCTTCCTATTCATATACCCATCCAAATGCCTCTTAAATGTTGCAATTGTATCAGGCTCCACCACTTCCTCTGGCAGCTCATTCAATACACGTACCACCCTCTGTGTGAAAAAGTTGCCCCTTAGGTCTCTTTTATATCTTTCCCCTCTCACCATAAACCTATGCCCTCTAGTTCTGGACTCCCTGACCCCAGGGAAAAGATTTCATCTATATATCCTATCCATGCCCCTCATGATTTTGTAAACCTCTATAAGATCACCCCTCAGCTTCTGATGTTTTGGGAAACAGCCCCAGCCAATTCAGCCTCTCCCTGGCAACATCCTTGTCAATCTTTTCTGAATCCTATCAAGTTTCACAACATCCTTCCGATAGGAGGGAGACCAGAATTGAACACAATAGTCCAAAAGCAGCCTCACCAATGTCCTGTACAGCTGTAACATGACCTCCCAACTCCAATAAACTTATTTTGACCAACAGTGGCAAGCATACCAAATGCCTTCTTCACTATACTATCTACCTGAGACTCCACTTTCAAGGAACTATGAACCTGCACTCCAAGGTCTTTTTGTTCAGCAACACTCCATAGGGCCTTAGCATTAAGTGTATAAGTCCTACTCTGATTTGCCTTTCCAAAATGCAGCACCTCAGCCTCTATATTAATGTCTTAGAGGAAGAGGCAGAGTGTAATAATATAGGTGGGTGACAGGTTGTGATGAGGCATAATGAATTTTCAAAGGGATTTAGGTAAGTTTAATGAATGGGCAAAACCTTGGCAGTTGGAGTTTAATATAAAATGTGTGAGGCCATTCAGTTTAGAAGGAAGAATCAGAAGTCAGATCCTTATTTAACTGGAGAGAGAATCCAAAAATGTTCAGCACAGAGGGATCTGGGAATTGTGAATAAAAGACAAAAAGCTAGCATGAAGGTGCAGCAAATAATTTGGAAAGCAAATGGAATTTTGGATTGGAATTTAAAAACAGGGAAGTCTTGCCACAACTGTACAGGGTGTTGGTGAGGATACAATATACTGAGGATTACTCTAAACAGTTTTTGGCTCTGACTTTAAGGAAGAATGTATGGCATTGGAGGCTGATCAAAAGAGATTCATTCGGCTGATTCCTGGGGTGAAGGGGTTGACTTATCAAAAATGATTAAACAGGGTTGGCCTTTATTCATTAGAGTTTTGTGATATAGATGAGGTTTTAAATGTGTACTTTGTATTCACAACAGAGAAGTTAGGCATAGGCCTAGAATAGTCACAGGGTGAGGTGCCGGAAGACTGGAGGTTGGCAAACATGGTGCCACTGTTTAAGAAGGGCGATAAAGACAAGCCAGGGAATTATAGACCAGTGAGCTTGACCTTGGTGGTGGGCAAGTTGATGGAGGGAATCCTGAGGGACAGGATGTACATGTATTTGGAAAGGCAAGGACTGATTCGGGATAGTCAACTTGGCTTTGTGTGTGGGAAATCATGTCTCACAAACTTGATTGAGTTTTTGAAGAAATAACAAAGAAGATTGATGAGGGCAGAGCAGTAGATGTGATCTATATGAACTTCAGTAAGGCGTTCGACAAGGTTCCCCATGGGAGACTGATTAGCAAGGTTAGATCTCATGGAATACAGGGAGAACTAGCCATTTAGATACAGAACTGGTTCAAAGATAGAAGACAGAGGATGGTGGTGGAGGGTTGTTTTTCAGACTGGAGGCCTGTGACCAGTGCAGTGCCACAAGGATCGGCGCTGGGCCCTCTACTTTTTGTCATTTACATAAATAATTTGGATGCGAGCATAAGAGGTACAGTTAGTAAGTTTGCAAATGACACCAAAATTGGAGTTGTAGTGGACAGAGAAGGGGGTTACCTCAGATTACAACAAGATCTGGACCAGATGGGCCAATGGGCTGAGAAGTGGCAGATGGAATTTAATTCAGATAAATGCGAGGTGCTGCATTTTGGGAAAGCAAATCTTAGCAGGACTTATACACTTAATGGTAAGGTCCTAGGGAGTGTTGCTGAACAGAGACCTTGGAGTGCAGGTTCACAGCTCCTTGAAAGTAGAGTCGCAGATAGATAGGATAGTGAAGAAGGCGTTTAGTATGCTTTCCTTTATTGGTCAGAGGATTGAGTACAGGAGTTGGGAGGTCATGTTGCAGCTGTACAGGACATTGGTTAGGCCACTGTTGGAATATTGTGTACAATCCTGGTATCTTTCCTATCGGAAAGATGTTGTAAAACTTGAAAGGGTTCAGAAAAGATCTACAAGGATGTTGCCGGGGTTGGAGAATCTGAGCTACAGGGAGAGACTGAACAGACTGGGGCTGTTTTCCCTGGAGCGTTGGAGGCTGAGGGGTGACCTTATAGAGGTTTACAAAATTATGAGGGGCATGGATAGGATAAATAGACAAAGTCTTTTCCCTGGGATCAGGGAGCCCAGAACTAGAGGGCATAGGTTTAGGGTGAGAGGGGAAAGATATAAAAGAACTAAGGGGCAACATTTTCATGCAGAGGGTGGTACGTGTATGGAATGAGCTACAAGAGGATGTGGTGGAGGCTGGTACAATTGCAACATTTAAGAGGCTTTTGAATGGGTATATGAATAGGAAGAGTTTGGAGGGAATTGGGCCGGGTGCTGGCAGGTGGGACTAGATTTGGTTGGGATATCTGGTCGGCATGGACGGGTTGGACCGAAGGGTCTTTTTCCTTGCTGTACATCTCTATGGCTCTATGACTCTATAAATCAGAGACAGTGTCTCTAAGATACTTGAAAAATTAGCATTGAGAGAAAGGAGCTGAAAATGTGTTGCTGGTTAAAGCACAGCAGGTTAGGCAGCATCCAAGGAACAGGAAATTCGACATTTCAGGCATAAGCCCTTCATCAGGAGAAAGGAGGCATTTACAGCTCCTGGAAGCTTGTAAGTGGATGAATACCTAGGCCTTAGTGATGTGTAAGTAAAAATAATGACTGCAGATGCTGGAAACCAGATTCTGGATCAGTGGTGCTGGAAGAGCACAGCAGTTCAGGCAGCATCCAAGGAGCAGCGAAATCGACGTTTCGGGCAAAAGCCCTTCATCAGGAATAAAGGCAGAGAGCCTGAAGCGTGGAGAGATAAGCTAGAGGAGGGTGGAGTGGGGAGAAAGTAACATAGAGTACAATTGGTGAGTGAGGGAGGGGATGAGGTGATAGGTCAGGGAAGAGAGGGTGGAATGGATAGGTGGAAAAGCCACCGCTCCCTTACCACCAGACGCCTGGAGGAAGAACGCCTCATCTTCTGCCTCGAAACACTTCGCAACTCCAAGGCATCAATGTGGGCTTACACAGTTTCCTAATTTCCCCTTCCCCCACCTCACCCTAGTCCCAAACTTCTAGCTCAGCACTGTCCCCATGACTTGTCCGGACTTGTTCTACTTGCCTATCTCCTTTTCCACCTATCCACTCCACCCTCTCCTCCCTGACCTATCACCTTCATCCCCTCCCCCACACACCTATTGTACTCTATGCTACTTTCTCCCCACCCCCACCTTCCTCTAGCTTATCTCTCCATGCTTCAGGCTCACTGCCTTTATTCCTGATGAAGGGCTTTTGCCCGAAACATCGATTTCGTTGCTCCTCGGATGCTGCCTGAACTGCTGTGCTCTTCCAGCACCACTAATCCAGAATCTTAGTGAAGTGTATTGAAGGATACCGTGGGAGGCAGAAGAGGTGATTGGAGACAGTTCTACATACACTTTTAAATCTTCTGTGGGTAGCCAGAGGACTGGAGGATAGCTAATATGGTATTGTCCTTCAAGGAGGGTGGTCGGGATAAATCAGAAAACTACAGGCCAGTGTGTCTAATAGCTGTGGTAGGGAAACTATTGGAGAAATGTCTGTGTGACAATTAATATCCACTTGGGGAGGCAAGGATTAATCAAGGTTTTGAAAGTCATCAAGGCTTTATAAGGGAGTGATAATATTGAACAAATTTGATTGAAATTTGCAAGGTGGTGTCTGGGTGTGTAAATGAGGGGTCTGCAGTTGATGAAGTTCAGTGAGGCATTTGTCAATGTTTTGCATGGCAGACTGGTCAAGAAGCTAAGAGCTCGCATAATCCAGGGCAATTTGCAAATTGGATCTGAAATTAGCTTTGTGACAGGAGGCGGAGGGTAACGTTGAAGGTCTTTTGTGACTGGAAACCTGTGAAGTGTCATGCCAGAGGCTTCAGTGCTGGGTCCCTTTCTTTTTGTAGAATATTAATGATCTAGACATGAATGTAGGAAGTATGATCAGTAAATTTGCAGATGTTTCAAAGATTAGAGGTGTGGTACACAGAGAAGAGTAAAGCCTTACACCACAGGACTTGTCGGATGGGCTGAATTATGGCAAATGAATTTAATCCTGAGAAGTGTAAAATAATATATGTTGTGAGGACTAACAATGCAAAGGAACCCACATTAAATGGTATGAAGTACAAAAGATCAGAGGGACATGTGTACATCTTCACAGATCCTTATATGCAGTGGTTAAGGTAATTAATTGCCATTGCTAGTCAAGGCGTTGATTACAAAGTGTAGTAGAATACTCCCCACTTTCCTGGATGGGTCCACTTTAGGGCCTGACATTATCAGGACAAAGCGACCCACTTGATTAGCATCACGTCCACAAATATTCACTTCCTCCACCATCAATGGTCAGTAGCAACAGTGTGTACCATCTACAAGATGGGCTGCAGAAATTCATCAAGGTTCCTTGGATACCTTCCAAACCCCTGATCACTTCTATCCAGAAGGACAAAGGCAGCAAGTATGTGGGACCATCACCTGCATGTTCCCCTCCAAGCCACTAACCATCCTCACTTGAACATATGTCCTTCAGTGTCATTGGGTCAATATCCTGAAATTACCTCTCTAACAGCATTTATGTGTGTGCCTCACCAAATAGATTGCAGTGGTTTAAGAAAAAAGCTCACCACCACCTTCCAGACACCAAGTAGGCCTGGGGAATGGATGCTGACCCAGCCAGTGATGCCTATGCCCTACAGTGGTTAAGAGAGAACAAGAGCAAAGAGGTTATGATGGAGCTGTATATAACGTTAGGCCATAGCTAGATTGCCACACTATTGGAAGGATGTGATTGCACTAGAGAGGCTGCGAAGGAAATTCACCAGGATGTTGTGTGGGCTTGTGCAAATCACCTATGAATAAAAACTAGATAGTTTGGGATTGTTTTCCTTAGCAGAGAGATGGTTGAGAGGGTGTTCTGATTAAGGTGTATGAAGTTCTGAAGGGCATAGACAAGGTAAATAAGGTGAAACCATTCATGTTAGTAGAAATGTCAATAACCACGGGGGGCACTTTAAAGGTAAAGAGCAGTGTGTTTAGTTGGGATTTGAGAAAAAAGACATTTTCACCCAGTGCATTGTGGGTATTAATAATTCACTGCCTGAAATGGTGACGGGGGCAGGAATCCTCACAACATTTAAGAACTATTTGGATAATCACTTGAAACATTGTACAAGGCAAGGCTATGGGCCAAGCGTTAGAAAATGGGATTAGAATAGATGGATGTTTGATGACTGATGTGGATATGATGGGCTGAGTGGCCTCTTTTCATACTGCACAAACTCTATGACTCAATGACTCTAAAAATAATAAACTTACTGAAACATACAAGATTCTAAGGGGGCTTGACAGGATAGATATTGAGAAGACATTTCCACTAGTGGGGAGTCTTGAACTAAGCGACATAACTACAGAATAAGGGGATATTCATTTAAAACTCAGATACATAAGAATTTGTTCAACCAGAGCGTAGTGATGTCAGAAGCCTGTACCTCAGAGTGGTATAGAGCCTATATAAATGAAAATATTTAAAGAGTTGATAGATTTTTGAAATATTTATTGGTTGAGGTTATGCGGAGTTAGCACTAGAAAGGAATTGAGGTCTGTGCAGTTTTATATGATCTTGTAGAATGGTGAGGTAGGATTGAGGGACTGAACGGCCTGCTACTGCTCTTATTTTTGTATTCTTATGTGCTAAATGCATAACCATTGTTGCTTTCAGATTCAATTCTAGATGCCACTTTTCTGCTCCCTGACTAATCCATTGGTCATGATTTGGAGATGCTGGTGTTGGACTGGGGTGTACAAAGTTAAAATCACACAACACCAGGTTATAGTCCAACAGGTTTAATTGGAAGCACACTAGCTTTCGGAGCGATGCTCCTTCATCAGGTGATAGTGGAGAGCTATCACTGCCACCTGATAAAGGAGTGTCGCTCCGAAAGCTAGTGTGCTTCCAATTAAACCTGTTGGACTATAACCTGGTGTTGTGTGATTTTTTAACTTAATCCATTGGTGTATTCCTACCAGTCTACAACTTTGTCTCTCTCTATTGTTGAGTAAAAAATGAGGTCTGCAGATGCTGGAGATCAGAGCTGAAAATGTGTTGCTGGTTAAAGCACAGCAGGTCAGGCAGCATCCAAGGAACAGGACATTTGACATTTCGGGCCAGAGCCCTTCATCAGGAATTCATCCTGATGAAGGGCTCTGGCCTGAAACGTCGAATTTCCTGTTCCTTGGATGCTGCCTGACCTGCTGTGCTTTAACCAGCAACACATTTTCACCTCTCTATTGTCTCCAAGGTTCTTAATCATTACCTTTACTTTTAAAATTAAAATAATCGATATATATCATGAATAGTAATGGGCCCAGTATTGAGCCCTATGGAATGCCACTAGAATCATCAGAAGCATTCAGGAGCCAGAACACTTTTCTTCCTGTCATCACTTTAGCTTGGATCATTTGATTTTCTGATCCCCTCCACCATGTGGGAGATACCATGTTGAAACTTAGTTAAAATTCCTGTAAACTGCGTGTACACTACCCTCAGCAGCCCTTCTTGTTCCATCCTCAAAAAATTAAATCAGGTTGGTCAGCCACAACTCTCCATACAAATTTGTGCTGATTTTGAAAAATAAATTATTTAATGAAATCTTGGCATCACTGACATTTCTTAGCCATCCTTAACTGTCCTTGAACTAAGCTCATGTCAGAGAGTTAGCCATATTATTGCTGATCTGGAGTCAGGTACAGGTAGATTTCTTCACTGAAGCAAAGAAAGACATAAATAAACCAGATAAGATAATTCCAGTCAATGTTATTGAGACTAGATTTATAAATAGCAGTAGCACAGCACTGCCTGGAGCTTATCTCCTCCTTCCGCTTTGATTTTTTTAACTCTTCTTCCTCCTCCACTGCGTAGCGTTGAGCGTGGGGAGATTAAGCCCAGCCTAGCATGGCCAAACACTCAAGAAGGACTGCAAAGTTGAACTTTAACTTTATTTCTTTATTGTTCTACTTTTTGCCTAAGATTTTGTACCTAGGCACCATTGTACCTAAAATGGTGCCAGGAATGGCAGTATTGTACACTTTTCACTGTATCCCTGTACTTGAATACACATGACAATACAATCTAATTCTAAATTCTAATTTTGAAAACTGAATTTGATTACTGCATTTTCATTTCACCATCTGATGTGTGGGAATTTGAAATTCCAATACCAAATTACCAATCTAATGACATAACCACTACTCTGCCTTCTCCCTGGTCTCCAATTAACATTGATTAATTGATACTTCTTTAAATAATGATGTATGTTGACTCAGAAAGTTTTGCAGTAATTTATGCAGCACCAAAGGTTAGGTTGATTGGTCTGAAATTTCTCAGGCTGCCTTTTTCTACATTTTTAAACAATCATACAAAGATAGCTGCCCAGTTTTCTGATGATGTGGAAGTGCCAGTGTTGGACTGGGGTGGACAAACTTAGACTTAGACTTACTTGGACACACTTAGACTAACAAGCGTGTATGCTGTTTGAGTTGAAATCTGTGTCCTATGATCCAGTCTTCCTCGCTACCTGACAAAGGAGAAGCACTCTGAAAGCTTGTACTTCCAAATGAACCTGTTGGAATATAACCTGGTGTTATGTGATTTTTATCTCAGATTTCTGATGCCACACTGTATCCAAATGGAGTAGGAGGTGCATAACTCCACCGAGGACATGCAGGTCCTTGGACTCCTCCACCGGCAGAACATAACAACACGACGGCTGGAGGAGGAGCGCCTCATCTTCCACCTGGGAACCCTCCAACCACAAGGTATGAATTCAGATTTCTCCAGTTTCCTCATTTCCCCTCCCCCCACCTTGTCTCAGTCGGTTCCCTCAACTCAGCACCGCCCTCCTAACCTGCAATCCTCTTCCTGACCTCTCCGCCCCCACCCCACTCTGGCCTATCACCCTCACCTTGACCTCCTTCCACCTATCCCACCTCCATCGCCCCTCCCCCTAGTCCCTCCTCCCTACCTTTTATCTTAGCCTGCTTGGCTACTCTCTCTCATTCCTGATGAAGGGCTTATGCTCGAAACGTCGAATTCTCTATTCCTGAGATGCTGCCTGGCCTGCTGTGCTTTGACCAGCAACACATTTGCAGCTGTGATCTCCAGCATCTGCAGACCTCATTTTTTACTCACATAATTTCATCCGCTGCTTTACTTAAGAATCTGAGATACAATTTATGTGGGCCTGAGATTTATCATTTTTCAGGATCTTAATATTTCTACCATCACAATGATCATCTCACCCGTTATTTCACACTTGTCCTCCTTATTAATAATTGCTTTGATTTTGTAAATTAGTTGTGTTTGCCAGTATATATCTCTGATGTAAAACCTTGTTTTCCCAGGTAACTGTTGTGTGTATTCTGAAAAGGATAATACTGAGGATGTCAAATGCATCACCAGCTGTGTTGTGGTTGTATGGATTTCTGGAGAATAGATGAGGATCTCAAAAGGGTGATTCTACCAACTCATACCCTTCAGTCTCAATAACAGTGTCTATCATGTCAATGTTACTAGGTGCTAACATGCTAACTGTGTCTTGTTAACCACAAGAGGCTCTTCTCAAGAAACAGGAAGTGGTTTTGCTCTACTGCATTCGACCACATAGGCCTTCTATGTCTCTACACTTAAACTAGACGGTAGCAGCAACCTTCATCATCCACAGCAGCTCATACAGTATAATAAACCCATACAACACTAATATGTCTCCAATGTGGAAGTGGCTATTTTATATATGGAGGTTGGCGGGATGGAAGATGAGGACCTTCCTAATAAAGGGCTTGTGCCTGAAACGTCAATTCTCCTGCTTCTTGGATGCTGCCTGATTGGCTTTTCCAGCACCACACTCTTCAATGTGTCTTCAACATGCAAAGCTGAGTGACAACAGGAAGGCTGACCCCTGCCACAGCTGTTTGAAAAGTATCTAGAGCTTTTGCCTTCAAAGCTGGGTTAATTTCTACTGACTGACTGAGTTGGTGGATGGGCTTGATGGTTTGCTGGGTTTGTTAAAGTGGTCCCACAATGAAGAAGGCTTGTTTGTCACATCTTGGATGCTGCACCAGGGCCTTCCCCAGCTCTATCAGCTATAAACTAAGAAGGACGCTAGGCACAGGCAGCAAGGAAGTCATGTTGTGCACAGCAGAAAGAGGAGAACGTCAAAAAGCGCTCTCGCAGAAGATTTTATTCCGATATGGTCTTCCACAAGCATCCCTTCTGTTACTTCCCAAATCAGGAGCATTGTGTGTGCATAATCAGCACTTTACAAAGGAGCCTCCCACAACCCACACTTTCCCACCACCTCATGACTTCACTCTGCAGCCAAGCACGTGAGCAGTTGGTTAACCAAAACATTAAGAATCTGAGATACAACTTATGTGGGCCTAAGAATGGACCGACCAGCAGCATGCTGACACAACCAGTTCAGAAAAGATTTACAAGGGGTTTGAGCTATACGGAGAGGCTGAATAGGCTGGAGCTATTTTCCCTGGAGTGTTGGAGGTTGAGGGATGACCTTATAGAGGTTTATAAAATCATTAGGAGCATGGATAGGATGAATAGCCAAGGTTCTTTCCCTGGGGTGGTGAGTCCAGAACTAGAGAGCATAGGTTTAAGGTGAGACAGGAAAAATTCAAAAGGGACCTGAACGGCAGCTTTTTCATGAAGAGGGTGGTACATGTGTGGAATGAGCTGCCAGAGGAAGTGGTGAAGGCTGATGCAATTACAACATTTAAAAGCATCTGGATGGGTACATGAATAGGAAGGGCTTAGAGGGATAAGGGCCAAGTGTTGGCAAATGGGACGTGATCAGTTTAGGATATGTGGTCAGCATGAATGAGTTAGGCTGAAGGGTCTGTTTCTGTGATGTACATCTCTACGTTTATCCTCTGGAGGACCTCCCCTCTACTCTCCACTAATTGGCCAAATGTCCATCCTAAAGGATGGTGATTTGCAGCATTCTGACAATCAAGAAGGTACAGACATTGCCAACATGAGGTGTGGAGGAAGGGGAGGTGATGCTGCAGTGCCTTTATTATTAGATGATAAATCCAGAGGCCCTAGGTAATGCTCTAGGGACCTGTGTTCAAATCCGACTATGGCAGATGGTGGAATTTGAATTCAATATAAATCTAGAATTTAGGTTCAACTGACGATGACATACTTGTTGGAGGAGAGTTCATTAATGTCCTTTAGGGTAGGAAACTGTTTTCCTTACCTGATCTGGCCTACTTGTGACTCCAGACTCACAGCAATGTGGTTGACTCTTAACTGCCCTCTGAGCAATTAGGAATGGTTAACAAATGCTGACTGAGCCAACAATGTCCACATCTGTAAATGAGTAAGTTTTTAAAAAAAAACAATGATAGAGTCAGCAACGCATCAGGAATAGAAGGAGAAAAGGGGTCTAGGTCAACAACACAGTAACTAATCAGGTTGCAAGTTTGCTCGCTGAGCTGGTAGATTTGTTCTCAGAAATCTCATCACCATGCTAGGTAATATCATCAGCGTGCTTCTGATGAAGGACTAGTGTTCTGGCCCACTTGCTATTTATGTTTCTTGGTCTGTTGTGGTGTGTGATATCACTTCCGGTTCTTTTTCTGAGAGGTTGATAAATGGGGTCCAAATTAATGTGTCTGTAAATGAAGTTTCAGTTTGAATGCCAGGCCTCTAGGAATTCCCGTGCGTGTCTTTGTTTAGCCTGTCCCAGGATGGATGTATTGTCCCAGTGGAACTGGTGTCCCTCTTCTTATGGATACTAGATGTCACAGTAGAACGAAAAGCCAATGGAGAGCTGCAGACCAGCATCTACAGGAAAGCCACACACACTGACCAGATACCAGCAACCATCCCAACACCCACAAATGGAGTTGTATCAGAGTATTATTTAAATGTGCCACAACACATTCCAGCACCCAGGAACTAAGAGAAGCTGAGGAAAAACACTTGTATAATGTATTCAGGAACAATGCACAACTGATAAGCTCAGTCCACTGATACCTACATAACAGACCTGAACAAGAAAACACAATACACCCAGAAACTATAGCCACCCATCCATACATTAAAGACATCTCAAAAATAATGACCAGACTACTCTGGTCCCTAGGCATCATGGTAGCCCACAAACCTACCATGACACTGAAACAACTCCTTATGAATTTAAAGGACCCCATACCAACAATCAGCAGAACGAACATCAGAGACAAAATACCCTGCAAGGACTGCAACAAACATTACATTAGACAGACGGGCAGGAACCTAGCCACCAGGATACATGAGCACCAACTAGCTACCAAAAGACATGGACAACTATCACTAGTATCCATACACACAGACAAAGGAGGACACCACTTTGACTGGGACAACACATCCTTCCTGGGACAGACTAAACAAATACATGCATGGGAATTCTTAGAGGCCTGGCATTCAAACTGGAACTCCATTAATAAGCACATCAATTTGGACCACATTAACCAACCTCTTAGAAAAAGAAACAGAAATGTTTTCACCCACCACAACAGATTAAGACACACAAATAGAAAGCGGGACAGAACACCAGTGCTTCATCGGAGGGTCACTGATGATGACACCTAGCATGGTGAACATAGAACATAGAACATAGAAAAATACAGCGCAGTACAGGCCCTTCGGCCCTCGATGTTGCGCCGACCAAATCCTACCTAACCTACACTAGCCCAATAACTTCCATATGCCTATCCAATGCCTGCTTAAATGACCATAAAGAGGGAGAGTTCACCACTGCTACTGGCAGGGCATTCCATGAACTCACAACCCGCTGTGTAAATAATCTACCCCTAACATCTGTCCTATACCTACCACCCCTTAATTTAAAGCTGTGTCCCCTAGTAACAGCTGACTCCATTAGCGGTAAAAGGTTCTCAGTGTCTACCCTATCTAAACCCCTAATAGTCTTATACACCTCTATCAAATCTCCCCTAAACCTTCTTTTCTCCAATGAGAACAGGCCCAAGTGCCTCAGCCTTTCCTCATACGATCTTCCTACCATGCCAGGCAACATCCTGGTAAACCTCCTCTGCACTAGTTCCAATGCCTCCACATCCTTCCTATAGTATGGCGACCAAAACTGCACACAATACTCCAGATGAGGCCGCACCAGAGTCTTATACAACTGCAACATGACCTCAGGACTCCGGAATTCAATTCCTCTACCAATAAAGCCCAGTACACCATATGCCTTCCTCACAGCACTATTTACCTGGGTGGCAACTTTCAGAGATCTGTGTACATGGACACCAAGATCCCTCTGCTCATCCACACTACCAAGTAGCCTACCATTAGCCCAGTAATCCATCTTCTTGTTACTCCTACCAAAGTGAATGACTTCACACTTAGCTACATTGAATTCCATCTGCCACCTTTCTGCCCAGCTCTGCAACCTATCTATATCCCACTGTAGCCTGCCACATCCTTCTTCACTGTCCACAACTCCACCGACCTTTGTGTCATCCGCAAACTTGCTCACCCAGC
Source organism: Hemiscyllium ocellatum (assembly GCF_020745735.1). NCBI lineage: Eukaryota > Metazoa > Chordata > Chondrichthyes > Orectolobiformes > Hemiscylliidae > Hemiscyllium > Hemiscyllium ocellatum. Next base: position 58,817,416 of record NC_083412.1, on the reverse strand, counting down.
TTTCAAGCCCCTCCTCTAGATCATTTATAAAGATGACAAACAGCAACGGTCCCAAAACAGATCCCTGTGGTACACCGCTAGTAACTGCACTCCAAGATGAACCTAGTCCATCAACTACTACCCTCTGTCTCCTTCCAGCCAGCCAATTCCTAATCCAAACCTCTAATGCACCCTCAATGCCATACCTCCGTAGTTTTTGCATTAGCCTACCATGGGGTACCTTATCGAACGCCTTGCTAAAATCCATATACACCACATCTACTGCTTTACCCTCATCCACCTCCTTAGTCACCTTCTCAAAGAACTCAATAAGGTTTGTGAGGCACGACCTGCCCTTCTCAAAACCATGCTGACTATCCTTGATCACATTATTCCTATCCAGATGTTCATAAATCTTATCCCTTACAATTCTCTCTAAGACTTTGCCCACAACAGAAGTGAGACTCACTGGCCTATAGTTACTCGGGCTGTCCCTACTCCCCTTCTTGAACAAGGGGACCACATTCGCTATCCTCCAGTCTTCTGGTACTATTCCCGTTGACAATGACGACATAAAAATCAAGGCCAATGGCTCGGCTATCTCCTCCCTAGCTTCCCAGAGGATCCTAGGGTAAATGCCATCAGGCCCAGGAGACTTATCTATTTTCATCCTTTCCAGTATTCCCAAAACCTCCTCCCTACATACTTCAAGGCCATCCATTCTAATCACTTGTGACTCAATATTCACACCAACAACAGAGTCCCGTTCCTGAGTGAAGAAACCTCAGAGAACAAATCTCCCAGCTCAGTGAGCAAACCTACAACCTGATTCACCACCTGTGCTACAAAGCTTCTCCAAAATCACAGTGACCAATGGTTGGACAAAGCAGGGCAGGAATGCTACAATATCCTGGATGTTAACCCTGGGAAAGGTGCTGGCGATCAGATCAGATAATGTAGGTCAGTCAGGGCCCAACTGATGAGTCAATGGGATATAATCTATGCAACAGGATTTTGAACAAACTGGTATTTACAAATGTGAGTATGACCAGCAAGGCATTGGAATAGAGAGGTGTGAGAGGTGGGAAAAGAAGAAATGAACCAGTCAGAGATGAAGAAGAATGTTCTGAAGGTGAAAGTCAGTATTCTTTGTGATAAAGAGAAGGAGTTCAGCTCAGGATTGCAGAGCTCAGTGATGTTGTGGATGATGTAGTTCAGGGCAGGAGGCTGGAATCAGTGAGAAATGCAAGATGCTTGTGGCGGTAGTTGAAGGTGATGGCTTTGATCTTTCAATGTTTAACCCATCAGTTTCATCTGAAAGCCAACAACATACCAAGGAGAGCTACTGGACTCAGCACATATTGTTCATTTCTTATTTGAGGTATCCTAGAATTCCAGGTCATGATCTGGAGGGACTTTTGTTGGACTGGAGTGGACAAAGTTAAAAATCACACAACACCGGGTTATAGTCCAACAGGTTTATCTGGAAGCACTCACTTTCGAAGCACTGCTCCTTCATCAGGTGATTGTGGAGCAGAATCATAAGACACAGGATTTATAGCAACAGGATTGTAGTGTCGTGGAATGTAATATTATATTTAGATTCAGTCTTTCATCTTTTAGAATGACCATGTTAGTTTTAGTTCTTTCATATGTAAATCCTAAAGCTTTTTTAAAGTTACATTCTCAAGGTAGCTTTTAACAATAGGTGCATCTCAGCTCAGACAATGCATTGAAGGTGTGCAGTTAAAGTCTTTCTGCATCCCAGTACTGTATACAGAATTTTACATGGATTTATGCAGTTTTTGAGCAAAATAACATGTAATTCTGCAAGTACAAATTCACCCCACAAATTTATATGTGTATGCGTGCAGGGAATGCTGAGTGTGTGTGTGTATGTGTGGGTGTGAGTGTAACAGGGCATAAGTCTGTGAGAGGGTGCATGCGTGGGGGGTGTACGTGTGAACATATGAGAGAAAGCTTGTGTATGAGAGAGAGCTTGTGTCTGCGTGAGTGTGTGACTCGCACACTCTAGTAGGGCTCCAGAAGCAGCAAAGTAGAGTCCCTGAGTAGCAAGCAACCTGTACAGCAGCATTTCGCATCTTCAGAACTTGAAGCAGGCACCAGGCATGTGACACGCAGACTGCAAGATTAGAGGAAGATAATAGGGCAAGTTGCTAGTTGTGGGGTTTGGGGGGAAGCAATGGGGAATGTTAAATAAGGTTTGAAGAAGAGCTGGTTGCTTATATTATCACAGTTTGTTTCATGGTATGGAGATCAAGGGCTCAAGGTTCTGGGTTGAAGGTATTTCGGGAACATAAATAGATCCTTCAGTCACTTGTCTCCTTGGAAGAGAGCATTGTACACAGCTGGCAACCAGTTGAGAAACAACTTACACCACAGATTCTCTGCACTGCACATTGTTATTAAGCGACATGAAGCATTAGAAGCTTTTTCAAACGTGGCTAGTGAGCACAGTTGGAGCATCTCTCAGGAATGCTGGCACTGGTGCTGTTGAGACATTTAGCTTTACACTTGATTATGTGCTAACAGTGAGCCTTAACACATTCACAGTGACACCCGAGCCCCAGTGTAAACAGTCTGCAGTCATGTAGATCACTAACCAATGTGATGACTCAGCTCACAGCAGGTTTAACATGTAAAACTCGACAGGATCTCACAAGCTGGTCTCTAATTCCAGTAGTGTCTTGTCTGCAACTGCCACTGTAAACTAAATAGGACAAATTCCAGAATCAAACAGGGCCTCTAAAGTTAATTTAGAGAGCATGTTAATTTTGCTAGAAAGGTCAAGTGCAGAAAGCACTAACTAAATTCCCTGCCTACCCTAATTGTATAATTGCAATTCCAGCCATAAATTCAAAGGATGTGTGGAAGGTATTAGTGATGGAAGGGGAAAATTCACTGAAAAACTCACTGACACATTAATCATTGGGAACAATTAAAGGGAGTGTCAGAATGAGACAGTTTTTTTAAAAATCAGCAAGCATTTGAAGACCTTCTAAGGTATTTCACCTGATCAGAAGCATTTACCAAGACTGAAGAAACAGGGAAATAAGCAATTGTAGGCAAAAGTGGAAATATGGAAACGTTTTTAAGTTGGCATTAGCCTGAAAACAAATCCTGGAAGAGCACAGAACTTGAACCCCTATTTAATAATGCAATAACTCATTATTGCATTCCAACAAGTCAAGCTGTGTCACAGTTAGAGGGAAATATAACAGTTACAGATGACGGTGTTTACCCTTGCATCTGTCAATTTTATGCTGCAATGTGAATCCTTGCAGTAACTTGCAAAGCTTTGCATCTGCCTCTCAGTCTCTGAGAAGAGACTGTTCAGTGGTTATTGATAGGTGGATATGCCAGTAACTACAGAATTGCTGAGGGTCACTAGAGTTCTCCAGGTTGTAGGTGCATTGCAGCTGCCAAGGTTTCCAATATGTGGATTTGTCCTTTATGGAAATGGTGCCCTTCCTATTGCACAACATTTTGATGTAGCCTCTCAGTGTCACAGTCATTGGTACCTTGCACCTGTGGGAAACCGGCTATGTTTCTGAATCCCACTGACCTCATCATTGGAGGAATGGAATAAATTGGTGTAACCGTATACAGATGGCATCAGTTAGTGTCTTCATTCATTTGTGAGTGGATGACTGAGAGATCCCACAACAAGGTCACCTATTGCCCCCTGGAAGGAGCCAGTCACATAGAAGTTCAAAGTAGTTGTCACTTTTACAGCCACCAGGAGAGGATTATACCCGCTCCTGCAGGTCTCTGGTTCTGTTCCAACTACTGGTATTGTTCCATCACGATGTTCCATGGCGTATGGAATTTATGTTGACATTGCATCTTGCTCATCCTGAGGAAGTGTGAATAACTGAATGAGTAATACATGTACTGTGAGTGTTCTGTGTTCTCAGAGTCCTTCCCATCCCAGTCCATATCATTATACTTACAGTACAGTGTAGAGGAGACCTGCTGTGTGTCTCATATTCTTGGAAGTGATACAGGTATAAGCAGTATCCACCACTTTTAAACAGGGGTGAAAACACCTGCTGAGATCTCACTGTGCAATTTGCAAGAGTCAGGGACATGATGGACATTGCCTGTGACCAGCATTTGAACCCTAACCACTTTCTGACTTCATATGTTTGGCATGCACAATGATATGATTGCAAGTGAAGTGCGGCCGCATTCTGCAAATATACGATTGATGCCTTTGCCCCTTCATTGTTTTCCTGTTCAGCAGAGATAGGGATTGTATGTTTGCCTATCAAACTGACATTAATTTTGCATACCTTGCGAACCAGTGTATGTACTGTATTTAAGTTTCCGGAAGGCATTTAATAAGAACCAACAAAGTTACTGTAGAAAATAGAAGCTCATTGTTTAAGGTATAGCAAGGATAGAAGATTAGGCAAAAATGAGGACTGCAGATGCTGGAGATCAGAGTCAAAATTAGAGTGGTGTTGGAAAAGCACAGCAGGTCAAGCAGCATCTGAGGAGCAGGAAAATCGACATTTCGGGCAGGAGCCCTTTATCAGGAAGGATAGAATATTGACTGTCTAATAAGAAACCAAGAGTATATATAAACTGGTATTTTCTGCTTGGAAGGATGTAATGGGTGACATGTCCCAGGATAAATACTGGGCTCTCAAAATTTTACAATTTGTATAAATGACTTAGATCAAATGGCTGAAGGTATGGCCGCTAAATTTGCTGGGGATACAAAGATGATAGGGAAGTAAGTTGTGAAGAGGGTAAAAGGAGGCTAGGAAGGATTTGATTAGGCTAGGTGGGTGCTCAAAGATCTGGTAAATGAAGAATAAAATGGAAAAATGTGAAATTAGAAACTTTAGCAGGAGGAATATGAAAGAAACATGATCTAAACGACAAGGGATTGCTAAATTCGGTGATGAAGAGGGATTAAGATGTCATAGTGCATGAAAAGCAACAGTCAATAAACAAGTACAGCAAGTAATTTTGACAGCCTGTAAAATGTTATCTAATGTGAGAAAATTGAATACAGAACTAGAATGCTGCACAAGGCATTGATGAAACCACATCTGATATATTGTGTGCAGTATAATCTCATTATTTAAAGAAGCTTCTTGTGATATTGCTGTGACCTCAGATGTTGCACTCTATTTAGGCATTGCTCTGGTCACTGCACATAATGGAAAAATACTGGAAACCTGTTGTGGCAACCATTCTATCGTTTAAGCCTCAACTGGACTTTACATGATATAGGTGAAGCTATGGCTTTCACTCCTGCAAAATCATTCCCCAGACGTAAATCAAATCCATCCACAGATAATTACTTAACTACCTTAATTACTTTGGCTTTCAGTTTTCACCTCTACCTCAGTATTTTCCCTCTGATCTGAGAAGGGGACCATGGACTATTCCTAGCTATCTTTACCTTGGATACGTGCCTTCCTTTCACATTCATATTTTCTATCTCCTGTGAGTTTATGAGAGTGATGAAAAATCGCTTTACTTTTATAAGTTAGCTCATAATTGTCTGCCATTATTGCTGTCTATCTAGCTGTTGTAACCCTTTGCCCCATGGTGAGTTTTTCCCTTAAAAGAATGATCTCTTTAATGTCTTCAAAAATGGTTTTAGTTTCTAATGCGCTTATCCATCTGTAACTAATAGTTTGCTTAAGTATTTCAAATCTAGATATGCCAGGCTATTCTTTAAACACTGTATCCTTTGCTTAAATGCCTAATGTACTAACCTGTCGCCAGCTAATATAGTTTTTTTTTAAACAGTGCTATTTTCCCAAGAAACTGAGCAAGTGTGAGGTCTTGCACTTTGGCAAAAAGAATAAAAGCATAGACTACTTTCTAAATGGTGAGAAAATTAGTAAAGCCAAAGTACAATGGGATCTGGGAGTGCTAGTCGAAGATTCTCTAAAGGTAAACATGCAGGTTGAGTCTGTGATTAAGAAAGCGAATGCAATGTTGTCACTTATCTCAAGAGGGTTGGAATATAAAAGCAGAGATGTGTTACTGAGACTTTATAAAGCTCTGGTTAGGCCTCATTTGGAGTATTGTGTCCAGTTTTGGTCCCCACACCTCAGGAAGGACATACTGGCACTGGAACGTGTCCAGCGGAGATTCACACGGATGATCCCTGGAATGGTAGGTCTAACATAGGTGGAACGGCTGAGGATCCTGGGATTGTAATCATTGGAGTTTAGAAGATTAAGGGGAGACTTAATAGAGATGTACAAGATAATACATGGATTGGAAAGGGTGGATGCTAGGCAATTGTTTCCATTAGGCGAGGAGACTAGGACCCGTGGACACAGCCTTAGAATTAGAGGGGGTCAATTCAGAACAGAAATGCGGAGACATTTCTTCAGCCAGAGGGTGGTGGGCCTGTGGAATTCATTGCCACGGAGTGCAGTGGAGCCCAGGACGCTAAATGTCTTCAAGGCAGAGATTGATAGATTCTTGTTGTCTCGAGGAATTAAGGGCTACGGGGAGAACGCTGGTAAATGGAGTTGAAATGCCCATCAGCCATGATTGAACGGCGGAGTGGACTCGATGGGCTGAATGGCCTTACTTGCACTCCTATGTCTTATGATCTTATGGTCTTAAACCTCCTCCATAGTGAGCATAAATTTCCTGTGTTTTACCTGTCAACTGACTCTGCATGGGAAATATCTTTTTCTGCCCATATCATTTGCTTAGTCATTTTCTCAAATGAAATGAAGAAATGCCTCCATTTCTACTTCCTGAAATGTTGACAGAATCAGTGCAAATGTCACCTTTTACTGGACCTCAAGTAACGACGCACGTGCTGCCACCAGAAGCTGCATTAGCATCTGATGTCTCCTATTTCAACTACATCATTTTAAGTTTATATTCATATTTCCTCACTTGCTCTTTGTGATTCTAATTCTAATTTCTATTTCCTATCTTCTTAATTCCATCTTCCTATGTTTGTATTTACCTTCCAGCTCCATTTTCTTCTCAGACTCAAGCTGTTTACTTGTAACCTGATCCTATTGTTTCACTACCTAGTGTACCTGGTCTCTTGTATATTTCCTTTCAATCCATATATAGTGCTAGTACCTCAATTACATTTGCCTTTTAGGTCTGTTAGGCAATACTATCTTCAGGTTAGCCACTGATTCATTCAACCTGGGCTGTGAAAGTTCCCTTAATTCAATCAGAGCCAACTGTGCCACCTGCAGGAAATGCTTTCCCAATTTCAGTGCTAAGTTTCACGAGCAATCCAGAATCTAATGTCGCCTTCATCTGTATTATTTACCTATACCACACCCAAGTCCTCATTGGCTCTGTTCCAAATTTGATTCCAGTTAAGCCCCCAATCTTTGTCATACCTCACTGAAAATAAATTCCAAATATTCCTGCCATTGTTTCAAAAGTTAAAGATTTAATAAATCTATTCAAAATTCCCCAATTTACTTATCTTCTTATACCCATTACATAAAAAGCATGAACCAGGATTCTACATTTAATAAGAATCACCATTTCTTACAATAAAATGTAGATTCTGGTTGCAGGATAACAAGGTTCCCCATGGAGGACTGGCTAGCAAGGTTAGACCGCATGGAATACAGGGAGAGCTAGCCATTGGATACAGAACTGGCTCAAAGGAAGAAGACAGAGGGTGGTGGCAAGGGGTTGTTTTTCAGACTGGAGGCCCATGACCAGTGGAGTGCCACAAGGATCGGTGCTGGGTCCACTACTTTTCGTAATATTTTAAATGATTTGGATGTGAGCATAAGAGATATAGTTAGTAAGTTTGTAAATGACACTAAAATTGGAGGTGTAGTGGATAACAAAGAAGGTTACCTCAGATTACAATGGGATCTTGATCAGATGGGCCAGTGGGTTGAGAAGTAGCAGATGGTTAAATTTAGATAAATGCAAGATGCTGCATTTTGGGAAAGCAAATCTTAGCAAGACTTATACACTTAATGGTAACATCCTAGGCAGTGTTGCTGAACACTGGAGTGCAGGTTCATAGCTCCTTGAAAGTGGAGTCGCAGGTAGATTGGGAAGAGGGCGTTTAGTATGCTTTCCTTTATTGGTCAGAGTATTGAGTACAGGAGTTGGGAGGTCATGTTGCGGCTGTACAGGACATTGCTTAGGCCACTTTTGGAATATTACGTGCAATTCTGGTCTCCTTCCTATCGGAAGGATGTTGTGAAACTTGAAAGGGTTCAGAAAAGATTTATAAGAATGTTGCCAAGGTTGGAGGATTTAAGTTATAGAGAGAAGCTGAATAGGCTGGGGCTGATTTCCCTGGAGCTTCAGAGGCTGAGGGGTGACCTTATAATATCATGAGGGGCATGGATATAATTAATAGACAAAATCTTTTCCCTGTGGTAGGGGAGTCCTGAACCAGAGGGCATAGGTTTATGGTGAGAGGGTAAAGATATAAAAGAGACCTAACGGGCAATCTTTTCATGCAGAGAGTGGTGCATGCATGTATGGAATGGGCTGCCAGAGGAAGTGGTGGAGGCTGGTACAATTACAACATTTAACAGGATCTGGATGGGTATATGAATAGGAAGGGTTTTGAGGGATATGGGCTGGGTGTTGGCAGGTGGAACTATATTAGCTTAAGATATCTGGTCAGCATGGACGAGTTAGACCAAAGGGTCTGTTTCCATGCTGTACATCTCTACGACTCTATGACAATGAACTGTCAACATGCAACATAAAGTTCTAACACCCTACAGACAAATCATAAAACAAAAATGATGTTTTAGGTGAAGGGAGTGGATGGGAAGGTAGTTCAACCATCCCTTTACCCAGCTTTCACTGAGATTATGCTTTTGCTTAACTGGGACTTACAGTTTTTGATCTCTTCCCCAGATACTTTCTCTTGCTTAAAGGAGTCACAGAGCAATTGGTTCACAACTTATAAAGTCTCTGACTTAAGCAACATCTTACAGAAACTGATGAAGGATAAAAAAGTGGCTTTCTTCAGGCGTGAAAGACTTTACAGAAAAGGACACATCTGCCTTTTTTTAGAGGTCAGAAGTCTTCTGGGTATTTTGTTCCCAACCTTAAGTTACCTGGGAGCCAATTATATAGTTGTCTGTAGGTAAAGGCCTTTGTCATCACCAACTAGCCACCAGTCCACAGACCAATTAGTGAGTTGTTGCTCGTCATATCTCATTTTGTACACAATCTCTGGTCCTGTTTTATCTCCAACTAAACATCCTCCAATGGTTAATGAAACAACAGTGTAAACAACACATACAATTCGTGTGGTTAGCTTCTTTTTAAACAATGCTCCAAACGAATTCACGATGCATGGTTTTAAAGTTATTCCTTTCCCCATTTCAGTCCACAATCAAAAATACAAAAAAAAAGAAGATATGGTCTTTGCAAGGAAAAGATGGATAAGCTAGTAGAGGAAGATGCGACTTGATTGAAACTTATACTATCCTTGGCGGCCTTGGACAGGATGCATGTGGAAAGGTTGTTTCTTCATGTGGGATAAACTAGAACTGGGGGTCACTGTTTCAGAATAAGGGATTACCCATTTAAGGCAGGGATGAGTAAATTTTTTTCTCACAGTCGCAACACTTTAGAATTCCTTTCCTCAAAATGTGATGGAAGCAGAGTTTTCAGATATTTCTAAGATAATTGTAATTACTTTCTTAATAAACAAAGAGTGAAAGGTTATCACGGTAAGTGGGAGTATGATCAGCCATGATCTTATTGAATGGTACAGCAGGCTCAAAGAGCTCATTGGTCTATGCCTGCTCGTAAACGATGTGCTCAGATTTACAATACACCAGACACTAAAACTGATCTCCTTATTTCTAGAACAAATTCACAGAGACCATCTATTTTCAGAATGCAGATGGCAAGCATTTTATCAACAGAACTCTGAGATTATATTTTCCACTAATACATCATACAGAAATGGAATTGTAATAAGAACATTGTAAGAACATGCTATAATGCATGTTTCAGTAACACAAATTCACTGTAACGTGACTGATGAATTAGGAACACTGTTTTTAAAGTGCAAACTTTTAAAGTGTGTGTTCGCCGTAATTTGATTACATCACCAATGCTTTAAGTGCTGTTTCTGAAGTGCGATTTTTCTATAATATGGGGTTGCACATGAAAACAACCATCACATTATAGAAGACCTACTCGTACAAAACCAAGGGGAACGCAGCAATATATAACATTAAATTCACAAGATGCTTTTACCATTGGAATTTCTCATCAGTGGTGTGCATATTGGAAATTTCAGTACAGTACCTGGGATTTTTGAAAGCATTCTGAGCACTGACAGCAGGAGAGGATGACATTCATGTTTTCCCAGTAAATAATAGATTAATTAATTGGTGAAGTTTAAAAAAAACAGAAAGAAAATTCAGTCTCCTTGAAATAACTCCTACCTCAGGCTGTGAAAACTTCATTTGCAGTGTTGTTCGACTTCAAATACGAGTCATCACCAATTTCTTCATCTCATCTCATGATATTTTTGGCTGTTTTTAAATTACAAAGTGCATGTGCATTTTTTCTGTTGATGTATTGTGCAACATGCAACTCAATGCTAGAATCCAACGATATCCAAGACATTATTCTAGAAAACTTCAATGTGCTAAATGTATTATATGTACTAATGTTTTACACTGATAATACACTGAAATTCAATTAATATGGGGAGGGTTAGGAAGCAATGTCATAGTGTCATAGAACCATAGAGATGTACAGCACGGAAGCAGACCCTTCAGTCCAACTTGTCCATGCCAACCAGATATCCTAAACTAATCTAGTCCCATTTGACACCATTTGGTCCATATCCCTCTAAACTCTTCCTATTCAAAGACCTATCCAGATGCCTTTTAACTGTTGTAATTGTACCAGCCTCCACCATTTCCTCTGGCAGCTCATTCCATACACGCGTCATGCTTTGTCTGAAAAAGTTGTCCCTTGGGTTCCTTTTATATCTTTCCCCTCTCACCCTAAACCTATGCCCTCTAGTTTAGGATTCTCTCAACCTAGGGTATAGCCTTTGCCTATGTACCTTATCTATGCCCCTCGCGATTTTATAAATCTGTATAAGGTCAACCCTCAGCCTCCGAAGCTACAGGTAAAACAGCCCCAGCCTGCTCAGCGTCTCTTTATAGCTTAAACACTTCAACCCTGGCTGCATCCTTGTAAATTTTTTCGGAACCATTTCAAGTGTCACAACATCCTTCCAATAGGAGGGAGATCAGAATTACATACAATATTCCAACAGTGGCCTAACCAATGTCCTGTACAGCCACAACATGACCTCCCAACCCCTGTGCTCAATGCTCTGACCAATAGAGGCATGCATACTAAATGCCTTCTTCACTACCCTATCTACCCGTGACTCCACTTTCAAGGAATTATGAGCTTGCACTCCAAAGTCTCTTTATTAAGCAACACCTGCGAGGTCCTTACCATTAAGTGAATAACTCCTGCCCTGATTTTCCTTTCCAAAATGCAGCACCTCACATTTATCTAAATTTAACCATCTGTCACTCCTCAGCCCATTGGCCCATCTGATCAAGATCCCATCGTACACTGAGGTAAACTTCTTCACTGTCCACCTGTAAATTTACTAACTATATCTGCAATGTTCACATCCAAATTATTTACATAAATGGTGAAAAGCAGTGGACCCAGCACCAATCCTTGTGGACACAATTGGTCACAGGCCTCCAGTCTGAAAGGCAACCCTCCATCACTACCCTGTGTCCTCTACTTTTGAGCCGATCCTGCATCCAAATGGCTCCCTGTGTTCTCCCTGTGTTCCATGTGCTCTAATCTTGCTAATCAGACTACCGTGAGGAACATTGTTGTACAGTTTACTGAAGTCCATGTAGATCACATCCACTGCTCTGCCCTCATCAATCCTCTTTGTTAATTCTTGAAAAAACTAAATCAAGTTCATGAGACATGATTTCCCAATATATACCTAATCAGTCATTGCCTTTCCAAATACATGTCCCTCAGGATTCTCTCTAACAACGTGCCCACCATGATGTCAGGCCTACCCGTCTATAGTTCCCTGGCTTTTCCTTACCACCTTTCTTAAATAGTGGCACCATGTTAGCCAATCTCCAGTCTTCTAGCTCATCACCTGTGACTATCGATGATACAAATATCTGAGCAAGGGGCCCAGCTATCACTCCCTACCTTCCCACAGAGTTTGAGAATACACTTGATCAGGTCCTATGTCTTCTCATGTAAGTGGAAAGAAAAGTTGCATTGATGTCTTCATGATGTTATTGTTGTTTATATCTGGAAGACACCTCTAGAAAAAAAAGATATAATAAGAATTTCAGGAATTTAGTGATGGTGACAAATACAGCAATGGTTCAGAAAGGGCCAGTTAGATAGGGTAAAGAGATGGAATAGCTATACATATCAAGAACAGATGACAGTTGGGCGACATGATGGCTCAGTGGTTAGCCAGGCATCCCGGTTTGATTCCACCCTCGGGCGACTGTGTGAAGTTTGCACATTCTCCCCGTGTCTGCGTGGGTTTCCTTCTGGTGGTCTGGTTTCCTCCTACAATCCAAAAATGTGTAGGTTAGGTAGATTGGCCAGGCTAAATTGCCCATAGTATCCAGGAATATGTAGGCTAAATGGGTTAGCCATGGGAAATGCAGGATTACAGGGGTAAGTTATGAGGCCGGGTCTAGTTGGGAGATCTTTGAAGGGTCAGATTGTACTTGATAGCTGGAATGGCCTGCTTCTGCACTATATGGATTCTATGAGAGAAGATGGACCAATGGTAAAGGGGGTGCTTTCCAACATGAGAAGAGGAAAGAAAGTTACGAGTTATAAGCCATGAGGGACAAGTTAGCCTGGGAGTGCAAAAAATATAAAGATTACTCTAATATCCATCTGCAGATACAATTGGCTGCATACTATGTGCCCCTGCTGTGTATACTTTTGCCAGGGGTGCAGCAAGTAAATAGGTTGGATGGCTATCACAGATTCTCACCCAGTCCTGAAATCACCCCCATAACATGTCAAATGGGTGGATATCAAAATTGGCACCTTATTTATTTAAATAGTAAATTATAGATGAATTAGACCTGTTCACAAGCCTATTGAGCTGAATTATATGTCATTCACTCTGTAATGTCGTTGGCATGGGCTGATGGGAGTAACCCATGTATTTAAAAAAAGGGAGTGAGTGGAGGTATTATTTTCACACACTGGGGTCAACCACCTGATGCGAGTAATGCCCCCACCCCCCCACTTCTTTCAGCCTGGCTGTTGTCCAAAACCTATCCCATTCCCTATGTCTCTCTCCACAAGGTGGCCAAATGCTTTGTGCACAACACTCCCTGAAGAAATTGGGCCCCTTCTGTGGGACTGGTTGCAGTCCTGGCAGCACTCACCACTGATCCCTTGGCACTGCCAAGACAAAGAGAGGTGGGACTTTCTCCCATTGAAGAGGCCAATGTACCACTCACTTCCACCTACACGCAGGAACTAATGGCTGTGGGATAGGTTTCGTCTTGGCTCGCTCACCACTGACCAACTTTCCTTTAGCAGGAGTAAGCAGCTGACCCTATCCCATGCCCTGTGAAATTCTGTCCATCAACTAACCAAAAGATTTCTAGCATGAGGGTAGTGAAGTGAGGTGCTTTTATTACAGATAATATTGGAGATTTGCCGTGAAGGGCTCTGGCCCGAAACGTCGAATTTCCTGTTCCTTGGATGCTGCCTGACCTGCTGTGCTTTAACCAGCAACACATTTTCAGCTCTGATCTCCAGCATCTGCAGACCTTACTTTTTACTCGTACACTCCCCAGCACTGTCTAATTATCAGGCAAGGTTATGGACATACAGCTAATGAATTGCTAAACATGAGCTGCCATCTCCAATAAAAAAACTTGCCAAGGGATCCACAGACCAAATGGAAAATGATTGACAAGCTGGTCAAATCTAGTGTTCTGACCATTTACTATTGGTATAGGCTCAACGATCTTTCTAGGTCATTAAATGGTTGATAGAGCTCGTCTGTTTTTTGAAGAATAGGGAGCATGTCTGCCAGTTAAATGGCCTCTCCTCCTACCCAATTAAACTGATTGAATTACTAACTATCAAAGTAATATCATCTCTTTAAATATTTATTGCAAATACCCCTCCTACTTCTAGAGTGCTGCTTAGACATTTCCAAGTGTACAAATTGTTACACAAATATGTTTCGACCAGAGAATTGAGAGCTACCCATGCTTCACTTATCAGCGGGAAGGTTTGGCAGCTCTTCGCCATTTAATAGCAGAAAGAAAAAAAATGTGCCATTTTGGGGAAGAGGTTCTAGAAATTCCTTGTCTGATCAAGTGACCCTAGTTATCTGTCATGGTGAGGCTCAAGCTGCTATGTATGTGGAAGTGAACCAAGCTAAAAATTGCACAACACCACGTTATAGTCCAACAGGTTTATTTGGAATCACTAGCTTTTGGAGTGCTGCTCCTTCATCAGGTAACTAATGGGACAGGATCACAAGACACAGAATTTATAGTCAAAGATCAAAGTGTCATACAACTGATGTGATGTATTGAACAAACCTACATTGTTGTCAAGTCTTTAATCACACAGAATATGGAAGTGAATGCATCAGGAAGTGTGTCTGTAAAGTACCTGATACGTTACTTGTCCTGCACAGTAATGTCACATTGGTTGATTTTTTGCTGAAGAACTTAGATTGGGAAATTCCACTGGAAACCACAGTGGCTTGAGGCACAGCACTTAATCAGCCCAAAAATTCAAGAAGTGCCAGAAGAAAGAAACATATGTACGATTATGAAATAGCTACTGCTGAACTCAGTACACTTCTTTAATAATGGTACTCTTTAAATTAGCTTCTGTTTACTTACTGTTGCTCAGCTACCCCTGACATCCAGTATCCAAAGGCGTGATTTACATCTGATGTGGGGTGTGCCAGGAAGTATTTTGTTGGAAGCTACTGGTCGCAAACTAACATTTCCAGTTGGTTCACACTTTGTTTGATGTCTGCCAGGAATTCAAAGGCTGAAAATGGATTGGCACTCATGTGAGTGGAATTCCAGTGTGCTCTATCTCTATCATTTCCCTACCTCCCACTCAACCTGATTACCACTCAAAAGAAGGTAAACAGCAATGAGAAATCCAAATTCAAATGGGGGCTTGGTTTTCTCCCATTGTTGTTCTTTCCTGAATTGTCCCCAGTTCTGTTTGTACCTAGTAAAGGATCTGACTTAGCATACATGCTCACTGAGCAGCAGGAACTTGCAAAGCAAACAGAAAGCTGAATTATGTGAGTACACATTGTGAGGCCCTGCACCACTGACAAAAGCATTGAGAAGAATCAGAAGCTTGCAGTTTAGGGGAACGTGACGATCAAAATTGAAGTTGCTTTCTTCCCTTTTTTGAAAAGCATGCTCAGGAAATTTAACTCTGTTCTATTTTCTCCTCCGAGAATGTAAATTGTTGCTGAGATTGCTTCCACCCAATATTTCAACCTGAAAGTATTTCTTGCACTATTTTTGAATTATTAATGGACTGCAAACAGCAATGGAATTGAACCTCAAGGCGCCTACTTGAGGTGTTCAGTCTGTTGTGTACCTTCCCATGCTGCTCCCAAGTGCAGTTTATTCAGTGAATGTAATTTACTGGAAGCAACCATTCATCTACATGTTCACCTGTATGAACAGAATTTGGCATGACTCCTTGTTAGATGTATGTACCCGTAGAAATGAATCTGTCAATTGAGAGATCTCAGTTTTTGGTCTCTGACACTCCACCAATGCATATAGGGCATTTGATTTTTCAACTTCCCACTGACTAGCTGTTCCAAAATCTGGAATAGAATATTATTATGTATCTTTGTAATTAGGTGGGTAGGATTTCCGATTCAGTGGGAATGCTGCATTGATGGGCTTTTCCCTTGGCCGTTTCAGTTAGTGCTCAGTCTCACAGATTTTTTGTGGTCAAGGTCAACTCAAGGTTAGTGGCAACCTTCCAGCAAATTTCACATTACTTCTGGTTCTTTTGGTAGGCGAAGAGAGGAAAATGGTCACAAAGGCAGCTGTGACATGACACATGGATGAGGGATAGGCTGGTGTAGGGAAGGCTCCAACTGGATGGGAAATTCAGTCAGCTCGTAATATCTTGCCTTGTTCAGAGCAATTGATCATGTTTCAATCAATTGCATCAGGCAAAATCATCTTTTAACTTTTAATCTCTCGGACAGAGTTGTTGACAGGATTAATGGGATAGCTATTGGATGACATATTGCTACAATTAATACATACAAATATAGTCAAATGTATTTAGATTTGGCCTAGAATCAAAAGCAATAGATCAAAATCTGCAAATGACAGCAAATGGTGATTTGTTGTTAACACGGAAAACTTCAACAAAATACAGGAGGCATTAATAAACTTGAAAATGGGTATGGAACTAGCAAATGAATATCAATAGATAAATGTGAGGTAAAAATTTTAGTAGGAAGAATAACGAGAAGTATTGGAAAGTAGGTGTTTAAAAAGGTTAGATGAATAAAGGGAACTGTGGGTACAGATTACGAGAAGAGGTTTTGCAGGTTCATAATGTCATTAGAAAGCAAACAATGGACAACCAGTTTATTTCTGGAGGGACCAAACTGAAAGGCAAAGGAATTATCTGAAGTATGTTTAGAATATTGGTTAGGCTGCGTATAAAGTATTGTGAACAGTTCTGGTCTGTGTTTATGACATAAAAGATATATAGGGGTAAATGTAGAAACAATTTACAAGAATGATCTCAGAACACAGAGGTTATAATAATCAGAAGAGAGGCTGTGGCAGTTTTCTCTCAGAAAGAGGATGTTGCGGGTAACCTAATTCACACCTTAAGGAATTTAAACATTTGATGTGTTGGAATTTGGGGTCACTTTAAAGCTGAATGTTTCTATCACCTCCCCTGAAGCATGTGATCTTATTTGACTACTGTTACAGCAGTGAATAGCTTTCCAAATTTTGAACAAATGTAAACAAAAGGAATGTACAGGTCACAGGTCACAAGAATCATCAGACACACTGAGTTCACGATGATCCACTGAATTGATGTCAAAAGATCTATACGGTACCATATATACCCTGTTATCAATGTAGTGCTGAGGAATTAAGACATCCTATTTTTAGAAGGAATAACAAACTAACCTTCAGAAAGAGGTGGGCAAAGTTACATCAGTCATCCTGATTATATGAACAGCTGTCCTTTAGTTCTTGGCTGAAAGAATTGGCACAGCATCAACTAGAAACAGGGTGTATCAACAAGTGATCAGGGCAGAGGGCAGTCCTCATCAGGCAGGGCTCATAGAATCTGAATAGTGTGGACGCAGGCCATTTGGCCCATCAAACCCTCACTGACCCTCTGAAGAACATCCCAGCCAGACCCACACCACTCGTCATTTCTTAAGATTATTTGGATGCGAACAGAGGAGGTATAGTTGGTAAGTTTGCAGATGACACTAAAATTGGAGGTGTTGTGGATAGCGAAGAAGGTTACCTCAGAGTACAACAGTATCTTGATCAGATGGACCAATGGGCTGAGGAGTGGCAGATGAAGTTTAATTTAGATAAATATGAGGTGCTGCATTTTGGAAAGGAAAATCAAGGCAGGGCTTACATACTTAATGGTAAGGTCCTGGGGAGTATTTCTGAACAAAGAGATGTTGGAGAACAGGTTCAAAGTTTCTTGAAAGTGGAGTCGCAGGTCGATAGGATAGTGAAGAAGGTGTTTGGGTATGCTTTCCTTTATTGGTCAGAGTATTGAGTATAGGACTTGGGAGGTCATGTTGTGACTGTACAGGATGTTAGTTAGGCCATTTTAGGAATATTGTGTGCAATTCTGGTTTCCCTCCTATAGGAAGGATGTTGTGAAACTTGCAAGGGTTCAGAAAAGATTTTCAAAGAATTTGCCAGGGTTGGAGTACTGGAGCTACAGGGAGAGGCTGAGTAGGCTGGGGTTACTTTCCCTGGAATGTCGGAAGCTGAAGGGTGACCTTATAGAGGTTTATAAAATCATGAGGAGCATGGATAGGGTAAATACACAAGGTCTTTCCCCTGGGTTGGGTGAGTCCCAAACTAGAGGGCAGAGGTTTAGGATGAGAGGGGAAAGATTTAAATGCGACTTAAGGGGCAACCTTTTCACGCAGAGGGTGGTACATGTATGGAATGAGCTGCCAGAGGAAGTTTGGAAGCTGATACAATTACTACATTTAAAAGGCTTCTGGATGGGTATATGAATAGAAAGGATTTAGAGGAATATGGGCCACTGTTCATCTTTGGATTGTGGGAGGACACCAGAGCACCCGGAGGAAACCCACGCAGACACAGGGAGAACATGCAAACTCCACACAGACAGTGGCCAGAGGCTGGAATCAAACCCGGGTCCCTGGCGCTGTGAGGCAGCAGTGCTAACCACTGAGCCATCGTGCTGACTGATTGGGCACTTATAGGGGTCAGTCCTCATCAGGGAACTGTCTTCTTTAGATTAAAGATGGATCTGAAGTGATTAAAGGAAGATTGAGAGAAGAGTTCTCTATCATTTCAGCTATAGAGCAGAATGCTGCATTCTCAACTTTAATGAGGAGGATACCTTCAGTATCAGTGATGATTGTCTAATTCCTTGTCTAATTATCTAATGCATTACAACTAAACTGCTGCTTCTTCACAAACTTAAACTGTTGGCCTCAGCACAGACCTGATGTGGCTGTCTCTCGGCGTGGCATGGCTGTTTCCCAGCCTGGCATGGCAGTCTCCTGAACCAGTGTGGCTGACGTCCAGCCTAGCATGGCGGTATCTCCTGTCCGATGTGGTTGTCTCTTGGCCCAGCATGGCAGTTTCTTGGCCCAGCGGGGCTGTTTTCTGGCCCAGTGGGGCTGTTTCCTGACCTGGCGAGGCTGTTTCCTGGCCTGGTGTGGCTGTTTTCTGGCCCGGCGGGGCTGTTTCCCGGCCCGGCATGGCTGTTTCCTGGCCCGGCGGGGCTGCTTCCTAGCCCGGCGTGGTTGTCTCTCAGCCTGGTGTGGTTGTATCTCAGCCTGGTGTGGCTGTTTCCCGGCCCAGTGTGGCTGTTTTCTGGCTCGGTGGCTGTTTCTCGGCCCAGTGTGGCTGTTTCCCGGCCCAGCATGACTGTCCCTGGCCTGGTGTGTTGTCTCTCGTCCTGATATGGCTGTTTTCCGCTCGATGTGGCTGTTTTCTGGCCTGGCGTGGGTGTTTCCTGGCCTGGTATGGTTGTCTCTCGGCCCGGTGTGGCTGTCTCTTGGCCTGATGTGGCTGTCTCTTGGCCTGATGTGGCTGTCTCTCGGCCAGATATGGCTGTTACCCCACTCGATGTGGCTGTTTTCTGGCCCGGTGTGGCGGTTTCCTGGCCCGGCGTGGGTGTTTCCTGGCCCGGTGTGGGTGTTTCCTGGCCTGGTATGGCTGTCTCTCGGCCCAATGTGGCTGTCTCTCGAAACAGTGTGGCTGTCTCTCGGCCCGGTGTGGCTGTCTCTCAGCCTGATGTGGCTGTTTCCCGGCTCGATGTGGCTGTTTCCTGGCCCAGTGTGGCTGTTTCCTGGCCTGGTGTGGCTGTTTCCTGGCCCGGTGTGGCTGTGTCTCGGCACGGTGTGGCTGTCTCTCGGCCTGATATGGCTGTTTCCCCACTCGATGTGTCTGTTTCCCGGCTCGATGTGGCTGTTTCCTGGCCCGGCGTGGGTGTTTCCTGGTCCGGTGTGGTTGTCTCTCAGCCCGGTGTGGCTGTCTCTTGGCCTGATGTGGCTGTCTCTTGGCCTGATGTGGCTGTTTCTCAGTCCGGTGTGGTTGTCTCTCGGCCCTGTGTAGCTGTGTCTCGACCCAGTGTGGCTGCGGCCTGGATGATGTAGCTGTCTCTCGGCCCGTGTGTCTGTCTCCCAGCCCGGTGTGGCTGTCTCTCGACCCAGTGTGGCTGTCTCTCAGCCCGGTGTGGGTTGTCTCTCGGCCTGGTGTGGTTGTCTCTCAGCCTGATGTGGCTGTTTCCTAGCCCGGTGTGGCGGTTTCCTGGCCCGGCGTGAGTATTCCCTGGCCTGGTGTGGTTGTCTCTCGGCCTGATATGGCGGTTTCCTGGCCTGGTGTGGCAGTTTCCTGGCCTGGTGTGGGTGTTCCCTGGCCCGGCATGGGTGTTTCCTGGTCCGGTGTGGTTGTCTCTCAGCCTGATTTGGCTGTCTCTAGGCCCAATGTGGCTGTCTCTTGGCCTGATGTGGCTGTCTCTCGGCCCGGTGTGTCTGTCTCCCGGCCCGGTGTGGCTGTCTCTCGGCCCAGTGTGGCTGTCTCTCGGCCCAGTGTGGCTGTCTCTTGACCCAGTGTGGCTGTCTCTTGGCTTGATGTGGCTGTCTGTCGGCCCAATGTGGCTGTCTCTCGGCCCGGTATGGCTGTCTCTCGACCAGGTGTGGCTGTGGCCTGGCCTGATGTAGCTGTCTCTTGGCCCTTTGTGTCTGTCTCCCAGCCCGGTGTGTCTGTCTCCCAGCCCGGTGTGGCTGTCTCTCGGCCTGGTATGGCTGTCTCTTGGCCTGATGTGGCTGTCTCGGTCCGGCCTGGTTGCCTCTCGGCCCAGTGTGGCTGTTTCTCGACCCGGTGTGGCTGTGTCCTGGCCTGATGTAGCTGTCTCTCGGCCCGGTGTGTCTGTCTCCTGGTCCGATGTGGCTGTCTCTCGACCCAGTGTGGCTGTCTCTTGGCCTGATGTGGCTGTTTCCTGGCCCGGTGTGGCAGTTTCCTGGCCTGGTGTGGGTGTTCCCTAGCCCGGCGTGGGTGTTTCCTGGTCCGGTGTGGTTGTCTCTCAGCCCGGCGTGGCTGTCTCTTGGCCTGATGTGGCTGTCTCTCGGCCCAGTGTGGCTTGTCTCTATCCACTCTGTCTATACCCTTCATGATTTTGTAAACCTCAATCAGGTCCCCCCTCAATCTAGTGAAAATAAACCTAACCTACTCAACCTCTCTTCATAGCTAGCACCTAGAATTGAAAGCTTCTTTAAATCTTTGTCCAAATGAAGGCAAATCTTTATTACTTATCCTGCTATGTATGTGATAGCTGCTGTTTAGATATTTTTAAACTTTGACAAAACACCATAGTCCCTTGAGCAGTCTGGCATGTGGTAGATTTTTTCAAGAAGTGCTATTTTTCACACTGGGGATTTCTGATGATGTGTGAGGCATTAAATTATAACAATTTACATGTGTCAAGTAAACCTGGATATCTATCATAATGCTTATAGAACTGTTAGCTCGATCGTACAACTGCTTCAAGGAGGTTTACCAAGGCCTCTCCATAAAACCGAGAGAAAGAATTGAAAGAAAACTATAAAGAATATCAACTAGTAATACATTAAGAGCTCTTAAGTTCAAAACATTACAAAGCACAAGTGGAAATGAACCAGTGGTTAAAATGGTACAATAGTTCTACACTGATAGCTTAATGTCAGTGTGATAGCTTATGAAATTTTAT
Source organism: Hemiscyllium ocellatum (assembly GCF_020745735.1). Taxonomy (NCBI): domain Eukaryota; kingdom Metazoa; phylum Chordata; class Chondrichthyes; order Orectolobiformes; family Hemiscylliidae; genus Hemiscyllium; species Hemiscyllium ocellatum. The sequence continues at coordinate 58,795,930 of NC_083412.1, read as the reverse complement.
CTCAGTATTTATCAAGGAATACAATGTTATTCGAGATGAGCTTCAACTTTGCTACATGCAGGAGCTAAATCCATTCTTCCCACCAGCACTGGCTAATAGAAGTCTTATTATTGTCATTCATAGCACATGTTACAATCAAGACCACATCTGAGGAACAGGTAACCTTGATGTAGACATTAAAGCTTAGAATTTTGGAGCAATTTATATGTTTATATAATATTGGCAATCCTAAGAAGCTTACTTGCCTATAAGATATTTGCTCAGCAGCTCAAGAAATGGAGTCGGAGAGCAATAAACTATGAGACAGCTAATCTAACATCTGTCATTGAGAAAATGCTAAAATCTCTTATAAGAGGCATCAGATTGAAGCTTGAAGATCATAAAATGAACAGAAAGAGTCAACATGGTTTTGCAAAAGAAATCTCATGTTTGACAGATTTATTAGAGTTATGACAGGATTTATTATAGGTATAACTTTACAAGATTGAATCCAAGACAGAAGTTGATAAATATTGGAGTCTTTTGACATAAGACCTAACATTAGCTTTTTCTCTAAAAATAATAGACTTCAACACTGCCAGAAAACTGCAGGAAAGAGCCATCTCTTAGTAATCATGTGACCTCACATCACTTCCCCATGATGTAAACTATCATGTCTACTTTAACCCTTTACACTACTGCAATAAACAGGATGGATAATGAGGAACCAGTATTGAGTCATGGAGCCATACAGCATGGAAACAGACTCTTTGGTCCAACTCATTCATGACGACCAAGTTTCCCAAACTAAACTGGTCCCATTTAGATTAGATTAGATTAGAGTACTTACAGTGTGGAAACAGGCCCTTCAGCCCAACAAGTCCACACCGACTGGCCGAAGCGCAACCCACCCATACCCCTACATTTACCCCTTACCTAACACTACGGGCAATTTAACATGGCCAATCCACCTGACCCGCACATCTTTGGACTGTGGGAGGAAACCGGAGCACCCGGAGGAAACCCACGCAGACACGGGGAGAACGTGCAAACTCCACACAGTCAGTCGCCTGAGTCAGGAATTGAACCCGGGTCTCAGGTGCTGTGAGGCAGCAGTGCTAACCACTGTGCCACCTGCCACCGTCTGCATCTGGCCCAATCCTCCTAAACCCTTCCTATTCATGTACTGGTCCAAGGGTCTTTTAAATATTGTAACTGTATCTTATCCACCACTTCCTCTGACAGATCATTCCACATATGAATCACCCACTGTGCGAAAAAGTTGCCCCTTAGGTCAGTTTTAAATCTTCTCCTTTCACCTTAAAATTATACCCTCTAGTTTTGAACTCCTCTACCCTAGGGAAAAGACCTGTGCGACTTATCTTACCCATACCCCTCATGATTTTATAAACTTCTATAAGGTCACCCCTTCAACCTCCAGAACTCCAGTGAAAAACATTCCAGCTTATCCAGCCTCTCCTCAAACCCTCTAATCCTGGTAACAGCCTTGTCAATCTTTTCTCAAATTTAATAATATCCATCCTATAGCAGGGCAACCAGAGTTGTACTCTAAACATGGCCTCACCAACATCATGTACAATAGCAACATAGCGTCCCAATTCCTAAACTCTGTGGTCTGAGCAATGAAGGCAAGCATTCCCAATGCCTTCTTAACCACTCTGTCTGCCTGTGATGCAGCTTTCAATGAACGATGTATCTGGGTTTCTAGGGTTTTCTGTTCCACAACACTCCCTAGGGCCTTACCATGAACTGTGTGAATGTTCTGCTATGATTTGTCTTACCAAAATGCAACACCTCAGGTTTGCCTAAATTAAACTCCATCTGCCACTCTTTGGCTCATTGGCCCAATTGATCAAGATCCCTGTGGAATCTTAGGTAATCTTCCCAACTGTCTACTATACCACCAATTTTGGTGTTATCTGCAAACGTACTAACCATGCTTCCTTGGTTCTCATTCAAATTATTTGTATAAATGATATAAATATAGATATCCAAAACAATGCAATAAAGCGTTACATGAAAGATTAATGCACAAGAGGTCATGGTGTTGGCAGTGATATATTAGAAAAGATAGAGGATTAGTTAATCAACAGGAAACTGAGAATGAGTATAATTGGGTCATTCTCAGATTGACAAAATGTATTTATTTAGAGTCACAAGATGTGTGCTGGGGTCTCAACTATTTATAATCTGCATAGGAACTGACTATTGTAGCTAAATTGCTGATGATACAAAGGTAGACAGGAAAACAAGCTCCGAGGAGAATACAGTAATTCTGCAAAAGGTTAGTGAGTGAGCAAAAATCTGGCAGACAAAGTACAGTGTGGGAAAATGTGAAGTTGTCCACATTGGCAGGAAGGATAGCAAAGCAGAATATTCTTACAAAGTAGCAGAATGTTGCAAGACTGGAGGTATCCAGAGTAAATGAATCAAAAACGTTATGCTGCAGTTGCAACAAGTACTTAAAAGCATTAATTGAATGTTAGCCTTTCTTGCTCGGGTATGGACTATGAAAGTAAGGAGGTCTAGCCACAACGTTGTAGAATATTGGTGACACAATACTTGGAACTTGCTTTGGAATTCCATTCCGGGAAAGCAGAGAAGACTGGGTCACCGAATATATTCAAGGTTGAATTAGACAGATTTTTGATTGCTAAGGGAGTCAACTATGTGTAGGGTAGGCAGGCAAGTGGTGGGGAGGTCACAATAAGATCAGCCATGATGAAATTGAATGGTAGATTAAACTTGATGGGTCGATTGGCGTACTACTGCTCCTATTTCTCATGGTCATAAACGTCAAGGCCATTGACTAGTTTCTATTTATTCCACAGACTTTTGCATTCTCCAGATTACTTCGAGCTAGCAAGATATTTTAGCTACAGTAAAAAAAAATCCTCGGAAATCTATCTTTTATCTCATCACTTCATGGTCACAGCATTTTCTGGAAATTCAAATTCAATTGTGTTTATGAAACAAATTCAAAGAAAATAATGCATACATTTCTATTGTTAAATTTCTCTATCATTTTGTGACATCATATTCACAGAAGAAACAATACAAAAACTATTAGTCAAGCAAACTAAATCTAGCCAAAAAGACAACTTAAAATCACCTCATAGTTCCTGCTAAACAGTTACATTGCACATTTAAACACCTCAAAAAAAGTTAAGTGGGGTCATATGTAAATGGATTTTAGACATTCTAGAAGGTAGCACAACACCATCTTCTCAAAGGCAGCTGGGAACAGGCAATAAATGCTGGCCCAGCCTGTGATGGCTACATGAAATGAACGAATTTAAAAGAAATTTAAAAGTACATCAAAGAATAAAACGTTATAAAATCTCTGAATGACTCTAGTTGCTTTGAAATAAAAGTCATACTGTTTAGACAACAATTGTGTTGTTGCAAAGACTGGACAGAGTAGTAATATAGTAGGATACCATATTGAATAGTGCAGTGTATGCTGTTTGCTTCCAGCAGGAATGTTTGACCAGCTCAGGACACAACATATTGTGTAAGTTACAAGTTACTTTGGTGTGAATCGGGGTTTATGAGTTCAAATTTCACTTGAGAGACATGAGTATAAAACTCTTACCTGATGCTTCCAATACAGTGTTAAGAGAATGCTACACTAAGAGGGCTTGAAATGTTAAAACCAGGGCCATATTGAGAGCCTATTCTGGAAAAGAGCAGAGACTTGAATCTTATAGGTTTTTTTGTCTCAGTACAAGTTGTGTTGAGTTTTTTTTAAGAGGGAAGCTTGCCATGAGACCTCACATATTTTCTATGCCCTACCCCAATTTGAAGGGAAGCCATATTGGATTTGGTGCTTGGCAACAAACCATGCCAGGTTTCAGATCTTTCGGTGGGAGAGCATTTCGGTGATAGTGATCACAACTCCCTGAGTTTTACTATCCTCATGGAGAGGGATAGGAGCAGACGGTATGGGAAAGTATTTAATTGGGGGAGGGGGAATTACAATACTATTAGGCAGGAACTGGGGCACTTAAATTAGGAACAGATCTTCTCAGGGAAATACATGACAGAAATATTGATGTTGTTTAGGAAGTACACACTGATCATGCTGAACAGGTTTGTCCGACTGAGGCAAGGAAGGGATGGTGGGTTGAAAGGGATGTGAAACATCTAGTCAAGAGGAAGAAGGAAGTTTACTTAAGGTTGAGGAGGCAAGGATCAGACAGGGCTTTAGAGGGTTACAAGGTAGCCAGGAAGGAACTGAAGAATAGATTTAGGAGAGCTAGAAGGGGGCATGAAAAAGCTTGAACAGGTAGGATTAAAGCAAACCCTAAGGCATTCTACATCCATGTGAGGAAAAGGAGGATGGCCAGAGTGAGATTAGGGCCAATCAGGGATAGTCGAGGGAACGTGTGCTTGGAGTCAGAGGAGGTAGGGGAGTTTTTTAATGAACACATACATCAGTATTCACTACTGAGAGGGACCCTGACATTTCTGAGGACAGCATGAAGCAGACTGATATGTTCAAACAAGCTAATGTTAAGAACGAAGATGTGCTGAAAATTTTGAAAGTCGTAAGGATAGATAGATCCCCTGAGTCAGATGAGATATGCCCTAGGTTACTATAGGAAGCAAAGGAAGAGATTGCTGCATCTTTGGCGATGATCTTTGCAACTTCATTGTCCATTAAGTACTGCCAGATGATTGGTGGCTGGCAAATGTTATTCCCTTGTTCAAGAAGGGGAATAGGGATAATCCTGAGATTTACAGACTAAAAGGTGTGGTGCTGGAAAAGCCCATCAGCTCAGGCAGCATTTGAGGAGCAGGAGAGTTGATGTTTTGAGCATAAGCCCTTCATCAGGATTGTCATTCCTGATGAAGGGCCTATGCCCGAAACATTGAGTCTCCTGCTCCTTGGATGCTGCCTGACCTGCTGTGCCTTTTCGGTGCCAAACTTTTAGACTCTGATCTCCAGCATCTGTAGTCCTCACTTTCTCCTAGGAATTACAGGCAAGCTAGTCTTACGTCGGTGGTGGGCAAAGTACTGGAGAGGATGCTGAGAGACAGGAATTATGATTACTTGGAAAACCATAGCTTGATTAGACACGGTCAGCATGGCTAAATGAAGGGCAGGTCATGCCTCACTAACCTTATTGAATTCTTGGAGGATGTGACAAAACACATTAATGAAGGTGGAGCAGTGGATGTGGTGGACATGGATTTTAGCAAAGTGTTTGATTAAGTTCTCCATGGTAGGCTCATGGTAGGCATTGGATACAGGGAAATTTGGCTGTCTGGATACAGAATTGGCTGGCCTATAGAAGACAGAGGGTGGTGGTAGATGGAAAGTATTCAGCCTGGACCTCAGTGACCGGTGGTGTTCACAGATATCAGTTCTGGGATCTCTGCTCTTTGCAATTTTTATAAATGACTTGGATTAGAATGTGGAATGGTGAGTTAGTAAGTTTGCCGATGACACAAAGGTTGGTGAAGTGGTGGCTAGTGTGGAGGGCTGTTGTAGGTTGCAATGGGACATTGACAGGATACAAAACTGGGCTGAGAAGTGGCAGATAGAGTTCAACCTAGAAAAGTGTGAAGTGATTCACTTGGGAAGGTCAAATTTGAATGTAGAATACAGGGTTAAAGACAGGATTCTTAGCAGTGTGGTGGAACAGAGGGATCTTGGAGGTCATGTTCATAGATCCCTCAAAGTTGCCACCCAGGTTGATAGCTGAAAAATGTGTTGCTGGTTAAAGCACGGCAGGTCAGGCAGCATCCAAGGAACAGGAAATTCGATGTTTCAACGTTTCGGGCCAGAGCCCTTCATCAGGATTCCTGATGAAGGGCTCTGGCCTGAAACGTCGAATTTCCTGTTCCTTGGATGCTGCCAGACCTGCTGTGCTTTAACCAATAACACATTTTCAGCTCTGATCTCCAGCATCTGCAGACCTCACTTTTTACCCAGGTTAACAGGGTTGTTAAAGTGGCATATGGTGTGTTAGCTCTCATTAGCAGGGGGATTGAGTTTAAGAGCCATGAGGTCATGATGCAGGTCTAGAGAGTCCTGGTTTGACCACATTTGGAATATTGTGTTCAGTTCTTGTCACCTCATTATAGGAAAGATGTGGAAGCTTTAGAGAGGGTGCAGAGGAGATTTACCAGGATGCTGCCTGGACTGGAGGGCATGTCTTATGAAGAAAGGTTGAGGGAGCTTGGGCTTTTCTCATTGGAACGAAGAAGGATGAGAGATGACTTGATAGAGGTGTACAAGACAATGAGAAGTATAGATAAAGTGGATAGCCAGAGACTTTTTCCCATGACAGAAATGTCTATCCTGCAGGGACATAACTTAAAGGTGATTGGGGGATGGTATAGGGGAGATGTCAGAAATAGGCTCTTTACCTGGAGATTGGTGGATGTGTGAGTTTCACTGCTGGCAGTAGTGGTGGAACAGATACATTAGGGACATTTAAGAGACTCTTGGATAGGCACATGGAAGACAGTACAATGAAGGGTATGTAGGTTAGTCTGATCTTAGAGTCGGATAAAAAATTGGCACAACATCAAGGACCAAAGGGCCTGTACTGTGCTGTACTATTCTATGTTCTATCTTACCAAATGCACCTCAATAACTACCCACTCCACCACTATGGCATCTGTCACATCTGATTCTAGCCCTATCTTAGCATGCACAGTTCATGGAACAATGTGCCACTCGTTGAATATCTATCAAACTACATCTGGAGCCTGTGCCAACTGTAGAAGGATGCAGGGCACACAGACGAGCACTAGCATTCCAAAGCTCTCCTGCCTGGTCAAGTATGGAGTCTGAACTTGTCGGAGACTGAGAAGATGGCCTGAGATGCTGCTTGGAGGTTAGTTGCAGCCAAGAGTGAACTGAAGTTGCCAGGTGCCATATCGTACTTCAGTGTTGAGAATTCTTGATGTCTAGCTTGTTCAGCACTTTTGATAAGATAGGTGTTGAATTGCAATGTTAATAAGGTGTTTAATAAGCTTTAATCCTCTTTAGTTGGCAACTTGCCACTGCCTAGTGAGAAACCAAGTTCACAACTTAGCAAATGAAGTAGAAGTGCAGCACCATGCACCCAAAATTGAGATTGGCCTCACCAGACTTCTCGTCTGATTCAAAACCATGTTAGTCAAACTTCCGTAAGACTCTTCACAGAGACGTTTCCGCTGGACTCCTAGTCAATACTTAGCCCTCAGTTAATGTTATTAAAAAAGATAACCTGATCATTACCTGTAGCAGTTTGTGGGTGCTTGCAGAGTACAAATTAGTTGCTGGTGACATAAAATTGTCTGTATTTCACAAATGCTGAAAATGTGTTGCTGGTTAAAGCGCAGCAGGTCAGGCAGCATCCAAGGAACAGGAAATTTGACGTTTCGGGCATCAGGAATGAGGAAAGTGTGTCCAGCAGGCTAAGATAAAAGGTAGGGAGAGGGACTTGGGGGAGGGGCGATGGAGATGTGATAGGTGGAAGGGTGAGGGTGATAGGCCGGAGTGGGGTGGGGGGCGAAGAGGTCAGGAAGAAAATTGCAGATTAGGAGGGCGGTGCTGAGTTCGAGGGAATCGACTGAGACAAGGTGGGGGGAGGGAAAATGAGGAAACTGGAGAAATCTGAGTTCATCCCTTGTGGTTGGAGGGTTTCCAGGCAGAAGATGAGTTTTTTGGGTCCATTCTTGAAATCGGTTTCACCATTGATGTAAGACGATTTAATGGTGTTTCCATCGTTTTTGATGTTATTTTATACTTTTAGTAAGTATAAAGTATGTTTGCACTTAGAAAACATCTTTCACTACTTTATAAAATAAATGCAATGTATTATGGTTCAAGAAGATCAGAAATAAAAAAGAAAAAAAGTGATGGAGAAGCTGAGCAGGTGTAGCAGCATCTGTGGAGACAGAAACAGAGTTAACATTTCAAACCTGAAGAGGGCTGGAAAATTGACAGGTTTATACGGTAGGAATAAGTGAGAGGAGAAACAGGCGGTGAAGGTGCCCAAGCGCAAAAGACAAAGGGAGTACAAATGACAGTAGAAAAGAGATATGGAAGAACAATATATGTTAATTATCAGTGTTAATAGCAGAAAATAGGTCAACTGTGAAACATATGCAAACAAGATTCAAAATGGGGTGGAACTGAAGGGAGGGTGTAATCAAAATGGAGGCCCAGAGGTCATGTCTAAAGTTATTGCACTCTCAATGCAATTTTTAAAAAATATGTCCTTTTCCAACCAATTAAAATCTGTTTGAATCCATTGTTACAGAGACCTATCAAGTCTAGTTAGTCCTAAGTTAAAAGATGCAGCATAATACCAGTTGGAAAGTGGCTATGGTGCTGAGGACATGCACATAAATGTGTACACAAGGTTCAATAAGACTGACCTTGATCTAATGCCATATATACAGTAGTTGTCACAATATGCTGCAAACTTTCACTTGTTTGGACTTGGGAATAGATATCACTACGCTTGTTTCTATTTATTTCACTGCTCTTTTGCTATATATCGACTGCAATGTGAAAGTACTTAACTCCAGGAAGTGTAACCACTTCTGTTTCCTGCGTGCTTTTCTTACCTTCAGTGCTGTGGTCATTCTTTTGTCGCCTACACGGAAATGAAAGGTCCAACTGTGCAGTGGTTCTGTGAAGGGGGAAGTTCTTGAAATCATAATTTCTATGTATGGTAAGATCAAATAACACCAACTGCTGCAATGGGTGAGGTGACGGAGTAAGGTTCCCTGCTGGTGTCCCACTTAGGAATAATGGGCAGATTGGGGAGAAATCTTTGCTGGCCCCTAGACACTGAGGACTTACTTTAGTCTCATGGTAAGCAATTTCCAGGCTGACCTGTAAATGGACAAACAATACTTACACCCGTTTCTAGCCAAAGACTCTTTAAATTTGTAAATTGACCTTTGTGGACTGCCAATTGTTGTTTTAAAATGTGAATGGGCAGAGCAGGTTCCTTGCACATTCTCTCCATTTTTTACCGGTGACCCAATGAGTCGTCTTCAGGAAGACTGCTGGCCATAAAGAGGCCCTTGAAGACCAGTGATGTTCCCCCTGGCTCTGCAGAAACACTGCAGTCCGATGTTATCCTGCGTTCGCCCTCTGAGCCAACTCCCAGCTACGAGAGCAGGAAGTGCTGGGGAAACTCAGCAGGTGAGGCAGCAGGAGAGAGACAGAGTTAGCGTAATGAGTCCAGTATGATTTTTTCGGAACGCCCTGCCACTCCCAGTTAGTTGGCACAACAATGAAGACAGCTGGTTTCCCATTTCCCATTACAGCATCAAAAGCATTCACCTGTGATTATGAGTGGGACCTCTTGATACTGGTTTTGAGTAGGTGGGACAGACACTTTGCTAACTGTGTTCCTGTCGTCAGGAGATGTTGATAATAACCCACCCGCATAAGTTTTCAGGATGTTTATATCATCTTTTTGAAGATTGCTGTGCACCAATTATATTTGCTGACATTAGAATAATACTTCAAATATACATACATGTTTTATTTACTCACAAGATGAGGACAATACTGGCTGGGCCAGTATTTATTGCTCAGAAGGCAGTTAACAGTCAGGCACATTGTTATGTGTCTGGAATCACATTTGTCCCAGCTTGGGTAAGGAAAGTAGTTTCCTTCCCCTGCCATTGTTTACCACAGCAGGATTTGACCGCAGTCCCTAGAACATTACCTTGGTCTCTGGATCAACAGTCAAATAATAAGACCGCTAGGCCATTACCACCCTACAGTTTTCCCCATTTAACAGTGTCCTCTTCCCATTACATTGAGGAAACGTCAGGATTTCTTGAGGATGTGAAAGGGTGTTCTCAGAACAATTCCTCATCATTAAAAAAAATTGCACAGTTTTTTGGACTATTTCCTAACTTGATACTCAAATTCAAGTCTTCCAAACTGACAACAGTCTAGTTGTACTGAGCATTACTATTTATTTTGCCAGAAAGGTATATTTCATTTGGTGCTAATAGCTGTCTTATAGGCTCTGAATGATAAACTGATTTGCAGATAAAATGGAAAATGTTTTATAATGGATTAACTGCAGACCTTGCCAAGTGGTTTCAGAAAATAGGGTATAGAACTGATTATTTCTACTGCAGCACCCTCTAGAGGAAAGAAACTGCAGACACATGGCCGTCCAATGAAAATCTGCAAAAATGGTTTCAGGTGGTAAATAGGTTCCCAGCGTGTACAGAATAACTGTTCAGCACATGCCTATTGTTTATTATTATTTCACTTCAATGCAGACTACTATAAGTACTTTAGGGCGGCATGTTTCCTCAGTGGTTAGCATTTCTACCTCAGCATCAGGGACCTGGGTTTGATTCCAATCTCGGGTGACTGTCTGTGTGGAGTTCGCACATTCTTCCCGCATCTGCATGGGTTTGCTCCAGTTTCTTCCCACAATCCAAAGATGTGCAGGTCAGATGACCTGGCTATGCTAAATTGCCCATAGTGTTAGGTACATTAGTTGGGGTAAATATAGGGGAATGGGTCTGGATGGCTTATTCTTCAGAGGGTCGGTGTGGACTTGTTGGGACAAAGGGCCTGTTTCCACTCTGTAGGGAATCTAATCTAAGTACATTGGATATTTAATTGCCACACATTTTCAATTATTATATGCTTTACACATAATTAACATCTCAATCTACATACCAAGAGGAGGGCATTGAACAAGGACTAGGAGAGATTAATAGCAGAAAAAGGATTAAGAAGGGACTGTCGATGGAATAAGTTTGAAAGTGCCTCTAAAGGAATGGAGATTACATTTTCTACAGAAACATATAGTTATACTTTCCTGACCAGTCCTCCAGGTCCCACACTCCATAACCTAAGTTAATCCAAAACGCTGCTCTTCATATATGTACCAAGTTCAATTCACCTGTCACCTGTGAGCTTGCTGATCTACATCTGTTCCTGTCCACAAACGTTCTGGGTCTTCCTGTTGAAGTACCTGTGTGATTTACCCTTTTCAATCACAATGGGCTTTGGCAGGTCCACAAACCTCCGATAAATCTGCATTTCTCCAACTGTGTTCTCTTACATGACTCTCCACTTCCTTCAGCACTCCTCCTACTGGTGGTCATGCCTTTAGTTATCTAGATCTGAGGCAGTAGAATGCCCTTCCTAAACTCTCCACGTTCTGTCCTCCTTTAAGAATCTTCTTAAAACCTACTTCCTTGACTAGTTTTTGGTCACCAAACTTAATGGCTCACTGCCAATTGTTACCTGAGTACACACCAATGAATTTCCTTGGACTGTTTTACTCCAGTAAAGGCACTACATAAATGCACCCGGTTGTTCACAATGTTTATGGAAAAGATTTCCAAGTACCCTTCGCTACATATACAACGTGTCCTCTGATCTCTGAACAAGATTGGACCTAAAACATTAACCCTACTTTCTCTCCACAGATGCTGCCAGATCTGCAGCTTTTCTCAAGCAATTTCTGTTATAGTTTCAGATTTCCAGCGTCTGCAGTTCTTGTTTTTTCCCCTGTTTTTTTTCCCCAATCCCATTCATCCAATTGGATTTCTGAAACAAAAGACAGAAATTGCTGGAAACTTGCAGAAACTGTGAAGAGGAATCAGCGTTAATATTTTACGTCGAGTGACCTTTCCTCAGGACTCTGAAAAATCTTTAACTGGAAAGAAATTGATTCAAATGCAAAGGTTAATTTTTTGTGAGAGGTTAATAGATGGTAAATGTTCATTTCTGTGAATTCCTATGAAGGAAACAAAAATTAGAGGCACCACAGAAAGGCTTAGTATTTCCATTCTTCCTTACGACTCACAAGGGTAATATTACTGCTGAATGCCCCCGATTCACATCAATAATCATAGGAGAGTTAGGCAACTACATAATGGGCTTGGTTCCATTGTGAAAAAGCTTTAATATGCAGCCATGTATATCAGGAACTTGTGAGCGCAATATCTCTGATTTTCCAGCTATTAAAATTGATGAACAGAAAATTTTGATCAGTAAGCCCAGCACCTCCCAAAAAGCATAGTCAGTATGCCATGTGGTCAAATGCACTTGCAAAATTAGCTAAATAACTTTAGAGGCATAAACCCTTTCTCTTATGTGCAATGCAGACTGAAGCTCCCCTGTATGCTAGGCAATCACTTTATAACATTCTCAATTAGCATCTTCTTAAAAATAACTTTAGTTTGTGTTTGGATTCTTTTCTTGAGATTATAGCATCTCAAAGATTGGAGAAATCTGACCAGTGAAACATTTCCAAAGTGAGAACAAGACATGATGAGAAAAATTGTGCTCAGAGAGAGAAGATTGAAAATTGAAGTTTAACTCTTGAAGTGAGTCATCAGGTAGAATAAATTAAGGAGAAAGTATGAATCCTAGTGGATAGCACAAGGTTAGTGAAAGCACTTGAGCCCTATGCAGAATTCTTATGCTGGGCCCATCATCGTTCAGTTAGCCATAATTATGAACATAGAACTGTGAAGGAGAATGTTAGAAGGTAGTTTGAATAATCTGTGCTGCTGAACATTTGATACAAGGCAGATTACTGCAGGCTGGTGGCTGGCTGTAATCATGGCAATCCTTTACAGGGAGAAAGTGAAGACTGCAGATGCTGGAGATCAGAGTTGAAAAGTGTGGTGCTGGAAAAGCGCAGCAGGTCAGTCAGCATCCGAGGAACAGGAAAATTGTTGTTTCGGGCATAAGCCCTTCTTCAAGAATGATTCCTGTAGAAAGGCTTATGCCCAAAACATCAATTGTCCTGCTCTTCGGATGCTGACTGACCTGCTGCGCTTTTCCAGCACCACACTTTTCAATCCTTTACAAGGTGCATGCAGAGCTACGTGTGTGTTGTGAGAGAGAGAGAGAGAGAGAGAGTGTGTGTGTGTGTGTGTGTGTGTGTGTGTGTGTGTGTGTGTGTGTGTGTGTGTGTGTGTGTGTGTGTGTGTGTGTGTGTGTGAAAGAGAGTGTGTGTGTGAGTGTATGTGAGAGGGAGAGTGTATGTGTGTTAACTTTATTCTAGCACCATAGAGATCTGCAGCACAGAAAAAGTATTTCAGCCTGTCGGTTCTCCAGCCTTGGAGATTTTTCTACATTTAATCCTGCTAGACAACTCACAACCTCTTTTCTATATATGCTAATTTCTTTAAGAAAATCATTGTCCTTCTCCCTGATTTGAATACCCATGCTGTTCCTCTCAAATGTTATGAGGGTTTCTGTCTCTACCACCCTTACAGGCAGAGAGTTCCAGACTCCCACCACCATCTATGCCAATGGTCAATGATCCTTTCATCAAGGGAAAATGTTTCTTCTAGTCTTCACTATCTACATCTATCATAACTTTATACATCTCGACTCAGGCGACTGACTGTGTGGAGTTTGCACGTTCTCCCTGTGTCTGCGTGGGTTTCCTCCGGGTGCTCCGGTTTCCTCCCACAGTCCAAAGATGTGCGGGTCAGGTGAATTTGGCCATGCTAAATTGCCCGTAGTGTTAGGTAAGGGGTAAATGTACGGGTCAGTGTGGACTTGTTGGGCCGAAGGGCCTGTTTCCACACTGTAAGTAATCTAATCTAATCTAATCTCAATCATGTTCCCCCGTCAATCTCTCCTGCTCCAAGGAAAACAAACCCATTCTGTCCAATCTCTCTTCATAACTGAAATAACTTCCTGGTAAATCTCCTCTGCATCCTCTCCAGTGTTATCATATCTCTCCCATAATGTGAATTCCAGAACTGCACACAGTACCCTTGCTGTGAGCTAACCAATGTTTTATATAGTTCCAGCAAATCCTCCCTGCTTGTAAACTCTCTGCCAGTGCTGATAAAGGCAAGTAAAACTTGATTGAGTTTTTTGGGGAAATAACAAAGAGGATTGATGAGGGCAGAGCGGTAGATGTGATCTATATGGACTTCAGTAAGGCGTTCAGCAAGGTTCCCCATGGGAGACTGGTTAGCAAGGTTAGATCTCACGGAATACAGGGAGAACTAGCCATTTGGGTACAGAACTGGCTCAAAGGTAGAAGACAGAGGGTGGTGGTGGAGGGTTGCCTTTCAGACTGGAGGCCTGTGACCATTGGAGTGCCACAAGGATCAGTGCTGGGCCCTCTACTTTTTGTCATGAATATAAATGATTTGGATGCGAGCATAAGAGGTACGTTTGCAGATGACACCACAATTAGAGGTGTAGTGGACAGCGAAGAGGTTTGCCTCAGATTAAACAAGATCTTGACCAGATGGGCCAATGGGCTGAGAAGTGGCAGATGGAGTTTAATTCAGATAAATGTGAGGTACTGCATTTTGGGAAAGCAAATCTTAGCAGGACTTATACACTTAATGGTAAGGTCCTAGGGAGTATTGCTGAACAAAGAGACCTTGGAGTGCAGGTTCATAGCTCCTTGAAAGTGGAGTCGCAGATAGATAGGATAGTGAAGAAGGCATTTGGTATGCTTTCCTTTACTGGTCAGAGTATTGAGTACAGGAGTTGAGAAGTCATGTTGCGGCTGTACAGGACATTGGTTAGGCGACTGTTGGAATATTGCGTGCAATTCTGGTCTCCTTCCTATTGGAATGATGTTGTGAAACTTGGAGGATTTGAGCTATAGGGAGAGGCTGAACAAGCTGGGGCTGTTTTCCCTGGAGCATAGGAGACTGAGGGGTGACCTTATAGAGGTTTACAAAATTATGAAGGGCATGGATAGGGTAAACAGGCAAAGTCTTTTCCCTGGGGTCGGGGAGTCCAGAACTAGAGGGCATAGGTTTAGGGTGAGAGGGGAAAGATATAAAAGAGACCTAAGGGGTAATGTTTTCACACTAAGGGTGAGGATGTGGTGGAGGCTCGTACAATTGCAACATTTTAGAGACATTTGGTTGGATATATGAATAGGCAGGGTTTGGAGGGATATGGACCGGGTGCAGGCAGGTGGGACTAGATTGGTTTGGGATATCTGGTCGGCATAGACAAGTTGGACTGAAGGATCTGTTTCCATGCTGTACATGTCTATGACTCTATGACTCTCTATCCCATTTGCTTTCTTAACCACTTTATCTACCTGTTCCGCAACCTTAAAGGACAGTGGACATGCACACCAAGGTCCATCTGAATTCTAGGTGCTCCCCAGGATCCGACCACTCATCATGGATTCCCTTGTATTGTTTAGCCTGCTCAAGTGCATCACCTCACAGTTAACTGGATTAAATTTCGTTTGCTACTGATCAGCCCATCTGACCAACCCACCTATATCCTCCTGTAATCTAAAGCTATACTCCTCACTATTTACCACTTCATCAATTTTTGTATCATCTGCAAACTTACTGATCAGTGGGGCAGCACGGTGGTTAGCGCTGCTGCCTTACAGCACCAGAGACCTGGGTTCAATTCTGGCCTCAAGCAACTGTCTGTGTGGATTTTTCACATTCTCCTCGTGTCTGCGTGGGTTTCCTCCTGGTGCTCCGGTTTCCTCCCACAGTCCAAAAATGTGCAGATCAGGTAAATTGGCCATGCTAAATTGCCCGTAGTGTTAGGTGTAGGGGAATGGGTCTGAGTGGGTTGCTCTTCGGAGGGTCGGTGTGGATTTGTTGGGCCGAAGGGCTGTTTCTACACTGTAAGTAATCTAATCTAAAAAAACCCCTCCGACATTCAAACGTAAATAATTTATGTATACCACTAAGTGCAAGTGCCCCTGACTGATTCCTGCGGAACTCTTCTAGTCACAAAAACACACCTCAATATTACTCTCTGCTTTCTGCTATTCAGTCAATTCTGAACACAATTTGCCATGTGTCCTTGGACTCCATAGGCTCTCAGTATTCCATGCAGAACTTATCAACAGCCTTGCTGAGATCTAAGTAGATTACATTGAATGCCTTGTCCTCATCTACACACCTGGTCACCTCTTTGAAAGTTCAATCATGTTGGCCAAACATGACTTCCCCCTAACAAAACCATGCTGACTGTTCTTGATTAATCCTTGCCTGTCTAAATGCAGATTAATTCTGTCCCTAAGAATTGCATTTAATAGCTTCTCCACTGCCGACACGAGACTGACTGGCCTGTCATTTCCTTGAATAATGGTACCACGTTATTGTATTTTTTGGCTGTTCTCCAGTCCTCTGGTATCTTTGTTGTGACTAGGGACAAATTGAAAATTGGTGGCACGGTGGTTCAGTGGTTAGCACTGTTGCCTCACAACACCAGGTCCCAGGTTCAATTCCAGCCTCGAGCAACTATCTGTGTGTAGTTTGCACATTCTCCCTGTGTCTGCGTGGGTTTCCTCCCACAGTCCAAAGATATGCAGCTCAGGTGAATTGGTCATACTAAATTACCCATAGTGTTAGGTGCATTAGTCAGAGGGAAATGGGACTGGGTGGGTTACTCTTTAGAGGGTTGGTGTGGACTTGTTGGGCCGAAGGGCCTGTTTCCACACTGTAGGGAATCTAATCTACTGTCAGTGCCCTTACTATTTCCTTCCTTGTCTCATACAACAGCCTGGGGCACATTTCATCCAGCCATGGTGATTTTTCTACATTTAAACCTGCTAGAACAACTCACAACCTCCTTTCTATGTATGTCATTGTCCTTCTCCCTGACTTGTGTACCTGCATGTGCCTGTCACTGTTGAGCACCAGCACAAAATATTCATTTAGAATCTTACTTTTGTCCTCTGATGCCACATACAAATTGCTACCATGATCCTTACTTTTTCCTGATAATGTACTTGGAAAGTTACTGAGGATCTTCCTTTACTATTCTTTCATGCTCCTTTGGTCTAGTAGTATTATCCCTAGACTGTCAATCCAGAGATTCAGGCAATGTTCTAGGGACCCAATTCAATTCCTGCCGTGGCAAACAGTGGAATTTGAATGAATTTTTAAAAAAAATCTGGAGTTAAGAGTCCATGAATCCATTATCAAAAAAAACCTATCTGGTTCACTAATGTGAAACTGCTATCCTTACCTGGTCTAGCCTACATGTGACTCCAGACTCACAGCAACATGGTTAATTTTTGCCTGCCCTCTGGACATTTAGGGATGGGCAATAAATGCTGATCTAACCAGTGACGCCTACATCCATGAATGAATTTTAAAAAAACACTTCACCTTTATTGGAACATGTTGGCCCTGTACTATCCCTATTTCCTTCTTAAATCCCACTGCACTAACTCAGACTCACTGCACAATGCGCCTTTAACAAAGGCCAGGACAAGATCATAATTTTTAACCACACAAGAAAAATAAGCAAGGATATGGAAGTCTCGAAAAATCATGGGTGATCCTATTGCACATTTTTTCCAGATGGCATTGTGGCACTAATTGGTTGGTTTGAGAATGCCAGTTGTATGAATGATATTGAAAACAGGTGACATAGTGATGTGAAATCCTGGCATGCCAACAACTCTACTTGAACAGATTGCCCCATACTGCTGAGCTCAGACAGTGAGACGGCTGCACCGAGCAGAGTCAGCTTCATTGCAGCAATAGAGGCCAGAGGTTGAGATAAAGAATCACTGCTGAGCCATTCTGCACACAGACACCCTGAGCAGCTGGCTGAGAATCGGATAATTGCATGTCTGTGAGTCCTCTGGCACTTTCTATCTGATGACCCACCATTGTCCAGGAAGGAAAAACAAATATTAAACAACTCACTACAGTATACTGACTTCACACTTTAAAACCCCAAATCCATAAGAAAATTGTTGTAAAATTATATCTTTTTTAAGGGGCAATATGTTAAAAGAAATGATAGCACTTCTGAATTGTACCACATCAAGGTCTGATGCAGTAGTAACTGCCAGTTGTTTCCATTGAAACTGGAGGAATGCAGCATTTGGCAAGAAACTCACAGTCTGGAGGTAATGAAACGTAAATTCTAATCAGTTCACCAAGTTAAACTATTGGGATCACTCAGGACAAACCAGACCAATTGATTGGCACTCATCCAGGTTCCTATACATTGAGCTGGGATTGTATGGACCCCCTAAACTGGCTGTGTTTTCAGCAGGGGGCATTTAGAATAAGTGGTGGATAAAGAATACAGACAAGGTAAACAAACTCTGAAGATCAAAGACTAGACCATAATATGGAAATCTCATTTTTTTCTCAGTTTGTTTCATTTTTGCAATTATGAAATGTCGGTATCTAGAATATGACATTAGCCTGCTCAGTTTGTTAGCTTTTTTTAATAGATGTTTTTATTGAAGATTTAACATATTTTTACAAGTTTACAAATAAAAAAAACCCAAGTATAAACATTGATATACAATAAATCTTAAATAAATAATAACCAAAATTTATCAAACAAAAAAAAGATACTGAGAGAAAAAAAACAAAACTCAACTAATACTAATCTAACCTACAACTAACCAGAGTGTATAATTAAGTCTCTTACATTATTCAAAGGAGAGAGAAAAAAACCGATGGGTAACACAGAAATTGAGTAGTGAGATACATGCTCAGAATGTATTAACATCAACTCGTAACAAAACCCGTATTCGTGCGGGATTCCTCTCCCAAGGGGCCCCGGACCAGCCAGGTTCGCCATCTCAGTTAAATAAAAGCCCTTGTTAGGATAGCCGAAATATCTGTATTTATATAATTCAAGAAGGGCTGCCATATTTTATGGAATAATGCGGTCTTTTGGTGCACCATATTTGTAAGGAAGTCAATGGGAATACATTCCATGATTAATCTGTACCAATTCGAAAGTCCAGGGGGTCCCTCAGCCACCCAGTTTACCAAAATATTTTTCCTTGCACAGAAAGAGAGAATAGAAAATAATCTCTCCACTTGCATATCCAGGGAGGGTAAGTTTGAAAAGCCCAAAAGGAGAGATACAGGGTCCACTCTAATTTCCGTTGCGAAGATTTCTGTCAGAGCACTTGCTACTTTAGTCCAATATCTACGGATCTTATGACAGGTCCATAAGCAATGTGCAAGTGTGTCCACCTCTATTTTACATTTGGGACACATTGGAGATACTCCTGCCTTAAATTTTGCCAATCGGTCCGGTGCTATATGGGCCCTATGAAGTATCGTCGACTGAATGGCCTGAGTTCTGTTGCAGATGGTGATTCTTCTGGCATTTTCCCAAATGTCATTCCATGTTTCTATAGAGATTTCCAGTCCCAAATCCTGATCCCATGTTTTAAGCAGATTGTCCATATCTTCCTATACTTCATCATGTAATAAATGATAAATAGTACTGACGGAAGATACCCCCATTAGCCATAGCACTCTACATTCTCTATCTGATTTATAAAGACTATCTAATAATGTAGTCTTCTTCTGTATGTAGTCTCGAATTTGGAAGTATCAAAAGAGGTCTCCATTAGATAATCCAAATTTCTGACGCAGCAGTTTAAAAGA
The DNA here is from genome assembly GCF_020745735.1 of Hemiscyllium ocellatum. Classification (NCBI taxonomy): domain Eukaryota; kingdom Metazoa; phylum Chordata; class Chondrichthyes; order Orectolobiformes; family Hemiscylliidae; genus Hemiscyllium; species Hemiscyllium ocellatum. The sequence continues at coordinate 58,776,574 of NC_083412.1, read as the reverse complement.
CATCAGGACCCCTTCCTTAAACAGATCCCCTAAACAGGAGATACCCCCTGGATCTCCAGAGTTTAAAAGTGGCATCTGTAAGCCCCAGTTGAAATCCCCATGCTCCCACTATCAGAGCAGAGGGAGATGTTTTATGCGAGTTGCCCTCATTATGCCGCATTATATTCCAAGCTTTAATTGTGTTTAGTATTATAGGGTTTTTACAGTGATCCGTAATGATTTTCCTCTTGTCTGAAAATAAAAGGTTAATACATGGGCATTTTACTTGAGAAGTCTCGATGTCCAGCCAGATTGATTGCGGGTCAGACCAGACCCAATCAGCTATGTAACTTAATAGGGAACTTAACTGATACTTCCTAAAATCTGGGAAATCCAGTCCTCCCCTTGCCTATGGAAGCTGTAGCTTCTTCAGCTTAATGAGGGGCCATCTATGATTCCCAAGCCATAGGTAAGTACCCAACCAGCTATACAATGTACGTAGTGCCAGCCTCGGCAGAGTCACCGGAAGTATTCTCATAGGGTATAGGAGGCGGGGCAGGACATTCATTTTAATTAGTGCTATTCTACCCAGCCAGGAAATTGGAAGGTCTCCCCATCGCTGGAGGTCCTGCCTTATCCTTTCCAGTAAATGCACAAAGTTAGCCTTGTATAATTGACCAAATACTGGGGTAATAAAAATGCCTAAATATAAAAAACCCTCCAGGGACCACCGAAAGGGAAAGTGGGATCCGTCCAATAAGTGGGATATACTAACAAGGCCACCCATTTGCAAAGCCTCCAATTTTGAAAAATTAATTTTATACCCTGAAAATACACTCAATGTATTAATAACTTGGATTAAGTGAGGCGTGGACATCAAAGGATTACTGAGAAATAGAAGAACATCATCTGCATAAAGGATAATTTTATGTTTACCTGTACCAATCCTTGGGGCCGTTATGTTAGGGTCAGCACGTATAGCTTCTGCTAGTGGCTCGATTATTAGCGTAAATAGCAATGGCAAGAGAGGACATCCCTGACGGCAGCCCCTATCCACATTGAAGCTATCCGAGCCTAATCCATTGGTAATCACAACTGCTTTGGGATCACTATACAGTGTTGAGAACCATTTGGTAAATACCTTTCCAACGCCAAACCTTTCCAATGTGTAAAACAAATATGACCATTCAACCCTGTGAATGCCTTTTCTGCGTCTAATGAGACTACTACTCCTGGTATCTTTCCCTGATGGCAGGCTTGAATCACATTCAAAATCCTTCTAACATTATTGGATGATCTATGGCCCTTAATAAACCCCGTCTGATCCTCCTTTATGATACGTGGCAATGCCCTTTCTAGCCTCAATGCTAACGTTTTAGAGAGGATTTTAAAATCTACATTTAGCAAGGATATTGGTCTGTATGATGCGCAATCTTCTGGGTCCTTTCCTTTTTTGAGGATAAGAGAGATATTTGCCTCTTTCAGCGAAGGTGGGAGACAGCCCTGACTGTATGAATAGTTGTACATGTCCATAGGTGGACCAGCCAATATTCCTGTAAATTCTTTACAGAATTCAGCTTGGAAGCCATCTTGGCCAGGTGCCTTACCGCTCTGAAGTTGCCTGATTGCGTCAAGTATTTCGTGGATTGTTAGGGGAACATTCAAGACCGATACCTGTTCTGGAGTTAGGTCCGGAAAGGTCAGGTTTTTAAAAAATGGCTGCATCCTCCTAGTCCTGTCTTCGCAATCCTGCGATTTATATAAATCAGAATAAAATTTTCTAAAGATTGCATTCATCCTTTTATGATCATGAGTCATAATACCCATACTTTCTTTGAGAGATGTGATAGTTTGAGGGGCCTTTTATTCCTTGCGAGAAATGCTAAGTATCTCCCAGGTTTATCTCCAAATTCATATAACCTTTGTTTTGAAATAATATTTCCCTCTTAGCTGTTTGGGTAAGCGTGGTGTCCTAAAGGCTGTAATCCTTTGTAATTTGATAATAGAAGGTCTGTCAGCATATGCTGTTTCAGCCATTTTTAAGGGAGCTTCGAGCAGACGCTATTGTTCTCCCTTTAATTTTTTCTGGGTTGCTGAGTATGAGATGATCAAACCTCGCGCGTAAGCTTTGATGGTCTCCCACATCATTGATGGGTTGCTAGCCGTACCTGAATTAATTTCTAAAAAAGTTTTCAATTCTTGAGAGAAGTACTTGACAAATTTACTATCTTTCATCAGAAAGGGGTCCATACGCCAATGTCGGGGGGATGTCTCATTGTTCCTCGCCTTGATTTCCATATATACAGCAACGTGATCGGAAATTGCTATACTGCCTATTTTACAGGATGATATGGAATTTTAAAAAATCGAGGGGGCAAAAAACATCGATTCTGGTATGGCATTTATGTGGATTGGAGTAAAAAGAAAAATCTCTGCCCATACATCTACTAGTTCTAATTCTTTGTTCAAATCCACTAATTGTCTAGATCTGGGGGATACTCCTGCAGTACTCTTGGGAATCCTATCTATTTCCGGATCCATAATACAATTAAAATCTCCCCCTATAATTGTATGATGAGCACCGAGAGCCATCAATTTTGAGAAGGCTTCAGTTATAAATTTAAAAGGATGTGCCGGGCAATACAAATTTAAGATCCCATATTCCTCTCCATTTATAAGGGCTTTAATCAGAATATATCATCCAGATTCATCTTTTATCTGATTTAGGATTTTGAAAGGGAAATTCTTCCTAATAAGAATAACAACTGCCCTGCTTTTTGAGCTGAAAGAAGAAAAAAGGGCCTGATCAAATCCATCCTGTCATAATTTCAAGTGTTCTTTATCCAATAAGTGTGTCTACTGTAGGAGAGCTATATCAACCCTTTCTTTCTTGAGTTTTGATAATATTTTCTTCCTTTTGACTGGTGAATTACTTCCCTTGACATTCCAGGTGCGCCACTTAACCAACTGATCAACCATGATCGTCCAGGCAAGTCCGAGACCCCTCGGGAGGGGAAACCCTCTTCAGAACATCCCGAGCATAGAACAAAAAAAGGCTCTTTAATACACTAACATCAATACAATAAAAAACTATTTCTAAGTAAAAAAAATATTAAACGTATTTAAATGGAGATTTTCCCCCTTGTTCCCAGAGGGGTATCACTTCCTTTCCAACAGTCCATCCTATCCTCTCCCAACCAATGCCCCACCCTTGACCCAGGCGCTCCTCGATAGGATGAAGAAAATTCAAATATACTACAGCGCTAGAGTTAGCAGTGAGCACTTTACACCCCCCCCTTCCCCACCACACACACACCAACACCTGGATATATTTGGTAATGTTAATACCATGTATAAACATATATAACTATAAAATTACAGCCTCAACAAATAATAATTAAATATAATAATACAAAATAACTGGGGAAAACAACCCTGCTCCTAAAGACAGAAATAAAACAGGATAAGGTAACCACCTTCCCCCACCAACATTAACTAGATGCCCAGGCCTATATATATATAGGGGGGGAGAAAATTGCTAAGTAGAGAACAAATAAATAAATCCTTCTCCCCATCCCCCGAAGATAATATTAAACAGTAAGGTAAACAAAAAGGGATTAATATAAAAAAGGGGGGGGAATGTAAACCAGAGTGGGGGGAGAGCAAAACAACATCAATTAATTCTTACAATTTATCTAAGAGAGTCCAAACATTCCTTGGCCTTTTCTGGCTATCCGAAGTTATAACGGACCCTTCATGGTTAAATGTAGCGTCGCTGGGGAGCGCAAGGAGTACTGAATATTTAAGTCCCTTCAACACTTCTTCGCTTCATCAAATGCCTTCCTCTTTTGGACCAGAGCTGGGAAAAAGTCCTGGAAGAACATAATGCTGGATCCTTTATAAATCATGTTTTGGGGATCTTTCCCAAGATTTCTGGAAGCTTCTAAGAGCATCTGCCCCTTCTTATAGCTCTGCAGCCAGAACATGACCAGGCGGGGGCGCTGGTTTGAGCCGGGCCCACGTATTGCAACCCAGTTGGCCCATTCCACCCTTACCTGGCCTGATCCAGTCTCCAGATTTAAAAGCTGTGGAAGCCACTGTTCGAGAAACGCTGTAAGCTGGCCTTCCTCTTCCTGTTCAGGAAGATTAATTCCTGATTAATAGTCCCTACTTGTTCACTGTGTCTTTATGAATAAGAAAGTTGGTATGAAAATGTGGAAAAAGTTTGCATATAAACATGCATTAACAAGCCAAATATGACCAAAAAAATTCATCCTTAATATAATCCGTGATATTGTTGATAACCCTTGGCATTGCTAACTTGACTCTGAAGTGATGTTGTGGGATCTCTGCTTGATCATGAAAACAAAGAAGCTGTACGTGGTCACAGTAAGTGTATTTGGAAAAGGTTTTTCAGAAGTATACAAAGAGACAATGTAGTGATTTTGTTTTATTGGTTACTGGAAAATGAAGATAGCTCTTACACCTTCTATTAGAACATATAGAAAGATTCCACTTACAATTTGATATCACATCAAGTTTTGTTTCTGACATGCCGAAAACTATCCTTTCTACCTAGCGATTTAAAGTGCTTTTATTGAACAAGATTTTATCCTTCGTGCAAAATTAGGAAATGCTGTTTCCTTCTCTTGATCTAAAAATAATTTCCTGGACTTTTTGGCTCTCTGCAGTTATCCATGGGAGATTCCTGAACAGTTATATCAAAATAAAATACAGGAATGATGGGCAAAAGTGATTGTGAACATTCATATGATTTTGGATGTAAGTTAGCTTGCTGAGTTGGTAGGTTCATTTCCAGACATCACCACAGGAATTTACATCACCACAGGAAATGACATTACCAGCCCAAAGAAACCCAAATATATAAATAGAAAGCAGGAATCATCAGCAGTACTTCGCCCGGAGGCCCACTGATGATGTTACCTAGCAGGGTGATGAAATGTCTGGAAATGAACCTTCCAGCTCAGCGAGCAAACCTACATCCAGAACCTCAACCTGAGCTACAAATCTTCTCAAAACTCACTAATTCATATTATTTTGACGACAGTACCATAAATCCCCTATCAAAGATTACATAGATGTTCCATTCTTTTCTAATACCTATGCACCATGTCGTGAGAAAGTATTATTCCATTAAAAATTGTCCCCTTTGAAGTTTCCAACTTTTAGTAAGTAGACACTAAATCAAGTTCAGCATTTTGACACTGTTCGGACTGTATGTCACAATTCTACCCATCATTTTCAGTTTGGAAAGTGATGATTGATAAGGTCAAATCAATTTTCGCTTCTGTCAGATGAGGTCTTTCCGTTCTTTATATTCACGAAACATCGAATTTGAGCCTGACACTTGAGAATTGTGATCTCAACAGTTTCTGATATTTCAGCATTTAGTGTCACCTTTGGTATGGGAAGAACTTTATCTCACCACAAAAAGTGTGGCATCAAGAGGTAGTACTAAAGTCGGTGGGAATCAGGGTGAAAACTCTCTGCTGGTCGGAGTCATACGGTACATAAGAGCATGGTTGTGGCTGTTGGAGGTCAATGTTCTCAGCTCCTGGATATCTCTGCAGAAGTTCCTCAGAGTAGTATCCTAGGCATAATCGTCTTCAACTCTTCATCAATGACCTTCCCTCCAATATAATGTCAGAAGTAATGTTCACAGGTGATCGCACATTGTTCAGTACCATTCTCAATTCCTCATACTGTAGCACTGCATGCCAAGTACCACAGCATCTGTGCAATATCAGCTTGGACTAACAAGTGGCAAGCAACATTCATATGACATTGCCAGGCAATGACCATCTCAAATAAAAGAATCTAACCATTGCCCCTTGACATTCAAAGGCATCAGCATCACTGAATCCAACCAGGATTAGCATTCTAGTGCTTCATATTGACTAGAAACTGATCTGAGATTAGAGTGGTGCTGGAAAAGCACAGAAGGTCAGGCAGCATCCGACAATCAGGAAAACTGACATTTCGGAAGCCCTTCCTGATGAAGGGCTTTTGCCCAAAATATCAATTTTTCTGCTCCTCGGATGCTGCCTGACCTGCTATGCTTTTCCAGCACCACTCTAATCTTGACTCTAATCTCCAGCAGCTGCAGTACTCACTTTTGCCTAGAAACTGATTTGGACTAGTCAGATAAGTAAAATGATTAGCGCAGGTCAGAGGCCAAGAATTTTGCAGTGAGTATCTCACCTGAAGCCTGTTCATTCCCTGCAAAGCACAAGTCAGGGAAGTGATGGAACAATCCTCACAAGCTTGATTGAGTGCTCCAACAGCACTCAAAAAGCCATCCAAGTCAAAGCAGCCTACTCGATTCATTTACTCCACCACTAACACTCAATAGCAGCAATGTGAACCATCTATAGGATTCACTGCAAAAGGTCACCAAGGCTCCTTAGATAGCACTTTCCAAACCCACAATCAATTCCTTCTAGAAAGCCAAGGTCATAGATTCCCTACAGTGTGGAAGCGGAATATTCAGTCCATCAATGTGCAAACTCCACACAGTCACCCAGGACTAGGATCCTGGTGTTGTGAAGCAGCAGTGCTAACCACTGAGCCACCATGCTATCGACAGATACATGTGAACACCATCATCTGCAAATTCCCTTCTAAACCATTCACCATCCAGAATGGGAACTATATCATCATTCCTTCAGTGTCTATGGGTCAAATTCCTGGAACTCCTGCCCTAAAGGCAATTTGGATCTATTTATACCAAAGGGCCCAACTTCTTCATCATAATCTCACTTGCACTTGTTACTGAGTACTCATGCCTGGACCAATGGAGTGCACGTCTATGTGCATATCCAACCGACTCTGAGATTGCTGGATCCGGGTCTTCATAGCATTCACTAACCGGTTCATGGAGACAGTCAGATGCACACATGCATAAGGCAACATGATATAGAGAGCATTGGAACACTCCTCCAATATTTCCTGAGGCATAGAGCCATAGAGATCTACAACAGAGAAAAGTCCGTTGGGCCCATTGAATCTACACCAGTCAACAAGAACAATCTACTATTCTAATCTCATTTTCCAGCACCTTGTTCCATAACCTTGTATGCCTTACCTTTGCAAGTGCACATCTAAACAATTCTTAAATGTTATGAGAGTTTCTGCCTCTACCACCTTATAGGCAGTGAGTTCCAGATTCTCACCATCTTCTTTCCCTCGCATCTCCTTGAAACCTCTGCCCTTTATGTCCCCTGGACATTGATCCCTCCATCAAGGGGAAAAGTTCCTTGCTGTCATTCTATCCATACCCCACATAATTTTGTACATCTCAATCATGCCCCCCTCTCAACATCCTCTGCTCTATGGAAAACAAACGTGGTCTTGCCAATTTGTCTTCACAACCGAAACTCTCCAGCCCAGAAAATGTCCTGGTATACCTCCTCTGCACCTTCTCCAGGCAATTACATCCCTCCTATAATGTCAATTTCAGAACTGTACATAATGCTCTTGCTGTGACCTAACCAATGTTTTTTACAGTTCCAGCGTAGCTCCTCTGCTCTTAAGCACTATGCTGTAACTAATAACAGCAAGTATACCATATGCTGACTTAACCTTATTGTGGGTCTTTTTTCTCCTAGACTGAGACAAAGGCAGGGATTGAGGGAGACAAAGTCGAAGAGTGTGGTGCTGGAAAAGCACAGCCGGTCAGGCAGTATCCAAGGAGCAGGAGAGTTGATGCTTCGGGCATCCGATTTCTGATGAAGGGCATCTGCAGTCCTCACTTTCCCTGCAACTCTTCTCACAGTCAAACTGTGAAGGTGAGTTTCTGGCTGGCAGTGATTGACCCGGTGTACAGTTGTGCATTAAATATGCTGGCGGAGGAAATCCCAGCAATCCCAGCAGTGGTAAGTACCTTCCTGATGGTGAGCACAACATAGTGTGAGTGCGATGCTATTGAGGCACGGTGTAAACTTAAGTAGGGAAACAGCGGAGAATGGTGTGAAATAACTCACAAGAACTCAAAGAGAGAAATCCTCAATGGAATTCGACATTCTGAAATTGACATGCAGATGCTTTCTCGTAACATTCAGCCCAAAAACTGAAAGCCCTGCAATGTGTTAAATTTAAAGCACATTGGTCCAGTAATAATTAAATTCATAGAAAAAGGATAAATCACTCTGTCCTAGGTGGTGTCCTGAATGTGAAGCTATTCTGTACATGAGCAAACTGCTGGCACCGTTCCTGGAACAGTTGGAGCTGTAGCTGAGGATCACTTATGCTTCAAGTGAGGCAAATACGAACAAATCTTCACCAGGAGTCCTCCATGACCTCTGATGGGGTTTCAGCTCACGTACTTTGCTGAGATGAGGTGCAAAGAAGGAAAGAGAACAGAGGCTGCTGACTCTTGGGCAGATCTTGAATTATTTCTCATTTGGTTCAAAAATGCGATCATATCTTTTCCCTCTGTGTGACCTCTCTCAAAAGGTTCTCCAGAAGGTATTGCAGATTCAAATTTCCCTGTTCCTTGCAGGGGTAAGATTGATTCTGTTATTCCTGGTGCCTTTTCCTTAGCAAGCATCCTTCATTTCACGTTGTGCCTGTATGAGTCCACATAGTCTTTTAAAAAGTAATCAGTGCATTACATCTTACAAAAAAAATCATTGCATTAAGGGTTTAACTTCCAAGATGGTGGTGGAGTAGGATTCCTGAAAGTAGTCCTTTCTTTCCTTCTCTTTTTGCTTTTTTTTTCTTTTTACTTCCTGTCCACAAGCAGCATTGGAGATGATTGCGTAAAAAACTAGAGTGAACTCCTCACCTTTGCATGGACTCAAATTCTCAGCCTCAGTGTGGACTCAATTCGAGTTGGACCACTGTGAGAGATGCCTACCACTCCATCCCCCGCTCTTAATTCGGGAACTCCAACCACAATAGCTCAAGCAGCAGACCCCCCTCACAGATAGAGGTCCAGTGCTGGTCAGTGGAGGCAGAGGATCAACTCCAGTGCTTTCTGGAATCAGCTGATTGGGCCATGATCAAACAGGCCGCAGGTACCTTGGACGAGTACACCACCACCGTCACAGACTTTATCGGCACGTGTGTGGAGGACTGCATACTGAGGAAGTCAATCCGGCTGTTCCCCAACAGGAAACCCTGGATGAATCAGGACATACAGAACCTGCTAAAACCCAGGCATGAGGCCTTCAGGTCAGGAGACCCACTCAAATATAAGGAATCCACATATGACCTTCGCAGAGCCATTAAGCCAGCCAAGGGCCAATACCGATCCAAACTAGAGACCCAGACACACACCCGGCAACTATGGCAAGGACTGAATGACATCACAGGTTCTAAAAAGAGACAGTGCAAGATAGCAGACCTCCCAGATCATCTCAATGCTTTCTATGCTCGCTTTGAGCAGAATTTCAGTGGAGAGGTAACACTATTGTGACCAGGCCTGACAAACCTACCCCAACAGTCACTGCATCAGCGGTCAGATCAGTTTTCCTTTGTGTGAATCCAAGGAAAACGATAGGACCAGATGGAGTACCAGGCTGTGCATTCAGAGCATGCGCAGATCAACTGGCAGAGATCTTCTCGGACATCATCAACCTCTGTCTGCAGCAGGGCACTGTCCCTGCCTGTTTCAAGAGGGCCAACATCATCCCTGTGCCTAAGAAGACTCATTCAGCATGTCTCAATAACTACCACCCAGTGGCCCTAACTTCGATGGTTATGAAGTGCTTTGAAAGGCTGGTCATGGCATTAATCAACTCCAGGCTCTCCACTACTCTTGACCCACTCCAATTTGCCTATCGGACCAACAGATCCACGTCAGATACCATTTCACTTGCCCTTCACTCCTCCCCAGAACATCTTGACACCAAGAACAGCTACATAAGAATCCTACTCACTGACTACAGTTCAGCCTTCAACACTATTATCCCCTTGAGACTGATTACTAAACTTAGTGATCTCCGACTAAGCCCCACTCTCTACAACTGGATCCTCATTTCCTGACCCACAGGCCACAATCAGTGAAGATTGGGGACAATATTTCATCCTCACTAACACTCAACACTGGAGTCTCCAAGGAGTGCATACTCAGCCCCTACTGTGGTCACTATATACCCATGACTATGTCGCCAAATACAAGACTAGTGCCATTTACAAGTTCGCCGATGACACTACCATAGTCGGTTGAGTCTCAGATGGCAACGCAACAGACTAGAGACAGGAGATGGAAGACCTGGAAAAATGATGCACTGAGAACAACCTAGCTCTTGTTGGGGAGAATCTGCTATCGGGGTACCTACATTGGGGCTAGGGAGGGGAGCACCATTATTAAAGCAGACACTGTCAGATACCAGCTAAAACACAGCCATGTAAAGTAAACCCAGCCACTGCAGGACTGTCTGCCTGGGGCCACATTCCTGGGGGATTAGAACATGTCCGTCAGTTTCAGATCATCCTGTTACACTCTCATTGTTAATAAAGGAAACCGGTAACTATCAGATAGTGTAAATCGCACCGATACTACACTTGATTGATAAAGTACTTGCTAATGCCTCTGCTGACGTCAAACTCATTTGGGTCCTATGTTAAATGATAATATCTGTATATTCAACTATGGAGAACTATTGTGAACGCCCAGACAGCCAGACGCATGGCAATGAGGAAACCCTTCCAACAATAAACTTTTAATTTACAAGATCGGAAACTGCCGAACCCAGGATGTCTATCCATTGTTCGGCACAGCAGGAGTGGGACAGGTATCTCGGGGCAGCCAATAGAGACACTAATCCCTTCACAGATAGGTGAACCGACCAATGAAAGAGCCGAACAAGGGGAACCTGACCGGGAACTCAAGGAAGCGCGAAGTAAAACTGCACCAGATCCGAAGGGAGAGAGGGAACGCCTTCTCCAACGAATTGCATGCTTTTGAATTCGTTGTACAGTTTGCCAGTCTTGATTCTGTAATAAACGGTGTTTTTGCTCCAAACTCTAGCCGGTTTGATCTCTCCTTCCAACGAACACGTGGAGACGAGACCATACGGTTTCCGTCTCAACAGATGGTGAGCCTGAACGTGGGAAGGGAAAGAGACGACCGCAAGTTGGCCACGTTGGCGGATCGGAGGGCAGACAAACTTTCGGCCGAACTTTTAAAAGGTGAGGAAGCGCCTGTTAAAGCAAAGACTTCCAGTAGGTAAATTTTTTTAGTTAGTCAGTCTTTGTCTGCTCCCTGATCCTCACCAACACAAACAGTACTTTTAAATCAGTTTGGCAGCAACATTGCAGAATCCATACTGGTAAGCTATTTTCTCACTTCTCCACTAATACCTGCCTGTTTTCACGGTACTGAAGTGACTAATTGATCCATGGCTAGCCTTAAGTTAATGCAGTTTTTGAGTTGAGTTAATACGTGAATTTTGGATCCTGTACGAGGTTTTTGAGTTGATTTAATGCGTGGATTTCGGATCCTGGATGAAGTTTTTGAGTTAAGTTAATACGTGAATTTTGGATCCTGGATGAAGTTTTTGAGTTGAGTTAATGCGTTTTGGATCCTAGACGCAGTTTTTGAGTTGAGTTAATACGTGAATTTTGGATCCTGGATGAAGTTTTTGAGTTGAGTTAATAGGTGAATTTTGGATCCTAGACGCAGTTTTTGAGTTGAGTTAATACGTGAATTTTGGATCCTGGATGAAGTTTTTGAGTTGAGTTATTACGTGAATTTTGGATCCTGGATGAAGTTTTTGTGTTGAGTTATTACGTGAATTTTGGATCCTAGACGCAGTTTTTGAGTTGAGTTAATATGTGAATTTTGGATCCTGGATGAAGTTTTTGAGTTGAGTTAATAGGTGAATTTTGGATCCTAGACGCAGTTTTTGAGTTGAGTTAATACGTGAATTTTGGATCCTGGATGAAGTTTTTGAGTTGAGTTATTACGTGAATTTTGGATCCTGGATGAAGTTTTTGAGTTGAGTTAATACGTGAATTTTGGATCCTGGACGAGCTTTTTGAGTTGAGTTAATGCGTGGATTTCGGATCCTGGATGAAGTTTTTGAGTTGAGTTAATACGTGAATTTTGGATCCTGAACGCAGTTTTTGAGTTGAGTTAAAGTGTGTTCTTCCCGGAGGTCATAAGTGGTTCCGGCAGCCCAATTTTCAGAGGTGACAAAGTGCTCTGACGGGCAATTTTCAGAGGTGACGAGGTGCTCTGACGGCCAATTTTCGAAGGTAACAAGGTGCCCTGATGGACTGTCTTCAGAGGTAACGAAGGCTCTGACACGGGAGACGTCCAGTACTGCAGTAATTTTCTTCTGAATGGGGGATTTTGTCGGGCCCGACGCGCTAGTGGGGAAAAAACTCTGGGTCTGAGTTAAGGTACAGCGTGGCTTACGGAGCCTGGACGCTTTTTGAAATTAATTAATACAGCGCTGACCGCACTTGACTGATTGGATCCTTTCTCTTTTTACTAAGCACTTTAACTCTGACAACTATCGATAGACACACTCGCTGCTAGCATCCTAAGGGGACAGAAGTAGACGGGAACGGGGATACAGAGTCACCGATGGTATGAGTGGGATGAGCTGGGTGCAGACAAGCAGTGTGCGAGGGGCCGGTCCAGTGTGAGAGAGAGCGAGTGCTGTGAATTTAACGGATGTTGAGAACGGCAGGGAAGCAGATACGGGATAGATTACAAGAGGTACGGATAGGGATAAGAAACTTACTTTCAGGATTGGGATTGCTGACTCGCGACAGCAGCGGAGGTGCGAGTAGCAGCAGACCTGTACCAGCAGCCTGTGTGAAAAAGAGAGAGAGCGTGGACAGTGGCACAGCGAGCAGGAGCTGTTTTACTGCTATTTGACTGTGTAAGTTTGTTCCTTGGATTTTACGATTCGGGACTGTTTTAAATGTGGTTTTCTACAATCTTACAATAACTTCTTTTAAGGTTGATAACTTCTGCCCTCCCACAAGTAAAGGCTGCCTTACTATCGAATCTAACTTATCTCTTATCCTTACGTAACAGCAATATATTGAGGACATTTCAAGTTTCATTTTTGACAGTAGCTTGTGGTAAGAACGGCACAGAAATAGGGACGGGGTGAAACAGAGTAGGAGAAAGGAAGAGGGACAGAGGGAAAGATAGGTATAGGGAGTGACGGGAAAGGCATAATGGAGAATGCAGATTTTGGATCGGAGAGATTGCGCCGTCCCAGAACGGTACGTTCCGAGGTGCCCTGTTGGCGACTCAGCCTTGGCGGCACTGTGACCCTAACAGGTCACCTACTATTGCACAACGTAACCCTCAGAGCTGAACATCCCAGGCTGCCCTGGGGGGGGCTCTCGCCTTGCCCCGACAGGGCAGGCCGTGATCGCTCCGACATGCCTGCCCGCGGTCAACCAACACGGCCGCCCACAGGGACACCAAGGGGGTAAAGGGGAGGTCAATTAGCCGGGCGTTGTTGGAAGTGTAGAGAAATCGGGCATTTTGCTTACAGCTGCGATAAGGAGGGAGGGAAATTGTGCTGGATTTGCAAGGAAACAGGGCATTTTGCCCGCGACTGCGTCAAGGAGATGGGAGTTCAATGCAGGGATTGTAATGGCATCGGACATTTTGTCTGTAACTGCTCAGAGACCGGGGGGCACGGGATCGGACCAGACACCCGACTGGTCGAACGAAACGAGGTAAACCCTGCAATTGCTGGGCTTGCAGTGGGCAGCAAGAAACAGCATGTAGGGCAAAGAGGAACGGGGATACGGAGAACCAAGGAGTAGCATTGGTTACAGGTTTTGAGCAACAGGGGCTGTACCGACAGTCTCCACAGTCAGGATGCTGCTATTGTGAAAGGCTAAGGGATTTCAGTCGGGAATGCCCTGATAAATGAAGGGAGAGCCGTTCCGGTTGTGATGTTGGAATTATATCACTGGGTGGGAAGTTGTTTATTAATTATTAAGTTAATATGAATCATGCTTCTAATTACATCTTTTTCGACAGGTTGTAATCTACTTTTTATTACAAAACAGCAAGTAACAACATGTTTTCGTACATGCCGATTTGGTCCGGGATTATAGAAGCCGGTTTTAGGCTACGATTTTACTGAAATTGTGTGAGTCATTGGTCGAACTGCGGTGTGTGTGTGTGTTTCTATTGGACGAGGGACTCCCATTCAGCATTGGAGGGTTCTGATTGGCTAGGGATTCCCATTGACATTGCTGCACGGAGGGGACACGGAAAAGTCTGGTAGGATGGAAAAGAAGGAAGTTTACGTGTTCATACCCCGCATGGCAGCGCTGGAGGTGATCTGAGGTCACCCTTTCGGGGATAACCTGCCCTGAGAAGGGGGAAATGTTGTAGAGGCAGCAGGAGGGGTTCTTTTTTTTATTTTTACAGATGGATCAACTACTCTGGTGGCTAATAGCATGGATACGCCTGGGAACGGTTAAAGGGACTCTTCGAAACATGAAGGGGCATGTGGTGTATGGGTGCTCCGGTTGCCAGGCACCCACGGTACCAACTACCCAGAGGACACCTACAGCGTCTGGACAGGTTGTATATTCTCATAAGGGATGGTGTCCGGGGTGGTTGGGGTCAAACCCTACCAGATACTCCCGTCACCCAAATTTAAATTACGGGGAAGCCTCTATCACATTCAATAATATCAAACTCTTTACTGGCCGGGTTAGGGTGACAGAGGAAGATGGTGTGCCATGAACGCATGGTCAATTCCTTTTAAAGACATAATGAGAGTTCTCTTGCACGAAAGGACGAGCGCACTCTTACTGGATGCATTCGACGTTCCAGATGAGCACAGACCTCACATCCAGAAGTACTGACTGGAGAATTTGAGGACTGCCTCCCATCCGCTCTGGCCTCCCAGACTTACCGCCCCCACAGACCCCTATCACGTCTCCTTATATTATGGTATTCAACACAATACTTTTTTTTTCCCCATAGTGGTCAGATGGTTCCTCACTGTCCCCACCAAAATGTCACCCTGGGGATAGGGGGACTCCTTTTCACTGCATTCCTAAAGCCCCATCTCACTGGTTTAAAGGTAATGTGGTTTCATTACTTTTCAACCGGACCCCCATCTGGTGAGCTCCACCAGGAGACGTCGCTGCCACCAACTCCAACAACACGACAGCCTGTGTGTGACCTCCTACAAACGGACAGGGACACATCCAATACGTGCTGTAATGCGACGTCCGCTCATGAGCCATGATACCAGGTTTCTTGCTTACGGCTGGATGCGATAAGGGCTGGCGAGTGGGGATCTCCCAATTCTTTTCTTCATTGCTATAGCACCACCTTTGCATAAGCTCGCGGTTCGGGCGTAGTAAATCCTATCTCACTGGTGCATGTCAGCTCCCTCAATGACTTTCTTTCAAATTCGTCTGATCCTGTTGTACTCATGACTAACTTTTCATCTTCATGTACGATAAATGCAACCTGGTTGTCCAAAGAGCCCCCACCTATTTATTTTGCCCGTTTAAATTGGGGATATGTGAATTGATCCTTCCATAACAGCGGGTGGGTGAGATGTACTGTGCGCCCTGGCAATCGAAACACTGCTGTTCTCGCAAGCGGCCCTTGCGGACTGTCCAATATTCCTGACTGGCCTCAGCCACTCTCGGAGGCCACTGACCATGCTACTGAGCTGCCCACACCTGTCCTTGGGGTGGTGAAACGGATGTCGGCGTCGATTACTCAATGCAGCACGACTGGTTAGCCAATGACGGGTAAGATCCCTCGGGCGAGGGACAACCTAAGACAGGCACAGTCGTGCATTGACATCGGAACGGGTGGCCTCCGTTCGTCTCCATTTGATGAGATTTCTGCCTGCTTGCATCCGTGTCGGACGGTTGGACAGCACTGCTGCTCTCTGGAGCATACTGATCTACTGGACCACCGGGGCACAGTACAGTTTCACACTGGGTTTCAGATCTCTAGCGGGTACCTAACTGCTGGTACCAGGCTGTTCCTACTCCCTTTCCAAACTTACAACACCTATTTACATTTGCCGGCTCTTTGGACTACAGACTTGCGTTTACTAAATGACTTACTCATTCTAACGCGCTCGCGTACATTTCGCCAGCTCTGAATGACTTATTGCAATGCTTGTCTAATCCTGTGCTTTTCGTTATTTCTGCAGACACTGCCTCAATTACTTCAACTATTAGTTTAGCTTAGCATGCAGCTGTGACTATCTATTGCTTAACTGTGTAGCGGCGCGTTTTTCAGGGCACCCTTCATCCCCATATGACTGTCTCCTTACAACCGGTGAGTCTGGTCAATACAACACCGGACACCGGTCGCCTCGTGGGGTTGCGTTCCTTACGGGATAAGGGGGTGTGGCCTCTTTCGAGGCCAAGGGAGGGAATGTTGGGGAGAATCTGCTATTGGGGTACCTACATTGGGGCTAGGGAGGGGAGCACCATTATTAAAGCAGACACTGTCAGATACCAGCTAAAACACAGCCATGTAAAGTAAACCCAGCCACTGCAGGACTGTCTGCCTGGGGCCACATTCCTGGGGGATTAGAACATGTCCGTCAGTTTCAGATCATCCTGTTACACTCTCATTGTTAATAAAGGAAACCGGTAACTATCAGATAGTGTAAATCGCACCGATACTACACTTGATTGATAAAGTACTTGCTAATGCCTCTGCTGACGTCAAACTCATTTGGGTCCTATGTTAAATGATAATATCTGTATATTCAACTATGGAGAACTATTGTGAACGCCCAGACAGCCAGACGCATGGCAATGAGGAAACCCTTCCAACAATAAACTTTTAATTTACAAGATCGGAAACTGCCGAACCCAGGATGTCTATCCATTGTTCGGCACAGCAGGAGTGGGACAGGTATCTCGGGGCAGCCAATAGAGACACTAATCCCTTCACAGACAGGTGAACCGACCAATGAAAGAGCCGAACAAGGGGAACCTGACCGGGAACTCGAGGAAGCGCGAAGTATAACTGCACCAGATCCGAAGGGAGAGAGGGAACGCCTTCTCCAACGAATTGCATGCTTTTGAATTCGTTGTACAGTTTGCCAGTCTTGATTCTGTAATAAACGGTGTTTTTGCTCCAAACTCTAGCCGGTTTGATCTCTCCTTCCAACGAACACGTGGAGACGAGACCATACGGTTTCCGTCTCAACACTCTCAATGCCAGCAAAACCAAGGAACTCAAAATTGACTTTCGGCGGGATGTTACTCATGCCCCTCTACACATCAACAGCACAGAGTGGAGAGTGTCAAACTCCTGGGAGTGGTCATCCACAACAAGCTTTCATGGACTGTTCATGTGGACGCACTGGTTACAAAGGCCCAACAATGTCTCTTCTTCCTCAGGCAGCTGAGGAAATTTGGCATGACGGTGAATACCCTTGCCAACTTTTATAGGAGCGCCATTGAGAGCATTCTGTCTGGATGTATCACTACCTGGTATGGGAAATGTACCATTCAAGGTTGAAGACGGTTACAGAGAGTGGTGAACTCACCCCAGACAATCACAAAGGCCAACCTCCCATCTATAGAATCCATCTACCAGGCCCGGTGTCAAGGAAAGGCTGCAAGCATTCTTAAAGATCTATCCCACCCTGGCAATGTTTCTCTACAACCTCTACCATCGGGGAGAAGGTACAGAAGCCTGAACACACACATCAGCCGGTTTCAAAATAGGTTCTATCCTACTGTTGTTAGAATACTGAATGGACTCACAGACTCTTAACATTTGCCTGTGCCTGTGTTTTTGTTTTTGCTGTTGTTTACCTATTATTTACTATCTATGCTATTTAACTCTGTGAACGGCCTGTATTGCTTGCAAGACAAAGCTTTTCACTGTGCCTCGGTACACGTGACAATAAATTCAATTCATTCAATTCAATTCAATTCATGCACTTGCGCCTCAACGTGGACCTGGACTCCCAGCTTCAGCATGGAATTAGACTCCATGCCTCAGCTTGGTCTCGGATTCCTGGCCTCAGCATGGAACCAACTCCCAGTCTCAGCATGGACCCGACTCCCAGTCTCAGCGTGGACCCAACTCCCAGTTTCAGCATGGACCCGACTCCCAGTCTCAGCATGGAACCATATCCCAGTCTCAGCATGGACCCAACTCCCAGTCTCAGCATGGAACCAACTCCCAGTCTCAGCATGGACCCGACTCCCAGTCTCAGCGTGGACCCGACTCCCAGTCTCAGCGTGGACCCGACTCCCAGTCTCAGCATGGACCCGACTCCCAGTCTCAGCATGGAACCATATCCCAGTCTCAGCATGGACCCGACTCCCAGTCTCAGCATGGACCCGACTCCCAGTCTCAGCGTGGACCCGACTCCCAGTCTCAGCGTGGACCCGACTCCCAGTCTCAGCGTGGACCCAACTCCCAGTCTCAGCATGGAACCATATCCCAGTCTCAGCATGGACCCAACTCCCAGTCTCAGCATGGAACCAACTCCCAGTCTCAGCATGGACCCGACTCCCAGTCTCAGCATGGACCCGACTCCCAGTCTCAGCATGGAACCATATCCCAGTCTCAGCATGGACCCAACTCCCAGTCTCAGCATGGACCCAACTCCCAGTCTCAGCATGGACCCGACTCCCAGTCTCAGCGTGGACCCGACTCCCAGTCTCAGCGTGGACCCAACTCCCAGTCTCAGCATGGAACCATATCCCAGTCTCAGCATGGACCCAACTCCCAGTCTCAGCATGGAACCAACTCCCAGTCTCAGCATGGACCCGACTCCCAGTCTCAGCATGGACCCGACTCCCAGTCTCAGCATGGAACCATATCCCAGTCTCAGCATGGACCCAACTCCCAGTCTCAGCATGGAACCAACTCCCAGTCTCAGCATGGACCCGACTCCCAGTCTCAGCATGGACCCGACTCCCAGTCTTAGCGTGGACCCGACTCCCAGTCTCAGCATGGAACCATATCCTAGTCTCAGCATGGACCCAACTCCCAGTCTCAGCATGGACCCGACTCCCAGTCTCAGCGTGGACCCGACTCCCAGTCTCAGCGTGGACCCGACTCCCAGTCTCAGCATGCACTCGGACTCCCAGCCTTGAGATAAAGCCTAGTGTGGTCTAGTTTGGAAGGGCTGTTGTTTTGAACTCTTGTTTCTTTATGTTTCTGATTTATTGCTGGACTTTTAGTTCTTTATTTTTATAATTTTCTTCTGTAAGAATTTGTACTTAAGAATTTGTTCCTTGGTACCTAAGGTGGTGCTTGTTGTAAGTGGCAACATGTAATCTTTTCACTGTACTCATGTGAATACAAGTGACGGTGGAACTTTTTCTAATTCTAAAAATAATTGTGTGAATGTCCACATTATGTTTT
The DNA here is from genome assembly GCF_020745735.1 of Hemiscyllium ocellatum. NCBI lineage: Eukaryota > Metazoa > Chordata > Chondrichthyes > Orectolobiformes > Hemiscylliidae > Hemiscyllium > Hemiscyllium ocellatum. Next base: position 58,757,256 of record NC_083412.1, on the reverse strand, counting down.
GCCTTCTACTTCTGTATTACAGTCTCATTAGATAGTTCTGGCCACAGTTATTTTCTCAGTTCATCAATGGCAAAGTCAGTTTAATATTCCCCCTCCCCCAAGTGAAGACTGGTCTCTGAGCTGACTTGCTCTAACTCACCATGAACCTTTAGTTGCGCTGGCAGCTCAGTACCATGAACAACAGGCATGTTCCCACTGATCCATTGGATCCTCGACCTGGGCTCTGACTCCACTTAAATGGGCCTAAATAGGGGTTGTGGGTCATTAAATTGACAGTTAGCTCAGGACCACACTGAGTTTCTGAGACATTTGCACCTGCTGTCATTTGGCTCACTTCAAAACAGGCTGTTCAATACAGGCAGATGGTGAGACTTTTATGTTCAAAAGTCACAGCTTGATGATTAGGCATGAACTGTGACTTACGAAAATCTAGATCTCAATCAGATCCAACAGTATTCTGAAAGAGACCCTGCTGGGACATTTCCTAACTTTGCCCTTGCCTGTCCCATCCAGCAGACACCTCTTTTCTAAACCTCAACCCCACGGGCAGCATGGTGGCACAGTGGCACAGTGGTTAGCACTGCTGTCTCACAGCACCAGAGACCCGCCTCAGGCAACTGTCTGTGTGGAGTTTGCACATTCTCCCCATGTTTGCATGGCTTTCCTCCGGTTGCTCCAGTTTCCTCCCAAAAATGTGCAGGTTAGGTGAATTGGCCATGCTTAATTGCCTGTAGTGTTAGGTGAAAGGGTATATGTAGGGGAATGGGTCTGGGTGGGTTGCTCTTCGGAGGGTTGGTGTGGACTTGTTAGGCCAAAGGGCCTGTTTCCACACTGTAAGTAATCTATTCACTAACTGGTTCCTTGTATCCTCAGAACTCTGTCCATCAAGAGCTGGTTGTTGTCTGCAGTTATGTTTTTTCTCAGTGTTTGGTTTGTTTAATAGTTTTTTTTTCCACAGACCCTCTGCAGTTTATTTCAGAAGAAGGCTTGCACTGTACCCATAAGGTTGCCTCACAGCTACACAGCATATTGACAATATTGGTCCTCAGTGGTATCAGATTCCTGCCCATAGGAACTGATATCACGACTGCTCAGTCAGCTGATCAGGCCCAGGAATTCAAATGGTTCTGTTCACTGTATGGGATTTCCAGGTACTGGTGAATACTGGGGTTTAATTTATTTTCCTGACCTTTAAACTTTTTATGAAAACAATAATAATTCCAGTTTATGAAATGGAAGTGCTGGTATTGGACTGGGGTGGACAAAGTTAAAAATCACAGAACAATATTTGGATGGGTAAATGAATAGGAAGATTTTGGAGGGATATGGGCCGGGTGCTGGCAGGTGGGACTAGATTAGGTTGGGGTATCTGGTCGGCATGGACGGGTTGGACCGAAGGATCTGTTTCCATGTTGTACATCTCTATGACTCTATGACTCTATAATAAATTCCAATTTATGGCAGACACCAGAAACCTCAGTGGTTTGGGGTACAATATTTATATAGTAGATAGCTAGGATCAGATTCAAACTTCTCTGAAAGGGTAGATTTTAATTCTAGTTCATTGGATTAATGGAGTGGATGTTATTGATAGGGCAGTTTATGCAGAGGTTTTGTTAGAACTTGCCAACTGATAAAAGGCACAGGGGGAGTCACTCTCTCCAAGATTGTGTGACGCCTACTCCATGCCAGGACTCACTTGCCAGTTTACATTTTGGACTCAGGCATTTCTAACATATATCTCGTGCAGTGGCCAGATGAGACCAAGACCAATTATATGACTTTTCTGCAGAATCTTTATGGATCAAAGGGAGACCTTTGTTGTATCACTCCCCTCCTCATTCCCCCTTCCCCCACCTTACCCAGCTCCAAACTTCCAGCTCAGCACCATCTTCATGACCGGTCACCTTGTCAATCTTCCTTCCTACCTCTCTGCTCCACCCTATCACCTTCATCCCCACCTCCATCCACCTATTGCACTGTCCATTACCTTCTCCCCAGCCCCATCCCCTCTCATTTATCTCTCCACCCCCGAGACTTCCAGCCTCATTCCTGATGAAGGACTCCTGTCCGAAACATCGATTTTCCTGCTCCTGGGATGCTGCCTGACCTGCTGTACTTTTCCAGCACTACTCTAATCTTGACTCTAATCTCCAGCATCTGCAGTCCACACCTTCGCCTTTGTTCTATATAGTCTGGTCCTTCCTATGCAGCACCAGAAAAAAAACTCCCTCACCAGCACCAGATATAAACCCTGCCTTCCTCACTCAGAGACTTGAATTCTGATCTAACATCCTGGTTCCTAATCCTATCCACCAACCCTAATTTGGAGCTGACCTGCCAGGACTTTTGATTAGGGATAACATTACGATTGTACTTAGTGAGGATATTCCTGGGAATACGTCCAGAGACATTATTTGGGTGGAACTGAGAAATAAGAAAGGGGTGATCACATTATTGGAATTCTCCTATAGACCCCCCAGTAGGTCAGCGGGAAATTGAGAAACAAATTTGTAGGGAATTTTCAGTTAGCTGTAAGAATAGTGGGGTGGTTATGGTGGGGGATTGTTATTTTCCAAACACAGATTGGGACTGCTATAGTATTAAGGGTTTGGATAGAGGGGGATTTTTATAGGTGTGTACAAGAAAATTTTCTGATTCAGTCTGTGGATGTACCTACTCGAGAAAGTGCAAAACCCGACCTACTCTTGGGAAATAATGTGGGGCAGGTGACTGAGGTGTCAGTTGGGGAGCATTTGAGGCCAGTGACCATAATTCTATTAGTTTTAAAATAACGATGGAAAAGGAGAGACCAGATTTAAAAGTTAGAGTTCTAAATTGGAGGAAGGCCAATTTGGTCAGTATTGGACAAGAACTTTCTAATGTTGATTGGGGCAGATATTTACAGGTAAAGGAATGGCTGGAAAATGGGAAGCCATCAAAATAATACGATGAGAGTCCAGAGACTCTATGTTCCTGTTGGGTTGAAAGGTAAGGCTGGTAGGTGTAGGGAATGCTGGATGACTAGAGAAATTGAGGTTTTTGTCAAGAAAAAGAAGGAAGCATATGACAAGTATAGACAGCAGAGATCGAGTGAAACCTTAGAAGAATATAAAGGCAGTAGGAGTATATTTAAGGCAGAAATCAGGAGGACAAAAAGGGGACATGAGATAACTTTGGCAAATAATGTAAAGGAGAATCTAAAGAGATTCTTCAAATACATTAAGGACAAAAGGGTAACTACAGAGAAAATAGGACCCCTCAAAGATCAGCAAGGCAGTCTATGTGTGGAGCCACAGGAGATGGGGGAAGAAATTAAATGAATATTTTGCATCAGTGTTTACTGTGGAAAAGGATATGAAAGATAAAGAAAGTGGGGAAATAAAAAGCAAAATCTTGAAAAATGTCTATATTACAGAAGAGGGGGTGCTGGACATCTGAAAAAGAAAGAAAAGTGGATAAATCTTGAGGACCTTAGATTGGATTCACTACAGTGTGGAAACAGCCCAACATGTCCACACTCTCCCTCAGAAGAGTAACCCACCCAGACCTGATACCCTCTGATGAATGCACTTAGTGTAATTTAGCATGGCCAATTCATCTGACTTGCATATCTTTGGAGAATGGGAGGAAACCAAAGCAAACCCCAGGGAGAATGTGTAAACTCTACACAGACAGTCACCCAAGGCTGGAATTGAACCTGGGTCCCTGGCACTGTGAGGCTGCAGTGCTAATCACTGTGCCACCCATATCTGATCAGGACCTGATCAGGTGTACCCTAGAACTCTGTAGGAAGCTAGGGAAGTGATTGCTCAGCCCCTTGCTGAGATATTTGTGTCATTGATTGTCACAGGTGAGGTGCCAAAAAACTGAACATTGGATAATGCGGTGCCAAAATTTAAGAAAGCTGGTAAGGAAAAGCCAGGGAACTATAGATCAGTGAGCCAGACATCGGTGGTGGGCAAGTTGTTGGAGGGAATCCTGAGGGACAGGATGTACATGTATTTGGACCTATTAGGGATCGTCAACATGGCTTTGTGCATGGATAACCATGTCTCACTAAGTTGGTTGAGTTTTTTGAAGAAGTAACGAGGAGGATTGATGAGGGCAGGGCAGCGGACATGATCTATATGGACATCAGTAAGGTGTTCGACAAGTCTCCTTACGGTAGACTTGTTAGCAAAGTTAGATCAGATAGAATACAGGGAGAACTATCCATTTGGATACAGAACTGGTTCCAAGGTAGAAGACAGAGGGTGGTGATGGAGGATTGTTTTCAGACTGAAGGCCTGTAACCAGTGAAGTACTGCAAGGATTGGTGCTGGGTTCACTGCTTTTTGTCATTTTTATAAATGATTTCAATGTGTACATAGGAGGTATGGTTAGTAAGTTTGCAGATGACACCAAAATTGGAGATGTAGTGGACAGCGCAGAAGGTTACCTCAAAGTCCAACGTGATATTGATCGGATGAGCCAATGGGCTAAGGAGTGGCAAATGGAGTCAATTTAGGTATATATGAGGTGCCGCCTTTTGGAAAGGCAAATCAGGGCAGGACTTATACACTTAATGTTAAGGTCCTGGGGAGTGTTGCTGAACAAAGAGACCTTGGAGTGCATGTTCATAGTTCCTTGAAAGTGGAGTTTCAGGTAGATAGTATAGTGAAGAAGGTTTTTGGTATGCTTGCCACTGTTGGTCAAAATAAGTTTATCAGAGTTGGGAGGTCATGTTACAGCTATACAGGACATTGTTTAGGCCACTTTTGGAATACTGCACGCAATTCTGGTCTCCCTGCTACAGGAAGGATGTTGTGAAACATGAAAGGTTTTAGAAACAAATTGCAAGGATGTTGCCAAGGTTGGAGGCTTTGTGCTGTAGGTAGAGGCTACTTTTCCTGAAATGTCAGAGGCTGAGGGTTTATAAAATCATGAGGGGAATAGATAGAGTGAATAGCAAAAGTCTTTCGCCCAGGTAGCAGAGTTCAAAACTAGAGGATGTAGGTTTAAAGGTGAAAGGAGAAAGATATAAAAGAGACCTGAGGGGCAACTTTTTCACAAAGAAAGTGGTACATATATTGAATGAGTTGCCGGAGGAAGAGGTTTGTAAAATTATAACATTTAAAGAGCATTTGGATGGGTATATGGATAGGAAGGGTTTAGAGGATATGGCCAAGTGCTGGCAAGTGAGACTAGATTAATTTAGGATATCTGGTTGGCATGGAGATGTTGGACTGAAGAGTCTGTTTCCACATTGCACAACTCTATGACTTTATGATACTGATTCCTGATATGACTTGACAATCCTGAGGTTTCTCCTGTTAGTCACAAGAAACGTTTATCCTTTATGAAATGGGCCTTGAGATTTGACTCCCATCCTGGACCCTCTGACTACATCAGGTGCTCCTTGATAAAATGTGCTCATTGATTCAGCATTGAGTTACAACTCAGAAAGAGCTCATAAAATTTCATTTTTTCTGATTGAAACTAGCTATGGGAGGTGCTTCTTGCCTCTACATTTGATTCTAAGAGAGTGACCATCTATCAATCTCAAAACTGTATTAACCATTCTCATCAGTGTGCTGTAAGTTCACAATTGGGCTGATGAGACATACAAGTAGTTTGACTCAACAAAGGAATATGATTGTCATAAAATCCTAACAGAATTTACTCCCCATTGAATATATATGTATACTTCAAAAATGCCAAGCTAAAAGGAGTGAATTGTTATTCTAAAATAGATGTCCAACTTAGCTGTATATAACACTACTCTTTTCTGTCTGCTTCAAAAGCTCAGAAGGCATTGCCGTAGGGAAAAATCTAGATTCCAGTTAAATTAGTTCCAGTGAGTTCCTGCTCAGTTTTTAGCCCATTGTTGAGATGCGCACAGTTCAAACAGACAAGAACTACTGTACAAAGCCACAACAGTTGTGAGCATACTTCATTCAAGGTACTTAAAGGGATGAATCTTTGAAGAATGAACATCGCAGTATAGATTATTAGTGACATCAGCTCTTAGGAATGCAGTAAGGACTTTTCAGATTACTTAATGAGTGTAGTAGTTTGTTAATGCTGGATTAATTTATGAAATCACTTCAATGAACACAACATAGGGAACCCTTTTGTGATTCTGTGTTTTTTTAATAACCTAGTTTGACAGGAAATAAATAACCTTTAAAGTATTGGATTCTAAAAGGGAGAGCAGCATAGCCCATTTTTGTATTGACACACCATGCATAAAGGATAGGTCAGAGTTCCCTGCATTGGCTATGGTAATTAGAGCTGCTAAGCCAAGAAGGAACCTTCCCCCCATTTGTAGAAAAATATGACCCTTCTATGCTGTCCTTTTTCTGACTTGGGTGGGTGGTGCAAGTAAAAATGCAAAAGAGAATTAAAAAGGCAGCAACTATTGGCATTTTGATTTAGAAACTTTACAGAATGAACTGACGGATAGTCGATTTGTTCTTTGTTACAGCCCATGAAAGCTTGCCATCTCTATGGTTTGCATGCATTAAAATGCACATTATGTCACACTAGTTTGCATACTGAGCAAATTATAATATTCCTGCAAAAACAACATGTTCTTGTTATAAGGTGAGGCTCGTGTGAACAAGAGCCCAATTTAATAATCACTACTACTATAGCCGAAAACATGTTAACATAATTCAAAATAATTATTTTTGCAATAATTAATAATTAATTAAAAGTTATGGAAAAGAACAATAGGAATATTGGTCATTGAAAGGTTGGCCAGCATTAAGGTAATTCCATCTCATGTTGCATATATTAGGATTTATGTTTTAAACCCTTAAAAGGGGATAAAATGCATAAATGTTCTTTAAGACTTTGCCAAACTTGAGACTGTGGCTTTTCTTTATTTGTCTTTAAAATTTATTGACATTTACCGACATGCTCCTTTTATTATTCCATTAAATATGTAGTCAAAATATGAGTAATTAGCATATTTAAATAGCATTAGCACTTTAGAGAATGATACATTTCATATGACTGAACTGTCTGCTTAAGTTCATAAAGACTCAGTTCTATAATATCGAGGAGTAAGACAAACAATATCTGGATTCTACATGTAACAAGGGAACATGTCTATTATTTTGCAGTAAATTCACACACAAACACACACATGAGTTAGGAACAGTCCTTAAGCCTGCTCCATAAGATCATGTCTAATCAGATTCTCGGCTCAATTCCCCTGTTGTGAATGCCCCCTTACCTCCACCCCACTACTACAAAGTACACAAGAGAATTATAATATGAAAGTTATTTTGATTCGCTATATCTGGAAAATAAAGTGTTTAAACATTATTATGGTTCCTTTTCTCCTTGGCTAGGTAACTTACTTTGTATTAAAGTAAACAATCACTGGAACCGCATTTCAAACATGCTTTCCCTCCTTTTTTATTGTGGCAAAATACCATTCTTTAAATCATACAACTTTGACAAAATCTTACAGTACTAGCCTGAAAATTTTAAGTGTGACTTTGAAAACCTGTTGCATACTACACATCTTAAGGTTCATAATTAAGTGAGCAACTGGAACTCGTGGTTAAAAAAAAAGTCCAAATGGAGGTATTAAAATTGGTTAATGTCATTCTCCTTTCAAAGGTGGTATTATGGTGTCTGCTCTAAAGTTCATAGTGTTTGAGCTTGCTCTATGCCTCAACATTGACATTTCCCATACAAAATGACCACCATGTTTCATCATGACTTGACCTGCCAGTGTGTATTGTTTAAGATAGCTTACCATTCCAAAGCAACAGCTCAATACTACGGGTGTTGAAAATCAGAAATAAAAACAGAAAATGTTGGATATTCTCACTAGGTTGGTCAACGCCTTTACAGAATAAAATAAGGTTAATGATTTTAGTTTGTGATCTATCATTTGGACTGTTTCCATAGTTTGGCCAAAAACTTTTCATAAAAAAAATTACTTGCACTGAAGAGTCAACATCAAACAGTAGCAGAAGACAATCCTGATCGAAGAAGACAGGCCACAGTTTACATTAAGCATCAGTAGCATACAATCTATAACATTCGAGGGATATGGGCCAAATACTGGCAAATGGCATGAGATTTATTTAAGGATATCTAGTTGGCATGGACAAGTTGGACTGAAGGGTCTGTTTTTATGGTTTACATCTCCACAACTTTATGACTATGAATATAATCGACCACTTGCCCACCAGGATTTCGGACATTGCCTTGAAAGGCACATCAACAGGACAGGTCGTGCCTCACAAACCTTATTGAATTCTTTGAGAAGGTGACTAAGGAGGTGGATGAGGGTAAAGCAGTAGATGTGGTGTATATGGATTTTAGTAAGGTGTTTGATAAGGTTCCCCATGGTAGGCATATGCAAAAAATACGGAGGTATGGCATTGAGGGTGCGTGAGAGGTTTGGATTAGGAATTGGCTGGCTGAAAGAAGACAGAGGGTAGTAGTTGTTGGTAAAGGTTCATCTTGGAGTGTAGTTACTAGCGGTGTTCTGCAAGGATCTGTTTTGGGACCATTGCTGTTTGTCATTTTTATAAATGACCTGGAGGAGGGGCTAGAAGGTTGGGTGAGCAAATTTGCGGATGATACGAAAGTCGGTGGAGTTGTTGACAGTGAGGAAGGATGTGGCAGGTTACAGCAGGATATAGATAAGCTGCAGAGCTGGGCAGAAAGGTGGCAAATGGAGTTCAATGTAGATAAGTGTGAAGTGATTCACTTTGGTAAGAGTCACAAGAAGATGGCGTACTGGGCTAATGGGCGGATACTTGTTAGTGTGGATGAGCAGAGGGATCTTGGTGTCCATGTACACAGATCTCTGAAAGTTGCCACCCAGGTAAATAGTGCTGTGAAGAAGGCATATGGTGTACTGGCTTTTATTGGTAGAGGAATTGAGTTCCGGAGTCCTGAGGTCATGTTGCAGTTATATATGACTCTGGTGCGGCCGCATCTGGAGTATTGTGTGCAGTTTTGGTTGCCATACTATAGGAAGGATGTGGAGGCACTGGAACGGGTGCAGAGGAGGTTTACCAGGATGTTGCCTGGTATGGTAGGAAGATCATATGAGGAAAGGCTGAGGCATTTGGGGCTGTTTTCATTGGAGAAAAGAAGGTTTAGGGGTGACTTGATAGAGGTGTACAAGATGATTAGGGGTTTAGATAGGGTTGACAATGAGAACCTTTTTCCATGTATGGAGTCAGCTATTACGAGGGGGCATAGCTTTAAATTAAGGGGTGGTAGGTATAGGACAGATGTTAGGGGTAGATTCTTTACTCAGCGAGTCGTGAGTTCATGGAATGCCCTGCCAGCAGCAGTAGTGGACTTTCCCTCTTTATGGGCATTTAAACGGGCATTGGATAGGCATATGGAAGATAGTGGACTAGTGTAGGTTAGGTGGGCTTGGATCGGCGCAACATCGAGTGGCAAAGGGCCTGTACTGCGCTGTATTTTTCTATGTTCTATGTTCTATGTTCTAACACCTGTGGATACCACACAGATCATCCCAAATAATATTTCCGATCATCATAGGAAGCAAATTAACCCAAATGTTATTTAACTTAATATTTCAGGGTGTAGATATAATTGTGTTAATATGTAGCAAAGAAGGGTATACAGGCCTCTGAGAACGTGAGTAAAAAAAGGATTTCCAAGGGGATTATTGTGGTATTAGGCAAATACTTCTAATAAGACAGCCAATGACACCACAGGAAATGATGTCAGGTGGGTCACATGACATTCAGAAGGACTTGTTCTAGCACAGTCATTACAGAATTTCTCCTTGTTCTGTATCCTATGTATTTAGTTGAAAAGAAATGCTCTGGTTATCAGCCTTGCTCAATGCTCATTTTTAAGCACACTTATAAAATTGAGGATTCTTAAAAAAAAAACTGAAAACAGTTTTCTTGGTTTCATGGGAATAACCCTTGATGGCCCAGCACTCCTGTGAAAATTTAAAACAAAGGCAAGTAACAATGGCTGCAAAATCAGGATGGCAGAAAAGGCAGAAATACAGTGAAACTGGAGAAAAAAGCAGCAGAAGTGAAGGAGGCCACAAAAGGTGGTCTAATGTGAAGAGCAGGAAACCATGTGGGATAAAACAGCAGAATGTGGAGCTGCTGGAACCTAAAGATGACCAAACAAGCTTCACTGGTAAGCAAAAGGACTAGGAACGGGTTGACCTAGTAGCGGAGACATCAGGCAGGCAATCATATAGCCTGAAATCAGCAGCACTCAGGGACAAGGTACCAGACGGATGTGAAGGGTTTGTAGAGGGTTCAGAAAAAAAAATTACTGAAATAGCTTCAGTAGTGAGACACTACACAGAAGGGTGAGATGGTTCTCCTTGATTTCGCTGCTCGTTGGATGCTACCTGAACTGCTGTGCTCTTCCAGCAACCATGATCCAGAATCTGATTTCCAGCATCTGCAGTCATTGTTTTTACCTCGTTCTCCTTCGAGTCAAGTAGCTGAGTAGATTTGCAAGAGATGCGTAAAATTGTGAAGAGTTTAACAAATAGAAATTGATGGATCAATAATTAAGTGCACATTTAACTTCGTTTAAACTGATTTGTAAAAATTCCAGAAATGGTCAGAAGGAAGTTGGTTAGGATTTGGAATGTGTCCCTGAAATTTTAATCCCTGGATTAAAATTATGGAAGTACTTTAATGGAAATTGGATAAGTAATTAGAGGAGAAAAAAGAGGGTTTGTGTGCTGTGGTGGAACTGATTGGATTTCTTTTTGAAAGATACAATTCTGTCTCAATGAGCTGAATTGTCTGTTTCTGTGCTGCACTGTTCAATTCCATAGGATCCAAAGTGTATTGTAAAGGCAGTAAGCAGAAGCTGAACTCAACAATGTGTAGGTTTATTGCATATTACTTGAAAGTAAGTTCTATTACATCAATCATATATGATGGACTCTTGTAAGATAAAGGTATAAGTTAAGACTAAGTATACATTATGGCTACTGAAGTATTCTCCCACTGATTTGGTAACAAACACAGAAGAGAACTGGTTAGCTCTACCCAGGAATAATTAGAGCTTGACTGCGTGATTGGGGGAAGCTTCCCTCAGTGATGTCAGTTAACCCTTATAAAACAACATTTTATAATAATTGATCTGGTACAATCCAGAAGACGGAAATTTCCAGTGTGTGCATACTGTAATTAACTCACAAAACAGGTTTTAAGTTTAATGTAGCAGCAGGGGTCTCAATTGTTTCATGCACAGCTTGGTAGAAGAAGCTGGAATTTTTCCAACCCTTAACTACTCGACCTCATGGTGCCTGAGATATCCAACCGAAGGTGGGGGAACAGCTGGCCATAGCATTCCAGGCCAAAGGGAGAGAAAATGTATAAATATTCAACACCATTCATACACAAAGTTGCTTGCTTCTAAGTTTGAGAGCTTGCTCATAACTACGGCTCACTTACAAAGTGGACAAATTATGCAACCAGGACAAAGCAGAATAGTTCAGGTTACAATTCCCAAAATGTTTCATCGGTATTGGGGAACTGAGCAAAACTTATGACATTATGGTATCACTAAACATCAAATCGATATCCTTTCATATGCCAAAGGATTCACATCAATTTCTACGAAGGCTAAACAAGAAATACCTCAGGAGGTCATGTCACTGGTAACCCAGTCTACTAATTCTCATCCTGAGATCATTCCTGTTATGTGTATCTTGCTTCTATGAGAGTTCACCTCATGTGCTATATGTAGCTTGTGAAGGACTCCTTCCTTACGAAGCTAGAGGCCAGCAGGAAGTTCTGGCAGCTACCTTTAGATGATGAGTCCAAGGTATTGATATTTATAATGCCATTTGGGGGGGGGGCAATGCAGCTTCAGTTGACTACCTTTTGAGATTATCTGGACACCAGAGATCTTCTAAAGACCAGTTGCTTCCATTTCGAATGGGTTAAAAGGAGTCAGCTGTGATATGAATGACATCCTTATCCATAGGTCTGTGGTGCAGGAACAGGACACTTGGGTTTGGCCAGTGTTGTCGTGCCTGTAGAATGCAAGGCTCTAGCTAATCTATAAATTTGATTTTTCTAGAACTACAATCATTGTTTTGAAGTGTATCACATGTGCATCAGGCAGCAGAGCAGACCCGTAGAAGTCAAAGCCCATTTGGGACTTGCTTCCACCTCAACATCATGGAGTTTCAATGATTCATGGGCCTCACCTAAATGGTGAATCAGCTTGGGAAGTTCCTTCCTAATCTGCCACAGGACAATGAGTCATAACACCAGTTCTTAAAGCAGAACCATGCAGGTATTGGAATGAACACCAACAGAGTGTTTGAGCACATCAAGCATATACTTACTTTCATTAAATGCTAGGTCATTAAGACACGTACTGTCCCATCATTGTTGTAGCAAATTTGACATCTTAAGGGATCATGACGTTCACAGGCCAGATAAATAATGCTCCACAGACCATTTATTATTCATTCAAAGTGTTAGTTGAGACAGAGTAACAGTACAGTTGTGCAGAAGGATGTCTGAGTGGTCACTATTCATGCAGTTCATAAACCAGAATTTAATCACTTCGCTCAACACCAAGAAATTGACAAAGATATAGAGATTCCACCTAAAATTCATAGACATAAATCTACTCCTGAGCCTTTTCTTTAATTGCTTCATAGAATATGGGGATCGCTGGCTAAGCCAGCATTTGTTGCTCATTGCTACTAGGCCCTTGAGAAGATAGTGGTGAGTTTTGTTTTTGGTCCACCACAGTCCATTCACTGTGAGTAGACCTACAATATCATTAGGGTGTGAATTCCATGATTTTCACCCAGCAACTCTGAGGGAATTGATTTCCAAGTCAGGATGGTGAATAGCTTAGAGGGAATTGCAAGTGCTCATGTTCCCAATTATCTGTTGCCTTTGACCTTCTAGATTGCGTGGGTCATGCAGGAAGTTGCTGCAGTTTAAGGAACCTTGATCTTCTGCAGTCCATCTTGTATATGTTGATTGCTGCTACTGTGTGGATGTTATAGCCTGAAAGTTTATTGTTATGGTTCCAATCAAACAAGTAGCTTTTGTCTTGGATAGTATCAAGCTTCTTTTAGTGTTTTTTGGGGCTGCAGTTGTCCAGGCAATTTGGGGAATGCTTCATTATACTCCTGACTTGTACCTTGCAGATACTGGATAGGCTTTTGTGAGTCAGGACATGACTTATTTACTTCAGGTGTGCTAGTCTCTGACCTTCCTTTGCATCCACAATAATGATATATCTACAAACAAAAACAGAAACTGCGGGAAAAGCTAAGCAGGTCAGACAGCATCTGTGGAGGTACATCAGCGTTAACATTTTGGATCAAGTGACCCTTCTCAGAATGGATTGGGAACTAGTCCAGTTCAGTTTCTGGTCAAGAATAACTCCCAGGATTTCAATAGTAGAGGTTTTAGTGATGGTAATACCATTGAATCTTGAGGGCAATGGTTAGATTCTCATTTGTTGGAAATAGTCATTGTCGGGTATGAATGTTACTTGCCACTCATCAACCTGAGCCTGGATATTGTGTAGGAGAAAGTGAGGACTGCAGATGTTGGCGATCAGAATGAAAAAGTGTGGTGTGGGAAAGCAGAGTCAGTCAGCAGCATCTGAGGAGCAGAAAGTTGACATTTCGAGCATAAGCTAACAGCACATGGACTGCTTCATTATCTGCTGCTGAACATTGTGCAATCATCAGTAAACACCACTCTTCTGATCTTAAGATGGAAAGAAAGTCATTGATGAAACAACTGAACATAGTTGGCCCTCGGACATTCCCCTGACAAGCCCTTGCAGAGATATCCTGGAGTTAATGACTGACCTCCAACAACCACAACCATCTTCTTTGTGTCGGGTACAACTTCATCCAGTGCTTTTCCCGACTCCCACTAACTCTCGTTTTATTAGGGCTCCTTAACGTCATAATCAGTCAAATGGCTTAGGCAACTATCTAACCATAGCAGGCTTACATTCCTGGGTAGGTGCCAACTTCCACAGGACTAATATTGTCGAGGATATGGAATCCTACATTTCTTGGACCATCAAATGTCTACTGGTGAAAATGCAAAACATGAAATTTGAATGACACAAAAAACAAATGTGAAGTGTACACACAATACAAGAATATTGCTTCAACAGCTGGATGACCTATGGTCCCAATGTCTTTATTCTTAAACAGCAGATCAAACAGCATCCGTACCTCAACATTATGGATAATTTGTTAGTATACATTGAAAGGTAATATGCCTTTAAGTCCTAGAATTCAACATTTTCTAACACCTACTCCAAGAACATCAGGGTAACACCAAATGCCAATCCAGAACTTGAAATGTGGTTTGTGACTAAGGATCTCTAAAAGCTTTTAAGGACATGATTTCTTGGTATGTTACTGTTTCCATCCATTGTAAAGAACACAAAGAGTGCTGATAGGTTGCTTCTTCCCTTGTAGACCACAGAAGTGCCTCAAGATGGATCTGTTTGTCTTCAAAGATAAGGCATTTCTTCTTGTAGTCAGTTAGTACTTGCAATGATTGAGGTAGAATGAGTATGTGGTCCCACCATTACTGCTGAATGGCTCTGCTCATGATAAGCAGCATTTGAGACTTAGTTATTTAAGATAATGGCCAACAGTTCACCAATGCAGCTTGAAATGTTTCATGGTCATCCAGCTGTTGAAGGTCATCCATGCCCTGATAACCACACATTAATGGGAAATACAAGACAGCAGTCTGAAGTAAATTTTTATTGAAGAAAAAACAATGATATTAGTTTTACAAAATTGTCACTATCATTCTGACTCCATCAGATCTTCTAATTGGAAGGAGTGATTATGGTTAGCTGCCAGCACTCCCATGTGTTTCAGATGTGCTTCTTGGTGACAGAAATAAACAGGGGCGCATACACAATGGATCACAAACTATATCTGCTGCTGTAAAACAGGCTTTAACAGAACTCCTGATAAGGTGGGTCAGTATGGAGCCATGACCTTAGTTTGGAAGATTAGGTTCTCAGATAAAATGCATTTCTAAGGTCATATCTCATGACAACATAGCAACTTCATAAGAAACAGGTCAATAGTGGTACCCACCCAAACATCCACCCCATCCCTTGCACAAAATAGTCCGAATCACAATAGTTCAACCAGACATTCTACTGGAGGATAAACCATAAGACCAAAAGATATAAGAGCAGAATAGGCCATTTGGCCCATTGGATTTGCTCAGCCATTCATTAATCATGTTTCTAAACTCCATTGTCCTGCCTTCTCCCCATAACCCTTGACCTCCTTACTAATCAAGAACTTGTCTATCTCTGTCTTAAATATATTTAATGACTTGGTTTCCACAGATTCACCACCCTCTGGTTGAAGAAATTTCTTTTCACCTCAACTCTAAAGGGTTGTCCATTCACTCTGAGGCTGTCTCTTTGGGTCCTAGTCTCTCTTGTTAGTGGAAACATCATCTTCATGTCATTCTATCTAGTATTCTCTAAATTTCAAACAGATTCCCCCTCATCCTTCTAAACTCCATTGAATACAGACCATTCCTCCTATGACAAGCTCTTCATCCCATGAATCATTCTCATAAACCTCCTTCAATGCCAGCACATCTTTTCTTAGAATTGGGGCCCAAAACTGCTCGCAATATTCCAAATGCAGTCTGACCAGAACCTTATACAGACTCATAAGTACATCTCTGCTCATATTAGATTACTTACAGTGTGGAAACAGGCCCTTCAGCCCAAGTCCACACCGACCCGCCGAAGCGCAACCCACCATACTCCTACATTTACCCCTTATCTAACAATACGGACAATTTAGCATGGCCAGTTCACCTGACCTGCACATCTTTCAACTGTGGGAGGAAACCGAAGTACCTGGAGGAAACCCACGCAGACCCGGGGAGAAAGTGCAAACTCCACACAGTTAGTCACCTGAGTCAGGAATTGAACCCGGGTCTCTGGCGCTGTGAGGCAGCAGTGCTAACCACTGTGCCACCATGCCGCCCACAGGCTATATTCTAGCCCTCTCGAAATGAATGCAAACCTTACATTTGCCTTCCTAACTGCCAACTGAACCTACATGTTAACCTTAAGAGAATCCTGAACCAGGACCCCTATACCTTAAGCTTCCAATTTCTGAAGTCTTTCCCCTTTAGAAAATAGCCTATGCCTCTATTCTTCCTATGAGAATGCATAACCTCATACTTTCCCACATTATATTCCATTTGTCACTTCTTTGCCCACTGTCTTAGCCTGTCCAAGACCTTCTGCAGCCTCCCTGGATCCTCAGCACTACCCATCCCTCTACCTATCTTTCTGTCATCTGCAAACTTAGCAAGAATGCCCTCAGTTCCTTTGTACAGATCATTAATGTATAATGTGAATAGTTATGGTCCCAGCACAGACCTCTGCAGAACTCCACTAGTCACCAGTTTCCCACCTGAGAAAGATCCCTATGGCTTACTTTCTGCCTTCTGCCAATCGATGGATTCTCTATCCATGCCAGTACCTTGCCCTTCACACCATAGGCTCTTATTTTGTAGCGTCCT
Organism: Hemiscyllium ocellatum; assembly: GCF_020745735.1. Taxonomy (NCBI): domain Eukaryota; kingdom Metazoa; phylum Chordata; class Chondrichthyes; order Orectolobiformes; family Hemiscylliidae; genus Hemiscyllium; species Hemiscyllium ocellatum. The sequence continues at coordinate 58,740,694 of NC_083412.1, read as the reverse complement.
GCACAGCAAAGGCCTTCTGGAAATCCAAAGAGATCACATCCACTGGCTCTCCTTTATCTAACATTTGCTCATTACCTCCTCAAAGAATTCGAACGGATTTGTCAGACATGTTCTCCACTTGATTGAGCCGTGCTGACTCTACTTTATTTTACCATGCACCTCCAAGTGTTCCTCTGCAGGATGACAGTAAATCAGTATCTCATCTGACAGATCTAAGAACACAATCGGGGAAGTTGACCAAACCATTGCAACGGAGATATCACTCTAATCCAGGGACAGCATGAGAAACTTGATTAGCAAGGGAGTGGGACACAGGTTACTTATAGAAAAATATAGACATGTTATTAATGGGTAAAAGTAAACATTCAGGAACAGAATGACTACTTGAGAGCAAGTATTATATAAGGCTACAGCCTTATATAATAGATAGATGATAAAAGGATAGATGATTACATCTTAGGAAGTGATGTAAGTAACATGTCATTCAGTGTGAAGTGAGATTTGTTCCAATGAAGTCATCTTTTCCAGCCCAGTTTATAAGGAATACAGTTCAAAAAACAGTCTGGTTATTACATCCTGCTTCATGCTCATCCCTAAGCATACTTTTGATATGTGTAAGACTGAATAACCTTGGACTCTTTTCTCTAGACTTTAGAGGTTTAAGTATAGGAGCCTTATGTTATCTGCTTGAGCTGTGGAGAAAAAAAGTCAAATTCCAAATGTCATTTAGAAAATATTATCACCAATAAATCCAAAAAAATAATTCATCAGAAATGTCCTTACTTTGGGCCCAATTAGAATGCAGATGTCACTACGATACAGAGTAATTGAGGTGAATATCATACATGCATTTAAGGGAAAAATAAGTATTTGAAATAGAGATATATTAGACATTGTAGGTTGGGAGAAAGCTCATGTAGTCAAAGTAGCAGCCTCTGCAGTTGGACTGAATGGCCTGTTTCTTCATTGTGATGTCTCTGTAATGAAATGGAACTATGAGTTAACCAAAAGGAAATAATGAACTTTTAAACTGTCACAGGAACAAAGATAGCATAATTATCCCATATTTTGACAAAGGTTTGCTTTTGGCTCTTATTCAAAGTAATGGGTGTTGTACCTTTACTCTGGATAAACTTACTGAATAAGAAGAAAAGGAATGATGTCATTGGTGATGCCAGATCACATGGAATAGGAGCCTGGAACTGTAGCATTTAACACATTGACATCACTATGTCGAAGTCAGCAGCAAAACACTTTCAGAAATTTACAAGGGTTTTGTTATAAATCTATAGATTAAGATGACAGCAGTTATCCCTTTCTCTATTCAGAAGCCAATTCCCCACTGGTGAATAATACAGCTCATTATTATAAATTAAATTAAAACTAAAACTTCCCACTAGGTGCATTGTACTGTTAAACAGTAAAAAAAAATAAACTTAGCTAAATAAAAATAGGGTTAGCCATCTTGGCTAGACCCAGAAATAGTCCTATAAGGCAGCCCTCGGACTTGCCTGTATCCCCTGTGCCAAAGATCAGGGGAGTGGGGCTGAAGTGCATTGTAAAGAAACCAAAAGGTTTGTTAAATAACTAACTGGGAGATACAACCTCCACAACCATTAAAAAAAAATCATTGATGGCTTGTGAGCAGAACTGACTGTGTCAGTATTTATTATTCATCCCTGGTCGCCCTTGAGAAGGTGGCAGTGAGCTGCCTTATTGAACCATGTTCATTTGCTGTGGTAGACTGACAGTGCTGTTAGAAGGGAGTCCACACATTTGTCCCAGCCCACAACGGAAGAGCACTGATATATTTTCCATGTTATGATGGTGAGTTGCTTGGATGGCAACTTGCAAGTGGTGTTGTTCCTGTGTATGTGCTGCCCTTGTTCTTTTAGAAGGTCCTGGTTAGGGGATTGGAAGTTGATGTCTAAGGAGCCTTGGTGTATTTCTACAAAGCATCTGTAAATGATGGATGCTGCTGATTAAAGATGTGGTCCATGGATTCCACAGCACTACAGAAAACATACCTGCCAGAGAGTCCACAAATGATCTTGGGCTACAATTGTAAAGGAAATTAACTAACTCATTTTTCATTATCAGGTAACCCAATCACCTGTTATGATTCCATTTGCTTTTATTATTGGAAAAGTTAAATCCCAGTCAGAAATCTAACTTGATAGATGATACTTTGTTTTGTTTTTAATAAGTTCGAGTAAAATGTGAGGTCTGCAGATGCTGGAGATCAGAGATGAAAATGTGTTGCTGGTTAAAGCACAGCAGGTTAGGCAGCATCCAAGGAACAGGAAATTCGACGTTTCGGGCCAGAGCCCTTCATTAGGAAGTTTTTAATAAGTTGATCACTCAATGAAAACTAAGCACACAGCAATATAGCAGTTTTGGTTTTAACAATAAAATTAAAGTTTACTAAGCTAAAGAACTGACAATCAGACAAAATAAACCAATCTATTTACATATAGCAAAATCAGAAGATTTTAAGCACGTGGGTGAAATATAATCTCAGTAATCTTAACAACAATCCTTTACAGATCCTAAAAGTACTCCAATACAAATCTTAAAAACATCTTTCATGCAATACTCAGAAGGATGCCTTGTACGATAATCAGACCAATGAAAATATAATTTCATAATACTTTGATAGACGTAGCTTCAGGATAATGTTAACACAGGTATCATGCATCCATATTCAAACATAGTCTGCTTCAAAAGACCTTAAGTGTTTTATCCGAATACTTTTGGAACTGTCACTAAACTTCCTTCTCTAAGGTAACCTATATTTGTTATCTTCTCACTTCTCAGGAGCAATTGCTGTATACAGTCATCTTCATTAAGGACTTCTGCTGAAATACACAAAACTGAAAGGTTCTTCTCTTTAAGCTCTGGGTGTTTTCCCTAAGCTTAAAAAGGCAAGTCCAGAAATTTCTACCAGATCTTGATGCACCATTGTTCTCTTTGCTGTGTTGTAAACACCGCTAATATGCACAAAAAACAATTGATTCTGAAGACTGTCTCTCACAAACGGTTTTAAAAGAAATCACTGCAGCTACAGCAAACATTTACATATTACAAATCACAGGGTGAAAATAATCCCCTCACCCTCACGCTCACCCTTGGGGAGTCTAAATAAAATCTGTGTTGGAGGAGTATATAATACACCCTAGTTCCCAAACTCCAATGAGCATCACCCGATCTCAACCTATTCTGGAGCTGTCTATGTAGACCATTAAAGGGACCTGTGTTCTGAATACTGACAATACAGGGATCCAAGTAAAGCTTGCTGTCCTCTCTATAAAAGTAAGTCCAATAAAGCTTGTAGCTGTTTACTCATAAAACTGCAGATCTCACATTATTGCAGGTAACTTTTTAATGTAAGACATAGCAATTAAGATCCCACTGCAACAAAATGGTCAAAAGACCTATATGTATCTTTTCTAACTATGTAGTCCATGCTTCCTTCTGGAGTAATTAATGTAATAGATGATTAATGCCAGCCTTACATAATGAAGGTATTTCAATACTTTCCTCTAATTACTGGATCCATTAACAGTTTTTTGAAAATATAGGTGATGTGGGTATTAATGGGGTATCTACGTGGTTCGGAAAGCTACCTGGCTCATTGAAGCAGGGGTAAAGGTGTGCAACAACAGTGGAGATATTTACATCAAATTATTTTACTTTCTTTTGCCAGTGCTTTCGTGCTTGGTACTCCATTAGTATGTCCATATGTTTTATCGTTGTCTCAACCTGATTCTATAATATGGGTAAATCTATTTTGACTGCTATATTAACAATTGCAATATTTACAGTTCATTCATAACAATGTTGCTAGAAACTGTTTTTGACCATTCACCATAAGTATAGTGGGACGATTATTGATGATCATGACGTGACCATCTTCTTTCACATGTCTATAGCCCAGATAGGTAGCAATATGTCATTGCAAAGATTTGTGTTATTTGTTGAAGATAATGGTCCAAATAAAAGTTTATAAATTGTCAAAAATATTAATTAGAGAAATAATATGCGTGCAAAGGTGCAATAATGGCTTCAGACCTACCGCCTGAGCCACATTAGAATTCAAGCCTTAGAATATTACAGCGCAGTACAGGCCATTCAGCCATTGCGCCAACACATGGAACCAATCTGAAGTCTATCTATCCTACACAACTCCATTTTCATCGATATGCCTATCCCATGACCATTTAAATGCCCTTAAATTTGGCAAGTCTACTACTGTTGCAGGCAGTATGTTCCTTCTCCCTACTACTTACTGAGTAAAGAAACTACCTCTGACATCTGTCCCATATCTATCACCCCTCAATTTAAAGCTATGTCCCCTCGTGCAAGCCATCACCATCCGAGGAAAAAGGCTCTCATTGTCCACCTATCTAACCTTCTGATTGTCTCTTGTGTCTCAATTAAGTCACCTCTCAACCTTTTTCTCTCTAACAAAAATAACCACAAGTTCTTCAGCCTTTCCTCTCTCCAAACTAGGCAGCATCCTAGTAAATCTCCTCTGCACCCTTTCCAAAGCTTCCACATCCTTCCTATAATGCAGTGACCAGAACTGTAAGCAATACTCTCAAGTGCGACAGCTTTGTATAGCTGCAGCATGACCTTATGGTTCCGATACTCTATGCCTCTACCAATAAAAGCTATCACACTGTACGCCTTCTTAACAACCCTATCAACCTGGGTGGCAACTTGTAGTGATCTATGTACACCATATGTCATATGGACACCGAGATCTCTGCTCATCTACACTACCATTAGCCCAGTACTCTTTATTCCTGTTGCTCCTTCCAAAATGAATCACCTCACACTTTTCTGCATTAAACTCCATTTGCCACCTCTCAGCCCATTTCTGCTGCCTATTTATGTCCCTATGTAACCTGTAACATCTTTCAACACGATCCACAACTCCACCAACCTTCGTGTCTTGTTTCTATGTATTTGGTGAACAGCATTCTCATATATTTGGAGAAATCAACTAGTTTCTTCACTGAACTGTGAGAGAAATCAAGTTGTGTAGAAGGTTCAAATGAATAAAAGTGGCCAGAGATTATTTTGTGCTGTGAATACCACACAGCATGGATCCTGCAAGTATCATTAGTCCCCTTAATACTTGGTACAATAAACAGAGCTTGTAAAGCACAAGATTCAGTCTCATTTCTGACTGAATTCTGTATTTGACTGAAATATTTTATAATGATTGGATAACTAAAGGTCATTTGAGCAAAAACTTGGGCACAATTTAGGCATAACATGAAGTTTGAATGCTCAATGTTGACATTATTTAAAAGTGTAGGTGCCGTAAGTTGAATGCCCTATTTAATGATCCACAAAAAAGAATCAAAGAATCAAAAAGAAATGAAAATTATATAGGATAAAAAGATTTAAGTTTAATTTCCAAAATGAATTTTAACCTATTTTACTGATACTGTTGGCAAGTTAAAAGCAAATTTGTTTCTCACTGATTTGAAACCAAGTCTCTCCTGCTTTGATTGTTATAAACTGTATTTAACTCTAACATTAGATCCCTTATGACATCTGCGAGCATCTTTGTTTATTCTTCGGAGCCAACTTTCTTGGTATTGTAGTTCTGTATTAATTCTCTGGCTTTCGAGTATGTTTATGGCATGTGCAATTCTGTGTTGGTATTTAAAATTCGTAAGAGTGTAATTTTCTAGGATTACAGTGCAAACCTTGCTACTGCTATCCACATGTGAAAGCTTTGAATCCACTGGTAAATCTTGTCAAACAAAATTTACACTGGCAACTCAGCTTGAATTCCGTTTTGCTTACAATAGCAGGTGTAATATGGCTGCAGAGTTGCTCAATAAATAATTGTTAAACTGTGCTGATCAATTTCCTGTGGTATTCCTCACAGACCCAGAAGGGTATAGATCTGAAAACCATTTAAACTGATAGGGAGGAAGTTATAGCTGAGAAACATAGTCCCTGGAGGATAGACAGGCAGTGAAGCGCAATCTATTCTCAGAGCAAATGCCCAGCTGATGCGACTGCTCCTGCTCCCTATCACTGAAAAGAGCACAAACATGGCAGCAAAACAAAATAAATATGAAAGAGGCTTGAAGCCAAGGAGAAAGCAGGAAGCGGCCGGTGTGTTGCCCTGGAGATCAGGTTAGTTTGTGATAACACATCTAACATGCACAAGACACATCCACCCTCATTACAGAATTACAGATGAATTGTAATTAACATGGTATAACAGGCACAAGGTATTTGTAATCATAAAATGATACAGCAAGAAGGAGGCCACTCAGTGTGTCATACATGTAGTTAGCTTGTAAAGCTTTTGTACTTTGCTCATTCTCCAGAGCCCTGTAATTTTTTTTTCCATCAAGTATTCAATTCCCTTTTGAATGTTATTAAACTTGTTTTCACTACCTGTTCAGACAGTGCATTGCAGATCTTATCAGCTTGCTGTCTAAAAAGTATGCTCCATTCTGTTACCCATTACCTTAAATTTATGTTGGCTGGTTACTTATCCTTCTGATATTAAAACTAATTTCTCACTATTTATTCTATCAAAATGATTATTGATTTGACCACTTCTATTAAATCTCCTCTTAACCTTCCTTTTAAGGAAAACTTTAATCTCTCCACAAAATTGAACTCTCTCAGCTTTGATCTCAATTTCTTCAAACACTCCATAGTTTCTATCTATTAGACAATACTACATACTTACAACCACTGCCCCTTGAGTCACATGCATTTTAGTTTTGCTAATAAGACTATTACGACATTCTTTGATAACCCCTTTCAAAAATCTATATTGTAAGCATATCAACTATGCAAGCCTCCTCAAGCTTCAAAAATCTCAATCAAATCAGCCAAACATAATTTTCCATCAACAAGTTCTTGTAAATGATTTATATGTAGTAGTTTCCTATTAACTATTTCATTTTTAGCTGTTGATAACCTATCCAATATTACCACTACCTTCATTGTTAGTGCCATATGTGCAATATCCTCTTTCCCAGTGAACGTATTTTATGTTAAATAATGATTATAACTTTGAAATGCTTAGCTGGAAATCTGTATTAAACTTTTAAAAACAAACTTTTTAATAAGAGTTTGAAATAACATTGGAATCACAATTGTAGCTTGACAAAACCAAATCTTAAAGACTTCAAGGAGATTTGAAGACCTGCATCCCCTGCCCCAGATATTTTTAATCACCTGTGCACACACTATTGTGTCATGTCTCAGATAGGTGGGATTTGAGTCAGGCCAGAAGTAGGGATACTATCACTGTGCCATTAGAGTCCTTCATCTCCTGTCCTATCAATAAGGTATCAATGGCAATCATCCGAATTATTCAATTGGATGAATGCATTAAGTCTATAGAACTCAGATTAAAATAGTTTCCAGTCATGAGCTAATCAAAGACCCTTAGGGATAATTGGTCAATATGTGAATTTGAAACCCTCAAAAGTTGGAGAAGGGAGTTCATATGTCAAGCCAACCCAACCCTTTGTATGTTTTAAGCGTTATTGCAATACTTTCACCAAGGGAGTGTAGGTATCTGGGAGCATTGACAGTCTGGAAGAGATTAGAGATAGGGAGGAGTGAGATCCTTTTTCACAAGAAAAACAAATAAAATGCACGTACACCTGTTCATTCACATTCATCACACATAAGTGAGGTAGCAACTTGATCACATGTTCCCAAGTTACCACATTAGGCTGATGCTTGTTGAGAGCACCCTGACTGGATCGTCAGTGCTCAACTCTGACAATCATTTGGCAGTTTTATCAAAGTGAAGCATTTACTTTTGTGGTTTCACCTTGATTCTGTCATCCATGCCTGTTACTATTTCTCACTGCAGTAGTGTTTTCACTATTGGAGGAATAGTTTGAAAAAGGGCTTATGCCCGAAATGTCAATTCTCCTGTTCCTTGGATGATGCCTGACCTGCGCTTTTCCAGCAACACATTTTCAGCTCTGATCTCCAGCATCTGCAGTCCTCACTTTCTCATAGTTTGAGATTAGCATTGCATTGGAATTTGGATTGGACAATAATTACTTGTGCCTTTGGTAAGTGTCTTTCTCCACTCACGAATTGCCTTGTCTGAGCTAGATTTTCTCAATTTCTTTATGATCCCTTCGGCAATTTTCTTTGCCCCCACAGCGTTTCAATTTGATTGTGATCAGTGTGAAGATGATGTATTGAATTTCCCAGTCATGTATGAAGTAGTTGATTCCTTCATGTGTGAATTGAGGACCACTATCACTATGATTCAAATGCAGTAATGATTGGATTATGATTCTATAATCTCGCTGTCAGTCATTGACATCAACTCATCTAACTCCTAATAATCAAAATAGCAGTTGATGGTGATAAGCTCCTGTGAGGGTGAAGAGGTCTACTCCCATTATCATTCATTGCCCATCTGGAATATTATGGATCATACCCGCAAGTTTACCTTGAGAGAATCCTGGACTAGAACTCGCAAGTCTCTTTACATGTCAGGCTTCTGAATTTTCTCCCCATTTAGAAAATAGCCCATGCCTCTATTCTCCCTATCCAAAGTGCATGGCCTCATATTTTCACGTATTGTATTCCATCTGCCACTTCTTTGCCCACTCTCCTAACATGTCCAAATCCTTCTGCAGCCTTCACACCTCCTCTAAGCTATCTGTCCTTCTAACTATCTTTGTATTATCTGCAAACCTGGCTAGAATGCCCTCAGTTCCTTCATCTACATCATTAATGTATAAAGTGAAAGTTGTGGTCCCAACACTGAGCCTTTCGGAACAACATTTATCACTGGCTGCTGTCCTGAGAAAGACACTTTTATCTGCACTCTCTGCTTTCTGTCAGACAGCCAAGTTTCTATTCATGCTAGGACCTTACTTCCAATCCCATGGACCCTTATCTTACTCAGTAGCCTCCTGTGCAACACCTTGTCAAAGGCCTTCTTGAAGCCCAGGTAGATGACATCCATTGGCTCTCCTTGGTCTAATCTGCTCATTATTTCCTTAAAGAATTCCAGAAGATTTATCAGGCTTGACCTCCCCTTGATGAAATCGTACGGACTTTGCCCTATTTTACCATCCACTTCCAAGTATTCAGAAATCTCATCCTTCACAATGGATTCCAGGATCTTACATACAACTGAGGTTAGGCTACTCGGTTTGTAATTTTCCATCTTTTGCCTTATTCCCTTTTTAAACAGGAGTGTCACATTAGCGATTTTCTAGTCATCTGGGACACTTCCTGATTCTAGCGATTGCTGAAAGATCAGCACTATCGCCTCTGTTATCTCTTCAGCTATCTCCCTTAGAACTCTGGGCTGTAGTCCATCTGGTGCGGGTGATTTATCCATCTTCAGGCCATTCAGCTTTTCCAGCACCTTCTCCTTGGTGATGGCCACTATACTCAGCTCTGCCCCCCTCACCCTCCTGAACCTTTGGGATATTACTCATGTCTTCTACCATGAAGACTGATGCATAGTAATTATTTAGCTCCTCAGTCATTTCCTTGTTCCCCACTACTATCTCTCCAGCGTCAGTTTCCAGCAACCCAATGTCCACTATGCCTCTCTTTTGTCCTTTATATATCTCAAGAAATTTCCTTTATATTACTGGCTAGCTTACCCTCATATTTAATCTTCTCTCTCCTTATCACTAGACTGTTGATCCAGCGATCAAGGTAATTTTCTGGGGACCTGCTGTGATTAGATTAGATTACTTACAGTGTGGAAACAGGCCCTTCGGCCCAACAAGTCCACACTGACCCGCCGAAGCGCAACCCACCCAGACCCATTCCCCTACATTTACCTCTTTACCCAACACTACGGGCAATTTAGCATGGCCAATTCACCTAGCCTGCACATCTTTGGACTGTAGGAGGAAACCGGAGCACCTGGAGGTAGATAGTGAAATAAAATTCAGTTTTCCAGACTTCAAAAATCTGAACTTAAGAGTCTAATGATGACCATAAATCCATTGCTGATTTTTGGAAAAAGACACTGGTTCATTAATATCCCTTAGGGGTGGAAACTACCATCCTTACCTGGTCTGGCCTACATGTGACTTCAATGTCATTGACTTTTAACTGCCATCTGAACAATTAGGGATAGGCAATAAATGCTAGCCCAGCCAGCAATGCCATCATCCTATGAATGAATAAAAATAATCCTTTTCTCAGCACTAAAAGTTTTCTATTCAAATTTGCTCAAGTTTGTTTTTAGAAAGAATCCTGTGGCTATTTTATAACTTTGCCACAGGATGAAAAAAAATCTAATTTTTATTCACATCTCTTTTCAATTCCACTCAAGCAGGAAATGGAAAATACACAGCCATTTTGACTCTCTCAATAATTTACATTTCCAGATGGCTGTTCGTTTTTAACTGCTTCTTCCTGATTCTTTCAATAGTTGGCTCTCCTGCACCTCAGAAAATTCATCCATTTTCAGCTGGATGTTCCTTGTTGTATTTTTCCCAGGTATGGGCTCTGCACCAGTTCTGAAAATCCTCACAGTTACAGCTGCCCCATTCCTGACACTAGTCCAAGTGATGTGTGTTTACTGGCTGCCACGGACTGCACACAGAGGCGTTTACAACCACAGTGGATGTCACTTGATTATGTAAGGCCAGCCAAACATGAAGTTCAATTGTATTTCTCTATTATCTTGCTGAGGACAGAGCATTGCCGTTGTATTCTACAGCATAACTCTTTCACAAGCAATCAAGCTTCTCAGTGTACAAAGGCCAATAATAACTTTGATGATAACCTCTCACATATACTTGGAGAAATGAAAACCTGGGGAGTTAATGGTGGAGTTCAAAAAATGTTGCTGTTTTAATATGTACTATATTCCATACAAGTGACAGATCTTTTGGCAATGATGCCATTTGGCAGAAAATTCAGCAAAAATGCTGTATTTCGTATGAAGCTAAGTTGTTTCCATTATGTAAAATACTTTACAGAGATGATTGTTGAGTAATTCAAATTTTTGGCATAAACATGAAGTTTAGATTCATGTCAACTGTACTTGTTGGGCTGTAACGGTCTCAATCATTCCAACATGAGCACCATTTTATACAAGTTGATCTGGATGGCAACAGCCTTTTTGAGGTCTAATATACATCAGGATTGCAAGTTTGTTAACATTTTCAAAAATATATCCAGCAATACTTTAAGATATGTTATTAGCTTAATTATAATATACTACATATTCAGTGCTCAGAAATTTTTTGATGTTCTCATTATTCTGGTGTTTAAACAATTAATATTATTTAACTTGTAACACCATCTATTGGATAATTCAGTTTATCCGGAATGACAATTGTAGGTAGTCGACTATTATAATCACAGATAAGCAGCAATGATAAACATGTGTTTTCACATTGAGAGTTACTTACATATTTGCAATTACTTTTAATTTAGCGTCACTGCATGGCACTCAAAAACCTGAATTGCCAGCTATTATAGGAAGCTATAGGGCGGATATTATTAAGCTGGAAAGAGTTCAGAAAAGATTTACCAGGATGTTGCCAGGAATGAAGGGTTTGAGTTATAAGGAGAGGCTAGGTAGGCTGGGACTTTTTTCACTACAGCATAGGAGGTTGAAGGGTGACCCTTATAGAGGTTTTAAAAATCATGAGGGGTATAGATAAAGTGAATGGCAGGTGTCTTTTCTCTAGTGTGGGGGTTTCAAGACTAGGGGCCATATTTTTAAGGTGAGAGGAGGAAGATTTAAAAAAGACGAGGGACAATTTTTTTAACACAGCATGGTTCATGTGTGGAATGAACTTCTAAAAGTGATGGGTGTGGGTACAGTTAAAATGATATTTGGATAAGTACATGAATACAAAATGTTTGGGCCAAACGCAGGCAGGTGGGACTAGTTTAGTTTGGGATTGTGGTCGGTATGGACTGATTGGACTGAAGGGTCTGTTTCAGTGTTACATGACTCTATTTAAAACATTTATGTGGATAAGCCCAATTTAAAACATTCTTTTTAATAAAATTATTTAAAGATATTGAAAACAGGAGATTATTTAAATAAATGGCAGTATTAATCTGTGAACTAGTTGCTTGACATTACCACTATGTTCAAATATTTTTGAAAGGTAGTTGTTAAAATTTTTGAGCAAATTGTTTGCAGCATTTCTGGGTTTATGCATCAACCAGATGATACCAATCTCACTGCTAGTCAACTTGTAAGCTCACCAAGACACTTGCATGCACATTAAGATGTATTACTGATCTCATTTCTGCCTTCTTTAAAAACCTTATTGAGTTTGGAGGCAACAACTCAGCCTACCCCTTGAGACAGCAGCAAGTAACTGACAATTGCATTGTGAAGTGAGGTAGCAATGCAAGCTGTGAGGAAGACACAGACAGACTGCAAAGAGATATTGACAGATTAAGTGAATAGGCAAGATGGTGTCAGATGGAGAAATATCATGTGGTGAAGTGTTCACCTTGGTGTTAAGAATGGAAAAGCAAAATATTTTTAAAAGGTCTGATCCTTGTACTTGTGTGAATTGGATCTGGAATGCACTGCCTGGACTTATGGTGAAGACAGGTTCAACTGAGGCATTAAAGAGAGTAGTAGATGACTATTTGAATAGATACAGTATGCTGCAAATGTGTTGCTGGTCAAAGCACAGCAGGTTAGGCAGCATCTCAGGAATAGAGAATTCAACGTTTCGAGCATAAGCCCTTCAGATTCCTGATGAAGGGCTTATGCTCGAAACGTTGAATTCTCTATTCCTGAGATGCTGCCTAACCTGCTGTGCTTTGACCAGCAACACATTTGCAGCTGTGATCTCCAGCATCTGCAGACCTCATTTTTTACTAATAGATACAGTATGCAAAGGTATAGGGAAAAGATTGAGGAATGGCACTGAGTCATAATGCTTGTGGAAGAACTGGTGCACACATAATGGGATGAATGTTCCTTCTGCACCGTAACACTTCTGTGATTCTTCTGTCACTCTACTATGAATATTTGGAATTGTCAACTTCAAGGTTATGAGTGGTGCACTGTTTCAAATATTAAAGACTGAGTTAAACAGAGTTATGGTCCTTCAGTGAAATAACGGGATGAGGGGAATTGGTGCAAAAAGTAGAACTGAAGACCAAGATCAGCCCTGATCTCATTGAATGCTGTAGAAGGCCAAACCAGCCAAATTGTCCATTTTATTCCACAAGGTAATAGTTCTTGAGAAGTTACCCATCATATGATGTTGGTTCCAACCATTCTACTCATGTCCCACATAGTCTGTTGGTGGAGACAAGGAGTTTTACTTTAGCTTTTGGAGGGAGCAGTTGGTCCCAGCAATTAATGCCTAAAAGGAAGAAGCCTGTTGGGTTTACTGATAAAGGCATAAAAGGAAATGTTTCATTTGGCTGAGAAGAAATGGTGACCAGCACAAAAAAAAGAGTTTCAACCATATTCAACTGGAACAAAATAGTGCCAATGGTCTGCTATCATTCATTTTGTATTGTATTAGAGGCCAGATTAAAAGTCTAGCAAGTTGGCCAAGAACACACATTTTGAGCACCAACAGCATTTCTCAGTCATAAACTACATATTAGTATATGATGGAGAATTTTCCCAGCTTCCCTTCAGGACGATGTAATAAAAAGACACATCAGGAACAGTAAGGCATCTTCAGGTGTACAGCCTGGACTCAGTCAGCAGTGTGATGCCAGAGATTGCAAATTAAATTGAAGACTCACTACATCATCTGCAATTGCATAGGATTGTCAGGTCTGAAAACATTACTGTCACCATATACTCTGTTTTTGTGTCAGCTCTCTAGCATCTACAGTTCTCTGTCTTACATTTTGACTTGGCACTCTAACAGCTTTCTGGACTCAAAACTGAGTTCAACAACTTGGGATCATAACTTTTGCCTCCTTCTTATTTTGGTGTTTTTTTTCCTTTTGTTGTGTTCAGTCAGTCTTGTTTTTTTTTTATCCTGCTGAGTTTTTCCAAAATTTTCTATTTAAGTGCTGTTGCATTGTTCTGTTAACTGCTAAAATTGTTCACTATTCTAGGATCATCCGAGGATGCAAAAGTATAATTCCAACAACCAATTCTCAATCACAAATTGCCATCTTAAAACATTTCTCATTCATTTCCCTCACCACATCACAAAAATACTCATATACTTCTGTCATTAAGATAGAGACAACAGGTCAACTATTCTTCTCACTTTCCTGTCTTCTTCTAGTCCATCAGACCAAACATTCCCTCCTCTGTCTTAGCTGTAAACTCATACTTTCCTCTTGTGTCTCCTATCCCCTTTACTGCCTTTGCCAAGCTCACATTATCCATCAACCCTAACCTCCTTTACCAGCTCATTATTGCCCTTCTTTATGGGAATTTCCTCCAATTAGGTGTGTGCTCTTGCTATTGTATAAAAAATCAAAGGCACTAGTGACATTCAATATGACAAAGGTTCTTTCTTTTGTCCTCTATTCTTAATCATTTGCAACCTTTGGCAGTTTATCCTCAAATTCCTCTCTACTGTTATCCAGGGTAGAACTGCATTCATCTGGTGCCATTCTGATCTGCCCACTTATACCCAGAGAACCATCAAGCATGTCATCTCTTTTCACTCCCTCACTATCGGCTCTGTGCACAGACTGCTCCATCTCTGTCCCTTTGCATTTACTCAGATATTTCTGCCTTCTGGTAAAATCAGAAAACAGGCTAGCTCTCACATGTGTGCCAATGACACCTGCCTTTATTTCACCAACCATGCTTTCCACTCCTCCATTGTTGCTAAATTATCAGACTACTTGTTTGACATCAAATACCAAATGAGAAATTTCCTCCAATTAAATTTGGGAAAATTGAAAGCCTTTTTCATCCTGCTCCAAACTACATTCCCCAGCTACCAAATTAATTCCTATCCCTGCCAATTATTGGAAGATGAAACAGACCCTTCAGAATCTTAGTTTTGATCCTGGGATGAGATTTCAATTATTTATTCATGCCAAATCCAAGCCTGTTTACACCTTGATAACATTATCCAACTCTACCTCTGGATCAGTTCATTTGACACTGAAACCCTCATTCATGCCTTTGAAACTCTTAGTCTCGACTATTATGGGTGGCACGGTGGCACAGTGGTCAGCACTGCTGCCTCACAGCACCAGAGACCCGGGTTCAATTCCTGCCTCAGGTGACTCTCTGTGTGGAGTTTGCACATTCTCCCTGTGTCTGTGTGGGTTTCCTCCCACAGTCCAAAGATGTGCAGACTAGGTGAATTGGCCATGCTAAATTGCCCGTAGTGTTAGGTGAAGGGGTAAATGAAGGGGAATGGGTCTGGGTGGGTTGCTCTTCGGAGGGTCAGTGTGGACTTGCTGGCCTGAAGGGCCTGTTTCCACACTGTGTAAGTAATCTAATCTATTCCAATGGTTGATCTCCCACGTTCCATCCTCCATAAACTCTGCTCCGTTTCCCTCATTTAAGTCAGTCCTCAAAACGTACCTTCTTAACCAAGATGTTTTCACCTGACCCAAAGTAAAAGTGAAATATTTTGTTTTATAATGCTTCTGTAAAACTCTTTGGAGTGTTTATTACACTAACGGAACTATATAGATTGAAATAATTGCGTTTCTTGAAAATCTCAATTCAGCAAAAAGACAAGGTCAGGTGACATTGACGTTTGGAAAGTGATAGATTGTTTGCTTCATGATTTGATTAACATTTCCATGGTACTTGGGACTTTTATAAAAATGTTTTCAGGATTATTATGGTAATTAGAAAAGGGAAATACAATTTCATACATCTGGAAATATTCATTCTTGGTGTGCTAGAGTTGAATTGCTCAGCTTTCAGGAGTGGAGGATCACCTTGGAGACCAGCTGCATGTTAATTTTGTACAGCCTCATTCAAATGGCTATGGTGTGCAACCACATTGTACACAGGCTTCAACCGTAATAGAGGTCTAACATGATGCACGGATAACACATGTTGTCTCTAGTTTGCCTCCATCTCTTAAAAGGCAGTTGATCACTCAAGTGAGGTCTAAAGGTTGCCAACATCATGCAATTCTGGAAGCAAAGAAAAATATGGAACATTACCCCAGCAAAGAGAATCAAAGATTAATTAATGTACATGAGAGTCAAGAAGATAATGGTAAGGTCCTAGGGAGTGTTGCTGAACAAAGAGACCTTGGAGTGCAGGTTCATAGCTCCTTGAAAGTGGAGTGGGAGGTAGATAGAATAGTGAATTGGAAGTGTAGTGGACAGCGAGGAGGCTTACCTCAGTTTACAGCAGGATCTTGACCAGATGGGCCCATGGGCTGAGAAGTGGCAGATGAAGTTTAATTCTGATAAATGCGAGGTGCTGTATTTTGGGAAAGCAAATCTTAGCAGGATTTATGCACTTAATGGTAAGGTCCTAAGGAGTGTTGCTGAACAAAGAGACCTTGGAGTGCTGGTTCTTAGCTCCTTGAAAGTGGAGTCGCAAGTAGATAGGATAGTGAAGAAGGCGTTTGATATGCTTTCCTTTACTGGTCAGAGTATTGAGTACAGGAGTTGGGATTGAAAAATTTGGTGCTGGAAAGACACAGCAGGCCAGGCAGCATCGGAGGAGTAGGACCTGCTCCTCGGATGCTACCTGGCCTGCTGTGTTTTTCCAGCATCATATTTTTCAACTCTGGTCTCGAGCATCTGCAGTCCTCACTTTCTCCTACAGGAGTTGGGATGTCATGTTGCGGCTATAGAGGAAATTAGTTAGACCACTGTTGGAATATTGCATGCAATTCTGGTCTCCTTCCTATCGGAAAGATGTTGTGAAACTTGAAAGGGTTCAGAAAAGATTTACAAGGATGTTGCCAGGGTTGGAGGATTTGAGCTATAGGAAGAAGTTGAACAGGCTGGGGCTGTTTTCCCTGGAGTGTCGGAGGTGACCTTGTAGAGGTTTACAAAATCATGAGGGTATGGATAGGGTAAGTAGACAAATTCTTTTCCCTGGGGTCAGGGAGTCCAGAACTAGAGGGCATAGGTTTAGGGTGAGAGGAGAAAGATATAAAAGAGACCTAAGGGGCAACTTTTTCACACAGAGGGTGGTACGTGTATGGAATGAGCTGCCAGAAGAAGTGGTAGAGGCTGGTACAATTTCAACATTTTAAGAGGCATTTGGATGGGTATATGAATAGGAAGGGTTTGGAGGGATATGGGCCCTGTGCTGGCAGGTGGGACAAGATTGGTTTGTGATATCTGGTCGGCTTGGACGGGTTGGACCGAAAGGTCTGTTTCCATGTTGTACATCTCTACGACTCTAAGATGGACTCCACAAACAAGCCACATTTCTTTTGGCTTTTTGCTAGACCCTCCACAGAGAATGGGAGGAGATGGCAAGGAATGTCAATGCTCAGAGTTTATACCTTGACAATTTAACTAACTGCCAGAGGGAGTCTAAATCACATTTTTAATAAAAACTTGTATGGGATGTAGACATTGCTGGTGTGACCATTGATGGAGTAGTTAAACCATTTCAGAGGGCAGGTGAATTAACCATAGTGCTGTGGGTCTGGAGACTGGGTAAGGATGCAGATTTATTTCACTAAAGGCCATGTGTTTTCATTACAATGAACAATAGTTACAAGGTGCTGCTAGACAAGCATTTAATTCCACAATTTAACATGATGGCGTAATGTCTATGAATGCATCTTCAATTTGCCTTTTATTCAACAAGCCACTAAATTCTACTCTTTCTCAGTACACTACACACCCATTCCTTCAGCATTCTCTCTCGACTATATTTACAACCTCTCAGCCGCATCTCCCTGCCTCCAAGCCAACACCTTCCACCCTGACCTCAATTTCACCTGGATCCTGTAAAAATGCTGTCCCTTATTTCCCAATTCCTCCACCACTGCTGCATCTATTCCCAGGACGACCAATTCCACCATAGAGCATCCCAGATGGCCTCCTCCTTCAAAGGCCGCAATTTCCCCTCACAGGTGATCGACGATTCCCTCCAGTGCATCTCCTCCACTTCTTGCATCTCCGCCCTTAAACCCCACTCCACCAATCACAAGAAGGACAACACCCCCCTGGTACTCACCTTCCACCCATCAACTGCCAGATACATTGCATCATCCTCAGCCACTTCTGCCAACTACAAGCAGACCCCACCACTAGGGATATGTTTCCCTCCCCACCCCATCAGCATTTTAGAAGGACCATTCCCTCCATGACTCCCTTATCAAATCCATGCCCCCCACCCCACTCTCCACCAGCCCACTCCTGGCACCTTCCCCTGCCACCGCAGAAAGTGCAAAACCTGCACCCACACCTCCCCCCTCATTTCTGTCCAAGGCCCCGAAAGATCCTTCCACGTCCGAAAGAAATTTGCCTGGATTTCCACACGTCATCTACTGCATCTGTTGCACCCAATGTGGTCTCCACTACATCAGGGAGACAGGACGTCAAGTTGTGGATCATTTCAGAGAACATCTCTGGGACAGCCGCACCAACAAATCCCACCACCCTGTGGCCGAACACTTCAACTCCCCCTCCCACTCTATCAAGGACATGCAGGTGCTGGGCCTCCTCTATCACCAATTCCTAACCTCCCAATACCTGGAGGAAGAATGCCTCATCTTCAGTCTTGGGACCCTGCAACCACACAGGAGCAATGTGGATTTCACCAGGTTCCTCATTTCCCCTCACCTAACCTTATCCAAGTCCCAAGCCTCCAACTCGGCACCGCATGCTTAACCCATCCATTTTCCTTCCCACCTGTCTGCTCCATCATCCTCTTTGACTTATCACTTTTTTTCACCCCACCTTCATCTACCTATAACATTCTCAGCTACCTTCTCCCCACCCCCTCCCATTTATCTCTCAGCCCCCTTGGCCCATAAGCTTCATTCCTGATGAAAGGCTTAAGCCCGAAACATCAATTCTCCTGCTCCTCAGATGCTGCCTGACCTGCTGTGCTTTTCCAGCAGCACACTCTCAACTCTGATCTCCAGCATCTGCAGTCCTCGCTTTCTCCTCCAATATGAATCCCTGGCATTCTGTCCTCTCCATTGCTTGAAGTCTCACATGTCAGGAGAGACTAGCAGTCTGTTGGCAGGAGGCTGCCAGACGTCACCTGCGTGTGATGATGGAGATGGTGCTGAGGATCACACAGAGCTGGTCACTGCAAGGAAAATAGTACTTGATTGTCCTACACCCCACCTCAAATCCCTCCTCACCCTTATCGACATATTGAGGAGAGAAGGAATGTGTAGCTTATGTACAGGTCCCTGGATGGTGAGGTCATGGAGGAGCTGTGTTATAAAGGTCTCAGATATGGACTTTGAGGAGGATGGCCAAAAAAACAACACTGATGTACGGAAACAAGATGCTTCATCCACCAACAGGCCTGCTAGACAATCTTCTATTACTGTCAGGGAGAGTGAAATATTTGAGCTCTAAACTGTGGCAGATTGGAGTACAGCAAATGCTGACTGACCCTGTGAGAGCACCAGCAGAATCAAACAGGAAGGAGCACCTATGGCCCATATTTGGATTTTGCCAACGCACAGGAGCACTGCAGTGATTCATCGCAGCTCAGACATATATGACAAAATTTCAGTTTTTGTTTTCTATAAAATTTCAGGGTTCTTCTGTTGTACCATGGCTGTGGATATCAGTGTTCAAAGGTGCTCTGGAGAGTCTCTCAGCAGCCCAGCAATCTGTTATCATCAGGATGTGGAGGTACTTCCCAGTTAGCATCCCGGAGTGTCAGCTTACTGTCCTCTAGATCACAATGTTCATCTTTACACCACTCTAATAATATCAGTGCCCTCATCACCCATCCAGCTGATACAGTTGCAAGTTGTTACAGTCTATTGCTGGGTCTGATCAGTAAGCTTCACACAGTCAGGAAGGAGAGATTGCATCTGGAGTGAGTATATAGATCAAGGAATTTGGAGACAACAGGGGAATTCAATGCAGAGGTGAGCGAGGTGCTTTTTGCTTGCTTTTTCTTTTTGTCTTGTTGTTTATAAGGTTTTGTTTTTAAAACGGAAAAAATTAAAGCCCAGGATGAGGGACCCAGCACAGAATGCTGATATCCCACGAAAACCTTAAGTTCATTGGTTGGTGATAGTTACTAATTTGACTATCTATTATAGGTTACTTCTAGAATTAAGGTAAATAGGTTAAATATTTACAAGCTGCAAATGTGTTGCTGGTCAAAGCACAGCAGGTTAGGCAGCATCTCAGGAATAGAGAATTCAACGTTTCGAGCATAAGCCCTTCATCAGGCTTATGCTCGAAACGTCGAATTCTCTATTCCTGAGATGCTGCCTAACCTGCTGTGCTTTGACCAGCAACACATTTGCAGCTGTGATCTCCAGCATCTGCAGACCTCATTTTTTACTTAAATATTTACAAGCGACAAACTAAAAGACTACTATGAATTTTTACAAAAAGCGATACTGGGCCAAGCAATATCTTCTACTTGCATGATGTGGGAGTTGGTGGAACCCTTTGTGGTTCATCAACTAGGAGAAAGTGAGGACTGCAGATCCACATCTGACAGAAATTTACCTGTACTTCCACACACGTCATCTACTGTATCCATTGTTCCCGATGTAGTCTCCTCTACAGTGAGGAGACAGGACGCCAACTTGCAAATCGTTTCAGAGAACATCTCTGGCCACCAGCCCCACTGTCCCATGGCTGAATACTTTAACTCCCCCTCCAACTCCACCAAGGACATGCACATCCGAGGTCTCCTGCATCACCTAACCCTTACTACCCAACACCTGGAGGAAGAATGCTTCGGGATCCTGCAACCACACAAGATCAATGTGGATTTCACCAGTTACCACTTTTTCCCTCCCACCCCACCTTATCTCAGCACTGCCCTCTCGAACTGTCCTACCTACCCATTTTCCTTCGCACCTGTCTACTCCACCCTCCTCTTTCACCTATCCCTTTCAACCCCACCTTCATCTACACCCCTCCCCCCTCCCATTTATCTCTTGTCGCCTTGTCCCATAAGTCTCATTCCTGAAGAAGAGCTTATGCCCGAACTGTTGATTCTCCTGCTCCTTGGATGCTGCCCAGCAGGTTGTGCTTTTCCAACACCACACTCTTCGCCTTTATGGTTTGTATTGACCACATCGATAGCAAGACCTTGGAATGTAGGTTTATTGTTCCTTGGACGTGGAGTTGTCTTTAGATAGGCTAGTGAAGGTGGAGTTTGGTATGCTTGCCTTTATTGGTCAGTGCATGGAGTATAGGAGTGAAGAGGTCATGTTGCTGCTGTAAAGCACATTAAGCTGCTTTTGGAATAGTGTGGTTGGTTCTGGTTTCCTTCCTAGCAGAAGGATGTTGTGAAACTTGAAAGGGTTCAGAAAAGATTGACAAGGGTGACAGACTCTGGCTACATTTCCCTGAAGTGTCAGAGGCTGAGGTGTGGTCTTCAGAGGCTTTTAAAATAATGAGGGGCATGGATGGGGTAAATAGACAAGTCATTTTCCCCAGGTGAAGGAGTCCAAACCTAGAGGGCATAGGGTTAGGATGACATGGGAAAACATTTATGGGGACCTAAGGAGCAACTTTTTCATGCAGTGGGTGGTGCATCTGTGGAATGAGCTGCCAGAGGAAGTGGAAAAGTTGGATGGGTGAATAAATAAATAGGAACAGTTTAGAGGGATATGCTATTAGGTTTATTTTGGATATCTGATTGGTGTGGACAAGTTGGTCTGAAAGGTCTGTTTCCATACTGTACATCTGTACAACTCTTAAGTGTTGGCAGCTTGAGCAACTCGGCTCAGAGTTGGTAAGTTAGATTCTGCGCTTCAAACACCTTGACACGTTGAGAGGGAGAGACTCACCTGGACACCGTCTTTACAGTCACACAGTTAGTGGTCAGGGACAGGGTGATGTGACTGTGTGAGACAGGTAGAAGGATCCAGGAGATGGTGCTGAAGGAGCCTCAGCCCTTGAGTTTGTCAAATAAGTTTGAGATTCTTGCTCATGTATGGATGCGAATGGGGCTTTATAAAGAGAAATATAGTTGTTATCAGGGATAGTATAGTCAGGTTCAGTAGTGTTCGCTGTGGCCAAGTCTGAGTGTCCCAAAGGCTATGCTGTCTGCCTAGTGCTCAGCTACAGCGTATGTCATCTGGGTTTCAGAAGAACTTAAAGTGGGAGATGGAAGAACCAGTCGTCATAGCCCATGTAGGTACCAATTATACAGGTAGAAAGAAGTTCTACTGAGAGAATATGAACAGCTTGGGCTAATTAAACAGGAAACAAAAAAATAAAATAGGTAATAATCTTCAGACTACTTGAGCCACAAACAAATTGACACAAGGTTTACAGAGGGAAATGTGCAGCTCAAAGATTGGTGTGGGAGAAACCGGTTCAAATGCATGAGACATCGGCATCAGTACTTGGGAAAGAGGGAACTGTTCCAATGAAATCAGCTCCCCAAATCATGCTGACACCAGAGTCCTGGCAACTGACATAACCAAGGCTGTGAATAGGGTTTTAATCTAAATAGTGGGGGAATGGGTTCAGTTGCATTAAATTATAGAAAATGTTTGGGGTGGGGAGATAAGCTGTATTGGGTTGGGAAACTAAATTGAAGATGCTGATGGGAGGTGTGTATTAGCTTCCAAGCAGTAGTCAAGGCACAGGGAAGAAAATAAATCTGGTGATTGAAAAGGCATACGAGGCAGGCCCTTTTACAATAAGCATTGGGGGCTTCAATATACAGGTATACTTTGGGGGGGGGGAAAAAAAAAAATCAGGTTGCAGTGGATATTAACAGAAGGAATTTGTAGAATATTGGAGGAGATTTTTTTTCAAAGATCCCACTAGGGAACAGGCAATTCTGAACTTGATGAGTAATGAGGCAGACTTGATCATGGATCTTAAGGTGAAGGAACCCCAGGAGTGCAGTGACCATAACATAACAAGATAGAACTGAGCCTATAGTTTGAGAGAGAAACTGGAATCAGATAGAAGATGATAGAGTAAAAGACACGAAGAAGGAGCTGGCCAGAGTTGATTGGAAGTGATGGTGGCGGAACCACAATGGTACAAGTGGCTGAAGGTAATTCAGAGGCACAGCTGAAATTCATCCCAAGGAAGAAACAACATAAAAGGAGAGAAAGACAACCATGGCTGACAAGGGAAGTCAGGGACAGCATAAAAACTTCCCTTCGTGGGAAGGCAAAGGTTGAGAAGCCTTTAAAAGCCAAACTTTTAATAAAGCCAAACTATTTAATAACTTAAATTTTAAAAAAAAAAGTGGGGGAGATGAAGAAATGAGGGTAAACAAGCTCGTTCGTAATATAAAGAAACTCTTGTGATCACCTTTTAAGATCTAGCGAGGTGTTAGAGAGATAGACCACTGGAAAATGAGGCTGGAGGAGTAGTAATGAGAAACAGAGAAAAAGTGGGAACTGAATAGGTACTTTGCATCATTTTTCACAGTGGAAGACACCAGCAGTATACCAGAACTTAGAGAGTAAAGGGGCAGAAGTGAGTGAGTGGCCTATACCAGGAACAAACTGCTGACGAAGCCGAAAAGGTCTGAGAGTAGATAAATCACTAGGACCAGATAGATTACACCCCAGAGTTCTGAGGAGAAAGCAGAGGGGATTGTAGGGCATTAGTGGTGATCTTTCAGGACTGAGTCAGGGAGGGTCCTGAGGATTGGAAAATGGCTAACGTTATATCCCTGTTTAAGAAGCGGGGGGGGGGGGGGGGGGGGGGGGGGGGAAGAGAAAGAGCCAGAAGACAGGAAACTTTAGGGCTGTTAGCCTGATCTTGGGTGTTGGTAAGAAGTTTGAATCCATTAAGAATGAGATTGTGGAATACGTAGAAGTGCATGGTAAAACAGGGTGAGTAAGCACTGCATCAAGAGGAACTCACATCTGACAAATCGGTTAGAAAAATATTTCAGGAAGTAACAAGCGAGTTAAACAATGGAGAGCCAGTGGATGTGATCTATTTGGATTTCCAGAAGGCCTTTGAAAAAAGTACTGTACAGGAGTGTCTTGGGGGCAAGTTACTGGATAGAGGATTGGCTGACTGGCAGAAGGCAGAGTGGGGATAAATGAGGTCTCTTTAGGCAGTGGCAGCTGGTGCCTAGTGGAGTTATGCAGAGGTCAGTGTTCAGACCACACCTGTTCATGTTGTGTTATGCATTAAAAAATTCAAATGATGGAATGGAGGACATTGTTGCTAAGTGTAGAGGAGACAAAAGATAGGTGGAGGGACAGGTAGTGTTGAAAAACAAAGGGGCTGCAGAAAGACTCGGATAGGCTAAGAATGGACAAAGCAGCTGCAGAGGGCTGTTAAAGTCAAGTCATTGATCCCTTGCTAATCAAGAACCTATCTATCTTTGTCTGAAATACACTCAGTTTATTGGGGAGAAAGGAATGGAAGGAAAGAAAAGAAAAACGAAAAGGAAGGAAGGATTGAATGGTGGAATCGTTTTGATGGGCCAAATGGCATAATTCTGCTCTTATATTTTTAATGATCTTATGGCCTCAAGGCAAAACCCAAACAGCATTCTGCTTTACCATGGACTTCTGTTTTTGTTCCCATGTTTCCCTTTGCACAGAGCTTTCCCCCCTCTGCACCATTTCAATCATGTTACAAACCCAGAGCTCTTCAATTGACAGACCTTCCCTGTCAACAGCAAGATCCAGGAAGCACAGGAGAAGCAGAACGAGAGACAAACAAACATGCAAATTTTCTTAAGAACCAATGAGAACTTTTGGATTCCTCTAGGCTTTAGTTTCTGTATACTGGTCATGACCACTGGCTAAAAAAGGTGCTGTAGGAAGTAAAAGAAAAATTAAGTGGGGCAATTTGATAGGAGGACTAGCCCTGGCAAACAAAATCATTTTGCCCCTTTTTTCTAGAAAAAAAGATATGTTTTGGGGTTTGAAAATTGATCAAATTTGATTTGAGGAAATTTGTTTCCAGGAGATAAGGTCAAACACTTCTACAATTCTCTCTAAGCAATGCCACTGGAGATGAACCATAAGGAATGAAAACTTGCTAGAAACATTTCACCAAGCACATGAATATGAACCATGAGAAAACTTTAATTTGCATGGTTTTATGTACAGTACAGCTGTAAGAGTCAGCTGAAAATTTACAGACATTCAAATAATTAAAAGAAAACTTGAAATGCACCTAAGAATTTTACTTTAACCATTTTGAAGTTACTGGTAATTTTGGTTAACCCATACGTGAATAAAAAAGCAATGACATGTAGGAAATCTTGAAGACTAACATAGTCTTTAAAGGACTTGCCACATCATGGTACTAACCTGTTGAAAACCAAAGAATAGCTCAAGAAATAATACAGGAAAATTAATGTTTTTTTGTAACTGAACACTAGAATGTGATGGTGTACATCCTACCTACTTCCAAGCTGCACAGGAATTGTCGACACGAATTCATGCAGCAAAGTCTAGGCATAGGGGTGGGGGTGGAAAGGAGGTGATTTTAAGATGAAAATTAAGCAGTTTAAATCAGAAACATGTACATGAGTGGGCATAGCACGGATCATTTTTGTTTTGGAAACATAGCCAGATTTATAGTGGCTGTGTACCTCTCTAGTGTACTCAATACTTTGACAACAAAAAAAGTTTCCAAGTAGATTTTTTAAGCACAACTACCTACCACTATTTGGTATGTAACAAATCAAAGATTAAGTGGCATCTGAAGTGCAGAATAAAAATGAAACAGATGGTTCAACTGGATTAACACATTCCCATCCACTCAACATTCACCACCCTGGAAGATGCAATCTCTTTCTGAAGTAAGCTCGATTTTGAAAACAGATCCACTTAAGGAATTAGAATATTGCTCCTCGAAAGAAAGATGGTAGAAATAAAGACATCTTTGCTGCTGACATTGTACAGAATTCAATGTAAAGACCACTTAAAAAATGACTGCAGTTTCAGATTTTATATATAAAAAAAAGTAAAAGGAAATATCACTGTTTCAAACACCTGTCCTGGATCTTGGCTCTAGTGCATTCAGAATTCTTCAGAGGTTCATTTTAAAAGTGGTATGTTTCAAGAAGAGCAGCTGATTTATTCATATTGATAACTGACAAAATACAAAAGTTGCACAATTTGGAAATCTGAAGTAAAAACAAAAAATCTGAATACACAGAACATCAGTAACAGCATTGCTTCCACAAGTATACATACACACTTTCATGAACTTTTAGGAAGGAAGGTACAATTCCCTGGAGTTTAAAAGAACAATTCTAATAAGGGAACAACTAGAGCTGAGGCAGTGGTTATGGATTCAAGTTAAAGTTAAGTTTAAATGCTATATGAAAAACACTAATTATAAATCCTCAGTCACTCAATTAAACAGTTTAAAAGAATCTGTTGTGTTACAGTAGTAATTTCCACCAAATGATATTGGCACTATTTGTTCACTTACTTGTGCAGAACATTGTGCACACTTCAAATAGAAGTTAATGCTCTTCTTAAAGTGTGGAGACATAAGAACCATTTTATACTTGACAGTTGCCTACTTATGACGCCATTAGCAAATATGCTTCTTTTATCTGCAAGAGGGGCCAACAGTGCGTGGCCAGCATACTGCTCCACAAACATGAAAAGGTCAGGTCTGGATTCTCCTTCAGGATAGGTAGGATCATCGCCTGTTAAGGCCAGACTCTTACCTCAGAGGGATTGTTCTGTTTAGTGATGCAGAGCAAAGTTCCTGCCAGACAGGGGGAACCAGCCACTGCTCAGAGGGAACGATGATCCAGTAATACCACAGTCAGCAAGATTATGGACCTAACAGGAAGGAGAGGCTTCTTTTAGTGGGTTTACTCCCTCCTGGAGCAGTTCCAATGGGCCTTGCAATGCTGCCAGTGAATTAACAGTGATCCCTCTTAAAAAGAGTCATTAAAATCAGCATCAATAGTGGCAGAATGCAATAAAATGGAGTACATTTCCTGAACATCATTCACTTCCATCATTAACATGAAGTGAAGAAGGACCAGCTAGACCCCAGGAAAATCCTCAGTGGTGCTAACAGGGACAGATATACAGCAAATCGGCCTCTCCACTCAATTTCAATTTTCCACCACACAGCACCAAATTGAGCTGAGTTATACAGCAGGGAAACACTGTACAGTTTGTGAACTGATTTCCCGCTCAGCACACAAAACAGAAGGAGGAAATCTGGAAGGTTCTGTTGGTAGTAGCACTTAACTAGAGAGAAAATGGTCTTCCACGGCACTAGCTTTACCCAGATAAATACACTACATTCAATGTCTCAGGATCTGATCAGAAACAAGGCTTTTCAGCATCTGAATTCTCTTTGAAAAAAGGCAAAAAAAAGGTACAAAAGTTGTCATATGCAGCAAATATAGAATGTGGTTTATTGAACAATATCATCCCACACTGAACTACTTCCCCAACCTACCTGCATGAGTGTCAAACCAGCAGTCAACAACTTAGACTTTGTTTAAAGCTGCATTAATTGCAATAAGTTTAAACAGAAAACTATACTGATCTCAATGTAGATTTTTCACATCAAGATTAGACGGAAATGCACTCTACTGGAGTTAACCATGGTAAGATCAATATCCACTTGGGTAAATTTCCAACTTGTGCATGTTCAAAAACAGCAATAAACAATTGCACAATTGTTCTCTCTCAATGATGTCTTGAAAATACATTGTATAATAACAGAACTACTGCCTCTCCCTTTAAAACACTCCCAAAGGAAACTTGTGCTGCAGCCCATTTTAGCCCCTGGCACTGGTCTCCGTTTCAAGCCAGTCTTCCATCAGAATGAAAGACTGTTGCAGAATAGCATTGACATTGTTTATTTTATTGGCTTCAGGCATTTAAAAAAAAAACTGGTAAAGCTTGGCTGTCTGCTTGATTCAACATTTCACTGTAATGTGAATGCAGGTTCCAAATTACAAACTCCCATTCAAGACAATAATGTTCAATACCAAATTGATCAATAATCTGAAACCACAGCAATGGTAACTGACCAGCAGAAACCAAGGAAATGCAGCTCGAGTTAGATCTTCTCTATCAATAGAGATGGGCAGATGTTGAGGAACACTGGCAGTATCTCCACAATATCACTCACTCCGCTAACAAATAATTAACAAAATCACACAGTGACATTCCCAAAGAGTGTTTGTACCCCACTTGAATATCTGAAAATGGCTTTTAAAAAGAAATTACAATCATTGCACATGTTAACATTCTTAAAACAAAACACTTCCTTAACATCTGTTTTTCTTCTCCCCAAAATTGCAGAACTTAACTAGTTCATCCAATGGTCACTCCTGCACCCCTGCAAGAGATTGTTGTCTCAGTCGGTGGCCATTGATATCAATCTGTGTTGTTCATATCTTGGTGTTATTCTCTCCCCACAGCAGTATCGAGATGAACAGTAACCAATTGCACAGGCGAGAATTCCAATTAATATGGCAACACCAATTCCATATATCAAAGGCATTTTGAAGGAATCTAGCACTAAGGGAGAACAGGGAGGGAATGAGAGAAAACAAAAGCAGTAATTAGTATGTTATCCTTTGGTTAGAAATCACAACACCAGGTTATAGTCCAACAGGTTTAATTGGAAGCACTAGCTTTTAGAGTAGTGTTCCTTCATCAGGTGGTTGTCAACCACCTGATGAAGGAGCAGCACGCCAAAACCTTGAGCTTCCAATTAAACCTGTTGGACTATAACCTGGTGTTGTGATTTTTAAACTTGGTAAATCCCAGTCCAACACCAGCATCTCCAAATCACGATTCTTTGGTCTTCTCTTACTTGCTGAAATATGCGAATATTGTATTCTAGCACTTTTGTCCAATCTTTGAATATTATTTCGAGTGCTACCTCCATTGTCTGCTTCTGAGATGCCTGATCATTCCCTGGAGCTGTAATACAGGTACTTCTTGTATAACGTGCATTTTGTCAATGCACATTGACTATAACACAATTGACAAGTTGTGGACGCTCTGTTTGGATAATGTAAACTTTCTACTGAATGGGTATAGCGATTTTCTATAGCGCAAGGTTACAGAGGAGTGTAATGGTCACATTATCTCAGAATGCCCTTTACTGTGTTTACATCACATTTCTCATTAAGCATCTGTATTTTAATCATTTCTGGCTTTTGCTTGACATCTTTCCTTTCATTCTTATCCAATTTCTTTGTTCAATTCTATTACTGGAACCTGGCTATAGTGTAATATTAATAAGTGACTTTTAAAAAAAAAAGCATTTTAGCATTAGAAAGATTGTGTGTAATTATGTTGATAACAGAGATCTCAAAATAGTGATGACTAAAAAAGGAGACCAGTTGACTCATCCCTCTGCATTCTGTTAGTATAGGTCTATGGATACATAGTGTCACACAGGCTAGCTCATGGTAAAAGCCCACAGATTTTGTCACCCTTGGGAAAACAGTGCCACAAAGATTGTTCAGAAACATTATCGAGCAAAATCTGTGTGCTTATATGTTGTAATTGTGAATTACGTACTTCACCTTCTGTTTCTAAGGAGAATATCATGGTCACAGCTGCAAGAGAACAAGCCATGCAATCAAACTAGCTTTTATTACATGTTTACTTTCACAAGATGAGATGAGCAATTACTGTGTTGTCATAGAAACCTTCTCCTGAAAACACTTGTGGCCTCCACGATGTCACCATCTCAAAATAAATGGTGATACAGGGGGATAAGAAAAGGGAGATATTTCGATACAAACACGGAGGCATTGGGCTGCCAAGACACAAAACTGTAGGAATTTGTTAATGGCAGGGGGGCAACGGTGGCACAGTGGTTAGCACTGCTGCCTCACAGCGCCTGAAGACCCGGGTTCAATTCCCGACTCAGGCGACTGACTGTGTGGAGTTTGCACGTTCTCCCCGTGTCTGCGTGGGTTTCCTCCGGGTGCTCCGGTTTCCTCCCACAGTCCAAAGATGTGCGGGTCAGGTGAATTGGCCATGCTAAATTGCCCGTAGTGTTAGGTAAGGGGTAATGTAGGGGTATGGGTGGGTTTCGCTTCGGCGGGTCAGTGTGGACTTGTTGGGCCGAAGGGCCTGTTTCCACACTAAGTCTAATCTAAAAAAAAAAGGGGAGTAACAGAACAAGTTTGTGGCAGAGAACCACTCAGCTTTTCAACATCTGCATTAACTGAAGCAAAGTCTGGCAGTCCCTTTACAAGCATGCACTCTAACACGCACAATTTTAAAGAATGGACAATCCACTGTGCATGAAGACCTGATGATCATTTCTCCCCTTAGGTGCCAAATGGTGAATCACAGTTACTACATTCTGGCCAGAGCTAACTTTGCAGCCAGAATAAAACACAGATGATATTCAAAAATACCTGTTGATATTTTGTGCTTTTGCTCATTTCTAAACATCACTTCATGGCTTCAATAGCTATTATTAAAAGCTAAGTGAGAGACCTAGGGCTCAACATCACTGGCACAAGGGCCGATTTGGAGAACACTCTTGGTGCTTGGAAGTGAATCAAGACCTTCCCTAATCATCTAATTTTTAAACAGACTGCCTGGTTTAAAACAACAGGCTCTGCAGGTTTGACTCTTAAACATTGAGGTTGTTATTCTCAGTCTGGTATCACTATGGCTCTTGAACAGTGAAGGAGAGAAATAAAGAGGAAATTTTAAAAATAGGATATTGCTCCTATGTGCCATCCAAAGATTCACCTTGAAAAAGGAGTGAATAATCTGTGAACACTGGGTAAAACCAAATGGATTCTGATGCCAACAGGAATAGCCTGTTAATTCTTTCTCCACATTCAAAGTGAGAGACTATCAGGATTTCAGAAGAGGATCTAATTCACATTCAGAACAATTGTACTCATAATAAAAAGGAAAGAACAGAATAATAGAACAGAAATTTTAGCTTTTAAATTCATCTTCCTTGGCAAACTTTTGACTCTTATATTTTCTTTTCTCCAATTTACAAAAAAAGTAGTTCCCCAGAATGTCTTACAGAATGAATCATCTCAGTTCCAGTAGCCAGTGAAAGCCAGAAGATTGAATTATAATTCAGTTTGCTTCAAAAATATCAAAAATCTTTTGAACAAACCAAACTTAATAAATACTAGTGTTGGAAAAAATAAAATACCTGCTTTCTTCCAGCTTCCCTGAACTTTAAATAAACAATAAAAATCCCTTTGAAAAAAAGGAGAGCATCCCTGACCACATCCAAGAACAATATGCTTAAGTTTTACTCAATGATATCTCATGAAATGAGAAATGAAACTAACCTGAAATATCAATGCGTACAGAAAGAGAATCAGAACGCTGTGGAGGCATTTTCTGCCATGTCCCAGTCTCTGATTTCACCCAAGGTGTGACTTTGCAGAAATAATCCCCAGCAACAGTCTTCTCAGAACAATGAAGTCGTAGACGGAATTCGTGCATGCTGATTCGTTCAACGCTGATATCACTATTGGCTTTCAGATGCGTCACCACTGACCTTTGATCTATCAACAGCAGAGGACGTTCCCTGGTGTCATTGGAGAACTGTTGGGTCACAAGCCATTCCACTTCATACAGGACATCTAGGAGTAATGTCAATTCATCCAAAGATAGTTTAGAATTGCTTCATTATAACATTGAATGAATTTTGAATATATTCAATCTCTCAAGAGACACAGCTCATTCACAACACCCAGAATTTACATCAGGAAGGCGGTTAATAAACAATCCAGAAGAGTAATCAATTGAAGGAAGGCCAAATTTGAAAAAGGAACAAATGGCTCTGGTTTGAATAATTTGGAGGAGTTCAAGCATAGCCAGAAAAACAGTAGCTGATCAATGGGCCACCTTCAAAATAAAAAGACAGATAATATGGACACAGATGGCCAGGCAAATATATCCAAAGGTGCCTGGTTGACAGGGAAATAGAACTGGTGACAAAGTACTAAACGTATGCCTATGCCAATGTCAGGTATAAAATAAAAATTGAGAAGCTACGTGCCGGAGGTGGTGGTGGGGGGGAAGTGGGAGTGGAAAACGGCAGAGAAGAGGGAAGACAAGTGAAGCAAATAGGGTAGATCAAATGAGAGTAGCAGCTAATAAAAAAAAAGGAAATGCAAGTATCTTCTCATCTTCTCTGGGCATATATAGAACAATCTCAGTTACCCAAACATCAATAATCCAAACAAGATCAAGGTCCTGATGCCTGGGTAAACTGTTACCCAAACAGAATACTCCCCAGCTGTATTGTTCAGATAATTGAGGTTGCCCTGTAAATAGTAAAGAGGAGGAGGGGGACCCAATAGTGATCAAAAGGCAGACTTGAATAGGAGGCCAACAGACAGGGAATGCTGGAGAAACTCAGCAGTCTGGCAGCATCTGGAGAGAGAAAAATAAAAGAGTTGGTGTAGAGTCCAGTGACCCCGTCTTTATTGAGAAGGGAGACAGGAGGAGGAAATACATGCTAGAGGGTTTCAAATTGATGAGAACGGCGAATTGCATAGGTCACCTGTACTTAAAAAGGTGACAAATCACAGAGCAAGTGAAATGCATTCAAAAAGGAGCCGAATGAAGTGAGAAAGGAAAAGACTTCGTATAACTTCAATTTCAACATTTGCAGAGTAAAAAAATTTGGAAGCATAATAAACTTCAAGATAGAAGGTGAAAATCTTCACAAAACAGAAGTTGGAAGAGTGGGCAAATGGGTGACAAATGAACTTTGAGGTAAAGGTCAAGTCACCATGGTCCTATAGGATTGCTCTCAGTGATGACTGATGGTAGTTTAACCAGAGGGTTACTACACTTCAAGTGAGGGGGGAGACAGAGAAAGAGTCCTTTGTGATAATCACAATCAGTGGAAACTGAACCCAAACTGTTGGCATCCGTCTGCATCGCAGATGGAGTTTAATCCAGATAAAGGCAAGGTGATGTATTTTGGAAGGTCAAGTACAGGTGGAAAGTATACAGTGAATGGCAGAACCCTAAGGAGTGGGTTCTGCCATTCACTGCAGAGGGATGTGGGTGTGCAGGCCCACAGATCACTGTGGTGGCAGAGCACATAGATAAGGTAGTTAAAAAAAAAAGGCCTATGGCATACCTGCCTTAATTGGAAGGGACAGTATAACTTCTTTATAGAACTTTAGTTAGGCCATACATGGAATATTGCACACAGTTCTGGTCACCACACTACCAGAAGGATGTGGATGCTTTGGAGAGGGTGTAGAAAAGGTTTACCAAGATGTTGCCTGCTATAGGGGATCTTAACTATGAAGAAAACACTGGGTAGAGTGGGTTTGTTTTCAGTGGAAAGTATGAGGGGAGACCTGATAGAAGTTTAAAAAGATAGTGAATGGCACGGAAATGAGGCTTTTCGCCCAGAGTGGATGGGCCAATTACTAGGGGACACAGATTCTAATGTTGTTTGGGAAGGGTGTCCAAGAGCTGGAGAGAGGGATTTTTCTCTCAAAATGTGGAGAGTGCCTGGAACGCATTGCCAGAGGTGGTGGAAGCAGACAATAGCAGCATTTAAGAAACACCTGGACAAATACATGAATAGGAAGGAAATAGAGGGATACAGATTCTGTAAGTGAAGACAATTTTCATGTGGAAGGGCAAAACATGTCAGTGCAGGCTTGGAGGACAGAAGGGCACAGTCTGGTGCTGTGTTGTTCTTTGTTTGTTCCAGTGATGAGCAATTAAATGCTGACCCAGTCAGTCAGTGAGGCTCATGTCAAATTAATTCAAAATGTCAAGCCAGTGACAGTACAAACAAAAAAGGAAATATTGGATTAAAGACAAAGGACAAAATCAGGTTTATTTTAACATATGAGGTTTTAATAGCTCATAAGAGTAACTACAGATTGCTAACTTTTTTTGGCATTAGTGTTTCATTGGCAAGTACCAAGTGTCGAGGAGAAAGTACTCCGAAAGGGTCGAGAATCTGAACAATTTGCTACTCCAAAGTGCAGTGGATGCTGGGACAGTGAGTAAATTTAAGGAGGAGTTAGACAATTAGAGTTTTAATTGGTAATGGGTTGAAGGGTTATGGGGAGAAGGCAGGAAAATGAGGGCAAGGAACATATCAACCATGATTGAATGGCAGAGCAGACTCAAATGGGTCAGATGGTCTAATTCTGTTCAATATCTTATGAAGTACGTACTTAATATTTCACATGATGTATTTAAAAATGGATAACAAATTTGGTATGTCTAAGTAGGTGTGAAATTTAAAATGCTCAAAAATAGACTCCTGTTTCACTTCAGACCAAATCTAACTTTGAGGAGCCGTCATTACTTTTGAGCTGCTCACTGCATTTCAGTGGGGAGCTAAGTAAAATGATGTTATCTTCATGACAAATAGATGATCAGCCCGTCTCAGACAGCTACTTTGGGATTTCAGTGTTCAACTCTGTAACAGCTTTTGTCTCAAATTATTGTAGCATTTGTACATCAAGGGAGGGTGGGTTCTAGGCCATGTCATGTTATGTTAATGCTGCAATGAAGCCAACTCACTTCATTGTTGTTCTTAACTAAAGGAGTTGCTAAACATGAAGCACAAATATGGTTTGAGACATTTTGCATTAGTAGAAAGTTTATTTTGAAGGGGTTATTAAAATGTGTGTATTCTGAAAGCTACAAAAAGAAAATCAATGAACTTTACCAACTATAGTAATTAACAGGGCTCAAATAGATTACATAGGGATTTTAATTGCTCCTATGCAAGATGGGATATGGGCCGGGTGCTGGCAGGTGGGACTAGATTGGGTTGGGATATCTGGTCAGCATGGACGGGTTGGACCGAAGGGTCTGTTTCCGTGCTGTACATCTCTATGACTATCAAATAAAAGCCAAAATGCTTTCTGTAAAAATTCCAAATGTCATTGCAGCACCCTATCGATTCCAAAGTGAAAAAGTAGAAGATGATTTGAACACAAGATCTTTAAATGTGGTTTCATTCTAGAAAATGAGAGGAAAGCTGCTTTAGAAGTACAAAAGGTGCAACTGCATGCAGCTCACTCTAAATCACCTTTGTTTCAAAGTTTTACTAGGCGGGGATGGGGTGAATTGTACATGGAAAAGACTTAATGCGAATCAATATTTCCATACTCTACTGCACTGGAGTAGGATGCATTAAAACTAGCACAGTCAAGAAAAATTCTTGTTTAATGTAATAAAAATCCCAAAGCATTTCACAAGCGTATTATGAAACAAAATGACTCAGACATGTCAGCAAATTAAGTCAGATAAATCAAAAACCTGCCTCCATTACTCAGCTTAAGGAGGGTCATGAAGGGGGGAAAAGCAAGGTAGAGACACAGAGCGATGAGAAAGACTTTAGAACTTGGAGCTTACATTCAACTGAAGGCATGGCCATGAATCATAGACCAATTAAAATCAGTAATGTTCAAACAGCCAGAGTTTAGGAGCACAAATACCTTAGAGGATTGTGCAGATTATAGAAAAAAAAAGGGCCAAGCCTGGTTTTCAATGTTCATTCCTTTAAAATGAAAGGATCTATTAGATTACTTAGCAACAACATAACATTTTCCCTGCATCACAGATATTAATCTAAACATAAAATTTAACCAGGCTGGTAGGGGAGTTTTCTTTGGGAGATTCCCAAGAATAAACAAGTTTGACCTGCATCCTCCACTATTAAAATCATCCATGTCATATTGGTCGATAACCTTCCAATTATTTGCCAACGAGATCAAATTGCAAAGCAAACTTTAAGCAAGCTACATTTTTAATAAACAGATTCCCATTGTTCCCTCCTTTGGAGTTGCAATTCTCTCCAATCACCTCTGTTACACCAGAATAAACAACATTTTGAACTGCCCACTGTGCCATACATTGCCTAGTCAACTTTTTATGAAATCTCAACTATATAGTATCCTTCCTATCAGAAGGATGTTGTAAAACTTGAAACGATTCAGAAAAGATTTAAGGACATTGCCAGGGTTGGAGGATTTGAGCTATAGGGAGAGGTTGAATAGGCTGGGGCTGTTTTCCCTAGAGCACAGCGGCTGAGGGGTGATCTTATAGAGATTTATAAAATCATGAGGGACATGGATAGAGTAAATACACAAGGTCTTTTCCCCAGTGTGGGGGAGTCCAGAACTAGAGGGCATAGGTTTAGGGTGAGGGGACCTAAGGGGCAACTTTTTCCATGCAGAGGGTGGTGCACGCATGAAATGCACTGGTAGAGACTAGTACAATTACAACATTTAAAAGGCATCTGGATGGGTCTATGAATAGGAAGGGTTGAGGGGGACATGGGCCAAGTGCTGGCAAATGGGACTAGATTAGGTTAGGATATCTGGTCGGCATGGATGAGTTGGACCAAAAAGGTCTGTTTCTGTGCTTTACATCTCTAATGACTAATAGAGGAACTAAAAAGAGTCTTGGCTGCTTGGGCCCTGGTTATAGATACGATGGGTCACTTTGTCTGAACAGGGACTCTTTTTCCTTCAATATTCATTGCATCATAGACATACATAGAGAACAAGAGGAGAGGAGTGAGGCGGCACAAGTGGTAAACTGCAGATTCCAGAGAGACACAGCAGCTGAAATGGAAGCATGCTTGTCTGAAGATTTCAAACATCATCTGCTTGAAACCATGAACCTTCAAGGTACATTCTTAGAAAGTTAGTACAGACCTCCGTGATGGGCCTGCTGCCAAGGTTACCTGAGTTGTTAGGTATGTCCGATAGATCAACAGCGCAAGTCATTTCCATAGTCTCGCCTTGGATTACATGAGGCTTCTCAGATTGTAAAGTCACATTAAATTGAGGGGCTGCAAAGCAAGATAAGAGACAAGCAATGGTTTATTTTATTATCCTCAAATTATTTATTGAGTGCAGCTTTAAACTTTGAAATTCCATTCAAAGTACTTGTCATCTTCCTTCTATCATATAGGTCGGGACAATGGATTGTCAACATTCAACATGATTTTTAACAGAGACTTTCGTGAACTAAAATGTGACTTTTGTTTAAAAAAAAAAGATAATTACCTAAAGTAACCATGATCCCCTGGCCTGAGATTAGGACAAGTTTTAATAACAAGTTTTAATAAACCAATGCGATGCACAAAACCCGTCTACACTGAAATTACAAAATGTCATCCAAAGACAGTGGAATTTGACTGGGCTAACAAAAAAAAACTCAGGAAGCTTGACACCATCCGGGACAACACAGCCTGCTTAACTAACACCTCCACAAGCATCACTTCCTCCGCTATCAATACTCCGTGCACACGCTCTTACTATCTACAGGATGCACCGTAGAAATTCAGCAAAGAGCCTTAGACAGCATTTTCCAAACCCACACTCACTTCCGTCTAGAAGGACAAGAGCATAGATACATGGGAGCACCACTTCCCACAAGTTCCCCTCCAAGCCACTCAACATCCCGAATTGGGAATATATTTCCATTCCTTCACAGTCTCTGGTTTAGATTAGATTACTTACAATGTGGAAGTAGGCCCTTCGGCCTAACAAGTCCACACCGACCACCGAAGCGTATACCACCCAGACTCGTACTCCTACATTTACCCCTTCACCTAACACTACGGGCAATTTAGCATGGCCAATTCACCTAATCTGCACATTTTTGGATTGTGGGAGGAAACCAGAGCACCCGGAGGAAACCCATGCAGACACGGGGAGAATGTGCAAACTCCACACAGTCACAGTCAGTCACCTGAGGCAGGAATTGAACCCCGGTCTCTGGTGCTGTGAGGCAGCAGTGTTAACCACTGTGCCGCCCATGGTTTAAAATCCTGAAATTCCCTCAAGGACACTGGGGTCAACTTATGGCACATGGATTGCCATGGTTCAAAGCAGCAGCTCACCATCACCATCTCTAGGGCTTGAGACCCAATTTGAACAGAAGATGAACTCCATTTAAGTAATTTTTTTTGTTATTCAAAATGGTACACTGATTGTGACGTAACACCTCTTAATGCCACATACCTAGGAATGATTTGGAGATGCCGGTGTTTGACTGGGGTGTACAAAAGTTAAAACTCTCTCAATACCAGGTTATAGACCAATGGGTTTAATTGGAAGTACTAGCTTTCGGAGCGCTGCTCCTTCATCAGGTGGTTGTGGAGTACACAGTTGTAAGGCACAGAATTTATAGCAAAAGTTTAGTGTGATGTAACTGAAATTAAACATTGAAAAATACCCTGATTGTTTGTTGAGTCTCTCATCTGTTAGAATGACCTTGTTAGTTAACCTGAGAATGTAACGTTTTTTAAAAAAATTGTGATTTACAAAGTTACATTCTCAGGTTAACTAACAAGGTCATTCTAACAGATGAGAGACTCAACAAACAATCAAGGTATTTTTCAATGTTTAATTTCAGTTACATCACACTAAACTTTTGCTATAAATTCTGTGCCTTACAACTGTGTACTCCACAACCACCTGATGAAGGAGCAGCGCTCCGAAAGCTAGTACTTCCAATTAAACCCATTGGTCTATAACCTGGTATTGAGAGATTTTTTAAACTTTGTACATACCTGGGAAGATAGTGAAATCATTTATAACTAGAGACAAAATAAATGCTGGCTTGGCTAGTGATAACCATATACCATAAATGAACAAATACAAAACAATGACTAAGCTAGCATCAAGAAAATTTTGTTTCAATTTGATGTATTGTAGACACATGTGCCATATATACTCCAGTAATAGTTGATCTAATGTAAATGTAGACTCCTCCACCATTTTTAGCCAAATAACTTGGAATTTTCCATATAGTGTAAAAGTTGACCCAAGTTCTTCACAGTTCTTCGGTGGGCGGCATGGTGGTTAGCACTGCTGCCTCACAGCGCCCGAGACCCGGCTTCAATTCCCGCCTCAGGCGACTGACTGTGTGGAGTTTGCACGTTCTCCCCGTGTCTGCGTGGGTTTCCTCTGGGTGCTCCGGTTTCCTCCCACAGTCCAAAGATGTGCGGGTCAGGTGAATTGGCCATGCTAAATTGCCCGTAGTGTTAGGTAAGGGGTAAATGTAAGGGTAGGGGTGGGTTGCGCTTCGGCAGGTCGGTGTGGACTTGTTGGGCCGAAGGGCCTGTTTCCACACTAAGTAATCTAAGTAATCTAAATCTAAGTAATCTATGCTGACTCATCGTTGTTTGATATCCATTTACCACGGTGGTACTCAGATTATTCAACTACTTCGTATGGAATTGGACAACAGTGTCATGGATATACAGGAGTAAGGTAGGGGGCTGAGCTCGCATGTTTGTGGGGGGGGGGGGGCACCAGTTTTGAGGATTATCGTGAAGGAGGGTGCTATTGTCTGTGGGTCAGGAAGCTGAGGATCCAGTTGCAGAGCTGAGACCCAGGTTTTTGAGATCAGTCTGAGAGGGATAATGATGCTGCAAATGTGTTGCTGGTCAAAGCACAGCAGGTTAGGCAGCATCTCAGGAATAGAGAATTCGACGTTTCGAGCATAAGCCCTTCATCAGGAATAAGAGAGAGAGAGCCAAGCAGGCTGAGATAAAAGGTAGGGAGGAGGGACTAGGGGGAGGGGCGATGGAGGTGGGATAGGTGGAAGGAGGTCAAGGTGAGGGTGATAGGCCGGAGTGGGGTGGGGGCGGAGAGGTCAGGAAGAGGATTGCAGGTTAGGAGGGCGGTGCTGAGTTGAGGGAACCGACTGAGACAAGGTGGGGGGAGGGGAAATGAGGAAGCTGGAGAAATCTGAATTCATACCTTGTGGTTGGAGGGTTCCCAGGCGGAAGATGAGGCGCTCCTCCTCCAGCCGTCGTGTAGTTGTGTTCTGCCGGTGGAGGAGTCCAAGGACCTGCATGTCCTCGGTGGAGTGGGAGGGAGAGTTAAAGTGTTGAGCCACGGGGTGATTGGGTTGGTTGGTTCGGGCGGCCCAGAGGTGTTCTCTGAAGCGTTCCGCAAGTAAGCGGCCTGTCTCGCCAATATAGAGGAGGCCACATCGGGTGCAGCGGATGCAATAGATGATGTGTGTGGAGGTACAGGTGAACTTGTGGCGGATATGGAAGGATCCCTTGGGGCCTTGGAGGGAAGTGAGTGTGGAGGTGTGGGCGCAAGTTTTACATTTCCTGCGGTTGCAGGGGAAGGTGCCGGGGGTGGAGGTTGGGTTGGTGGGGGGTGTGGATCTGACAAGGGAGTCACGAAGGGAGTGGTCCTTGCGGAACGCTGATAGGGGAGGGGAGGGAAATATATCCTTGGTGGTGGGGTCCGTTTGGAGGTGGCGGAAATGGCGGCGGATAATACGTTGTATGCGCAGGTTGGTGGGGTGGTAGGTGAGAACCAGTGGGGTTCTGTCTTGGTGGCGGTTGGAGGAGCGGGGCTCAAGGGCGGAGGAGCGGGAAGTGGAGGAGATGCGGTGGAGGGCATCGTCGATCACGTCTGGGGGGAATCTGCGGTCCTTGAAGAAGGAGGCCATCTGGGTTGTGCGGTGTTGGAGGACTCAAAGCCCTCCGCTTCTTCCTTTCCCGCCGCACTAACCAGTACCCTTCCACTGACACCCTCCTTCGACTGACTGAACTGGTCCTCACCCTGAATAACTTCTCTTTTCAATCCTCCCACTTCCTCCAAACTAAAGGAGTTGCCATGGGCACCCGCATGGGCCCCAGCTATGCCTGCCTCTTCGTAGGATATGTGGAACAGTCCATCTTCCGCAACTACACTGGCACCACCCCCCACCTTTTCCTCCGCTACATCGATGACTGTATCGGCGCTGCCTCGTGCTCCCACGAGGAGGTTGAACAGTTCATCAACTTTACTAACACCTTCCATCCCGACCTGAAATTCACCTGGACTGTCTCAGACTCCTCCCTCCCCTTCCTAGACCTTTCCATTTCTATCTCGGGCGACCGACTCCCACAGCTACCTGGACTACACCTCCTCCCACCCTGCCCCCTGTAAAAACGCCATCCCATATTCCCAATTCCTTCGTCTCCGCCGCATCTGCTCCCAGGAGGACCAATTCCAACACCGCACAACCCAGATGGCCTCCTTCTTCAAGGACCGCAGATTCCCCCCAGACGTGATCGACGATGCCCTCCACTGCATCTCCTCCACTTCCCGCTCCTCCGCCCTTGAGCCCCGCTCCTCCAACCGCCACCAAGACAGAACCCCACTGGTTCTCACCTACCACCCCACCAACCTGCGCATACAACGTATTATCCGCCGCCATTTCCGCCACCTCCAAACGGACCCCACCACCAAGGATATATTTCCCTCCCCTCCCCTATCAGCGTTCCGCAAGGACCACTCCCTTCGTGACTCCCTTGTCAGATCCACACCCCCCACCAACCCAACCTCCACCCCCGGCACCTTCCCCTGCAACCGCAGGAAAAGTAAAACTTGCGCCCACACCTCCACACTCACTTCCCTCCAAGGCCCCAAGGGATCCTTCCATATCCGCCACAAGTTCACCTGTACCTCCACACACATCATCTATTGCATCCGCTGCACCCGATGTGGCCTCCTCTATATTGGCGAGACAGGCCGCTTACTTGCGGAACGCTTCAGAGAACACCTCTGGGCCGCCCGAACCAACCAACCCAATCACCCCGTGGCTCAACACTAACTCCCCCTCCCACTCCACCGAGGACATGCAGGTCCTTGGACTCCTCCACCGGCAGAACACAACTACACGACGGCTGGAGGAGGAGCGCCTCATCTTCCGCCTGGGAACCCTCCAACCACAAGGTATGAATTCAGATTTCTCCAGCTTCCTCATTTCCCCTCCCCCCACCTTGTCTCAGTCGGTTCCCTCAACTCAGCACCGCCC
The DNA here is from genome assembly GCF_020745735.1 of Hemiscyllium ocellatum. Lineage (NCBI taxonomy): Eukaryota > Metazoa > Chordata > Chondrichthyes > Orectolobiformes > Hemiscylliidae > Hemiscyllium > Hemiscyllium ocellatum. The sequence goes on along the minus strand of NC_083412.1, from coordinate 58,698,896 downwards.
TCCTAACCTGCAATCCTCTTCCTGACCTCTCCGCCCCCACCCCACTCCGGCCTATCACCCTCACCTTGACCTCCTTCCACCTATCCCACCTCCATCGCCCCTCCCCCTAGTCCCTCCTCCCTACCTTTTATCTCAGCCTGCTTGGCTCTCTCTCTCTTATTCCTGATGAAGGGCTTATGCTCGAAACGTCGAATTCTCTATTCCTGAGATGCTGCCTAACCTGCTGTGCTTTGACCAGTAACACATTTGCAGCTGTGATCTCCAGCATCTGCAGACCTCATTTTTTACTCAGGGATAATGATGTTGAAGGCAGAACTGTAATCCACGAGTAGGAGTCTGACATAGGTATTCCTGTTGTCCAGATGTTCCAGGGATGAGCACAGGGCGACAAAACTGCACCCACTGTGGACCAGTTATGTCAGTAGGCAAATTGCAGGGGATCAAACCAGTCTGGGAGGCTAGGAGTTGATGGGGGCTATAACCAGCCTCGCTAAGCAGCGGACAGTAATCATTAAGGCACTTTAAACATGTTTTCTTTGGTACTGGGATGGTGGTCTTCAGTTTGTAACAAGGAGAGGTTGAAGAGGTTAGTAAGTACCACCGCCACAAGTTCTAAGTGCATGGCTGGGGACTCCGTCTGAGTCAGTAGCTTTTCTCAGGTTTACTCAGAGACCAAATCGGATGTCTGCAGCGGGGAGAGGGGGAACGTGGGCACCTAGGGCTGTCTGGGCAGGTGACACCATGCCGCTGACGTTCTGTTCAAACTGAAAGCTTTTTCAGCACATCAGGGAGGGATCGTCTCTACTGTGCTCTGCTCCATTTTGTATCCAGTTATGTTGTGTAGGCCTTACAACAGGCCAGTGTACATATGGTTGGTTTAGGTGTCTAACTAGGTCTAGTACTACCTCTTGGCATCTCTGATGTCTTTGCAGAGGTCATATCTGGGTTTTCTGTAAAAGTCTGGGTCATGTAATTTGAATGCCATATGCCTGGTCTTAGTCAGCAATGGATTTCCCAGTTCAACCAATGTTTCCAATTGGAGAACACGGAATGATTTCTTTGGCACTCAGGTTTTCTGCAGTTGCTAATGAAGTCCGTGACAATGGTGGAATAATCGTCTAGGTTATCCACTAGGTTTTGAATATGGTCCAGTCCATTGATTCTAAGCAGTCCCATAGAAGCTCTCCCATGTCTCAGACCAGCACTGTGATACTTTGTGTAGGATCCCCCTGTTTAAGCTTCTGCTTATAAGCTCATGACAAATTCAGAGATGAAAAGGTTGTCTGGAGAGTAATCAGCCTGAAAAGATGATGTATCTGACACAAATATACAAACTGACTTACATTAATAGACACTTGAGCATAAAAGCAGAGGAAGAGGAAAAGGAAAGGAAAATAAACCAACAAAAGTCTGTCACAATCTCAAAGGAGCATCCGATAAGTACTTAAAAGGAACTTAGGATAACAATTATTTGCTGAGAATGCAGAATCCATAAAAATGTCACCACTGTTGAGGGTGCAAAGTCAACCATTAAATAAATGGCCTCAGGTTGAAAAATCTAACTTCTCAAACAAACAAAAACAAAACAACATTAGTCATTATCTAAGTTTGAGCATTAGAAGGCAATAAAATCACTCTTTCAAGAAAGGCTTGTAATTTGGCCCCTTCATTTTAACCTAATTAAAAATTAAAACGTAAGCAGGACCACCACATTCTAAAAAAAAAGCATCTGTTGCAGCCAAGGGGTTATTAAATAGGAAAGCAACTCTACCTTTGACTTATGACCCATGAACCAAATTAAGAGGGTGCATTTACTCCCAGTGACCAATGCTGCTGACCAAAGAGTGAAACACATTTTAAAAGACATTTTCTCCCAACCTGTCCTCCACTGAAGGCATTGAACTCTTGCTGACATGCAGTTCTGTTGCCACAGGCTAACCTCCAACTTCATCCTTCGAAATGTCTTTTCTTCATTGACCAAAAATTTCCAACCAAATTTATGAAGGACACTTTCTGATGCAGTGTTTTTTTTTGAATGGGAATGGACAGCCAGGGGAATTGTGTAAACCTTTACGGCCAAGCCCAAGCACATAGCTAATTCAATCTGAAAACTTCCAGTCCGTACAGCTTGATGTTACAAATGGTTAGTTACGGTATGCCAAGTCAAATGTTCTAACACATTCTGTACTATTTAGTCCTGTTTCAGAATACTTCTATTTCCTCAACTGGGCTGAATTAGATACTACACATGGTGAAGAATTAACAATTACATTTGAAATCAGTAACAAATTAATTTGAACTCTGTGGTAACCACACATATTGCAGCTCTAGAATAAAAAGGAAAACCTGCATCTTTTTAGTGGTGGGAGTTGCAACTTGATTAAAAACAGCATTTCCCTTATTCTGTACTAAATAATATGTCACCAACAATTTCACTGGCAGAACATTCACCTATAAGAGCTAAAAACTGGGCAGCCACAACAAACTAATGTCCACTAATGCAGAGATTCTGGAAATAACAGAGGGTCTAAAAAACCAGTGTAGGGTAAAATTACATTGCCACCTCATGAAAACCCAGAAACCTCAAATCACATGCAGTAATAATTATAGTTTTGTGTTAATTATTTCAGGAATGTAGAGTGTTTCAAAAACACATCCAGGTTAAAAATTCAAACATAGCAACTGAAGACACTGATAATACAGGAACTAGATTAGTCATTTACAGATTAAATATTGAGTGCTCAAAAATAAAACTGATGCATGGTCAACAGTTTAAAGACAAATTGCACTGTACTTTTAGCAAGTTCACACATTTGCAAAATCAACCATTCCAATCCAATCTCCATCCCCTCCACTGCCTTTTTATTAAAGTGCTAAAGGTTCGTTTAACGAGTTTTGGTCACATTTAACCCTGAAGTCCTAATGAAGCTTCATTTATAATACTTAACAAAACGTTTTCAAAGTTTCAATGCTGTTAAAATTTTTAACTTGGAAACAAAATTCAAATCTGATGGAACTTGAATTCCCACAATTTGATTTGATTAGATTAGATTAGATTAGACTAGACTTACAGTGTGGAAACAGCCCAACAAGTCCACACCGACCCGCCAAAGCGCAACCCACCCATACCCCTACATTTACCCCTTACCTAACACTACAGGCAATTTAGCATGGCCAATTCACCTGACCCGCACATCTTTGGACTGTGGGAGGAAACCGGAGCACCCGGAGGAAACCCACGCAGACACGGGGAGAACGTGCAAACTCCACACAGTCAGTCAGTCAGTCACCTGAGTCGGGAATTGAACCCGGGTCTCAGGCGCTGTGATGGCAGCAGTACTAACCACTGTGCCACCGTGCCGCCCGAAAATTGAATGCAGGCAAAACAAAAAGATAGCATCAGCTTCCGAAAACTGATGTAACATTTGGACTGCAAAAGAGATTACAGACAGACAGTTTCTGGGGTGTGAACGGGTTCCATTCTTGGGTCTGTTTGCATTTCAATTTGAAGGCAAAATCAGAACACAATGCAGGATAACTTGAAAGAAATCGTTCACAAGGACAGGAAATGTTCATATGTTGGATCTTTTATGAATACTTTTAAATACAGGGGTGTAATTTTAAATGCGGACATTCACAAATCAGGGACTCCCTGTGTACGTTTTCTAGGTTGCAAAACATTCAAATCATCCATGCGTTAGAAAGACTGTTACTTTTTGTTTTATACTCAGCAGTCTTCTAGTAAACCACATCTGAAAGACACAGCAACTTATCTGAGGATTGTCAATAATTTGATTAAACTAAATTCAGAACTTACCCGCTGTTTTAAAGGTGACAACAACAGTGTTGGATGAATTTGTAACTATTTCAGACCACTGTCCATTTGTATCTGGAGCCCAAGCTTGGACAATACAATAATACGATCCCTCATCGGAAAACTGAGTCCTATACAGACGGAAACGGAACTCATCATCGCCAACTTTTTCCAAAACAACATCTTCTGATCGGTCCTTGTCATCCCATCTCTCCAATTTGACCACCGAGTCCCGAGTCAATGAAATAAGTTTTTTACTGTGTTGTGTCCCCATAAAGGTTGGATCATTCATTGCTATAGCCACAGAGTAATGAGGAACTTCAACATGCTCTGCAGAAACTCTACAGATCATCTCAAAAGTGTTGCCTCGTGTGGATACTGGTTTCTCCTCTATTGCTGTAATACTTAGGCTTGGATCTATGAAAGAAAGGAAATGCTATTAAGTGCAATTTAAAAGATAAAGGTCTTCATAATTCTAAACCAGTTGTTACAATCTAAAAGAATTTATCAGATGTCTAATACACACCAACTTTGGTCACAAGTTGTTCTAGAGTGTGCAGAACATTCTGCTTAGTGGAAAAAGATTTTTGACAATTACCACCCATAGTAACCCACACTGTACTCTCCCAATGTCCCACATAATTATGGAAAATAAATAAAGGCCAAGAAATTCTGGAGGTGGTGGTAGCATGGAAAAAGAATAAATTCACTAGACCCAGCCAATATTAGCCTGGTTAGACAACCGAAAGCAACATCTAACAGTCTTATCTTGTCTACATTAACACTTACAAGTGTTGATCAATTTTAATTTTCTTTCTCTACTTTCAGAGAAAAGCATTTTTATAAACACAGCCAAACATCAGACTTCCTAAAAAAAAAGAGCAGAGGAGACCTACATAAGAACTGTTGAAATATTTTACCTTCGGTTTTCCAGTCAATATCAATGGCAAGTGAAGAGACTTCTTGTTTTTTTAACCATGTGTTACCTCGTTGTTTAATCTGGGCAGTAACATTGCAAAAATACTTTCCTCTATCAGAGGGTAAAGCCTGCTGCACCTGAAACTTGAAAGTATGTAGTTCAGACTTCATAAAAATGATCTCTCCCTTTCCTGCACGCTCAACATATTCATCAAACAACTGTAGTGTCCAATCTGGATCCATTGTTGCTATAGGCACTGTCACTTCAGAAGTTCCAATCAGCTGTTTTGGGCTGACATACCAGGCTACAGTCAGTTTTGTGTCATCTGCATTTTGCAAGTCCAACACCCGGCACTCAAGCTCAGCTGACTCTCCCGTGGAGCTAGGTACCTTGATGGATTTTAACTGAACAGTGTATGTAGGATCTGCAGATACAATTAAAATGTAGATTAAGAGTTATACACTTCAAATAAGTTCAAATGATACAGTTCATTCCACTAATAAAAGTGATTGTATAGGTAACTATTTGAAAATGTTGACAAATTGCAGTCATATTTTTAAAAATATATTCATGGGATGTGGGCATCACTGGCTAAGCCAGCATTTATTGCTGATCCTTAATTTTCCAGAAGACGATTAAAAGTCAACCACATTACGGTGGGTCCGGAGTCACATGTAGGCTAGACCTACAGTAAGGATGGTGGTTTCCTTCCCTAAATAAAAAGGACACTGGTTCACCAAACTGGTTTTTCCAACAATGGATTCGTGGCCATCATTGGACTCTTAATTACAGTACTTTTTCAACTAAACTCAATTTCCACCATTTGCTGTGGTGGGATTCCAATCTGGGTCCCCCAGAACATTATCTGGATCATTGGATTAATTTTCAACAGTAAACAGGTTGTATGAAAACTGTGTTAGAAGCACATTCCATTTAGAACAGCATTTTTATATCCAGCTCTGAATCTCCAGACTTGTTTGCAGATTGTTAAAGGGAGCTCTTTGCATGCCAGAGTTTCAAAACGTTCCATCAAGATGCAAAAGAACTGTGGGAAAAATTTCAGTTATTTCAAAAGTAACGGAGGGAAAAAAAAACGTGCAACATGGGCCACACTAACCCAAGAGCAAACAACTCTGCCACAAGAAAACAATTGTAACACATTCACACTGAAACTGCAGTTTCAAGATGTAAATGTTGCCTGAACCTGGAGATCCAATGCATGGTCAGACACTGGCAGTGATCAGGCAAAAGTGTGGTACAAGTGCAACTGTCCTCAAAGTAGAGAAAGAGCAAAAAAAAAACCAGAACCAAAGATCACTTAGACTCTCAAACTGTAGGGAACCTACTGGAATCCAAGGTGATTTTTAAGTGCATTGTTAAAACAGAGAAATCATGTTTCACAATTTATTAGAACATTTATCAGGATGCAACTAGCAAGGTTGCTAATAGGAGGACCAGTATATGTAGTAAAATCAGGGCTTCCAAAAGGCATTCAATACAACGCCAGGAAGAGTTAAGGTAATGCATTGGTTAAATGGGCAATGATTAGGAATAAAATGGAGTGTTTTCCAGTCAGCAGACTGTGACTAGTATAAGGCCACAAGGATCAGTGCCAGGGCCTCAAATATTTCCACTCTATATTGATGATTTAGCAGAACAGACAGCAAAAAAAATCTAAGTTTGCTGACAATACAAAGCTAGACTGCAAGGTAGAAACAAAGAGGAAGAGGAGATAATAATTAGATTCAAAATGAGTGAGCAACAAGTGCTCCCTTTGATGGGGATGGAATAGAAAATAAGATCTTGTTAAAAGAGCAGAACTTGCAAATAATATTCACAGGGACTCTGGTGTATTTATGCAAAGATTACAAAGTTGGCACTCAGATACGGCAAGTAATTAGATAAGCAAATAACTTGCTGGCTTCTGTTTTATTACAATAGTTGCCTTGTAACAAGAAAGCCTTGCTTGTAAAGTTTTATAATTGTATAAGCCTTTGGAGACTTCTGCATGCAGTTTTGGTCTCCACATCCACAACAGGACTACACTGGAGGTAGCCCAGCACGTATTCACTGTTGGTTCCTGGGATAACAGGAATGTCCTATGACTAGGTTAAATTGGTCCTACATTTGAGAATTTTGAAGAATGATGGTGATCTCTTTGAAACAGTCAAGCTGCTGAAGGGGATGGATACAAAAAGGTCATTTCCTAGTTGGTAGTTGGGGAATCTATAGAGGAAGAGTACTGTCTCAAGATGGAAGTGAACATCTGGGTTGGAGATGCGAATAAATTTCTTAACTCAAAAGGATTGCAAATCTATGGAATTTCGTGCCTTAAAGAATGTATATGTTCCATCTTTGAATACATTTCAGATGAGGATGGACAGATGTTTGGACTCTCCGGGAACCTAGGAATGAGTAGAAATTAAAGTTGGGGCCAAAAGTCAGCCTCAAATCATATTAAACATGAAGCAAATTTGAGAATGCAAAATGTACTTCTATTTACAGATTTTATGAGCGAGCCTGGAAGGGAAATTTTTATCTTGAAGCCAGCTTAGGTCTCAAAAGCCTCAACCTGGAAATGGATTGCAAGGGTTTATTTAAATAAATGGAGGATAAAAATGCTTTACTTAAACACAGCAACACTACCAGGTAGAAGCTGGACAAGTGCAGAAGTGGGCTTTTACTGGGATCTTCAATCTCTCCCAGCAAATAGCCAAAGGTGTTTATGAATGGTTGAAGGTGGAGACGACAGAAGAAAACATTTAATCCACCATCTCAAACAGGAGCACAGGGCTACTGGCTTTCTTCTAAGGCCCGGGAATATTATTCACATTCTTTGTGGCCCACAATTAAAACAGGGATTTTAAAAACAAGAATCACAGACACGATTGTATATACTTGCTCCTCATGTTTCTGGCAAGAGTTGACCTAAACATAAAACCCAATTTCCAAACATTCCAATGCTGTCAGGAACTCAATGGTATAGTCAGAGATCAACATTTTCTATATTGGTTAGGCTCGCATCCATCCTCACATCCTTTAGTTTGAGATGCCACTTTTCAAAAGGTCATTTACTTCTCAATGGTTTTCCCAATACTGGTTTAAAATTAACTTACAACTATCACTTGTCACAAAAAAAATAGTAAATTTGAGTTAGCCGTACATAAATGCCATCTCTCCTGCTACTGCACTGAGACAGGAAGTCAGTGCCAAGGACACCCATGGGCATATGGAACTGGAGGCAGTACCCATTTTGCCCGTAAGCACTGACCTCCATGCGCGTGGCTGATCACTTATCACTTTGCTCACCACCCCCTTGGTACAACCTTACTGGCTGCACCACTCCCAGTGTCAGCATGTCACCAGCCAGCAGACTCTTTGCTTATGGGGAATGATAAACAAGGGAACAGGGAGGCATGGGTAAACAGGATAGCCAGCGAGCAGAGTGGCCAAGTATTGAGGGTTTGGCAAGCAATTCATGATCCCGGGATTTGAATTGACATGAAAAACTTAGAAAAACCATATTATATAAAAAAAGTGTTGCACTTATTAAGAACTTCGCTAACGTCATGAATAGACACGGTCTTAGATTCCAGAAGGTGCCTATGGCTTAACTAGCAATGACATGAGACAATAACTACATGGGTGGCAAGTGCATTGCCTGCAGTTCCAGCAAAGACAACCTTGTATTAAAAGCTTAAATGGAACATTGTCTATTTTAATACTGTGTCATGCAATATATGTGCCAAGGTAAACAGATGAAATAGAATACAAGACATTCTCTATGGATGTTCTAATTTCATATGTATGGGCTTTAATTAAGTACTCTAGCGCTTGAAAATACTGAAGAATTAAATTACCTAAAATATCAATATTGACACCAATTGGATGGGATGTTCCCTCTGCTGCTTTGTGCCAGCTCTCACTGGTATATGGCACCCAGACCGAGGCTGTACAGTAGTAATATCCACTGTCTGTTTCATCAATTTGTTGCACTCTCAGTCGGTATTCACTGCTACTAATCTTGGTCAATGTGACAAAATCAGTACCGCTCACCACTGCTGCCCGGTTCAAGCTCACTAGGACCTTATCACTTGGAGGATGCATTGCTGCAGATGTGCTGAAATACCAGAAAACTTCAACTGTCAGTGTGTCTTCAACTCCTGTTACGTTGCAGATGAGATCAATTTCATCACCTTTATTCAAGGTGAGTTTCTGGCCGATCGCAGAGACATTTAGTGTCTGGGCTGTAATAAACAAGCAACATTGTATTATTTAAATCATAAAAAACAACAGGATCCCTACTGCATGGGCAGCAAGTCATTCAGCCCATCACATTCACATCAATCCTCCAAAGAGCATCCCACCCAGACCCATCCTCAGCACTATCCCTGTAACCTTACATTTCCCATGGCTAATCCATCTAGCTTGCACATCCCTGGACACTGACCAGTCATCCATCCTACATATCTTTGGACTGCATCAGAAAACTGGAGCATGCAGACACGGGGGGAAAATGTACAAACTCCACACAGAGTTACTCAAGGGTGGAACTGAACCCAGATCCCTGCCACTGAGAGGCAGCAGTGCTAACCACTGTCGCCATATACTCTTCAGTAAGCCTTCTCGAAAGGAGTATTCTCCTAACGGTTGAAGTTGGAACTTTGCCAACTGTCCAAAGATGGACCATGGAGCTGGGTGACCCAAATTATTAGGGTCAAAAAACAAATTATGCAACCAACAAAACCATTAGTTTACATTGTGTAATGGTACTCACTCTTCACATGACCATTTGATTCTGCATGCTTCCCGTGTTCTCACACCCTTCGCTCCTTTCGCCACCTAGAGTTGCTGCAAGGTAATTGCTAACCAATGAGGAATTTTTAAGCTATCCTCTCCAACTCCAGTAGTGTTTTCTACCATTTTAACAACCCCCAAAACTATTTTTCTTGCTCATCGATTTAGTTCTTTCAATCTTGTTGTTTCATATATGCAAGGCAAAGAGTAAAAGAATCATGCCCCTTCCAACGCTTGCAAGTTCTAAACAACAATTTTAAAACAGCTCTAAGTCAATGAATTCATATTTATCTTGTGTCATATCTGATAGTATCCCATGCAAAGATTATAAGACCCTTACACTTCCCTAAACATGCCTCTGTATAAAACTGCTTAAAATTTTATAATCGATGTTACATTTTAAACATCTTTCTACATAACACTACATTCTGCTAATTTTTTTAAAAAAACTTTATCTATATATGCACAAAAAAAAACCAAACTGGTTTTTGACCCTACACATGGATGTTTTATTCCTTTTGCCTACAACTGGATGTAAAGGATTATGCAGGTGATCTTTTTAAAAAGATTACATCATGTATTACCCATCCCTCATTGCCCAGAGGGCAGTTAAGAATTAACCACATAGCTGTATGGAGTCACATGGAGACCAAGTCAGCCAAGGATGGCAGATTTTCCTTCCTGAAGGACAACAGCCAATTAGACTTTTTAAAAAAAAAATAATTGACAGTGGTTACATGGTAGCTACTTGTTATTCCAGATTAACGAATTCAAATTTCAACCAACTGCCATGGATTGGATTTGAATGTGTGGCCCCAGAACATTGGACTAGTAAGATGTTTACCAAGACACCACTGCCTCCCCCATTAGGGATGATGAATAAGAGTTTAAGCCATGTCAACATGGAGGGAACCCATTAGCTTAATTTTATACTCAATGTAAAAATTAACTTTTGAAGTTGCCAAAGACAAGAATCAATTAAATGGCAATGTTTATGAAACATTCAATGTGAACACAATTTAAACCACACTAACATTAATGACTCCATCCAAACCACCCTTAACCCAAGGAAAGGAGAGGGGGGCGGAAATCATTCAATAATGTTTGCACGATGATTTAATCCATTCCAAATTTTGGGATTACTTTGAGAACAACATACCCAACTGCTGCACTTCAATCACTGCAATGTCTGTAGTTTTTTCTTGAATCAGTTTCCAGTTGGAGCCATCTTCTTTGACCCATTCTGCTGCCATGCAAGAGTAAACACCCTCATCCTCAGGTCGCAAACTGGTTAGGATTAACTTGAAGAGACCATTTGTTTCCAATCCCATTCTAATATCTCCATTCTGATACCTTTCCTTGTACAAATCACCAGGCTGAATCCAACTGTCTTCAGTGAATGACAGAAGATTCTCACTCTTATTGCTGTTTGCTTTTAACTGCCACGTGACAGAGAGGTGAGTGGAAACAGATGAAGTTGTCCTTGCGACACACTGAAGTTCCAGTGGTTTCCCTTCTAAGTAAGTTACAGGCACTGTGCTTCGGGACTTTCTAGGTGATACACTCAGCCCATCTGGGATCACTGTTTGAAGAAGAATGCATCAGGATTTAGTAACAAAACCAGATTAAGAGGACACTTGAAAAGAATAGTCAAAGTTGAGTCAAGAGCTTCACCTGAACTCTTACAATAACAATGCCTTATTTCAACACTAGTTTCAGTTCTCTTTCCCCCCTCCCGACGCCAGTAGTTGGGAAATTTGTTGGCTTAGCATAATATGAATGTTGCAGTAAAGGAAAATGGAATTTCTTTATCATTTGATCTTTAATGAAGTGATAGATAGAACACTTTGAAGCAATACTCTTTGCAATGATTCAATTATATGCTAGATTTCATTGCGTTTATGACAAAACATTCCAGTTTCATCAACTTAAGAAATTTTTATAAGTTTATTTTTTGACAGTGCTCTCTAAATTTACACTCTCGTAACCAACTGGTTAGCAGTTGAAACTGGTCTTTCTGATTTCTCCCAATCATTTCCCACCTATAATATCTCTGAAAAATGCCACTGTCATCCTAGCGAAACCCTCTATTTTCTCTGGTCAAGCCTCTTTTCTTGAAAGAAGATACCCAAAAAAAAACAGACCAGAATATTCGACTTGAAGCCAAACCAAAGATCCATGCAAGCTGAACACTATCTCGATTTTTGTAATTTGTACCCTGCAATGCAGAGACTGGAACACCAAGACTCTATGAACACTTTCAAACTTCACTGACTTTATGTTTCTGAACTCATTTACAAAGAATCATTCTACAGTGAAACTCATTATGGGAACTGGCAGCTTCCCAAGATCTTTACAAGTATATCAGAAGAATTGTTTAGCATTTTCAAACTGACAAGTAACAACAAAGCACAGTGTGAGTAACTGTGAAACAACATTACAAGACAGAAATACTTAATGATTCATCTCATTATAACATAAAACCCCCAACTCAACCAATACTTCCTGAAGGAGGCTCTCCTTTCTATCAAATCATTCTTTAAAATGGGACAACATAAAACATCAACTACTCTCCCCTGTCCAGACTATTGAAAAGAAAGAGTTAATTTCCCTGGACAACATTGGTCAAGTCCCTATCACTACCCAAAAAACCACAAAATCTGCATTTGAACTCTCTTGTTATTGGATTCTTTGCAGCTTCCACTAATTGCTTTTTCGATTAAAAGGACACCAATAATACTGTCCAGAATTAAATCTCAACATATTTGCTACTCTGCAATTGATTGAACATAGGCCAGTATGCTAAGGCAACCCATAAATTTGTGCAGGTCTGGAGACAAAATGTAAAATCACAACATTTACAGATACTTTCAAGAGGGAGTCAACTTAAGTATAACAGTTAGCAATGGAACCCTTCTTGAGGGGTTAAGGTGGAGGGGGAAAGAATAGAGGCCAAGGATTTCCTTTTTCTGATCAGTAACCAGGAACAGCCAAAAAGGCAATATGCATTTGCACATGTACAAACAAAAAGCTATGTTCTGAATAAACTGGAATAATAATAAACAATACTCCCATAGCTGAACAACCTACTCTTGCTTTTGGTTAAGACTTGGTACTTGGTGGAATTAGCAGTCAGCTGCCAGAATTATAACCCATTATCCAGCAGAAAATTTAAGGGGTACAGAAAGAAAAAAAAACACGTGAAAAAAAAATTAATTTTGCCTCAAGTTAATAAAGTGAGTAAATACAAATGCAACCAACTTGTAACCCACCCATCTACCGGAAATTGATTAAAATAGCAGTTAATACATCCTTTGTAAAACCTACCCTGCAAGAACACACTGTCATCATAATTTCCAGAACTATTTTCATCTGTGCTAGGCGTCTGGCACTGATATCTCCCATCATCCTCAAATTTAACGCTTTTGAAGTGCAGCTCAACAGAGTAGCCATTAATTCTCTCCACCCAAACTTCCTTCTTCTGGATTTTCTCCTTGTATTCAGCATCTGAAAATTCAGGTTCCAACGTGCTGACAATCCTAAAGTGCTTGTTTGCATGGGTCACAGACCAGTCAAAGTTCTGTTCAGCAGGCCCTTGATAATCACTGACGTTACAGGGAATGCTGACTGGAGTTCCAACAATACGGTACAGAGGGCCCGATGGGACTTTCACAACCCGTCCTGAAATCAGTCCTGCAAGAAGAAAAGAAAAGTACCCAAACGTGAAAACCTCTCAATGTAGACAGAAAACATCAAGCCAGAGGAGAAATCCCCACATCATTACAAACAAAGTCAATAAGCATTTACAAACAAACATAAACATATCTTACTAATCTATGGTTTCAACTGATTGAATTATGATTGCTTTAGTTAAATTGATCATACATGGTGAAAAAGGAGATAATTAGCTCTTAAAAGTCAGATGAGAAGTGTATTTTAAAGAGTAGCACTTGCTAGCTCTACTGATTTCCTTAAAAATGACTGATGAAATCACATCTCTTTCCATTGTGACCAATGTTTTAAATTTTGAGCCATCTATTTCTCCATGCAAACCTCAGGCCATAAATGACGCCATTGACTAATACATCAGCTATTAAATGTTGTTATTCGGGAATCCAGACATGAGCAACTGTATTAAGACAGACATCTTACTAATGTTTGACCTCAAATGTTCATTTACATGACATACATGTCTAGATCAGGGCTTACACATGAATAATGACACTATAGAATCATTCTAAAGCAACGATACAGACAGCCACAATTTGAGTGTGTATTTCAATGTCTGCTATTTGTCAGCCTTTAATTGCCACATTCCTTTGTGCAAATTGATTTAAGAAACAAGCTCAATATCGCATCAAGGAAACTGGGCACCTGGAGACAGTGTTTATTTGCATCTCCTTAATCAGACTGAACAATTGGTGAAATTAGCAGTACAAAAACAGAGAAGGAAATGAAATTAGAGTGGGTGAATTCAAAGTCAAATAAACCACAGCAGAAAGGGACAGAAATTGTTTTATTTTCTCTCAATCCAAACTTAAAATGTGATATTTTCAAAAGTATTCAAAAAATTAAATTTAAAGGAATGAGACCTGTTATTATTTCATTTCTGTGCTAAAATCGACTGGCAGTGTTTAAGGCTCACACATCATTAAAAGAATATTTTCAACCAGTTAGACTTAACTTTCTCTGGTGAATTTAGTAGATATCCAACACTAATGAAGCAACTTCAAACTATTTGATATATTTGAACTGCAAAGCAGACAGACAGCAAAACAAATCAGAGAGCAGAGACCAACATTTTGGACAAGTTTTGAATTGCCACATACACCGGCTCATTTTCTTTAGTTGAAGTTGGGTATTACTGTCACATAATTAACAAACTCTGTTAGCATCCATTATCACTTAGCAAGTTATGGAACAATTTGTTTTCCCAGAACAGGTAAAAAATTTTAATCACAAAGCCACAGAATAGTTACTGTGCAGAAAGCAGCTAATTAACCCAACATGTCTGCATCAGCTGTTTTGAGCATTTGACTTGGTGCTAAAGTGTTGGTTTTTCTTTATCATTCTGCACATTGGAGGATTTTAACAAATGACAATGCTGCTTTGAATGCCTCAGTTGAGGCATTCCATCACATTTCCACGCAGGGCATTCCAAACACAATCAATTCACTGTGTGATACAGTGAGGTCTGCAAAAGCTAAAAAGGCAAGAGTTGAGAAAACATGGAGCTGGAAAAAGCACAGCAGGTCAAGCAGCATCAAGAGGAGGAGGAGGAGGAGAGTCAACGTTTTGGGCAGGATCCTTCACCAGGACTCATTAATTACTGTATGGGCAAATTGGTTCTGAACTTGCATTTGCTTCTACAGCAACACACAATCTGTCTGATGAAACCAGATCCTTTTACAAGCAGGAACAGTTTCACCATAATTGACTCTGCCCAGACCTCTCAATTTTACAAATGTTAACTAAATCTCCCCTAAGCCTCCTCCGCTAAAAAGGAAAACACTCCACTCCTTCAACTTTCCCTTCATAACAGAAGGTTCTGATCCGTGGGACCATTCTCAATCCAAAGCATTCCCATCCTTCCTGTGTGGCAGCCAGAAATATACTTCATACTCCAGCTAAGGTCAAACCAGTGTCTTAAGTTCAGCATAACTTTGCTGCTTTTATAGTTTATGCCTCTATTAATGAAGTCTAAAATATTAGATGTTTTAACATCTCTCTACAATTTCTGCCACATATAATGACTTATTTAAAATACACACATTAGGTCTCTGTATTCCTGCTTCTCACTTAAAAATATCACTCACTTTATGCTGTACAATCTCTCCAGGTTCTTTGTGCCAAAATATTTCCACATTGAACTTCATCTGTTCACTGCAACTTGACCATTTTGTGAAATTCTGAACTGGCCTCACACAGTTTACAATACTTCTAAAGTTTGGATCAATAACGTCTTTAGGGAATAAGCTTTTCCAGGCACAAACAGGGGTTCAGGCCAGTCCTGACAATATAGAGATACTTTAGGATATGCCTCCAAGCAGGCTCTCTATCTGCTATCCAAATGCCTAAAAGGTAATAAACTAGGAACTGGGTAAAAAAAAAGAGATCAAAAAGATCTAACTGACGTTTGCTGAACTCACTGAAATGTACAAATACTACTTTCACAAGCACATCTATGTCTGGGCTCACATTAAGTTGTCTGGTTACAATTTTATCAATGTCGTATTTGAGGAACCTTAGATCTTTATACTGTCAAAGTTAATTGATAATATAAGCAGCATGTTTCTTAAAATTATACTGATATTAACTGCAACATATCTTTTGAAGCTAACATGTACAGCTTGTGTGAAGTGGGCATGTCAATTTCTTCTGAGGATTTCTCTCAGTTGGATTTAAGGTATATTCAGAGGGGGAAAAAAAGTAGCAGTCACATTACACATGGGAAATTCAAATGGGCAAATACTACAGGACGTAAGTGTCACAGCAAATACAAACCAAATCAGGAGTCATAAACTATGTGGAAACTCAGCCTGCGAGCGCAAGAGCGCGATCAGACAAGGCAAGTTTATAAATTATTCCCATTATATATGGTTCAGCTCATACAGCAATTAAATAATCTTCCATTTCTGAGCTTTATAGTAAAGTCACCTCAAGGCCAAGTTAGGGTTGTGGAGGAGTACTCCACTGTACAGATGAGTGTTGTTGGAGCTGCACACAAGACAACTGAAAGCATCTAAGACAAAGCATCCTGCTCGATTGGCACCATGCCCCAAAGATCTCCTTTCTCCACACCACTCAAGGGCAGTGTGTGCCATCTACAAATGGCACCTCAGAAATTTATCAAGTCTCCGACAGTACCTTCCAAACCCACAACCACTTCCATTTAGAAGGACAAACGTAGCAAATACATGGGAACACCACAAGCTACAAGTTCCCACTAAGTTACTCACTGTCTTGACTTGGGAGTATATATCACAGCTCCTTCAGTATTGCTGGGTCAAATCCTGGAAGTCCCTTCTCAATGTCATGAATGACCAAAAACCCGCCAAAATAAATCACATCGGACTTCTCAAAATAACTTTCAGATATGATCAGCTGCACCCTTCATGAAATGGCAATGGTCTATACCACAATTAAGCTTTGTTCATGCCCCTACATTAAAAACTGGAGCAGATGGCATTAAACCAGGAGAATCTGACTAAGCATGAACTCTGCCCTTCATGAGGAACTGAAATTAATGTCTATGAATTAAGCAGGAGTCACTTCAAAGAGGAGTTTAGTAACAAATAAATAGATAAAAGTGAGGGAGCTAGAATCTGCAATCGTTTTGCAATATTTGACTAATTTAACATCAACAAGACGCCTGACTAATTCACCCATTGAGTTCAGTTCTTTCATACTTTGCACATACCCCAATTATAATACGTTTGTGAGGAATGAAGGATAGATGTTTATATCAATGTTTGTAACTTCACGGTGCATTTTGCATCTAGATATTGGTGCAATCACCCTCCACCTTAAAAGTAAATGCAGTCAGAAGGAATGGGTGACCAGTAAGAATAAGCCTGGCAGGTAGATAGTCAGGAAAGCTCCAGAACAGATTTTGGTGCTTTGGAACATGAATGTGATGACTCCTCTGGAGACTTCGGGAGTAGAAAACAGAGGGAGAAAACCTATGGAGGAGATTTAATAGTGAAGGGTATGTTGCTTTCCTAGAGACAGGATCAGGTATGTCACTAAGCAGCTGCAGGGCATTCTGAACAGGGTGGGTGAAAAGTCAGATTGTGGTTCATATTGGGACCAACAATATAAGGGATGGGTTGTCACAACAAGAATTTAGGGAGGTTGGTAGCAGATTAAAAAACAGTACCTCAAAAGTAATCTGAATTACTCCCAGTGCCACCTGCTCATCAGGAGAGGAATAGGCGGTTATAACAGACGAACGCATACTTGAAGAGTTGCAGCAAAAGGCAGGGTTTTAGATTCCGGGATCACTGGATTCATTTCTGGGGAAAGTGGTCCTGTACAGGTCTGACAGTTTGTACACAAACCAGAATGGGACCAAGATCCTTGTGGGAAAGTTAGTGTGGCTGGTGGAGTCTAAATCAATTTAGCAGATGAGTGGATGGTGGATACAGAGTGGAGGTGCAATGGGTTATCATGCACAGACAAGAATGGGTGAATGACCAAGTCAGTCTCGAAAGCAATCTAAACATAGTCAAGTTGAAGCAGAAGGGAGAATAGCAAGACTGATGGCATTTATTTTAATGCAAACAAACAGTCTTGCAAGTAAGGCAGATGAGTTCAGAATTGATTAGCCTATGAGGATAGGATTTCATTGTTATCACAGAGACATGGTTGAGGGAGAGATAGGACTGGCAACTCAGTCAGTGGGCATGGGCAGGGTGGAAGATGAGTTGGGGGTCACAGTATTAATCAAAGAATAATCAATTACTCCAGTAAAAGGAGGGATGAATCCTCAAAATGCCGCCAAATAGGTAGAACTTTAAATCTTTTAAAACAAAAATTAAAAAAAGGACCCACACACACACACACTCTGGAAAGATAGAAAGACACCTGTAGGCAATAATCAAAGTGTAAAGCTAATAGGAGGAGTAATAATATAAAGGGGATTTCAATTCCTCTGCACCCCAACCTGTGTCTCTCCAAGTTAATACCGGAGGTAGAGTGCTGGCAAATAGGACTAGATTAATTTAGGATATCTGGTTGCCATGGACAAGTTAGACAGGAGGGTCTGTTTCCATGCTGTACAGATCTATGACTGACTATGGCTTAGAAAACTATCCTGGACACATTTCAAGATTTCTGTCTGAGTCCTACAGGAGATACTCAGCTTAATTTTAGGAACAAAGCTAGGCACATGAGGGGAGGGGAAAATTCTAGCCCCTGATGTCTATGCCACATTTGCCAGAATTTGGCATCAAGCAACAATGGCAAAGCTGGAATCAATGGGATCAAATGCTCCACTCATTGGAGTCATACCAAGCACATGGTTATGATTGCTGGAGCTCAATCATCTCTGCAGGAGATCCTCAGGGTAGCAGAGGCCCAACTATCTTCAAATGATAAAAAAAGGTCAGAAGTGGGGATGTTGGCTGATTGCACAATATTCAGCACCATTTGCAACTCCTCAGAAGGGCATTTGTGTGCATGTACACAGGTCCTTGCAAATTACATCTCCACGAGACAGCCACAGCTATTGCTTACAGATGTTAAAAGCATACAGATCAAAATTATGCGAATTATTGAAATATGTGCATATTTTAGGGAGTAATACAATTATACATAGACCAGGTTTATGGTCTAAACTAAAAACATTAACAGTGTGGATATGGCCTCACTAACTATTCTACATGAAGCACAGTACTAACTTAGCCTGCAGTCAGATATAATCCAAAACAAAAATGTACAGTCCCCACCTTCCTCCTCCTCCTCACTGACTTTTAGGAACCTGAATTCCAATGTCAAAAGCTTGCAGAGCCTGAATGGTGCCCATGTACAAAAGCACAGCATTTACAAAAGCACAGTTCTCTAGTTCAGTGTTTCTTGAGGGCTACTCAAAAAAAAAGAAAAAGCTACTTGAAAACAAAGATGTAAAATCACAAAAATGGAAACAAGCAGAAAAATTGGTTTAAATCAAAATTAATTGGCCCTTTTGGGAGTAATGCAGTAGGATGAATAGCCTATTTCTGTGCAGTGAATTCAGTAATTCTACAGCACTGATACAAGATCCATTAATTTAATTCATGGATCACAAGGTTGGATTTGGTGAAGAAAAAAAAAGTGATAGAATTGACTGCATCATTCTTCTACCGAATACTCGGCCTTACAATAGTACTAATGCAGATGGGATCACTCCGCTGTCTGAAATTAAAATAATCTGTATTCTTTAGGAAGCACATGCTTTCTATGAAGCTGGCAATCATACTGATATACCATCCAGTAGGGCTCAAACCGCTTCTGCAGAATTATTTATCCATACAACTGTACAGAAACTGGGAGATCTGCAAGAGGTCTTATTTGAAAATAAATGAAGGAAAAGCTGAAACAGTTCAGAGTTAAAAGGTACTGTTTTCTGAAATCTACTACTAAGTGTTGATAAATAAAAGCTCATATTGATCCAGTTGCAATATCTTGGCTTTCTCCATGGTCAGGGTAGTCTTCATTTAAAAAAAAGCCAGATATTTTCATGACAACATTGACCTTGCAGAACTTTTGACATGAAGCAATTTGACTTTGTTTGTTTGTCTAATTCACAAGTTAACAGCGCTCACATCTTTCATGAGCAAAAGAAACAGTGCACAGATGTTGGTGTCCTTAGTGCATTTTCCCAATTGGCCTTAATACTTAAAAGACAGCCACAATTAAGATTATAGACATCTTAGCAGCAGATAGTTCAGCCTGCAAAAAAAAAAGATTTAAACCTCAATTATGTCCTATGAGTAAGAAAGTAAAAATAATCAATCGTGTCATTTGGAAAGAGAGAGTGTGGTCTTATGTCCCTTTGTTGACATCAATGCAATGACAGATGAGAAACATCTACAAATTGTGATTTTTGGACTGAGCAGGTTGGAGCTTTGCATACAGAGTCCAACACATTTAGAAGGGGATTCAGTTTTCCAAAAAGGTCTTTCAGAGAATATTTCCTTACTTCAAAAATACCAACCTAAACCATTCAGACCCTCTGACACACCATTGTGATTCCCTTTGGGTCATCAAATGGCAGAAGATGTGATGTAAATAAGGAATACCCAAAAATGCATTTGAAAAGATGACCAAATTGGTGATTTGCTATTACTTTGGCTCTGTAGATTGATCGGTGAAGTTTTAACCACAATACAAAAGGATATAGCGGCATTTAAATCAAATGATGTGCCAGACTCTGAGCCTGGAAATTGAGTCAATGAACCAAATATGCCACATGGCAAAGCAATTATTCAATTTTTCCATATCACTGCATTTGGGAACATTTTAATTTGGAACAGGGAGTGGGAAACTACATCAACAGATTTCCAGTCGTGACATTCCTGGCACGTCACAGAGTTAGTCTTGGTCTCAAACGGAAAGTTTTGGGCCAATATAATGATTTTCTTCTGCCTTCAGACCAACCACAAAATTGGTTCTGCTTAGGAGAAAAACCCACAGCGGTTTTGCCTTCAGGATCAAGTGAATAATAGGGCCCTGATCATCTTAGGTCTTCTGTAGGTAGATGGTGCACAATCCTGCAGGTCAAATGTTGGATCAGCATCCAAGTGTACTGTGTTTGTATTGAATATATAGGGTCAAAATTCAACCCATGGTCCTTGAAAAAGCACAATTTCCATTACTTAAATGGAATGTAATTACCACAAAAAGAAACATCTGGTATAAATATGGACTGGTGGAATACTTAAAGCTAATTTAATATGGACTTGAGTCACATTCCAAATACATAATTTCCATGTCCCATAAATCCCAAATATTCCAAAGTCCCATATTAAAGACAGTGTTTGCACACAGCATACATTGATTTTATTTAAATCTTTTGCTGTAGTCACCAATGACATTAGCTGAAGCCTTAAGCAACTGCAAAGAGTCAGTAGCTCAAAAAGGAGTTAAGCTAGATTTCAGAGCGGTCAACAATAAAAATAGAATGCTCTCGTTACTCCTTCTGTGCCTTCAGTACTACTTTGTAAAGAAAAACATGAAGTCTACAGTCTGTAGGCAATGAATAAATGCAAATTTAAAGCAATAAAATTTACATAAACACTACTGCCAGATCATATGATGTACAGCATGTAACTGTTAGTCAAATACCATTGTGACTCATTAATTATAAAACTCATGGTTAGCAAAGAGAAAAATCAGCCACATTTAGTCATTAAGTGACAACAAGACTACTGGTCTGAAACTGAAAACATCCATAAAAGGCATTCCCATTATCCAAGGGAATATTTTTATAAGTATCAATCTACCGATCTATCTACAGAGCCAAAGTAATAGCAAGTCACCAATTCAGTCATCTTTTCAAATGCATTTTTGGGTATTCCTTATTTACATATTTTTATAAGTATCAATTTTGCTACATTAAAATGATGCATCAAAAATTCATAAAGAAACCAA
This sequence comes from Hemiscyllium ocellatum, assembly GCF_020745735.1. Taxonomy (NCBI): domain Eukaryota; kingdom Metazoa; phylum Chordata; class Chondrichthyes; order Orectolobiformes; family Hemiscylliidae; genus Hemiscyllium; species Hemiscyllium ocellatum. The sequence goes on along the minus strand of NC_083412.1, from coordinate 58,677,234 downwards.
TGCATGCATCAACAATACAGGACATTTAAAGTATATTCCCAGCAATTGAAATGTTTTTTTATTCTCTATAAAATGATTCCAGTGACATCACAAACTGAAGTTGTGCTGTATTATCCATATGTTGCACAGACCAGACTACATCTCTCTCACATTTACATGTCACTACATGAAAACGTCAAACATCTGCCTGAATAGGTAATAGCTATTATTTATATCTTCATATAAAAATGTCCTGAAGCAGTATAATTTTGTACAAGCAAGCAGCTGGAATAGAAGATTCACAAACAATTAATACACTGAATCATCCAGATATAGAAGATATAATCACTTCCTCCTTTCTAAAAAAAGATAGAGGTCAAGATGCATTTATGTACAGAAACTTTATTTTTAATCTAAGAACTTTACGGCTCCTAAACATTTCCACAACTATGCATGGTGTGGTAATGAAATTTTTTTCGTGTCTGTTGAAATAGTTTTCCTTGACACACTTAGGACATTAAAGTGACTCTTGCCCTGCTTCCTAGAAATTCCTGACTGCCGGAGTTCATAACACAGCAGAGGGGGGGGGGGGGGGGGGGGGGAGGAGGGTGGGTTCAACATGAGGACTTTACCTGAGGCAAAGTTTGAGATTGACTGGCTACAGGGTATGTACCTACATGTAGGCTTTACATGATTATGGCAGACTAGGACTGACATTTGTATGCGTTTGCAGTTCAATCCAAACACCCTCCTTTTGATACAAGAATAATGACATGGAACATGTATATTTTTAGTAACCCAACAGTTACTCTGTTCTTAGGCCCTAGCAGGTCATTATTGCCATCAGTGTCTGCATATGCACGGCACTGGAATTATAAAATTGCGTTAGTCTCTTAAAACGTATGTTTGCATATGGTTGTTGGTGGTTCATCTGGATGGTGTTATTTTGCCAGTCTGTAAAGTTCCGGTCATGTACTATTATTGTAGCATCAGTTGTTTCTCAATGAGCCTCTGGGTCCAATCAATGAGCAGTGTTCAGTGTCAGTGGTGTGTGTTTTCTTCTTCCTGATCTGCCCCCTGCAGTTGGGTGGATGTACCTGCAGTTGCAACAGCATAGCAGGTCATTCACACTCACCATGTTCTATCAATCAGGGTGACAACTGCTCCATACAAATCCCAAGTTGTTACTTGGACTGGCTTTTGAGGAGAGCATTGAATGATTGCACCCTGACTGGCTCGCCAATACTCAACCTAATTGTTTAAAGTTAAAAATCACAACACCAGGTTATAGTCCAACAGGTTTAACTGGAAGCACACTAGCTTTCGGAGCGACGCTCCTTCATCAGGTGGCACATGAAGGAGCGTCGCTCCAAAAGCTAGTGTGCTTCCAGTTAAACCAATTGGACTATAACCTGGTGTTGTGTGATTTTGACTTTGTACACCCCAGTCCAACACCGGCATTTCCAAATCATAATTGTTTAAACACAGTCTTGTCAAAATGAAATAAAAGTTTTGATATTTCAACTTGATTTTCTCTCACTTAACAATTACTATTTCGGGTTTAAGTAGCCTTTTTTGCTTTTGGAACCTGGACTGTAAAAACACATACATGGTGGCAACTGTCCTGTCCTACTCTCCATGCCTTCAGATTGTGTTTCTCCACTTGGGGATTGTTTATCTTTGTGGGATTCATTCATCCTTCAATTTTCACTGCCACCTCAAGCTTTCCATTTGACAGGGGACAGAGTGTGGAAATGATGTGGTGTTGAATTTCCCAACCTTTCATGAAGTGATTGAATTTTATCATTCATGAGTAGAGGGCCTTCATTGCTCACAACAATATCAGGAATGCCATAATGACTGAAGTGCACTTTAAGGCATTCAACAATCTCAGCAGCAGCTACTGAAGTAATCAGATTTTACAGAAAAACTGCAGATGCTCTAATCTAAGCAGGAGACTGGAAGAACACAGCAAGCCAGGCAGCATCAGGAGGTGGAGAAGTCAATGTTTCGGATGTAACCCTTCTTCAGGACTGAAGTAATCAGTCCACCTCCCAGCATTGTACAGTCCTATGACAAGACAAATCAGTTCTTAGGCGTTAAGAAATTTATACCCAGCTTCATCCACTGTCTGTCTGGGATGTCACACATCATCAACAACTCTCTAGCTTGCTCAGTTTGGTATTCATTGCAGGCTGTTCTAGCTGATATGGCCCTTTATTTCACTGCTCATTTTTGGCCAGTAAAAAAGGATATTTCTTGATTTCCTCAGACCTTACTTGCATTCACTGGTGACTCATATGGTTGGGCTTTAACAGCTCTCCTCAACTCCTTCAGGAGAAATAGCTATTTCCTTTGTACATGTTATATTGGGTTGTCAATTCATCTTTATGTACCCAATACAGCAAAAAGGGTGTGCATTTAATGCTCTCTAGCCATCCTTTTATCACAGCTTCTTGCAGTACTTAGGGTTAGAGATTTACATCTTCTTGGATAGCTTGTTAAATTGGACTAAGGCTCTTGCCTCTTATATTCAGAGTCTCGGTGCAGTTGTTGACTGCTGATTTGTGTTGAATCCGGAAGATTTCAATCTGTTGTAGCACCGTGCAGTCTTTACTGAGTGTGCTCTCAACAGCACGTCTGCAATACACATCAGTTTTCCTTACTGGGTGTGTAACATTTGGATGGTAGCCCTAACATTCGCTGCAAGTGAAGCGAAGGGTGGTGGCTAAGGAAGATGCTCTGAAGGGGCTTGCATTCAGACTCAACTGTCACTTTATCTTTTCCACTTGTAAACTGATTAAGATATTCAGGAGCAACAAACAAGGTCTGGGCATTCTCTTGATCGGGGTATAACATACTTTTTGGATGAAATTGCAACTGGTTGACCTTCCTACATTAGTGCTGTTTCACACCCTGTCTCCCTCATATAGATCATGATCATTTAGCACTGGTTTTGCCGTGATTGGGGTCCTGGATTTTAGTCTATACTAATTCTTGTTCGGAGCTCCAGTACCACTGTATGACCTTGGCAGAGTTCACATAATGGTTCACACTAGTGAAAAAAAAATTGAGCAAGAAATTTCCAAACAGTTGACAACTCCAACAAATTATTGCCAGGCTTTTACATCTGTTGGTTGCAGCACAATTGGTATAGCTCTCATTTTACAACCTGGGTAAAAGCCACGCAAGGATATGGACAGGTCAATGTAGTTGATTTTAAGTATTAAATTGTAATCTTCTCCAACTTAAGGTTCACTTGGTGAGCTCTGTCAAACAAACAGTCACACTATGTTTTGATAGGGATCAAACGATGGCTTCTTCCAGGGCGTTGCCACATCCACAATCTAGTAGATCGGCCACTCAAGGTAGATCAATAACATGTCATCTGTGTTTATATTCTTCTCAAACGTTGTAAATGCCAATATGCTCAACCACCTCTGTCATTTGAAGAGCATCAGACCATAGTTTACAAAAACCACTAACTTCATCTGCCAAACATCCTTGGCATGGCAAATATGAAACTAGAAGAATTGGGAGAAGTAGCTGCAAAAATGAAACTAGGTGCATTTACATCTCAAATGAATACTGGAGACAGACACGGTCAGTGTCAGGCAGAAAATTTACAAGAAAGAGAAAATGATCTCTCAGAAAGAGTAGAAATTCTACCCACAGCCTTAAGTTCAGGCTTCACATTCAAAGACTTTACTTTCTCAAAGTCAAGCTCATTGAAGGAAGAGGAAACACCTCTGCAGAAAGAAGGGGGTCAGATAAGTTAATTGAAAGCATGTAGGAAGAAGGGGGACAAAAAAAGTGGTCCTTTTCAATATCTACTTACAAATTAGGTGAGTCTTTGTTAAATGCAATGTTGCTAGAAATTTGTTCAAAAAAAAAACCCATGTAGATTCCTCCGACTGTAACAGTCATGAATATTTGAGTTGTGATAATTCTAAAAAATAAATGTGCAAACTTCTGTCACATTTCAGGTATTGCTGATATTTCTTCTGAAAAGTGTTATGCAAAATTATATATATTAAAATATAAGATGTTACATATTGTGAAGACTTAAACTTTGTTTTTAAAAAGTGGACTGAATGAGAAACTGTTTTCAAAACCAGTGTTGGAAAAATCATGATTAGATTAGATTATTTTACAGTGTGGAAACAGGCCCTTCAACCCAACAAGTCCACACCGACCTGCCGAAGCGCAACCCACCCATACCCCTACCCTTACATTTACCCCTTACCTAACACTACGGGCAATTTAGCATGGCCAATTCACCTGACCTGCACATCTTTGGACTGTGGGAGGAAACCGGAGCACCCGGAGGAAACCCACGCAGACACGGGGAGAATGTGCAAACTCCACACAGTCAGTCGCCTGAGTCGGGAATTGAACCTGGGTCTCAGGCGCTGTGAGACAGTAGTGCTAACCACTGTGCCACCGTGCTGCCCCAGCTGCAGTTTTGAAAGCAGATAATCGGGCATCCACAGTAGGTAATTTGAACAACCCCACCTGAACCAGCAGTCATTGAAGCTCAAATTCCTGAACATCTGGGAGGGGAGGACACTACTGATGTAGTTCTTGGTGGCAGTTGTCAATGATTGACTCCTGCTTGCCAACTGAGATGGAGTCTAGAGTGGCTGAGCAACTTGGAGTTGGAAACAAGTTACAAAAGAGTTACTGACCAGCAAGAACACAACTGAGGGACTGAAGTGTCCAGGTCTCCTTCCAGCCTAGAAGCTACTTGTTCTGTGCTGTCAAAACAACTAATTTTAACCCTGAAGAACACCAGTTACTTTTCCTACAGCAGTCGCTGTGACTTTTACATTGATAAAGACATGTTCCAACTGAGTTTTTAAAAAATTCTTCAGATGTGGGAATTGCTGGCTGGCCAGCATTTAGTGCCTATCCCTTGTTGCCCTTGAGAGGGTTGATCCATAGGGCAGGAATTCTAGGATTTGACCCAGTAACTGTGAAGGAACATATTTCCAAGACAGAGTGGGGGAGTGGCTTGGAGGAGAACTTGCAGCTTGCGTATGTATCCCAGGTAACTGCTGCTTTTGCCCTCTTAGATTACAGCAGTCATAGGTTTGGAAGAGACCGGCTAATGATCTTTGTTGAATTGCTGCAGTGTATCTCGTCGATTGTGCATACTCCTGCTACTGATTTTTGGGGTGAAGGAAGGGAGTAGATGCTTGTGGATGCGGTGCTAATCAAGTGTGCTGAATTAGTTACTCTATTTCTTAGAGACTAGTAGACACACCCAAAGAAGAAAAAAAGATATCTGAACAATCAAGGAATGCCTGGACAGTCAACGAACTACCTCAATATCAGAACTGAAGCAATAACATTCCAGGTTTTCAATCTCTGCCAATAATTGGGTAACTGGGAAGAGAATAGGGCCCCTCAAAGATCAGCAAGGTGGCCTTTGTGTGGAGCCACAGGAGGGCAGGCAGGTACTAAACAAGTACTTTGCATCAGTATTTACTGTGGAAAAAGATACGGAAGATTTAGAAAATAGGGAAATAGATGATGACACCTTGCAAAGTGTCCATATTACAGAAGAGGAAGTGCTGGATGTCTTGGAAATGCACAAAGGTGGACAAATCCCCAGGACCTGATCAGGTGTACCTGAGAACTCTATGGGAATCTAGAGAAGTGATTGCTAGGCCCATTTACAAATATCTCAGCATCATCGATAGTCCCAGGTGAGGTGCCGGAAGACTGGAGGTTGACAAATGTGGTACCATTGTTTTAGAAGGGTGGCAAGGACAAGCCAGGCAACTATAGACCAGTGAGCTTGACGTTGGTGGTGGGCACGTTATTGGAGGGAATCCTGATGGATAAGATGTACATGTATTTGGAAAGGCAAGGACTGATTAGAGATAGTCAACATGGCTTTGTGTGGGGGAAATCATGCCTCACAAACTTGATTGAGTTTTTTGAGGAAATAACAAAGAGGATTGATGAGGGCAGAGTGGTAGATGTGATCTATATGGACTTCAGTAAGGGGTTCATCAAGGTTCCCCATGGAAGACTGGTTAGCAAGGTTAGATCTCATGGAATAAAAGGGAGAACTCACCATTTGGATACAGAACTGTCTCAAAGGTAGAAGAGAGGGTGGTGGTGGAGGGTTGTTTTTCAGACTGGAGGCTTGTGACCAGTGGTGTGCCACAAGGATTGGTGCTGGGTCCTCTATTTTGTGTCATTTACATAAATGATTTGGATACGAGCATAACAGGTACAGTTAGTAAGTTTGCAGATGACACCAAAATTGGAGGTGTAGTGGACATTAAAGCAGGTTAGCTCAGATTACAACAGGATCTGGACCAGATGGGCCAATGGGCTGAGAAGTGGCAGATGCAGTTTAATTCAGATAAATACAAGGTACTGCATTTTGGGAAATCAAATCTTAGCAGGCCTTATACACTTAATGGTAAGGTCCAGGGAGTGCTGCTGAACAAAGAGGCCTTGAAGTATATGTCATAGCTCCTTGGAAATGGAGTCACAGGTAGATAGGATAGTGAAGGCAGCGTTTGGTATGCTTTCTTTTATTGGTCACAGTATTGAGTACAGGAGTTGGAAGGTCATGTTGCGGCTGTACAGGACATTGGTTAGGCCATTGTTGGAATATTGCATGCAATTCTGGTCTCCTTCCTATCGGAAAGATATTGTGAAATGTGAAAGGGTTCAGAAAAGATTTACAAGGATGTTGTCAGGGTTGGAGGATTTGAGCTATGGGGAGAGGCTGAACAGGCTGGGGCTGTTTTCCCAGGTGCGGAGGCTGAGGGGTGACCTTGTAGAGGTTTACAAAATTATGAAGGGCATGGATAGGATAAATAGACAAATTGTTTTCTCTGGGGTCGGGGAGTGCAGAACTAGACAGCATAGGTTTAGGGTGAGGGGGGAAAGATATAAAAGGGACCCAAGGGGCAACTGTTTCATGCAGAGGGTGGTACATGTATGGAACGAGCTGCCAGAGGATGTGGTGGAGGCTGGTACAATTGCAACATTTAAAAGGCATTTGGACGGGTATATGAATAGGAAGGGTTTGGAGGGATATGGGCCGGGTTCTGGCAGGTGGGACTCGATCGAGTTGGGATATATGGTTGGATCGAAGGGTCTGTTTCCATGCTGCACATCTCTATGACTCTAATAATTGCTTTTTTTCCTATTTGTTGCTTGTGTATTAGGGAGAATTTTAGGGTGACTAGAGTTTTAGTTAGTGTTACATGCCAATGGTTTGTATCTGTACACCTGTAGCTACAGATTAATTACTTTAATAAATAACTAGTGTTCAGTCCAGAAATCTGATCTGTGCTGCCCATCAATCTGGATCCAAACCTCATGTAAATTGGGATAGTGTACACACTTTGAAAAAGAAACATAATATGTTGTACAACTCCAGGAATAACAGGGCTCAGCTTATAGCATGATACCCCAGTGGGTTGTACCATTGTCCACTTAAACAATGCTATGTTGCAAGATCTGAATTTTGCTATCTTTCTGTCTCTACTGGCTAGGTGTTGCTGAAGCTAGTTTTATAATGGCTGGTTACAGCTGAGCACGTGTTAAGTCTTACTTGGTGTAAATACACAACAATAAGTCAAATTAGAAACAACTATTCACTCGGAGCTTTCCCCAACAATGATCACCACCATCCCCTCTCACTCCCTGTCCAGATCTGTAACATTCTGACAACTTCAGGATAGTAACAGACCCATGACAGTCATTTACTAGCACTGAATAAGTGTTTGGTTGAAGCCATTCCCAGATGTATCCTGAATTCCTCAGCTTTAAAAAGGATTTAAAAAAAAAGGTGAATCTGTGCAGATACCTCAATTTCTATAAATTTTGATAAATGCATGTATTGTGACTTGAAAATATATTTGGATTGACAGCTACTCAATTAAGTCAGGTGGCATCATGCCCTACTGAATCAATATTGACTGTTTACTAGCTTGCTACTATACAGATGTGTTCTCATTTACTCCTGAGAATTATATTATTTTGAATTAATCCTTGGTTTCTTGAGGAATTAATTTGTTTTTGAGGCTGAATACCCTTTTCTTGAACTTAAGCTGATTACATATTGATCATATTTGTGTTATTGGAGGTTTGAAAAATCTTGCTGTTCTCAACTTCCCTTGTAAATATGAGAAGGAAAAGAGCAAGAGAAAACCATTAAAGGCAATACACAAGGGAGGGCACCAACATCAGAACACTGAGGAAAACACAACCTTCAACACCAAAGGGAAAGGAGCACTATTATCAGCAGTACACATGAAGCAGCACTTACAGCACAATTGTGGTGAAATTGGTGGGTTCACATTGACAGTTTTAGAGATGAAACAGTCAACCATTTTCGAATCATCAGGCACAAAATGTATACCTCCTGATTTTAATTTCAGGGTCTGTATTCTGGTGAAAAATTTAACTATGCGAGAGAGACAGTGAAAAAAAATTATAATTTACATAAATGGTGCTCTACCTTGAGTATTGCAAGAGGCAGTTTTGTTAAAATGTAACTGTCACGGGTTTGTTACAATCCTGGTTTTGCTTCTCCAGATGGGAACTGAAATAGTTGATCCAGAGGCAAAACACAAAAACAAACAATTGACTCTCTAAAAGCAAATGTTTATATCAATATTGAAATTGCATACAGAAAGGAAAATAACAATATACAAATAATTAACAGATTCAGGAGTTAGCCTAATACTAAAATGTGGACTTCACCAGTATCCTCATTCCTCTCCCTTTCACACCCCCCTCCTTTCTTCCCCCACCCCCATCCTTACCTCAATTCCAACTTACAGTTCAGCACCATCCTCATGGCCTGTCCCATCTGTCAATCTTCCTTCCCACCTAACCGCTCCACCCTCTTCTCTATCACCTTTACCACTTCCTCCATTCACCTATCGCACTCAACTACCTTCTCTCCATCCCCACCCCCTTCCATTTATCTCTCCACCCTGAAGGCTTCCAGCCTCATTCCTGATGAAGGACTGCTGCCTGAAATGTTGATTTTCCTGCTCCTCTGATGCTGTGCTTTTCCAACACCACTCAACTTGAAAAGAGCAAGGATAGCAAGATTCATAAAATAGTTTAGGTTTGAAGTGTTGCAGTTCAGATTTCCCAATTGGACACCCAAATCTCTGCTTGAATAAAATGGAGGCTGAAAACTGAAAGTTCGAAATGATGAATAGTCTGGAGCAAAACAGACTTCAGAGGATGAATTCTCCGGTGTCCCTAATATAATGCTAGCTGTTTATTGTTATTCTACAGCCAGCCTTGTGAGCAACCCCATGTAGCACTTCATCATACAATCTGTCAAAAAATTAGGCATAAGCTGAAAAGGCCCTAGAATCTGAATGAAATTTCAGAATTCCCCAGTGAACACTTCTTCAGTTGGGAGTATAGAGTGAAAATAATCCCATAAACCAAAACAAAATACTTTCTTGAACACATCAGTTAATCTGATCAATATCAAATGAAAAGAACATGATCAAACTAGTACCTCAGATTTAAGATGTGTTAGTTGAGGAGAATCGTCAAGACTAATTCTCTTGCAAACCAGAAATGCAGTGAGGATTGAGCAACATGTTTTGATTCAATTTCTGCCACCACACAGTTTCATTTGATTATTATGCTTTTAAAATTAACAACCAATCGCACCCCAGTGGAACATTAATAATTATTTTTAAAATCATTTGATATGAAAATAAGCTCATTGAAAGCATAGTCATTCCCTCCCCCCACTCCCCCTTCTTTTCAACATTAAGACCTGGTGCTCTCAACCCTGGACACATCCGTAATCTTAGTGTGCAATAACTGGAGGCAGTTTTGATGCTGAAGACCCTACAACGTGGACTGCAGTTCTTTCAAAATTTTATGCAGATATATTCTGGCATCACAGCAGAGTCTTGAAAAGCCTGATTGCATGCAAATATTGGGATTGTACTTGTAATTCCTTAAAAACATACAGGGCAAAACTTTTTTTTTTAAAAATGGGAGGAAAAGTCAAACTTTGAATTGACACTTGCAGATTTTCAAATACAGCAATATCCCACAAACAGCAACAACAACAACTGGATTGAGGTTAGTGATGAGAATCTATTAGCCAGGACACCAGTAAGAACTCCCATGCTTCAAATTAAAGTCATTCACAGGACATGCACATAGCTGGCAAGGTCAACAATTATTGCCCACCATTCATTCACGATGTCAAGGGATCTTTAATACCTACTTGAGGGGGCATTTGAGACCCCAGCTTAATGTCCCAACTGAAAAGACCAAGTTTGCCTTTAGTACCTGTGCTCAGGATTCAGTTCATTAAGGTGACTGGCTCAGATGGAACTGTGTACAAAAAAAAGTGTGGCTATTTTTCATTAAATCGATCAAGTACCATTGTCTTACTGAATCAGAACCCCCTCAACACACTTCAGCTAACTTCCTCACAGACAGCAATTTACACACATACACCAACTGACAAAAACCTATGCCCAGGTCTAAACCACTTGTTACACGTCACTTTCCACTCCATGATGAAACACTCATTCCAACTATTGCCCATTTTCATGTCATGACTCAAAATGGTCAAGTCTTTGTAAGAGCTATCAATCAGTACACATTCTTTGGATCAAGGAGTAGGAAAGATAGGGAGTCGCAAACAAAGTTCCCAACATTAGATGGTATCCTTTCGATCATCATGTCAAGCGGCCCTTGCTAAACAGGTTAGCAATTGCACAGACAACTTCCAACACTGGGGCCCCAGTATAAACTCATGAACTGGTGAAGATACAAACACTGCATTCTGGAGGGGACATTATCCCCTCAAATCAACTAAAAAGCCAGTGAGTAACCTGAATGGCCAAATCATTTGCTGACTGCTTGGCTTGCATTTTGCTATATAAAACCATACTGCAGAGAGATTTATTTATGCTGTTTTCAATATCCACACCCTTATGACATGGGGTTTCCCAAGCACCAAGCAAAAAACATGATGCTGGTAGCAGTAGTCAGTGAAGTAGATTGCCAGATCTGTTCACTGTTAGCTCAATCCTGGCTTCAGTTCACTAGCCAACATGGGTTCATATTACTGTGTGGAAAGAACTTTCCCTCATTTACAACTTTGGCTGGAGCTCATTTCATCAGCACTTGCTCATTATTCTGACTCCATTGCAAGAGTATCCAGGTAGTTACTGGAATTCAGTATCTCCAATTAACCACACAACTAAGTGCTTACATGGGAACATGCTTCCCATTTCAAATAGTGTTATGTAGATCCAACATCTATTTCAAGCAAGTTGACCATAATTCAAGTTGTGTTCTTGGTCAAAATGCTGTTATCTGATATAACAAGAAATATAGACAAGAAAAACAAACCCTATAATATCCACAATGACACTCGACCAATGTTTCCAGTGAGTTTAGACTGATTCATTTTATAACAAATCATCCAAAAATTTTAAACAGGCAAACAATTATGGATGGGTATAATCAGGATTAATTTCAATCTTGGGAAGAGGCCAATTGGCCAGCTCTTCATTCCAGTTCTATTTCCCCCACCTTCTAAATTACTGCATTCTGCCTTTTCAAATCCCTTTCCAATTTCACTTTAAAGTGACATCATTGTCTCTGTCTCACTAACTTCGAGAAAAACATTGCATAACCTTCATTTCCCTCAACCTTCACCTGTCCTCTCGTCAGAACCTGGAAATATATGACTTTTGTAGGCAGTCAATCCACTGTATGAAAAGGTTTCGTGTAGTCAGACAGTCAAGCAGCATAGAAACAGAACCTTTGGTCCAACTAGCCCATGCTGACCACGTTCCCAAACTAAACTAGCCCCACTTGCCGGTTTTTGTCCCATATCCCTCCAAAATCTTTCCCACTGATGTACTTATCCAAAATGTCTTTTAACATCTTGGGGCAGCACGGCGACTTAGTGGTTAGCACTGCTGTCTCAGTGCCAGGGACCCAGGTTCGATTCCAGCCTTGGGCGACTGTGTGGACTTTGTACATTCTCCCAGTGTCTGTGTGGGTTTCCTCTGGGTGCTCCGGTTTCCTCCCACAGTCCAAAGACGTGCAGGTTCATTGGCCATGCTAAATTGCCCGTAGTATTAGGTGCATTAAATCAGGGGTGAATATGGAGAATGGGTGTGGGTGGGTTGCTCTTTGGAGGGTCGGTGCAGACTTGTTGGGCCGAAGGGCCTGTTTCCACACTGTAGGGAATCTGATCTAATCTAATGTTGTAACTGTACCTGCATCCACCACTTCCTCAGATTATTCCACACAAGCTACTGAAAAAAAACCTATTTTCCTCTCATCTGAAAAAAATGTCCCCTAGTCTTGAACTGCTCTTATGATAGACATTACCCTAAGCCCCTCACAATTGTATAAACCTCAATAAAAGGTCACCCTGCAACCTCCTATGCTCATGAAGAAAAGCCCCAATCCTTCTGGTCTATTTTTGTATCTCAAATCCTCCATTCCCAGAAACATCCTGGTAAGTCTTTGCTGTACCCTCTCAAGTTTACTATCTTCCTATAACAGGCTGACCAGACTTGCACACACTACTCCAGAAGAGGCCTCACCAACATCCTGTACAACCTCAACAAGACATCCCAACTCAATGGTCTGAGCAATGAAGGCAAACATGCTAAACACCTTAACCAACCAGTCTACCCATGACTCAAATGTCAAAGATCATACACCTGAATTCCTAGGTCCCCCTGCTTGACCTACAGCCCGACCACTTATTGTCCAAGTCCTGACCTTGTTTGTATTACCAAAATGCAATAGCTTACATTTATCCAAACCAAACACCATCTACCACTCCTCAGTTCACTGACCCAACTGATCAAGAGCTCTTTCTAATCTCATTTGATACTTACTTCTTCAAAATCTTGCACAATTCAAAAAAGAAACTGGCTCCACTCAAAATCCTCCATTCCTGTGGTTAAAAGGAAGGGATCAATATTCAAGCCTCAATAATAACCTCCTATTCCAAGCATGATTTCAATGAAATCTAAATGGCTCTGTATTTCCATCATTCCAAAATCCTCCTGACAACAGGGGTGCTCAGAATGGTGCAAAATACAGCAGGTTTTCTAACCAATGTTCTATACAAATGCAAAATAATGTCCTTTATATGTTTAATGTTTCCATGTATAAAAAACACCCCTGGCTTTTCATGGCCTATTCTTTAGGCAAACGTTCAAAAGTCTATGCATCAGCACTTCTAAATGTACCTGGTCTGACCATTTTAGACAAATCCTTTAATGGGTCTTACGAAAAATATGCCACTCATTTTGTGCAATAAGTTGACTACTATGACATGGATGGAAGTTGCAATTTTTAATATAAATGTAAGTGGATCTTTTATATTGAGCAACTTGTACACCGACATAAATAGGTGCGGCATAATTAACATTAGTCACGTGTGCCAACACAAACTAAGCAGGGTGAAAACCTCATTTAGCCTGTTTCTATCCCCTTGGAGGCTCTTTGGTCATCCTTACTACTCACTCATCTTCCCATTTTATTTGTATCATTCACAAACTTGGTGATCATATATTTTCCTCTTCCAAGTTATAGAGTCAGAGATGTACAGCACGGAAACAGACCCTTTGGTCCAACCCGTTCATGCCAACCAGATATCCCAACCCAATCTAGTCCCAGCTGCCAGCACCCAGCCCATATCCTTCCAAATCCTTCCTATTCATATATCCATCCAAATGCCTCTTGAATGTTGCAATTGTACCAGCCTCCACCTTAATATATTTTTGTAAATATTTATGATCCCTGTTATACCACTGGTTCCAGATTGCCACCCTGAAAATGGTCCCATTGCTATAACTGTCTTCTACTAATTAGCCTTTTTTTTAAAAAAAGCTAATATTAATATACTACCTTACACACTGTGGGCTTTAGTAAATAGTTTTGCCTACCTATCCAATGCTTTTTGGAAATCCAAAGATATTGGATCTTCTGGTTTCCCTTTATCAATCCCGCTTGTTACCACCTCAAAAGAAATTCTAATTATTTTTTGTCAGGCTTGATTTCCCCTTCATGAAGTCATGCTGACAGTGCTTGATTACAATATAAAATTTTTTAAACGCTGTGCTAACGTTTTCCCCAATTGTAGTACTATACACAATTCTGGCCACCCTGCTACAGGAAGGAGATTATTAATTGGAAAGTGTTCAAAACAAAAAAAAATACCAGGAATGAAAGGTTTGAGTTATAAAGGAGAGGCTGGGACTTTGTTCACTGGAGGGTAGAAGATGGAGGTTTATAAAATCATGAGGGGTATAGACAAGGCAAACAGCAAAGGTTGACAGTGGGGAAGAGTTCGAAAGTAGGGGGCATATTTTCAAGGAGAGAGAGAAAAGAAAGATTTAAAAAGGATGGTGGGGGGGGGGGGGGCAACTTTTCCACACAGGGTGATTTATATGTGGGGTTAACTGCCAGTGGAAGTGGTAGATGCAGGTACAGTTACAAAAGACGTTTGGATAGGTAAATGAATATTACCTATTAATATTAGCTTAGAGGAATATCAGCCAAATGCAGACAAGTGGGACTAGTTTGTTTGGAAAATTTGGTTAGCATGGACGATTGGACTGAAGAGTCTGTTTCTGTGCTGCATGATTTGTTAATTGCATTTTCAGGTGAAACGTTCACCACTCGAAAGTCACCTGAATCCTTCACAACATTTCAGATGGCTAAGTGTTTCTGAAGTAGACATCTGAGATGATGGTCATATCCCCCACAGTGGAGGAACGGCAATACATTTCAAAGTCAGGATAGAGAGTGGCTTGAAGTGGAACTTGGAGGCAAGTGGGGGTGTTCCCACATATTTGCTGCCCTTCTCTTTCTAAATGGCACTGGTTGTGGGTTTGAAAGCTGCTATCTAAGGATCTTTGAACTTCTTGTAGATGGTATTCATTTGCTGTATGCTAGTAGAGGGAATGAACATTTGTTATGCCAAACAAGCAGGCTGTTTTGACCTGGATGGCGTCAAGCTTCAATTGTTGCTGGAGCTGCATTTTGAGGTAATGGAATACTCCTCACTTACATGTCCAAACCGTGCCTTTATGATGGACAGGCTTTGGGGAGGCAGGAGAAGTAGCCATAGTATTTGTAAGGTAGGTCCAGTTCAGTTTCTGGTCAATGGTAACCTCAGTATTGATAGTGGAGAAATTCAGCGATGGTAATGCCAGGAGGGGTTAACTTCTCTCCTGTTGGGTATTGCTAGGCTTGGTGGCACAAATAGTCTTTGCCACTTCGCAGCCCAAACTGGAATATTGTTCAGTCTTAGAGAAATGTTCCATGTCTAAATGCAGTATTGAGGAGTTGAACATGTTTGCTGAGGATTGTACTATCTCTACTTTAGGCTTTATGATTGATGGAAGGGAATTGATGAAGGAGCTGAAGATTGCATCTAGAACACTATACTGACAACTACGGGCTCTTGTGGTGCAGACATTGTGTCCCTACCTTTGAACCTGGAGATCGGATTTCAACACCTACCTGTTCCAGAGGTGCATGACCAACATCTCTAAAAAAGATTGATTAGAAAATATCTATACTTGGGAACTCCTGAAATGATACCCTGGAAGTGAAACAATGGATCTCTATCTTACTTTGCTAGGTGAGAGTCTACCAGTGGAGAGCTTTGCCTGATTCCCATTGAATTCAGTTTAGCTAAAACTCCTTTGGTTAAAGGCAGCCTTGATGTCAAGGGCAATTACTCTGACTTCACCTCTTCTGCACGTTTGAACCAAGTTTGACACCATCCAGGGTGAAACAGTCCACTGTAATGAGGAGCCATTACATTGACCCTAGTACTGGAACCTAAATAGAGTATCAACGAATAGGTTATTTCTGAGCAAAGTAAAAAATCACACAACACCAAAGTTATAGTGCAACAGGTTTATTTGGAAGCACTAGCTTTCAGAGGCGCTGCTACTTTATCAGGTGGCTGTGGACTATAAGAATGTAAGGCACAGAATTTATAGCAAAAGTTTTGTGTGATGCAATTGAAATTATAATGGAAAAAGACCTGGATTGTTTATTAAGTCTCATCTTTTAGAATGACCATGTTGGTTTCAGTTCCTTCATTATGTAAATCCAAGACTCTTTTTTAAAAAAAAGAGTTACATTCTCAAGTGAACTTTAACAATAGGTGCCATAATCTGCCCAGCACTCCAAAAGCTAATGCTTCCAATTAAACCTGCTGGATTATAACCTGGTGTGATGTGATTTTTAAATTTGTCCACCCCATTCCAACACCAGCCCTCAAAATCATTTTTAAGCAAGTGCTACTTTATAGGACAGAATGATCCCTTTACTGATGAGCAGATAGATGGTACAATAATTTGTGGTGGATTTGTCCTTTGTATACAGGACATACCTGGACAAAAATTTCCCACATTCTGGGGAAGATGTCAGTATTGTAGCTGTAAAAAGTACAGCCCAGCTCAGCACACAGCAAGTTCTTTGGTACAAGTACTCAGTATAATTGCTAGAATGCTCAGTTTTACATAAACTACTTGTTCCCTCGAAAAAGTAATTAGATTACTTACAGTGTGGAAACAGGCCCTTCGGCCCAACAAGTCCACACCGACCCGCCGAAACGCAACCCACCCATACCCCTAACCTAACACTACGGGCAATTTAGCATGGCCAATTCACCTGACCCGCACATCTTTGGACTGTGGGAGGAAACCGGAGCACCCGGAGGAAACCCACACAGACACGGGGAGAACGTGCAAACTCCACACAGTCAGTCGCCTGAGAAGGGAATTGAACCCAGGTCCCTGGCGCTGTGAGGCAGCAGCGCTAACCACTGTGCCACCGTGCCGCCCAAATGTTTAGCTTTTACTGAAAAAATTTGCACTTGATTGTCCTGGTGAGAACTATGTTTCCCATTCCAATGCAGATGTTAATCACAACAGCTTAATGATGAGTTGTTCATTCTGGATCAATTAATTGCATGTGTTGCTCTATTCAATATAGTGAAACACAATAAGTTATGAAGCAGACAAATCATGTAAGTGATTGATTAATGTGTCTGCAGCTTGTAGCAAAGCAGACCAGTCAGGCAGAGTCATAGAGATGTACAGCACAGATACAGACCCTTCGGTCCAACCTATCCACGCCAACCAGATATCCCAACCTGGCCAATATCTCTCCAAACCATTCCTATTCATATACCCACCCAAATGCCTCTTAAATGTTGCAATTGTATCAGCCTCCACCACTTCATCTGGCAGCTCATTCCATACACGTACCACCCTCTGCGTGAAAAAGTCACCCCTTCGGTCTCTTTTATAATCTTTCCCCTCTCACCCTAAACCTATGTCCACGAGTTCAGGACTCCCCCTCCCCAAGGAAAAGACTTCGCCTATTTACCCTATCCAAGCCCCTCAATTTTGTAAACCTCAAATCCTCCAACCCTGCAACATCCTTGTAAATCTTTTCTGAACCCTTTCAAGTTTCTCAGCATCTTTCCAATAGGAAGGAGACCAGAATTGCACGCAACATTCCAACAGTGACCTAACCAATGTCCTGTACAGCTGCATCATGACCTCCCAATCCCTGTACTCAATATTCTGACCAAGGCATTTGGTATGCTTTCCTTTTTCACTATGCTATCTACCTGCGACTCCAAAGGTGACACTAAGAGAAACTACACAGCAGATTGACCTGATGGAAAACCCTATTTAGGTACCAGTGACATGAAAGAAAGGACAAAGTGGAAGGTAGAGAAAAACAATTTCTTAGAGCTTGAGAAGATAGACTAGCAAGTTTGCCAGCAATAATGACAGTAGCAATAAAGAAGCTTAACGACTGGGAAAAACCATGTTGCTAAGAGTAGGGCTGAAAAAGAAAAAAAGTGATGCCCATTAAACCTAGTTCCTCAATATAGTTCCAACGAAGGAAGGAAGTTTGAATCTGATTCTGTGAAATAAAAGTAGGGTAAGTGGGGTGTGTCTAATTAGGTGATCAGCCAGGTAATATTGACAACAGTGCAATTCAGTTTAAAGTAAAGTAATCAGGGAGAGATGAGATGAGAACAAGAACATAAAAAAAGGAGTTTTTAAAAATACTCAAATGGAAAGAGCTCATTTTACTGGTTTAAGGTGGTAATTGGTTTAGAAAAGAATTGCAGGATAAAACATTGATGGAGTAATGGAGGGTAAACAGGGAAGAGACCATTCTACTATAAACCAAGTGTATTCATTAAAATGGAAGATTAGATCACCTAAAATAGAACATTACAGCGCAGTACAGGCCCTTCGGCCCTCGGTATTGTGCCAACCTGTCATACTAATCTGAAGCCGATCTAACCTACACTATTCCATGTATGTCCATATGCTTGTTTAAGGACGACTTAGATGTATTTAAAGTTGGCGTATCTACTACCGTTGCAGGCAAAGCATTCTATATCTATACTACTACGAGTAAAGAAATTACCTCTGACATCTGTTCTATATCTATCACTCCTCAATTTAAAGCTATGCCCCTTGTGCTGGCCATCACCATACTTGGAAAAAAAAAAGGCTCTCCCTGTCCACCCTATCTAACCCTCTGATTATAGGTCTCTATTAAGTCACCTCTCAACCTTCTTCTCTCTAACGAAAACAGCCTCAAGTTCCTCGGCCTTTCCTCGTAAGGCCTTCCCTCCATACCAGACAACATCCTAGTAAATCTCCTCTGCACCCTTTCCAAAGCTTCCACATCCTTCTTAAACTGCAGTGACCAGAACTGTACACAATACTCCAAGTGCAGCCACACTAGAGTTTTGTACAGCTGTTTTGTACAACCTCGTGGTTCTGGAACTCGATCCCTCTGTTAATAAAAGCTAAAACACAGTATGCCTTCTCAACAACCCTGTCAATCTGGGTGGCAACTTTCAAGGATCCGTGTACATGGATACAGATCTCTCTGCTCACCTACACTCCCAAGAATCTTACTATTAGCCCAGTATTTCCACTTCGGTCGGAGTAACCGGAATGCAATCACCTCACACTTGTCTGCATTAAACTCTATTTGCCACCTCTCAGCCCAGCTCTGCAGCTTATCTATGTCTGTCTGTAACATACAACATCTTCTTCACTATCCACAACTCCACCAACCTTAGTGCCATCTGCAAATTTACTAACCCACCCTTCTATGTCCTCATCCAGGTCGTTTATAAAAATGATGAACGGGCAACAGACCTAACATCGATCCTTGCGGTACACCACAGGTAACTGGACTCTAGGATGAACATTTCCCATCAACCACCACCCTCTCTTCTTTTAGCAAGCCAATTACTGATCCTAACTGCTATATCTCCCAAAATCCCATTCCTCCGCATTTTGTACAATAGCCTATTGTGGGGGAATCTTATCGAATGCCTTGCTGAAATCCATATACACTACATCAACCAGTTTACTCTCATCTACCTGTTTGATCACCTTCTCAAAGAACTCAGTAAGGTCTGTGAGGCACGACCTACCCTTCACAAAACCATGCTGACTATCCCTAATCAAATTATTCTTTTCTAGATAATTATAAATCCTATCTTTCATAACCTTTTCCAACACTTTACCAACAACTGAAGTAAGGCTCACTGGTCTATAATTACCAGGATTGTCTCTACTCCCCTTCTTGAACAGGGCGAGTACCACATTTGCTATCCTCCAGTCTTCTGGCACTATTCCTGTAGACAATGATGATTTAAAGATCAATGCCAAAGGCTCAACGATCTCCTCCCTGGCTTCCCAGAGGATCCTAGGATAAATCCTATCCGGCCCAGGGGACTTATCTATTTTCACACTCTGCAGGATTTCTAATACCTCTTCCTTGTGAACCTCAAATCACACCTAGTCTAGTAGCCCGTATCTCAGTATTCTCCTCGACAACAGTGTTGTTTTCTGGAGTGAATACTGTTGAGAAATATTCATTTAGTGCTTCCCCCATCTCCTCTGACTCCACACACAACTTCCCACTACTATCCTTGATTGGCCCTAATCTTACTCTTGTCATTCTTTTATTCTTTAAATACCAATAGAAAGCCTTAAGGTTTACCCTGATCCTATCTGCCAAATTCTCATGTCTCCTCCTGGCTCTTCAGAGCTCTTTCCAAGTCTTTCCTGGCTACCTTGCAACTCTCAAGCACCCTAATTGAGCCTTCACATCTCATCCTAACATAAGCTGCCTTCTTCCTTTTGAAGAGAGGTTCCACTTCCTTCATAAATCACAGCTCCCTCGCTCTACAGCTTCCTTCCTGCCAGGTACATACTTATCTAGGACACGCAGGAGCTTTTCCTTGAATAAGCTCCACATTTCTAATGTGCCCATCCCATGCAGTTTCCTTCCCCATCCTATGCTTCCTAAATCTTGCCTAATCGCATTGTAATTGCCTTTCCACCAGCTGTAACTCTTACCCAATGGTATCCACCTATCCCTTTCTATCACTGCAGTAAACATAACAGAATTGTGATCACTATCACTAAAGTGCTCACTTACTTCCAAGTCTAACACCTGGCCGGACTCATTACCCAGTACCAAATCTAATATGGTTTCGTCCCTTGTTGGCCTGGGTACATAATGGAGGTGCCTGGGATTGAAAGTAAAAGTTGACTAAGGCAGTTTCATTTCAGACAATCTTCAACAGCTACTCTTAATTATTGTGCCTTTAATATAATATAAAGCTAAGCAATGCATTTCACAGGAGCATTATAATGTTAAATTAAGCACTGTAAAGACATGGGTAACTAAACAAAAACTCAACCAACAGGGTTGGTTTTAACAAGGGCTGTAAAAGGAAGAGAGGTGAGGATTTAAGGGGGAGGAGATTTCCTGATTGAAAAGCAGAATAGGTTTGAGAACCCATATCACCTACTCATACACTGCATTCCCCCAATCCGCTACAAACTGCAGATAATCTGAGGGGTGAAATTTATGACTGTGGGGTTAACAACTAGGGAACTTGAGGATAAAATGGAAGACACACATGCCCTTTGGCCCAACAGGTCCACCGAAGAGTAAACCACCCAGACTCATTCCCCTCTGATTAATGCACCTAACACCATGGGCAATTTAGCATGGCCAAATCACCTAACCTGCACATCTTTGCACTGAGGGGAAACTGGAACACCCAGAGGAAACCCATGCAAACATGGGGAGAATGTGCAAACTCCACACAGTCACCAGAGGCTAGAATCGAACCTGGTTCCCTGACGTTGTGAGGCAGCAGTGCTAGTCACCGAGCCACTGTGCTGCTCATATAGAATGGTGAAAGAGACAGGATAGGATTTTGAAATAAAAACAGGCTTCTGACCTGCACTGTGCAAGTAGTCAGTCAGAGATGTTTGCCAGGTCAGCTATCAAAGCCTGAGGGTATAGGTTCTCTATCCTAGCAAGCTGCACTGGAAGATAAGTGAGGGAAAAGGATGCTTCAAAGTGATGCCCTCTCCTCTTCTTTTTTTAAAAATTGAACAA
This sequence comes from Hemiscyllium ocellatum, assembly GCF_020745735.1. Taxonomy (NCBI): domain Eukaryota; kingdom Metazoa; phylum Chordata; class Chondrichthyes; order Orectolobiformes; family Hemiscylliidae; genus Hemiscyllium; species Hemiscyllium ocellatum. The sequence goes on along the minus strand of NC_083412.1, from coordinate 58,655,754 downwards.
AGTAAGTGTCACAGTGAATGGGAAGTGGGGGGGGGGTTAAACCCATCCATATGGGGCTGGCAGCTGAAAGACCCCAGGCAGCACAGTGGCTAGCACTGCTGCCTCACAGCGCCAGAGACCTGGGTTCAATTCCCACCACAGGCGACTCTGTGTGTGGAGTTTGCACATTCTCCCCGTGTCTGCGTAGGTTTCCTCCGGGTGCTCCGGTTTCCTCCCACAATCCAAAGATGTGCAGGTAAGGTGAATTGGCCATGCTAAAATTGCCTGTAGTGTTAGGTGAAGAGGTAAGTGTAGGGGAATGGATCTGAGTGGGTTGCGCTTCGGCGGGTCGGTGTGGGCTTGTTGGACCGAAGGGCCTGTTTCCACACTAATCTAATCTAAACCCAGATGAGCAGGTTTGCTTGAAGCAGAGTTTGCATTCTTTCAGCAGGGAGCAACTTCCAGGCACCTAAAACAATCCCATTCTTCCCTGCTGAAACTTGGAGGGGAAAGTACGTGGCCCTTAACAAGCCATCCAGCATCCAGGGGCTGGATGGAGTCAGGGAAATGACATACCAGACAGGCTATTTTTAACTCCCACTTGTATGAGACCATGTCCTGAAGTTTTCTGGGCTCAAAGATCAAGCCCCTATTCTTTCCACATCAGAGGGATTACTTGAGAATTAAAAAGCAAAAGGCTAACTAGGATCACATCAGATTTTATTTCATTTTGACGTTAATGCACAATACTATTTGACATATGTTGTAACAGATTGTATATCATAATTGAAAATTTGCTCATCATCAAGAGGATGACCATTTGAATAGTCAAAAATTATGAACAAGACAGACAAATATTTTAGGGTTGATGCTTGCGTCAATGTTGTTGTTACAATATTTTAATCTAGCAAAGAACATATTTTTCCAAACACCTAGTCACAAGGTCAAGATTTCACAAGTTATTTCATATCCAATTAAGTTTTAAGGCACAATCATGGTTTTGTACACAATCGATGTTCCAAATTAAAATAGGATAATCAACAAATTAATCTACATTTTTCATGAGGTTATTTAGGGGAAGAACATGAGTAAAGATGAGAGAACTACCAGCACTTTAGACAGTGTCATTGAATATTTCACATTCACACAACAACAAATAGTGCCTCAATTTAACTTCTAGAATATCTATAAAACACAAAGTATTGCACCAAAGTGTCAAACAGCTGACGTGCTTAATTCCTGGCATGGAGTTTGGAATTACAAACTCTTGACTCAAAAAAAGTGATACTAAACAAGAAAATATAGAGATAGTATTGTGTGCCTTTACAATCTGTTCTTTGTATGCTGTAAGTAATATCAAACGCTTCAAATACTAGTAGATAATGATTATGCATATATCAAGTTTAAAATGTTATCCTGAAACATGCACACAGTTTGACAGTGCTGATACCCAAAATAGTTTTCACCAGATTCAGGAGTCAGGCATTTTGCACTTCAATAGTCAAATCAATCATTACACAGTATGCATTCTGCAATGTAGAATTCTCACAAGGGATGATCAAGGATAGACAGGGTACTAACACTAAGTTAGTGTTTAGTGGGAAAGCAAAACTACCTTGACATTGCATTGAAGGTTTTAGGATTCTGGCCAGCGCCTTAACTCAACCCCAAGGCCAATAATCAGACCTTAAATCAGGTAATAGGTCAACAGGCTTGCACTTTGCCAGGACTGTATGCACACACTATAAAAATGGATCCAACCAATACCAGTCTAAAGGTAAAGTAGAATCGCTAAGTTCAGAAAAACAGCAGCTCCTCTTAATTGTTATTCATCAAATTTAGACCATTTTCAAACTTTCTGGTTACTTTGGAAAATCTGGGATGAAAAAAAAAGTCAGATTGTATTCTATGACTGAAAACAAAAAGTGCTGGAGATCACAGTGGATCAGGCAGCATCCATGGAGAGAAAGCAAGCTAGCATGGAGTCTAGATAACTTGAGACCCGCTGTGATCTCTGGCACTTTTTGATTTTAGTACAGATTCCAGCATCTACAGTAATTTTCTCCTGGATCTTATTTCATTGCTGTCTCTAGTCTGGCATTGCAACTGTCAGAAAGTAATCATTTCCTAGCACTAAGAAAAAAACCCTCAAACCACTTCTGAAGAACAACTGCAGAGTTAGAGGGCTGGAAAAAAGGAAAACAAAATCTTTATAACCACAGATTCATTCTAATTTTTGTTCTGGTGTTTGACATTTTAGAATTGGAGAGAAGCAGTGACAGACATAGTTTCTCAAGCATTTATCCTGCATCAGCATCAGGAAAAAAAACTTAAGCTTCCAAACATAAAAAAAGGGTCTGTAGAAAGTCTTACAGCCCACTGATAACAGATTTTAAATAATTAAAAAAAAAACTTTTCTTCCTTGGACTCTTCAAAGTTCTAAATGCTTTCAATGAATTATTTGACACTGACAGGGAAAGTGTACACTTACTGAAACAACATGAGAGAGTAGACCAAATGCTGGAAGTTAAACCTTCTGAAGTACATCCATGAGGGAATAGTAGCTACACTGAGCAAGTAAGAACTCAACTGGAACAAATGATACTGCAACATAGACAAACCAGGAGACCCTAGAGTCTTCACATTCCTTGTCGTAAGTATCCATTGCAAAAAACTAATTACACTGTTAACATTATAAAATCGCCAAGTACAAGCTCATTCCTTGCACCATCAAAATCAACTTAAGATTTGCAAGAGATCCCAATTTTTATTTTGGTTAGGTGATGGTTTGGAGATGCTGGTGTGTGTTGAGGGGCGGAGGGTCCTGGGGTGCTCTGCATTCAAATCCCACCACGGCAGATTGCAGAATTTGAAATTAGTTGATTCTAAAAATAACTGCCAGTAAACTAGCTATCACTTAACCACCACTCATTGCTGTGAAAAACATATCTGGTTCACTAACATCTTCTCAGGGAGAAAATCTATTGTTGTCCTCACCTGGTCTGGCCTACACATGACTACAGACCCACCGCAACATGGTTGACTTTCAACTGCCTACTAAAGAAAAGTGACCTAGTAAGTCATTTAGTTGTATCAAACTGCTACGAAAGCTAAATAAAAGAAATGAAACCAAGACGACCACCCAGAATCGACAGAGGCACTGAAGACAATGACTAAAATCCTCCTTACCAACATTGAGGGGCTTGTGCCAAAATTAAGAGAGCTGTCCCACAGACTAATCAAGTAACAGCCTGACATTGTTTAGAAAATATGATGATTCTAAGAGAATAATGATGTGCTGAAAACCACTAATATCATCCCCGATTATGTGTCCCACTGGTAGGACTGACCACCTGGAGGTGGCAACAGTGGTACACAGTCTATGAGCCTTAACCTAGACTCCAGACACCATGATATCTCATGGCATCAGGTCAAATATGGGCAAAGAAACCTCCAGCTGACAAAACAGTCCTCCTCCACACAACACAATCTGGAGGAAACAAGAGTTGATGGTAATGGCACAGCACGTACTCTGAATGGGAGACTTCCAGATCTATCACAGACTGGCTCAGTAGCAGAGTTCACTGTAAAGAACACAGTTGGTAACACCTCCAATAGGTGCTGAGGGGACCAAGAGAGGAGAAAGTTCTTTTTGACCTCACCCTCAATCTATTTGCAGATGCTTTCATCCATGAGTGTTGGTAGGAGCGGCCAATGCACACAGTCCTTGCAGAGGTGGAAGTGCATCCTAACACTGAGGACACTGTCCATCGTGGTGCGAGAGCCCGAGGCTGGAATCGAACCTGAGACACTGGTGCTGTGAGGCAACAGTGCTCACCACTGAGCTATCGTGCCACCATGTACCATCTACAAAATGGATGACAGTAACTCAAAGTTACTTTGGCAACACCTTTGAAACCCACAACCATTAAAAGGACAGGAGAAGCAGATGCACAGGAACACTGCACCTGGAGGTTCCCCTCCAAGCCATTCACCATCTTAACCTGGAAACATTTGCTATATTAAAATTCTGGAATTTCCTTCCTAACAATATTTGGGTATTCCTACACTCCAAAGATTGTCATATCTTTAAACAGCAATTCACTCATCTCCACAGCATTTAGGAATAGGTAATAAATGCTGGCTGAGTCAGCATATTCCATATCAGATGGATGAATAAATAAAAGCAATGATAATCTTATTACCACTTTCATTTTACCATTACTAGCCACATATCAAAAATCTGGTTCACAAATGTTCTTTAGGTGAGGAAATCTACCTTTATCTGACCTGGCTTATACAGAGTCACGAAGTGATAGAGATATATAGCACGGAAACAAACCCGTCGGTCTAACTCAGTCATGCCTTCCAGATATCCCAACCTAGTCCCAGTACCTGGCCCATATGCCTCTAAACCCTTCTATTCATATACCCATCCAGATGTCTTTTAAATGCTACAATTGTACCAGCCTCCACCACTTCCTCTGGCAGCACATTCCATATACGTATCACCCTGAGCGAAAATGTTGCCCCTTAGGTCTCTTTTATATCTTTCCCCTCTCACACACTAGTGCTGTACTCTCCCACCCCAGGGAAAAGACTTGTCTATTTATCCTGCCCATGCCCTCCCAATGACCTTATAGAAGTTTTGTAAGGTCGCCCCATAGCCTCCGATGTTGCAGGAAAAACAACCCAAGCCTATTCAACCTCTCCCTATATCCCAAATTCTCCAACCCTGCCAATATCCTTGTAAATATTTTCTGAACCCTTTCAAGTTTCACAACATCCTTCCGATAGGAAGGAGACCAGAATTGCACACAATATTCCAACAGTGGCCTAACCAAATGTTCTGTACAGCCTCAAAATGACCTCCCAACTCCTGTACTCAATACTCTGACCAATAAAGGAAAACATACCAGGGACCTTCTTCACTATCCTATCTACCTGCGCCTCTACATTCAAGGAGCTATGAACCTGCACTCCAAGGTCTCTGCTTAACAACACTCCCTAGGACCTTACCATTAAGTGTACAAGTCCTGCTAAGATTTGCTTTCCCATGTGACTTCAGAATAGCCCATTACTCAGATAAAGGGCATTTAGGGATGGGCAATAAATGCTAGCCTTCTCAGGTGATTCCCACATTTCACAAATAAAAATAAAGTGACACTTGAGCTACTTCCACAATCCTTTCACTGTTTTGCCAATGTCAGACAGCTTATCCACTAACCAGGCTTGGACAAGTTGCAATGTCCTGGATTTAAATAGTGGGGCAAGCAAGGTTGTTTGTGACTAGGAATCAAAAGTAACATTCAGCCTTTACCATCAATTCTACCCTGTAGCCCCAAAAGATTGCAGTCAACTTCACTGTCCTAACAGGACAGAGATCAGGGGCTCCTGAACTCTCCATCTCCAACAGACTGCCCATTTCAATGGTGCATCAGCCTCCATCTCCAACATCACCAATAAGTTTGCTGACAAAAAAAAACTTTTCTGTTGATCCCAGAGTGCACAATTCCAACAGTCTCCTGGCCATCCACCATTCATAAACTGCAGTGTTGCTAAACCTCTGCTGTCTAAATACTACAAGAACCAAGCCCCACTTGTTCAATGCCTCGGCACTCAATAACCTACATTGCAGTACTGCAAACCAACACCACAAAACAAAAATTTCATCTGCATGTTCAAATCTCTCAGCAATCCTGCCTATCTTCATTTATTAGATGGAGTGACACTACAACCATTTGAGAATTCTATATTCCTCTAAATACAGACTCTTCTGCACCTCCTGCCCAGTGTAGCCCAGCACTGACAGCTGTGCCTTCCATCCTCTAGACTCTAAGCTCTCCACATTCAAGACTCTCCTTAATACTTACCTGCTTGTCCCTTCCTGTGGCTAGGGAATCTTTTCACGGTTGTTTATTTTCCCTCAAGTACATTCAAGGCACTTCAAGTTAAAGGCACTATAAAATTACGGTTGTATTTTGAACTGTTGTATAGAGTTACAAATTAACAATGAATACATGGACAAAGTAACAGGGTGTGACTTGCAAAAGTGAAATCATATTTCGATTAAAAAGCGGGAGAAAAACCAACGCAATAAAAAACCCAGGACAACAACGGTTGGTAACTCAACACCATGATCCCACAGAAATTGTTTGCAGTAAGGTGTGGCTGCAAGCTTTTTTGGAAAACCGTTTTTTTAGGGCATCGCTATGGCAATGTGGTCAGAAATAAACAGGTACAAATATCAAAATGGAAGAAAATTTTACAGAAGTTATCAGCCCAAATGTTACACTAAGTGAGCAGACTGCACATTTATTAGGGAGTCAGTGGGGCAGGCTAGGAGTAACTCCAGACTGAAATAGAGTGATCTCATAGTTTGGAAAGATTAATCACCAGGACTGCATTTAGCTTCCTTTTAAATACAAGGCTCAAAGTCCAAACAGGACCCTGTAAAAAGGAAATCTTTTATGCATTGGAATTCAAAAGAATAGAAACAGGTCTACCGTTGCCAATGGAGTTTAAAGTAAATGACAATTAAGGCTTCCCTTACAGGAGCATGGGTAATTATATTCAGGAAGATGGTGGACCCAGGTGGTGGTAGACTGCTGAGATGTGTCAAACATTATTGAATCTTACATTTATAAATAATGCATTTTTTTTGAAGTACAATTTAGGGCTCCAATACTAACCACCCTGGATAAAACAACACGAGAGAAATTTCTAGCCAGTCAGGAGAGCAAAAAGAGAGACAAAAGTTCAAAGTCAGATTTGAGGTGAAGGTGAGCAGAAGGCCGTTGTATGTTGTGTGGCGTGCTACCTTCTCCCTTTACTGAAGTTCAGAAATAAACACTGTCCATACTGACTAAGTGAATACAGACAGCGAATTTACACAAATCATTAAATCAGGAATCGCTGCCCAGGCTTATTCTCGGGTTGAAGGAAAAACTCTGAATTTAAACTGGGAATACGGAGGACAAAAAAGGACGATAAGTACCATGCGTCAAGTTTCAATTAATCTCAGATTCCAGAAAACATTCGAATACCCTTAAAAAAAAGACAATAAAACGCGCATTTTAAAAAAAAACACGAAAAGATTACTAGGACAGTCGAACGACAGGAACAGCTCTAGGAAAATGAGGCCAGTGTCTGTGAAAACTCACGAGAGAATAATTCCCCCAAGACCAGTAGCTTTAAGGGTGAGGCGGATTGCGAATTCACTGGGAAATAAAAGTCCAATGTTTAGCTTCTTGAACAAAAAGAATCCGGATGGGCAGTTATAATGCAGGACAAACGGCTTGGGAGTGATTCAATGGACTGTGTGTATTCAGTGAAGAGCTTTCACTGTCCTCACTCGGCACTTTCCCCCCACCCCCGGCGGAATCAGCGCGCTGGTCCTGCCTCCCCTCTCACAGAGCCCTCGGCTTAGCGTTCACTCCCAGTCCCGCAGTGTCGCAGCCTCCGAGGCTCCTCTAAAGGAGGTGGGGAGACACAACGATAGGGTTGGGAGATGGGGGGGGGAAAAATAGGAAATCCAGGGGTTCTCCACTGCAGCCAGCGACCCCCACACTTACCCCAATTGACCACCAGAAGCAGCAGCAGTAACATCGATCGCTCCATCCTCTCCCCGGATCTGCCTTTAATGGCAAACACTCCCCAAACTCGGGAAACAGAAAGAGAAATCAAATCCCTCCCTCTTTCACTCCCAACTGGAGCCTTTCCAACAACTCACTCTCTGTCTGTCTCCAGGTAGCACTTCTTGCAATATGACCGAATTCCAGGCTGAAACTTCAAAAAAAATACTTAATGTACTGCCAGAAAGTTTATTTTATCCTTGGGAACGGGGAACCCCGAGGCTAACTTTACCGGTCAAGCACTTGGAAAGTTTCTGATCCTTTACCACAGAAAGCTGGCGGAAACACCCAGGAACTTCCCTTTCTTTCAGGTAATTGGCTCCGTTAAAAGGGGAGGAGAAAGACGTCAGGCGACACACGCATTAAAAAAAATCCAAAGATTGCAATCCTGCCTCACGGGACTTTTTATTTTTCTGCAGTTATTTGTTCGTGTTCATTGATATCCTATCGTTGGAAAGCATTGGGATCATTATGATCCGGTGTTGCCTTTCAGTTACTGAGGTTGGTATCACTTCCTCTGTGAACATTCACCTCATCCTCCAAATAGTGTTGAACACATCTTAAGTCAAAACGGTCAACGAGCATGGTTTTGCCTTGGATGGATGTTGTGCAACGTAAAATCAAGTCACAAAGAAAGAAAACGCAATCGACCTATTCTGTAATTACAATCGATTCACACTGCTTGGGTTGAAGGTTCAAACCCCACGTCTCAGAGTTGAGCCTCATAGATCAGCACTGAGGGAGTGGTACACTGGTAGAGGTGTGACCCCTCCGATGAAGATAAATAGATAACTTGGCATTATTTGGAGAAGAGCAATGGAGTTTTCCCATTGTCCTATATAAAATTTATCCCTCAAAACAACACCATAATTGATAATCTGATTCTTTGGTTCATTGATGTATACAAATTGACTGCATCATTTCCCAAACTACAACAGAGACTATATTTCAGTTCCATCTGTGGATGATTACTGAAATTTAGTTGAATTGCTTACTGACACCACAACAGATGACATAGACTTTTTGAGTATCACGATTAAATCCATCTGATCTCAACCAGATAAATTAGTACAGCATCAATTCCCAAAATAATTACAGGATTTTTTGCTTTCACTTCTCTCCCCAGCAGAATTTGACTCCTACTCATATGAAGTCAGTTCTACCTGTGTTACAATTTAGGTTTTTTTTTAAGTACTCTTTTTACATCCTTTACTAACTTATAAGCAATCAATAGATCATTTTGCCGCCACCTTCTTCATAGAATGGAAGAATCATCATAGAATCCCTGCAGCATGGAAACAGGCCCTTCCAACAAGTCCACACTGACCTCTGAAGAGCAACCCATCCAGACCCATTCCCCCATCACACCTTTACCCCTGACTAATGCACATAATCTACACATCCCTGAACACTATGGGCAACTTAGCATGACCAATTCACCTAACCTGCACACCTTTGTACTGTGGGAGGAAACCCACGCAGACACAGGGAGAATGTGAAAACTGCAGACAGTCAACCAAGGTTGGGATTGAAACTGAATCCCAGCACTGTGAGGCTGCAGTATGAGCCACCCCTTTAAAAGGTGAAATGTGTAAGTTTATTCAGCTTTTCCTTTTGGCTCAAAACTTTGACATTAGAGGTTTAATTCTATCTTAACTTGCCCTGCAAGAAACAAACACCAATTTTACATAATTAATTTATTATTAAATTGTAAAAACATACACTTGGTAAAACAGATTGTTGATCCAATCTCATCAGTTCTCTGCTGAGTGGATTACCTTTTAATTAGCCCTAAGGAATCATTTTTATATCTTCTCTCTGGATTCTTACCAGTGTTATGTTTGCCCTTAATGGTTTAATTGTTAGGTTTGGGCACAGTTCATGAAGTGTTATCTAGCCAGCACACTATTCTTGTAATTCGTTCACAGGATTTGGCAATGCTGGCTAGATGAATATTTATTGCCCATCCCTTAATTTCCCTTGAGGAGCTGCCTTTTTGAAATGGTGCAGTCCACATGGTGTAGCAACACTCACTATGCTGTTAGGAAAGGGGTTCTAGGATTTTAATTTAGTGACAGTGGTGTGTGGCTTGAAGGTGAACTTGCAGGTGGAGGCATTCCCGTGCAGTAATTCATGTCCCCTTCTAACCTATATTTGAATGTTTTGGCTGTACAAAGCAGAATTATATTTGATTTGTTGGTTGTTATCACACAAGGAATGAACATGTGGATACATCTCATGTAAAATGAATAGATCGATTACATTTCCCTGAGCTACTTCAACAAATACCATGGAGTACATATATTTTTCATTTTGTTTTCTTCCTGTTGACAATGTTTTACATTTACCTTTATAAGACTTCACATTTCTTTTGTTCCATTCACTTACATAGTTTGCCAAATAGTATTATGGGTCCAGGGCAAGTTCCTTCTTGAGATCAGTTTCTGTGACTGATCTAAATCATTAATCCTCCAATGAGACAGTACAGATCTGCAGAACAATTCCTCGGGCTCACTACACAGCATTTCTCACCCCAGCATCTTTTACACCTACTTGCCTGTTAAAAAAACTAGTTTCATGGTTTTTATCTTTTAAAATGACTCTCAGTTTTCCTTTGAGTTCCTTATTTTTATGTAACCTAATTAGTCATTTTCTATGAAGAACTTGGTCAAAGTGTTTTGTAAATCAAGTTGCATTGAGTTGGAGGGTTTTGAAAATGATCACTTCCTCAAATTGCACTTAGATACTAAAAAACAAGGACACCTATAACAAGTTCACAGTCAAAAAGTATGGCTCTGGAAAAGCACAGCAGGTCAGGGCAGCATCTGAGGAACAGGGAAATCAACGTTATGGCCATATGCCCTTCATCAGGAATGTGGGGATGGGGGAGCCCAAGGAAGCTGAGAGATAAATAGGAGGGATGTGGGGGGTGGGGGGAAGGCAGCTTCGAAGGTGACAGGTAGATGAAGGTGGGGGTGATGGTGATAGGTCGGAATGGAGGATGGAGTGGAAGGATGATGAACAGATAGGACAGTTCAAGAAGGTGGTACTGAGTTGGAGGGTTGGATTTGGGATTAGATAGGGGGATGGGAAATGAGGAAATCACATTGATGCCATGTGGTTGGAGGGTCCTCAGGCGAAATGTCACAAAGTTGGTCCCTTTTTTCCTTAAAGCTTCTCCTTGGTTCAAGGAGACTCTGTCCTTGATTTTTTTTCAGAGGGGCAATAAACTGGGCTGGGCTCCGCTCAGTCTGGTTTGGTACAGAGATAAAAAGGATTTTGAGAGGCCTTTTGTTAATATGTAAACAGATGAGACTTCAGGCCAAAGTGATAATGTTTTAGAAGTGAACTGTATACTGACCCAGCTCTTTAGCTGGGCTAAGCAGTTTTAGTTCAGTCTTTAATTGGGAAATTCAACAGGGAGCTGTGTGGAAACTCTCTCTCTTTTCTGCCATAAGACCATAAGACATAGGAGTGGAAGTATGGCCATTCAGCCCATCGAGTCCACTCCGCCATTCAATCGTGGCTGATGGGCATTTCAACTCCACTTACCAGCATTCTCCCCGTAGCCCTTAATTCCTTGTGACATCAAGAATTTATCAATCTCTGCCTTGAAGACATTTAGCGTCCCAGTCTCCACTCCACTCTGTGGCAATGAATTCCATAGGCCCACCACTCTCTGGCTGAAGAAATGTCTCCACATTTCTGTTCTGAGTTGACCCCCTCTAATTCTAAGGCTGTGTCCACAGGTCCTAGTCTCCTCGCCTAATGGAAACAATTTCCTAGCGTCCACCCTTTCCAAGCCATGTATTATCTTGTAAGGTTCTATTAGATCTCCCCTTAATCTTCTAAACTCCAATGAATACAATCCCAGGATCCTCAGCTGTCCCTCGTATGTTAGACCTATCATTCCAGGGATCATCCGTGTGAATCTCTGCTGGACACACTCCAGTGCCTTCCTGAGGTGTGGGGACCAAAATTGGACACAGTACTCCAAATGGGGCCTAACCAGAGCTTTATAAAGTCTCAGTAGCACAACGGTGCTTTTATATTCCAACCCTCTTGAGATAAATGACAACATTGCATTCGCTTTCTTAATCACGGACTCAACCTGCATGTTTACCTTTAGAGAATCCTCGACTAGCACTCCCAGATCCCTTTGTACTTTGGCTTTACAAATTTTCTCACCATTTAGAAAATAGTCCATGCTTTTATTCTTTTTTCCAAAGTGCAAGACCTCACATTTACTCACGTTGAATTCCATCAGCCATTTCCTTGACCACTCTCCCAAACTGTCTAGATCCTTCTGCAGTCTCCCCACTTCCTCAGTACTACCTGCCTGTCCACCTAACTTCATATCATCGGCAAGCTTCGCTAGAATGTCTCCAGTCCCTTCATCCAGATGCCCTTCAACCTCAACCTGTAAACATGTGTTCCATTTATACTTAGTTTTAAAGGGTGTTTGCTTATTGGGACTGTTGTGTATACAGTATCTGGAACAGCATAATTAAGTCTAACTGGATAGGTTGAGTTCTGTAGGGGTTCTTTATTCTGATCTTTGTGTTTCATTTTGTAAATTTGTGAATACATTTTTGTCTGCTTTAAAATCTTGTAGTCAACCTAGCTAAATTACTCTGGGTAATTTTCATTGTACACATACCGAAACTAATTGCAAAGTTATGGTTTGGGGCTGCCTGCTTAAGAGTGTTTTGAGTGGTCTGGCCTAGTCCATAACAGGAAGATGAGGCGATCTTCCTCCAGGAACCAGGTAGCTAGGATTTGGTGGTGGAGGAGGCCCAGGACTTGCATGTCCTTGGCGGAGTGGGAGGGGGAGTTGAAGTGGTCTGCCACAGGGCAGTGGGGTTGTTGGATTCGTGTGTCCCAGAGATGTTCTCTGAAATGTTCCATGAGTTGACGTCCTGTCTCCGCAATGTAGAGGAGACCACATCGGGTGCAACAGACATAGTAGGTGAAGTGTTTGGGTGTGCAGGAAAATCTCTGCCAGATGTAGAAGGATCTTTTGGGGCCTTGGATGGAGTTAAGGGGTAAGGGGTGGGCGCAGGTTTTACACCTCTTGTGGTGGTAAGGAAAGGTGCCGGGAGTGGAGGGTGAGTTAGTTGGGTGCATGGATCTAACGAGGGAGTCGCAGAGGGAATGGTCTCTAGGGAATGCTAATAGGGATGGGGAGGGAAATATATCTCTGGTGGTGGGGTCTGACGATAGGTGGCAGAAATGGCGGAGGAAGGATTCATTGAATCCGGAGATTGGGGGATGGAGTGTAAGGACTGGGGTGGGGTTCTATGCTTGTTGAGGTAGGGCGGATGGAGTTCAAGGGCAGGAAATGGAGGGGATGCACTGGAAGGCATTCTTGATCATGTGGGAGGGGAAATTGCCATCATTGAAATAGGAGGCCATCTGGAATGTTCTGGATGGGAATTGTTCTCCCTGGAAGCAGATACAGTGGAGGCTGAGGAATTGGGAGTAGGGGTTAGCATTTTTCCAGGGACGGGGGGAGGGGGGGTATTGGGGGCTGGGGGAGGACGTGTAGTCCAGGTAGCTGTGGGGGAATTCACAGCTTACAAAAGAACCTAAAAGCAAGACAGTCTCTGTCTTACTGTGGAGGTAGAAGTTGTACATGGGTGATTGAATGTTCTTAAGGAAATTAAGAAATTGATACTGATAGCTGTTAAATGAAGACAACTATGGGCTTTCATTTTAATTCAACTCAATTCCACTTTATTGTCCATATGGAAATTAATTATGGGCACATTTTGTTAAAATATTATGTGTAACTGTATAATAACATTACAGAAAGAAAATAATTTAATCAAAGAGATTTAATTCTAATTCAAAACTGTTTCAATGCATTAGAGTAATTTGTCAGTGATTGCCACACTTAGTACATATCCACAAACATACAACAAATTTCTGTTAAAAGTGCCTGTAACGAAGGGCACGTACAGGTTGAGGAAGCAACATGTCCTGCATCTGAGAATTCGTTGCCTTCTCTCTCACAATGAGATAAGCATCATTATTCATGGCAGTCTTTCATCAAATTTCTTCAAAAGCAGATTTCATCAAGAAAAATGTACTCATCAAATATCCTGCCTGATCCAATACTTTTATTTATTCATTCATGAGATGTAAGCCAGACTATCATTTATTACCCACCACTAATTGCCCTTGAGAAAGACATGATAAGCTGCCTCTTGAACCCACTGTTGCCCTCAATGGTATTACTTGGTTAACCCTGCAGCATGATATCTACAGCTTGTCATTTTCCCTTTTACTTTTGTACAAATCAAGGCCTGAAATTGTTATGCCGACATATTTAAACATTTGAACACAAGGGAAGCTACATAGCAAATAGCAACTTTCAGTACCCAAAGGTGTATAGCTTTAAAAAACAACAACTGCTTCTTTCAGTTTTGCTATATGATAAAAACTGACTCGTTTAATGATTTTCCTCAGCTTCTTGTGTGAAATGATTATAGAAAATTTCAGAATTTCATTCTCGATCACAGTTACTTGACACATCAATACAGCTATCAATGGAGATGTCAGTCAAATCATGTAAATTTATTGGACTGGTATAGATAAACTGTTATCACCGGGTTAGTTCCAGTCAATACCCTAGATGTCATAAAGCACATTCATATGCAGAGTTATGTTCAGGTCCATTCGATTCCCGAAGGACTGAAGAAAGTGAATGGAGCAATTGATTCCCACATGTACGCATTATGGATCATTGCAGATGACAGTTGACTCCATTTACTATGCCTTTGTCTGATGTTTATCTGAACCCAAACAACACCAGACATAGACAGACTTATCCTGCCTTTTTTTTTGGTTCACTTTCATCAATAGAGCCTTGTTTTTAGTACAAACAGTGACATTGACATCATTATACACCATCATCTTCCAGCCAGTGTAGTCATGAAATAATGAGAAAGACTTTATGGAGGCATAGTAAACAAAGCAATGTAATAACATGTCACAAGTTGCCTTAATATGAGTGAAAATGCAGGGAAACTGGAGATGGGCTAACAGATATTATGGATGGGTGATGGTGAATTTTTGTGTAGAGAATTGATGACTGTATTTTTGAGGAGGCAAGACTTGTGCCAGAGAAAGGACCATTGTTGAAGGAAGGTATTGATGTCAAGCCTCATGAACACTAGGAAGAGTAGTACAGCGTCACGGAAGGGCATGGGGAGAGGATCTCACTGGGGTTGAGTTTGGAAAGGTATTAAAAACGCCATTAATGGTGAGCGTTTAGAATTGGTTGTTAGAAATCTGAGAGGATGTTAGCAGATACAAAGGTGGAGTTATTGAAAGTAAGGCTGTCAAAAATAAAGCTACAACAGTGGTTCAATACATCTACGGCAGCAGAAATGCCAGGATATTGAAAAAGAAAGAAATAAAGGGAAAAAAAAGTCTTGTAAGGTAGAGATCGTATTCATGAAAGAATTTGATTTTTTTTTCTGTACCAAGAGAAGTGGCACTGTGGATGGTAATAAAAATGATTTAGTGATCAGACCAGGAATCATTCTTGCTGAACAAGTTGGGTGTTGACAACCACTGTCTGTGGATAAAATAATTTGATTGTAGCTCTGTAATTATATGCAAAAAATGTATTTTATGCACCAATGCATAACAGTTTGTTTGTGAACCCTGGGTTGACAACTGGGAAGTCAGAAGTTCTGAACAAAAGTGAAATACTGGAGATGCTGTCTAGAATCTGGTTTCCAGCATCTGCAGTCCTTGTTTTTACCTAGATGATTTTAACCCTACTGCGAATCCTCTTGCAAGGATGCCTGCCTTGAAGGAGTTTTCCTCCTCTCTCTACAAAAATCTCAGGGAGTCCTCTCATTTATCTCTCCACCCTGCAGGCATTCTGCCTCTATTCCTGATGAAGGGCTTTTACCTGAAACGTCAATTTTCCTGCTCCTCGGATGCTGCCTGAACTGCTGTGCTTTTCCAGCACCACTCTAATCCAGAGTATTGTCCTCATCTCCCAGCCCAGCCAATAGCTGACATGCTGCCTCATCTCCCTGTGGCTTAGTCAGTTCTGTTAAATTGTCATTCACAAGGCCCTCAGAGTTTCCAAAACTTGATGAATATTGGCCAGAATGTATCTCAGCAGTTGATGAGCTGACAGTCTCATTGTTTGTTGAAGCGCAAGAGAGGAACATGAGTTATAGAAATCAGAATTCACCAAGAATTTATCTGTGGGCATTTTTCATAATGTGCTATTAATTTTCCATTTTTTAAAACACCAAATAAAAGTTATTGATGAACACCACCTTTATATCTTGCCTGTTATTAAATACTGAGTATCAATTCACTCTTACGCTAGATGGAGGTTGGGAAAAAAATTCAATCAGTAAGAGCTGCTCCTTCTTTGAGGTATTTTTTGAGCTGATTTCCTCAAATTCTAGGAACAGTAATTACAGTTTTATGAGCTGTTGCATTGTTTTGGAACTTTGGGGGTCAAAAGGAAAAGACAAAGACACATTAAATAGGAGGAAGGCAGACAAAGGTAGACACCATATGGGAAGCAAATCAAATAGAGAAATAAACCTGCACTGCTGTCTGACCCAGCAGTGAATCTGCACAGCTGACTGTTTTGCTGTTTGATGTCAAGTATCTCTGGATTTTGGAGTCTTTTAAGAAAAAATAGCAATCAGTGAAACTCACAGCTGACCTTGGAGAAACCTGTGTGGGAGAGCTCACAACACGGTAGCAGCGAAGTGGCTTCTTAAAGTGGAACCTTGCTGTTTTTATTGTAAATGTACAATAGTGAGTAGAGTGGGTTCCTTTTTTGATTATATATTTTATTGAGATCTGTCTCTTGATTAAATTTGAAATATATAAAACACTTGCACTGTTTACCTGGAGCAGTGTTTTTTAGAGCAGTAAGACTATGCCATTTTCTGAAAGGGGAGAGGGCCCGGCAGGAGGTCATTGTACACATTGGAACTAATGACATTGGAAGGGAAAAGGATGAGATTCTGAGGAGAGAATATAGGAAGTTAGGCAGGAACTTAAAAAGGAGGGCCTCAAGGGGAGTAATATCTGGATTACTCCCTGTGCTACAAGCTAGTGAGGGTAAGAATAGGAGGATAGAGCAGGTGAATGTGTGGCTGAGGAGCTGGTGTATGGGAGAAGGGTTCACATTTTTTGATCATTGGAATCTCTGTACAAGTGACCTGTACAAGAAGGATGGATTGTACCTGAATTGGAAGGGGACTAATTTTCTGGCAAATTCTTGCTAGAGCTGCTTAAGAGGATTTAGACTGGTAAGGTGGCAGGAGGGGATCCCAGAGAGATATTGAGGAAAGAGATCAGACTGAGGCTGGTATAATAGTTGGGAAAAGGAGCAAGTCCAACAGTCAAGACAGGCAAGAACAAAGCAGAGAACAAGGTAGGACTGATAAACTGTATTTACTTCAATGCAAGAGGCCTAACAGGGAAGGCAGGTGAATCCAGGGCTTGGTTGGGAACATAGAAATAGAGTGACATGGCTCAGGGATGGACAGGACTAGCAGCTTAATGTTCCAGGATATAAATACTATAGGAAGGATAGAAAGGGGGACAAGAGATTAGGGGGAGTGGTGTTTTTAATTAGGCATAACATTACAGCTGTACTTAGGGAGGATATTCCTGGGAATATTCCAAGGAAGTTAATGGGTAGAACTGAGAAATGAGAAAGGGATAATCACTTTATTGGGATTGTTCTATAGACCACCCAATAGTCACTGGGAAACGGAGAAGCAAATTTGTAAAGAGATCTCAGTTATCTGTAAGAATAATAGGGTGGTTATGGTAAGGGATTTTAACTTTCTAAATATAGACTTGGACTGCCATAGTGTTAAGGCTTGGATGGAGAGGAATTTGTTAAGTGTGTACAAGAAAATTTTCTGATTCAGCATGTGGATGTACCTACTAGAGAAGATACAAAACTTGACCTACTCTTAGGAAATAAGGCAGGGCAGGTGACTGAGGTGACAGTGGGGGAACACTTTGCGGCCAGTGACCATAATTCTATTAGTTTTAAAAAGTGATGCAAATGGGTGGATCAGATCTAAAAGTTACATTTCGAAATTGGAGGAAGGCCAATTTTGACGGTATTATGCAAGAACTTTCAAAGGTTGACTGGGGGCAGATGTCCACAGGCAAAGGAATGGCTGGAAGATGGGAAGCTTTCCAAAATGAGGTGGAGCACGCACATACACACATAAAAATCTATTGGGTGAATTTGCATTTACAGATCGGTATTTACAGCTGCATTTTATTTTGATCAGAAGGCACATGATCTGTAAGCAGTCAGTCATTGTGGCTGTTTATAAATCCCTACTTTAGAAATAAAACCAGTCTAGCTCCAAGTTGGGATACAGATAGACTTGAAACATGGCCTTACACCTAAAATGCATTGTCTGACATGAGGTGTCACCTTTATTCTGATAAAACCTGACGTTATCTGGGGCCAGTGACTTGAAAGAAATTCTGGGATTTACAAATTAATCAATTGAAACCTGCAACTCTATTCTAACTGATTAAAGACTTAATAGCCATCTAGGTTTGTTCAATACATTAGCATAAGTTGTATGACCCTTTTATCTTTTACTTATAAATTCTGTGTCTGATGTATTGTTTTCCATTAGCTGCCTGAGGAATGAGCAGGAGCTTCAGAAGCTTGTGGTTTCAGATAAACCTATTGGACCATAACCTGGTGTTGTGTGATTTTTGACTTCAAAAATAAGATAATGAGAGTCCAGAGACAGTATGTTCCTGTTAGGGTGAAAGGAAAGGCTGGTAGGTATAGGGAATGCTGGGTGAGTAGTGAAATTAAGGCTTTGGTCAAGAAAAAGAAGGAAGCAAATGTCAGGTATAAACAGTAGAGATCGAGTGAATCCGTAGAAGAGTATTAAGACAGTAGGAGCATACTTAAGAGGGAAATCAGGAGGGCAAAAAGGGGACATGAGATAGTTTTGGCAATTAAGGTTAAGGAGAATCCAAAGGGATTCTACAAATATATTAAAGGACAAGAGAGTAACTAGGGAGAGAATAGGGCCCCTTAAATTTCAGCAAAGCTGCCTATATGTGGAACCACAGCAGATAGGAGAGATACTAAACGAGTAATTTATATCAGTGTTTATTGTGGAGAAGGATACAAAAGGTATAGAACAAGGGGAAATAAATAACAACACAGTGGAAATGTCCATATTACAGAGGAGGAGATGCTAGATGCCTTAAAATGCATAAAAGTGCACAAATCCCAGAGACTTGATCAGGTATACCCTAGAACTCTGTGGGAAGCTGGAGAAGTGATTGCTGAGCTCTTTGTTAAGATACTCGTATCATTGATAGCTGCAGGTGAGGTACCAGACGACTGGAGGTTGGCTAACATGGTGCCACTATTTAAGAAAGGTGGCAAGGACTAGTCAGAGAACTATAGACCAGTGAGCCTGACATCATGGTATGTCTACCATGGAGGGAATCCTGAGGGATAGGATTCCAAGTATTTGGAAAGGCAATGACTGATTAGGGATAGACAGCATGGCTATATGCATGGGAAATCAAGAGAGTTGATGAGGGCAGATTGATGGTCTATATGGTCTTCAGTAAGGTATTCATCAAGGTTCCTCATGGTAGACTGGTTAGCAAGATTAGATCACATGGGATGCTGGGATCACATTTGCATACAGAAATGGCTCGAAGGTAGAAGACAGAGGGTGGTGGTGGAAGGTTGCCTTTCAGACTAGAGGACTGTGAGGAGTGGAGTGCCACAAGAATCAGTGCTGGGTCCACTGCTTTTTGTCATTTATATAAATGATTTGGATGTGAGCATAGGAGATATGGTTAGTAAGTTTGCAGGTGACAATAAAATTGGAGGTGTAGTGGACAGCGAAGGAGGCTACCTTAGATTACAATGGGATCTTGATCAGATGGGCCAGTTGGCTGAGGAGTGACAGGTGGAGTTTAATTTAGATAAATGCGAGGTTCTGTATTTTAGGAAAGCAAATCTTAGCAGGACTTATACACTTAATGGTAAGGCCCTGTGGAGTGTTGCTGAACAAAGAGACATTGGAGTGCAGGTTCATAGTTCCTGAAAGTGCAGTCGCAGGTAAATAGGATCCTCCACCTGTGATCCTCTCTGTGTGCTATGTTGTGCAGAATGCAGAATTCATCATTCTGCACCCTCACTGAAGAGTACTAAAAGGTACCTGCAGAAATATTTAAGCATTTCAATCACACCTTCCACTGGTTTGCTTGACAACACAACCAATGGCCACTTGGCTGTGGTCAGAGAACTCCTCTCCACCTCAATAATCAGTTCCTCATTTGTATGTGAGACAAGTTCAGTACTAATATCTTTTAAGGTCTGTGAGTCAGTTCTCTAAATCTTCTTCCAAGATGCTCTGAAACATTGATCCACCAGAAATGAATCCTGACAACTGCCATCTGGACAGCTTCACAATCTCTTCCAGCAATTGCACTGAAATCGCTGGTGGACACAAATCCTGTTCAGTTTAGAGAAACTCCTGAGTGTTATGATGATGGTCAGATTGCTGTGGACATGTATTCAAGTGGCTGCTCATTATGGCAACTGTCATCACAGAGGAATTTCACAAAACCCTCATGCCTGGAAATCTATTCGTCTGTCACCTTCCTCATACATTTATTTAGAGTGGACTGTGAGATCCCATGTCATCAGTAACAATGTGAAATGAACCAGAGGTACATTGAGGACAATGGTGTTATACACAGTCACTGGTAATGCATCTTAGCTAGTTGCAAAAGAAGCAAGTTAATTTTGATGAAGCTGCAGATGTTTGGCACCATGACAATTTCAGACAATAGGAACATGGATCATTTGATAGGTTAAGGAAGCTGCACATCTGTCTGTAAACCTTGTGATGTGGTAGTGACAACTGCATCCGTGACCCTTCTCCTGCACATCATCCTGTTACATAAGTGCTGTCCCACCATTGCACATTGTCACTGCCAGGAATAGGGACACAGTCAAACGCATCCAACATTCAATCTCATTGACAGTGTCTTCTGTCAGTATTCCATACTGTGAGATCATGATTTGTGCAATGCTGAGAAAATGTGTGCTGACATATGTGGGTCAGACACCTCATCCTGGAATTGACTGCTGCTGAGTAGGTTCAGCATCCACTGGTTTCTCTTCTGGGTCCTCTTCCTGGCCACTTTCCATGATTCCTCGCCTCTCCCAATCCCCTCCAAGCAGACACTCATGGCTATCAGCAACTATCTCCCACTTGGTTGTGTTGATGTCTCTGCCCTCTTCATATTTTGGTTACTGATGTCCCACAAGGTCAAAGTCCAGTGGTTAATTCGCCATACAGAGGGTTTTTGGGTAAACAGCTGTCATCCTTTTGATGAATGTAATCAAGCTGTCACAGATATCATTGACTTAATGATGAATGTATATAGATAGAACTAGCTGCCCCAAGAGATGAAATCTGTATCCACATAAGAACTCTGCAAAATATTTGTCATTAGGAAAAAGCAGCTAGAAGTGTGAGATTTTGCTCAAATGGGACAATTTTCTTGGTCAGTTTCCTTGACTCTGAGGAACTGCAGGTTTTAAGTTTATAGCTAAGTAACACATTTTTACAAACATTCAAGATCTCCTGAGGATGTCTATCGAATGAATAGCTTCTGCAATAATTGAATCCCTGACTCTGGTCCAACGTTTTCTCACTGGATCCAAAAGATTCCCCACTAATCCCTGGAGTGGATATGTTGTAACAAGGTTGTAGATATGATTAACAAGTAAATTTCAACAAGATTTTAACTGCCACCTGACACCAATTTACCCTTTCCAGGGGTTAGAATTCCACCCATTGAGGTTATGAAATTGAATAGTTCAGCACTCACAGGTGAAATTAAGTGATGCTCTAGAAGTGAGGTTAGCTTTTGTATCGATTCATCCATCGTGAAATTTAAGTTTAATTTAATGATGAAGCAGAACATCATAGAGAGTTTGCTGAGAAAAATAGTGACCTGTCCATACCAGGAACAGGAAACACTATCCTGCTGATGGAATTCTATAATAAATATTGGACTGTAACAACAGTGACAGACTCATTTTTGAAAATTTTTGGATTAGCGTTTTGTTGTTGTAGATATTTTGTAATTACATTATATTGTCTCCCTGATAGGACTTGCCAGAGTTCCCTGATTAATCACACCTCAATGTCATTATCAGAATCAGATTAGCAGAATCAGAATCTGCGTTAACAGTAGGTATTGTCCAGAACAATAGAAGCAGACATGCTGGCTACAACCTATGTCCAGTGCAGGAACCAGGTATTGGCTGGAAAAACTGTAGAACACAAACTGTGTCACTTAACTATTTGAGATTGTCAAGATCATCCTTTTACTTTAGCAATATTAACCTCTTAATACTTATCATCAAGTAGCTATTATGTCATGTCTAGAAGTTGTATGAGAATGAATTTGGTTCGATGTACAATTTGGGTATCATGTGATGTGATGTACAAAATATTAAGGAACAAACTCTCCAAATATAGAACTGACAACAACATCTCCTGAAGGCAAGTTTGGTTATCTTGGGTTTACAGGAAATCAGGTTGCATGACTCTTTTGTATAGCCATAAAAATACTTATAATATCTATGGCTGAGGAATAAAAGTGCAGTTGGAAACATGTTTGAACCAAGATTTCAAGGAATCATTTAACTGTGATTTTAAAAAATCCCTAACACACACTAAGCTTCTGACTGAATGCCATATTGCATTACACTTACAGGAATACCCAGGAGAAGGTTACTGTGCTACCTGGTGTGGAGCTTAGTTCTCAAACTTAATTTTATGCACCATCCAAGTAATTTTCTAAAGCTAGAAGGGTGAGTAACCAAGTATCTTAATAGTATTTTTATCAACCCCAGTGTTCTTTTTAAGGATTGTGCAATGACTGGATCTGCCTGTTACTCATACAAATGACAACAAGTAAACCAGAGAGAGCAAAATCAAGTAGCCCAACAGCCACCCCCTTAATCAATGGTAGCCTTGGGAGGAGCACCCAACTCTCTTCCTTCGACTGCTGGATAGAAACATGTCGGTCCTACAAGTAGGAATTTCTTCATACACAATTGCCACTGTCCCACTAATACTTATGGGGATTCCTTTCCGAAAAGATATGTAGAGATGCAGGCACAGTTACAATTTCTAAAAGACATTTGGGTAAGTTCATGAGAGGAAAGTTTGGAGGGCCATGGGCCAAGTGCAGTATAGTTTGGAATGATGGTTGGCATGGACCAGTTGAACCAAAGTGTCTGTTTCCATGCAGTGTGACTCTTTACCTATTAGCTCTATGACTCTAGAGTGATGTCATTTGAAAACTGGATTCAATGACTGGACAGGGAAATATTCAATAACAACTGTTTTTATAGCTTGCAAGTCAAAAGAAGAGAGCAAGGCATTGTTGTTGAAGTATTTGTGGAGGAATAATGATTATACTTACTTTGCATAATCCTTACCTGTAGGATGTCATTGGAGATGAGGAAAATTTAGTGATTGTGTGAAGGAGAAGAACAGATCAATCTGTCAATATAATCCCAAAGGTCCCTTGAAAACACTTACACAGATGAGTTCAAATGCTGGGCACCTTTTGCCATTGTTGTGTTATTATTGGAGCATTTGATGTGAACAAAATTAAGGTGAATGAAACACCAACAGCTATGTGGTGAACTCAACAAACATGTAAAGCTACCTCTCTTATTACAAGGAAGTGCAGTAACCTCAACAGCAAAGTTATCAAATTTTGGAATTGTCTTTGCTGGCAGAATTTTGGTACCTATCTGATTTTTGTAGCAGAGGTACTATTTTAAATATTTTCAAAAGAGGAATAGGGTACAGTCGAAAATATTATGATGTAATATGTTATGCTGAAATATTTACCCTCTGATCTCCTCAGCATAATTCCTGCTTTTGACATAAATTGGGTTGACAAACACATTTTATATCTTTATGAGGATGATAAGGAAAATAAAGAAAAAAACAAGCCATCCTGACTCCCCAGGTGAATCTCACCAAAGCCAGTTCAAAAACATTGTCGTTAGAGCTAGCAACAAATATTCTTTAAGAGGAACGATATGACATAGAGTGATAAAATGAAGACAGTTAATTAAAATGCAGAGAAGAGAAAAATCTCATGACCATTTTCTAGAGAATAAAAAGCTATGCAATTCATTTTCTTGCATTTTTTTGTTGCAGTAACTAAATCACAAAGTTCAATTAAATCTGGCTCCTGACCCTGCCTTGATGCCTTCGTGCCTTTCTGTGGCTCATGTTTACAAAGGCAATCCTGATGGCATCAGTTTCTTGTGATTAGGACGTGGAATATTGGGACCTTCACTCTTTATTGTAATAACTGCTGAACAATGTGGAACAAAAAGATTGAAAGGAAACATATGGAGCAAACAGCACAGTTGGTACTGGAAATAATTTCCATCGACAGAAACAGCATGGCTATCTGTTCAGCTTTTTACAATACCATGCAGTAAGATATCGTCCAAAATGCATACTGCATAGCACTGCACTAGACTGGTACTAATGCAAAGAGTCAAAATAAAAGGAGTTTCTATTATACAGCAGCTCTCACCGCCACAAGACCTTACAATTAGTGAAGTATCTCTAAAGTGTGGTTACTGTCATAATATAAAAAATCCAGCAGCCAATTTGCACATCTCAAGTTCCGTAAACAATGATAAGATAATAACCAGATAATCTGTTTCTTGCAATGTTAGTTAAAGACAATTATTGGCTTGGCAACTTCAAAGAATTCTTTGCTGTTCTTGGATCCAGAATCATGTAATGTCTTACATCTACCTGAGATGGCAGACAAGCCCTCAGTTTGACATCAGATCTGTAAAACAGTTCTTCAACAGTGCAGCACTCCTCAATTTGCACTGGAGAGTCAACTAAATTTTGAACTCAAGTGTCTGGCTGGGGACTTGAAACCCACAAACTCTGACTCAGACGTAAGAGTGTTACCGCTGAACCACAGCTGGCATCAGAACATACTGACTGGTAGTAATTTCAGAATACTGCTCTTGCTAAACTCATGAATATCATCCGAGCCTTGAACTGAATCACACGCAAAAGCATATTTGGTGCAGACATTGTACTCATTGAATAGTGGAAATGTGTTTTGCCAAGAAGAATTTACAAGTGTTTCTCCTATCCAAACTCTTGTCTTTCCAGGAATATAACAACAAAAGAAGATAATCTTGAGCTTGTTTTATCATTCAGACAGAATCTTACAAATTGTTACCTCAACTAAATGTACTTGCCTTTGCTCTAAATCCTTTGATGCGCTAACAAAATAAGATCTGCTGATCTCAGCCTTGAATATTCCAAGGTTTTCGAGAACACGTTCCAGATGTTCATGACCATTTCTAAGAAAAAGTGCTTCCTGGTTTCCTTCATACATGGATCTAATTTCAACATTACACTCTCTTGTTTTGCATTTCTCCACCAGAAATGTTTCTCTGTTTCTACTCGATCAATTCCATAATCATGGAAAATACCTCAACTAGACCATCTTCAATCTTTTAAATTCAAGGGGGGATGTGTAGTCTGTCCATGTAATTTGATCCTTTGAATCTTGGGGTAAGGTTTTTCTGGTCCCAACTGAGACCAGATAGAGGGAAGACTGAAAAAGATGACCAGTGAGCAGGGCGGTCAGATGTTTTGCCTTTGTTCCCAACCATAGTCATTTTCATAAGGGCCGAAGAAGGTGGAATTGGGTCTTTGAAGGAAACAGTGACAGCATTTTGACAGTCAATCCTAGGTAAGGTTTTAAAAGTTTTATAGGAAGAGCTCAATGTTAGAAGCTGTTAGATTTTCAACCGGCTGTTCAAGACATGAGCTATGGCTCAGAGGTGGAAAGACTTTTACAGAGAAGAAAAATGGTTTTGCCTTCTTTACAGTTCATCAGAGTATGTTGGAGCCTGAGTTATATCAGTGTTCAGTAAGCTGAATTGTGACAGTGCTGTGATGGAAGATATAACTAACCATTGCCAGATTGTTACTTCTGCCAGCTGGCGAGTTGTCAAGTAAAAGGTCAACATTGTAAATGTGGAAAAATCTTTAGATGAATTAAAAATGTGGATCTGATGGATAAAGTAGTGGAATCAGTTTCTCGAGAGAGTAGCTGAGTGTGATAACTAAGTATGAATGTTTCATGTTTTCCTAGTTCCTTATTCCTTATATATTCTAGACATCTATTCAGACAGAGGTTCTGAAGTCTGTTTGTTCACGTTTTTGGGGGGTGGGGCTTATGTGCTCTTGGCTGCAACATAACTTCCTAATCACTCTTCAAGTGATTGACATCATTTATCCAAATAGTTTGAAAAGTCTATTTGGCAACTTGAATTTATTTGGGTTATTGAATGGCTTCCAATTGTTATAACAGAGCTTGTGTGAGTTCTGATCATACAGTGGATAGTGAGTAAGGGTGAAACCATTGAGGGTAGGATGTTGAGGAGACAGGTGTGAGGGACCAAGGTTAAGGTGGTTTAAAGTGGTTAGAGCATTCAGTTGTATACAAATGAACTGCTGATCGCCTCAGAGACAATAGCTTCTGAGGGAGAGATGAAGGCTTTTTAATCTGCCCACTTTTGATTTAACCACAGAAGGATATTGCATTCAGACCTTTTAGGACCTAGACTTCCAAAAGGACCTAGGTGCCTGCAGTCTCAAGATGGAGGCTAGAGTGCGATGATAGGATTTATCACATCTCCTCATTCTTACCATTGAGAATATGATGCTTGGAATTAAAATTCCAGTGAATATATGCACTGGGGCCTGCTATCTTTAAAGATGGATCAGGTTTATGAAAGTAGAATGAGATTAAGTCAGGGACCAGATTCATAGCATTTTCAGAGTATTTATTTATCAGCTTGACTTGGATGAGATGTGTCTTTTATTTGATTGGATTGCTTTTTAAACTCTTCTTTAAAGAAACAACATTTAAACATATATTTTGTGTAGTTATTTTACTAATAAAATGTAAAAAACAACATAGTGACTTAATCACCAAATACAAAATGAAGTGTTGAAATGTTCATGATTCCATTCTGGAATTGCACAAAGAATTTAGAATTGCATTTATAATTCTGGTTTTTGTCCCACCTTTCCTTTTTTAAACACATCTCTGTTATGTACAATTTCTGTTGTATATGTTAATAATAGATGATTAATGAGTTTTTTCTGGACTGACAATTCCAGAGTTGACGGCAAGACTTTTTATTTTCATTGCATGATTCTGTCTTTCATGTTCATGGGCTAATGGTCCAAAAATCAGCATTATCATGAGGTACTGCTAAGTATCAGCTACTAACTGGTACTGGTGTACATTACAATCAGCAGATTCAAATTTCCAGTGCAATAGGGAGCTGAGAAACCAGTGGGGCAACTCTCTAAATTTGAAATTTAAATTGTGTGTATGAGTGTCCTATAATTAATAGCTGGTTCCCTGAGGAGTCCCAATAGTTCTTCGGCTGTCCAACTAGCCACAAACGTTCTTTGATAAAATTGAAGAAGTAGATACTTCCCAGAGTTAGACAGCATGATCTTACTTATTCTCAAGAGAAGTTTCTGGATAGTTATATTAAAATTCCCCTCAGATTCCATTTGAATGTAAAGCGTGGAATATCACATTGTTGCACTGTATAACACCTGAGTTTAGCACAGACTAACAGAGCACAGTATAGCATTATGCTCCATTGCACAGCACTGCATGACACTACAATGTGTCATTTATCCATTTTTCTTCTGTCAGTACAGTTACTGAGGTAACCACCAGCCAGATAACAGCCCTACACTGTATATTAGTGCACCAATCCCAGACTGTAATCTGAGCTGCTCTCTGTCTGCCATGCTAGCCACAGCATGTACACCAAGTGATTTATGAGCTTTGTGCGGATTTCTTATTCTAACTCATATCCTGTGTACATTTCTGCTTCGATGTGATTAATCCTTGGGAGGATAGGAATTTTAGTTAGAACTATGTCAAAACCAACGTCCTGACTGCATTGCTTCTGTTTTATTACAGATGCTGATTACTGCGGAGTGTGGGAGATGACAGGGTCTTTTCACCTTCCCCCACCTTCTTCCACAGTGATGACTTCTCAGGAGCAGTGATAGTATTATCAAGTGGCAGATGTAGGAGGAACAGAGGCTGGGGCAAAGGAGAGTCAGGCAGCATTTAAGGAAAGTTACACCATCAGAAAATTTGGGTGGATACTGATAAATATTCATCCATTGTGACAGCCGTAGGACATGGTATTGGGGTCTTGGGTAATAAGGTGTGACTGGCTGTGAGAATATCCAATGGAACTGGAAGCAGCAGGGATATAAATAGTAATGAGAAATGTATAAGAGTAAGAAAGAAGACAATGGAGAAGTTCTGTTACGATCCGTGCAAAGACTGGAGCTTTGGACGTCTGACCATATTGCACTTTGTAAAGTAGAAGTGACAAATGTCTTCAATTGTATTATCAAAGACTCACTTGGATGTTCTGAAGGGCAAAAGTCTAAGGTGTAGTATGTGTTTTTGACCTGAGAGAAGGCAGTAATACACTTTGGTCAATTTAAGTTGGAACCATGTTGGACCTTGGATTTGACCTTCTTCCCTGTCCATCTAATGATGCTCACCTATTCTTAGCTTGTACCCTGCCATTCTTGCAGGCCCATCACAGCAGTGAGGGAATCGGGAAGTCAAAAGGAGCATGAGGAGTAATGATGAAAGTGTAGAAAAGGAACAGGGATATAATTACTTCCTGCTTGTGGCTAGCCTACCCTAGGAGATCTGCCGAGTTCTGTCTTGTAAACTACATATAATGCTGAAGAAGGGAAGGGATGATGATGATAATAGTGATGAAGGTGAAACTGGACTCAAGTCCATTTGTAGAGTTTGTGCAGAGACCTTTAACAATTACAATATTCATTGTTGAGCTGTGTGCATTACTGGCTAATGTTTGTATCCTTGCCTATACAAATAACTTCTGCTTCATTAATATGATATCTTGGGCGATAAAACTCAAGTTGAATTAGACTGTACAATGTCTGTGTATTGTAAGGATATCTACTGCTTGGTTTTACGGCTAAGATATACAGCAAGATAATGGGATGAGACTTAGTTTACCTGAAGGTATGAGTCATGTGACAGTAATGAAGAGGGTGAGGAATTTTGTGTAGATTGTCAGAGGAAGAAAAAAGGTGTTGAGATCTTTAATAATGAGAGGATGTTGCGAGAACTATGACCAATGGAGAGGTAACCAGGGTGTGCGCGTATTGGAAAGGAAGTTAGTTGATGTATCATAGACATACAAAAGATTCTGGTAGTTAGAACCAAAAGACGTTGTATTTTAAATGATAGGACTGACTTAATTGTTGTGAGTGCAGCAGAATACATATTAGGGTATGGAATACCATAAGGTGGGTCATTGGCTGTGGATGGTG
Organism: Hemiscyllium ocellatum; assembly: GCF_020745735.1. Lineage (NCBI taxonomy): Eukaryota > Metazoa > Chordata > Chondrichthyes > Orectolobiformes > Hemiscylliidae > Hemiscyllium > Hemiscyllium ocellatum. The sequence continues at coordinate 58,626,614 of NC_083412.1, read as the reverse complement.
GGAGTTGATGGCAGCACGGGTGACACTGTAGTCTTGGAGGTTTGGTGAAACCAGATATTTCTTAATAAAGCATTAGTTCTCTAGTATTTGGGAATATTTTAAATGATCTGCAGAGAGGGAATTGCACTTGGATGCAGTCTGCAGAGTTTGGGACAGCAAAAATGTGCTCATATTTCCATTCTTGTTGCTCTTTACTAACCCACAGCTGAGAACGCGAAGGACAGGATTAGGCATGGTTGATGCACAATGCTTCAAACACTCAATATCTGCATTCACATGAAATGCATCATAGGCAAGGTATCAGAACACAGAATGAGTCACTGTCTTCTGGCAAGAAGGGAAAAAATTGGGCAATAGAGAAATGCTGATATGGGTAAAACAGTTATTGGCAAGTTATGTTTGTGTGTAACTGGATTCAGCTGTGCAGTCCGGAAGGGTTTTGGATCTATGCTGCCCCCTCATGGTCAAAATGGAACTGTAGTTGAAATACTGTCCATTTATTTTATTGTAGCCACTTGCCAATCATCAGTTTATTAACTTGGGATAGTGCAAGAGAATTTTATTTCTGATTTTTATTAACTCTGATTTTCCATATCTATCTAATCTAGTTTTGATATCATTCCAATTCCTTGGTTCCATAAGATTCAATATCATAACCCATGACATTGGAAAATAACGTTTAAATCTGTTTTCATTCTAAAATTAATATTAGAAAAAGAGATATTTGTGACAACTAGAAATTAATGTGACTTTAAGCATGGGGTATGCTAAACTGATAAGCTGATTAGTTGGGCTTTCCTCAGAATATAAGAGGCAGGAACAGCGGTAGACTATGCGGTACTTTGAGCTGACCACAACATTCATAGGAACTTAGGTGCAGGGACAGGCCATTCAAACCTTCACTGCTTCACATGGTTATTCAATATGATCATGGCTGGTCTTGGCCTTCAACTCCACTTTCCCATGAGCTCCCCATCATGCTTGATTCTCCAAGAGGTCAGGAACTTGACACTTCCAGCCTGAAATGTATTCAATAATACATTTTCTGAAGGATGTCCCAGAAATCCTCATGGGAACTGCCAGTTTTCAAAAGATTCACCACATTGAATGATAATATATATAAGTGAGTGACTACAAGAAAGCTACACTGAAAGAGTTTCCAAACATGAAGAAACATGTTTTATTTTCTGTTTTGTCAATTTGGTTTTCCTTGGTAGATTCGTTTAGACAAGAGGCAGATATTTGAGTAGAATGATCTCCACAGATCTGACTTTGGACGCAGGGGTGTGTTGAAATTTGGAAGGTGTGCATTCCTGCCTCCTTGAAATGCTGCCAAAGGCAGATTCAAAGCGACAGAGGTTCCCAGTCCAACAATAGTGAGTAACCAATTGGAAAACCAAGATCCCACTTAAGAGCACGTTTCTGAGGCTGACAATATTTTCTGGCATTGAACCAGCCCCACACTGAGTCTGGAGGCTGGCAGCAACTTGGAAGTGGCATTGGTGATAAAATGTGTATAAAATATAGAGATGAATATCATTTTTGGATTTTTAGTTTCCAAATAGTAGCATGTAGCTGTTAGTGGGGAGGTGATTGCCTAGTGTTATAATCACTGGACTAATAATCCAGAGATTCAGGTAATGTTCAAGGGACGCATGCTTAAATCCCACCATGGTGGAATTTGAATTCAATTTTGAAGAAAATATATAGAATTCAATGTATGATTAATACCATGCAACCATTCCCAATTGTCAGAAAAACTCATGATTCATTAATGCCTTTTAGGCAAGGAAACTGGTATCTTTACTTAATCTGGCCTTAATGTGATTCCATTTCCACAGTAAAGTGGTTGACTCTCAACTGTCCTCCAAAAGAATCACTGGAACATTCAAAAAAGGAATGTAACTGAATGGAAAACGTGGCATAGCTATGCACCAGAAATGCCAATGGCATAAACAGCCCTGTCAACCTTGAAAAATCCTCATTTCCTCTTATCTGGGGACACACCAAAATTGGAAGAGATGTCTCACAGACTAATCAAGCATCTCAAGGAATCCCACCTTACTGACATTGTTGAGACACCGCCATCACCATTCCTGGGTCTGTCCTGAGCCCCTGGGAGAGGTGGGCAGCACAACAGTATACAGTCAGGAGGTAGTCCTCAGCAATGATGCTGGGCACTATGAAGTCTCATGACATTAGGTCAAACATGGGCAAGGAAGCCTCCTGCTAATTACCATGTACTGCCCTCCCTCAGCTGATCAATCAATGTACTTCCATAATGATCAGCATATCCATATTCAACATGTTCAACAGCATGAACACCATGTTGGTGGAAGCACTGAGGGGACAAGGGCACAGAATGCACCCTGGATGAGAAGCTTCATTGTCAACACCAAGAGTGGCTCAACAGCCTTACTGCAGATGAGCTTGTTGAGTGGTACAGGACAGTACTACCAGATTGGGTATGCTACAGATCTGAGGCAACCAATAAGAGGAAAAAATTAATCTGCCGACTGCAGATGCATCTGTCCATAACAGTATCAGAAAGATGATAATCACATGGATCTTATGAAAGCAAAGTTCTGCTTTCACATTGAAGATGCCTTCACTGTATTGTGTGGCACCATCACCAAGCTACATTGATAGATCTCAAACAGACCTAGCAACCCTAGACTGGGCATCCAGTAGACACTGGACTGTGAGTAGCAGAATCATATTCTAACACAATATGAAATCTTATGATACAACATATACCCCGACTCTACCATTACCATCAAACTAGGGGAATCAACCCTGGTTCAATGGAGAATGCAGGTGAGCATGACAGGAGCAGCAGCAGGCATGCCTAAAAATGAGGTGTCAATCTGATGAAGTAACCCAACATATGAGTGTCAAACAGCACATGCAGCAACTGACAGAGCTAAACAATCCTACACCAGTAGATCAGATCTAAACTCTGCAGTCCTGCCACATTCAATCATGGATAGTGATGGACTATTAAATAACTTACTGGAGGAGGAGGCTCGAAAATATCCCAAACCACAATGATGCAAGAGCCCAGCACTTCAGTGCAAAAAAAAGCAAAGCATTTTTAACAATTTTCAGCCAGAAGGGCCAAGTGGAGGATCTATCTCAGCCTCTTCCACAGGCCACTAGCATCAGAGGTGCCCATCATCAACCAGTTTGATTCTCTTCACATGATATCCAGAACCAGTGCAGGGTACTTGATACACTCAAAGGCTGTATGTCTGACAACATTCCCGCAATAGTACTGGCAACCTGTGCTCCAGAACCTGCTGCTCCCCGAGCCGAGCTGTTCTAGTATTGCTGCAATACTGACATCTATCCAGCAACATGGAAAATTGTTCCTGTACTCAAAAAGTAGGACAAAACCAACCTGGTCAATACTTCCCCTGTCAAAAGATACTACAAATGGCGTGAGTGGGGTGTCAGCAGGCTGAATAATAAGTCTTTGCAGCTGATCAAAACTGTCGGACAGTGTGAGTAATATGTCAACAGCTGAACAGCAAATGAAGGGATGACCTGTCACCTGATTAATTAAGATCATAACAAAATTTTCAAGATAATGTTGTCAAAACAGAACAGTAAGGAAGAGTTTGCAGATACAGTACAGTGCGGTTGGGTTACATGTAGCGCAACATGAAGTCAAGATCACAGTTGAGGCTGTCTTCATGGGTACGGAACTTAGCTCAGTTTCTGCTCAGTGACTGTGTGTTGTTCTGAATATCGAAGGCCGCCCTGGAGGACACTTACCCAAAGATCGGAGGCTGAATGTTCTTGACCGCAGAAGTGTTCTCTGACTGGAAGGGAACACTCAGAACCAGTCGTGGATACATGCATCTCCATCAAGGACAGACTCTCAGTACCTCACTCCACCACAAGCCCATGAATAACCTCATGATGTTGCACTTCTCTTGCTTCCACCTTAAACATGTTAAAAAAGCCTCCTGTACAGACAAGCCTCCATATACACAGAATCTGCTCAGATGGGGAGGAGTTTGATGGACACCTAAAGATGCTGAAAGACGCCATCATGAGAACAGGATATGATGCTCAGCTCATTGATCGCTAGTTCCAATGTACCACAGCAAGAAACCACAGTGACCTTCTCATGAGACAGACGCAAGACACGATGGATAGAGTACCCTTCGTTGTCCGATACTTCCCCGGAGTGGAGACACTATGCCATGTTGTTCGCAGCCTTCAACATGTCACTGATGACAACAAATATCTTACCAAGATGATCCCTATGTCTCCAATTCTCACCTTCAAACAACCTCCAAACCTTAAACAGACCATTGTTCATTACAAATTACCTAGACTTCAGGACAGCACAACATCACACAATACTGTCACGGCAACCACTGCAAGACATATCAGATCATCAACACAGATACTACCATCACATGTGGGAAAACCACCCACCATATATGTGACTCGGCGAATGTTGTCTACCTCATACATTGCAGGAAAGGATGCTCCAAGGCGAGACCATGTAGACACTACCTCCATCAAGGACAGACGCATCAGTGCCACAAGCCCTCAGATAACCTCATGATGCTGCACTTCTCTAGCTTCCACCCAAAATCCAGATGAAAGGCTTTTGCCTGAAACATCGATTCTCTTGCTCTTTGGATGCTAACTATCCTGCTGTGCCTTTCCAGCATTTTTGACTCTAATCTCCAGCATCTGCAGTCCTCACTTTCGCAATGTAGAAAAGACACCGCACAAAACAATCGTCAGACAGGAATGTTCCCTCGCAGTCGTGCAAACCTTCAGCGGTCAAGGACATTCAGCCTCCAAACTTCGGGTAAACATCCTCCAACGTGACCTTCGAGGTACACAACAACGCAGAATGATCAAGCAGAAAGTGATAGCCAAGCTCCTTACCCATGAAGACAGCCTCAGCCAAGAGTGTGAGTTCAAGTCGCTCTACATGTGACCCCACCATATTGTTCTGTATCTGTAAAATCTTCCTGACTGTCCTTGTCTTGACACCGTCACCTTGATAACATGATATGATCTCTCTACCTTAATTGGTTTGTACAGTTTTGGATTACTTGTTACTTTGGTTAAACCCTCGGCATGCATACCTATCATGTTATTCTAGCCATTTGGTTGTCTCTCGCACTACCTCATTTTTAATTTTTTGTAATTATCTCTGTGCCTTCCTTCCTAGGTCATCCCTTCAATTGCTGTTCAGCTGTTGACACTTTACTCACATTGCTTGACACTTTTGAACATCTGCAAAGACTTACTATTCAGCATGTCGACACTCCACTCACATCATTTGTACTATCTTTTGACACGTTTAATTACTTATCTTGCAACGTCAATAACTTCTTTGCCTGTGTACTTCCCTCCACTTCACCTGACAAAGGAACAATGCTCCGAAAGCTAGTGCTTCCAAATAAGCCTGTTGGACTATAATCTAGTGTTGTGTGACTTCTGGCTCCGCCCACCCCAATTCAACACTAGCACCTTCCACATCATGTATTCTGAGTTGCCACCAGTTGTTGGTCATCTTTGAATCCCAGTGAACACACAACATGGAAGCAGCCAAAAATCACATACAGTATATCCCAAAGACTGTGTTATTTGTTGTAAGTGGATTGCCTGAGAACATTATAATCAGAGGCTTGGGGTATGGAAGTGATAAAGAATGTTACCTGCTTCCTGATCCCCATCCTGCCCTATCTTGGTAGAGAGTATTCTGATCAGAAATTGACCTGAAGACAGCACTGGATTTAATGGTGGTACTACACAGTATTACCCGAGAAACAATAATATAAAGGATAGCTCCATCCGTGAATTAAAACAAAGCTAACGTGCTACATCAGCTTTTGCTATCTTCAGAAGAGAATGAATTTTTAAAAAATTTATTCAGTTGTACCAACTTTTTAAATTGCTCTGAGATTTGTTTGCATTTCATAACTTCAAACTTACAGGTCCAACACTGTAAATGTCAGTAACTATAATGCTGCCTCAAATAGCTATTAATATGAAGGATCACAGCTGTGTTGATTCAGGCTTTTATGTTGCGTTCAATAGAGAAAGGATTTTGTGCAGTTGGTAAATTGACTTTTGTTACAGTCACAGTTCGGAGCCTGGGTGAAAATCCTGGGACATCTGTTCATTTGTGGTCTATATTACATTCTGCCATTCACTCCCCTCCCCCACTGGTTGGAAACAGCCAGTTCACTCTTCTAAACATGCCCACAGCCATTTTCAAACAATTATATATTGTTACTTTTTACTTTAATTTGACCCAAATTGGTCAGATTTGGAAACAATTTTTCATAGATTTAAGGTCACTTTCATCACAGTTCAGTCTAGTGATCTACAAATAGACTGGGTATTGACAAAGTATTAGTGACTGTGTTATTAAACATCAATACAACAAAAAGAAGCTGAAATGAATACAAGCAAGTATTTTCTGTTTCTGGGTAAGTAACTTGTTGATATTAGGGTTACAAATGCTGTACATGGATTCAATTCAGCCTGTAGCTGGCAGTGATGTGAAACTGCACTCAGTTCACTTATTTGGCAATCAGTTGAGACATAGTTATTTTGAAACCACTCAGGACAGCTAACACAGCATTCATTGCTCAGGAGACAAATGCATTCAATTGGCGAAGATGGTTATATGTTTGCTGCCCTATGTTCGAGATTTATCGGGACTGTTGGATGACCATTTCCTTTGGCCTACTGCCAGAGTTCAAACTGAGAAAATTTGAACAGCTCCATGCTGTTCAATCCACACATAAAACATTCTGTGATTATCAATCACAGCCACTTACTTAACCAGGATTAATGGTTGTGAACAATAGAAATATGTAGCAGGCAAGGGAGTTCACGTTTGAGGTTACAATCAAGTCACATTGTTAGGCATGGTACAGCTTTACCTTCCTTTCAACATAAATAATACCTCTTCTGAAAAACTCTCAACATTAGCAGAATGGAGAAAAGTTGCATTCCCCTAGCATTGGGAATCCTTATATTAATGAATGCAATATTCATCAATATTAATAAGTAACAATTATGGGGTAAATTAGTGTAGAAATATTATTTTACCCTGGGGTTATTGTCCAAGGCTGCTGTTTACAATTAGTTTGCGATATTAAGTTAATGGCAAAGCAGTCATATTGAAATAATTGTAGCAAACTTGATAAACATAACAGCAGTAGCTACCAAAGATGCAAAATCCTGAGGTACTCCCTGTAGTTCCTTCTTCCTAATGAAATGCCAGGTAAAGTTGTATTGGGAAACTGGGTCTTCAAACATTGCAAGGAAATACGTTGCTTCTGAAGTTTGGGGCCTAAATAATTGATGACCTTAGTGCAGAAAAGCATGATTTGATATCAGCAGCAGCTGTTGCTTTCCCTGAGTGATTTCAGCATCTCAGTGTAAATCACATAAAGTGTGGATTATTCAAATTTGTCAAAGGTAATTAGGAATTAATCTATCAATTTGTATTGCACAGGTGCCTGGCCGACTGCACACACACACACAGGGCTGTGATTAGTTCTTATTCCTCTGACTTCAACTTTGGTTTTAACTCGGTGCAGGAACCAAACAGCTCGAGTTGGGGTGGGTAGCATGTCCTGTAACATCATTGATGAGAACCTTCTGGGTTTCACTTAAATAAGATTGAAAGGGTGCCCATCTGACAGTGTTGGAAAATGGTCCGTTTGCTCGTTTTCAGTGCAATGTTTCACGAGTCACCTCAGGTATTAAAATGAAAGGACATTTCATGACGCCAGACTTCTTTGCATCAGTGTAGGTACAACTGATTGGTGTAAGAATAATTCTACAACTACCTCGACCTTTTCGAAGGCCTGCATTGAATTCCTTTCGCAGCGCAAGGATGAAGTACTGTTTCAAAATGCCTGGAGAAGCATCTATTAGCCGTCAGACCTGGGTAGATGTCTTACTGCAGTAATACAAGGAGAGGGTGAGGACTGCGGGTGTTGGAGAGTCAGAGACAAAAAGTGTGGCCTTGGAAAAGCACAGCATGTCAGGCAGCATCCGAGGAGCAGGAGAGTCCATGTTTCGGACATAAACCATTCATTATGTTACCAACGAAGGGCTTATGCCTGAAATATCAACGCTTCTACTCTTCAGATGTTTCATGATCTGCTGTGGTTTTCCAGTGCCACAGCTTTTGACTCTGCAGTAATACAAGGCATTGTTGGGACTAGACCTTGAATATTTACTACAGTTCTGGCTTCTCTACCTAAGAAAGAATATACTTGTCCCAGAAGGGATTCAGCGAAAGCTCTCTTGACCGATACTAGTATAGCAGGACTGTCCTAAGAAGAAAGATTGGTTTAACTGGACCTATATTAACCTATGTTTAAAAGAATGAGAAGGTATCAAATTTTAACAAGGATGGACAGACTAGACACAGGGAGGATGTTTCCTGGTTAGAGAGCTATGGGACAGTCTCAGGATGTAAGGTAGTGAATTTTGGAATGAGAGAAGGAAATCCTTTTTTACTCATAGGATTATGAATCTGTGGAATTCTGTTGTGGTTCTGTTCGCCGAGCTGGAAGTTTTTGCTGCAAACGTTTCATTCCCTGGCTAGGGAACATCATCAGTGCTATTGGAGCCTCCTGTGAAGCGCTGCTTTGCTGTTTCTTCCGGTATTTATAGTGGTTTGTTCTTGCCGCTTCCGGGTGTCAGTTTCAGCTGTAGTAGTTTGTATGTGGGGTCCAGGTCGATGTGACAGACACATCGACCTGGACCCCATATACAAACCACTACAGCTGAAACTGACACCCGGAAGTGGCAAGAACATCCATCAACAGACACATCGACCTGGACCCCATATACAAACCACTACAGCTGAAACTGACACCCGGAAGCAGCAAGAATATCCATCAACAGACACATCGACCTGGACCCCACATACAAACTACTACAGCTGAAACTGACACCCGGAAGTGGCAAGAACAAACCACTATAAATACCGGAAGAAACAGCAAAGCAGCGCTTCACAGGAGGCTCCAATAGCACTGATGATGTTCCCTAGCCAGGGAACGAAACGTTTGCAGCAAAAACTTCCAGCTCGGCGAAAAGAACCACAACAACGGACACCCGAGCTACAAATCTTCAACCAGACTTTAAACTGTGGAATTCTGTACCACAGGGAGCCATGGAAGCCAGTTCACTGAATATATTCAAGAAAATGATGAATTCATATTTAGATTATAATGTCATCAAGGAGTATGGAGAGAAAGCAAGAAAATGATACTGCACTGAGATAGTCAGCCTTGATTATATTGAATGGCAGAACAGGGAAGGATGGAGTGGCCTATTCCTGCTCCCAGTTTCTATGTTTCTGCGTTATCAGAGGACATGATATAAGCAATGGTACTGGTTTGTGGGAACTCAGAAGAAATGAAAATCTGTCACCTCCTACAAGGTAATCAAAGGCCTAGTAAGGGGTTTCAGCAATGATGACTGAAAGTATGGAAGTGTACACTACAACTTGCATGGTGGCATCTCACATGGTATCAACACTCTGTTTTGTACTGGGAGAGTGTGGTAATTACCAAGAACACTGCTGCAAGACCCTCACAACAACTGTCTCTGTCACTAGGTTTGTAGTTTTCGTTGAAGCTCACACAGGTTATCATAGATTATCGTAGTTTCCCTACTGTGTGGAAACAGGCCATTTGGCTCAACAAGTCCACACCGACCCTCTGGAGAGTACCCCACCCAGACCTATTCCCCTACCACATTTATTGAATTTATTGTCACGTATATCGAGGAACGGTGAAAAGCTTTGTCTTGCAAGCAAGACAGGCAGATCAAATAGTTAAGTAGCATACATTATCTACATTTCCCCTGACTAATGCACCTAACCTACACACCCCTGAATACTATGGGCAATCTAGCATGCCCAGTTCACCTAACCTGCACATCTTTGGATTGTGAGAGGAAACCAGAGCACCCAGAGGAAACCCATGCAGGCACTGGCAGAAAGTGCAAATTCCATGCAGATAGTCACCCAAGGCTGGAATCAAACCTGGGTCCCTGGTGCTGTGAGGTAGCAGTGCTAACCACAGAGCCACCATGGGCTCCCCTCTGAAGCGACATGTGCCCAACTTGAACAGAGTGGTGAACCAGATGGCAAAGTCTCTCAGCATTCTTTTCTCTTTTCAACCTCTTCCAGCAAAATTAGTGGAATTGCAGAGCCCTAGGAGCGACAGTGGTACAGTCACATTTGTTCCTTCACCATCTTCCCCGTCAATACATCTAATCATGCCAGTAAGTCAACGAGGTCACACAGACTCCAAGGTGAAATAGTCTGCAGCAAGGTAGACTAAAATAGCCATGGGCAGATGGACAAATTGGGTTTGCACATGACGAGGCAATCAGAGAATAGAAGGTAAATATTGTGTTCGACTTTCAATTTATTGCTATTACCACATTTAGCATTTTGATGTATCTTGTGATCTCAGATCAGCTTCAGTGTCTGCATTCCCAGTATGTTATTGGTACAGGAGTTCACTGAATGGGTTCAAAGCTCTTAGTGTAGAATGAATGGGAGTGGGGAAGGATATAACACTGTAGCAATACTTTGATTTCAAGTCAGGAAACAACAGGTCATGAAGGTTTTTGGCTAATGTCCTGATGACAGCATGTGTGTAGTCAATGATATCCTGGATGTAAGGGAATCTGAGCTACTCCTAAAATCCTGACAAATCCAATTGTGCTGCTTAAATCTTACAGATTGGGAGATGCAGAATGTAGTAGACTGGAAGGGTCCCATGGCAATGAATTTAAGGGCTGTAGTAACTTTAGGGACTGCTGGCAAAGTATAAAACCCCTGCCTCCACCCTCACTCGAAATTGTCCCCCAGATCCAGCAGATAGCAGGGCCAGAGAGCAGAGGTCATAGAGTACAACTTGCAACATGGCAGCCTTCTATAGATCCATGAAAGTGACTGTTGGCCTATACAGACTGTGAAGGAAAGTCACCATGGGTTGATACTTGAAAAAGATGAGAAATAAATTGAAGGGAATGGCTGCCATTACAAGCACTCCCCACTGAGACCCCGGCAAAGCTGCTATCATTAGAAAGTTATGTTGTGATCTTGGAGTTGTCCTTTACACAAAGTCTTTTCTGAGTATCCTTCCGTCAGCAGCTATTTGCTCATGGGTTGTTGGTGTTTGTTGCACTGATTAAGGATAAATAGTGAGGAAAAATGAGGAAAGCACTCCAAAGGCAGGAAGCAGTCCTAGCAGTATGGATGGACATGGATTTGTGATCCATTTATTAGCAGGGGAGTACCCCATTAAATTATATACCAACATTCCCACAAAACTTTGCTGAAGATTTAGGCATGTTGGGGGTGAATGGCCTTCTTCTACACTATCCCACTATATGACTGTATGAACTGGCAAGCATCCTTTCCAACAAAATAATTGCAGAATGTAAAGAGCAGCCAACTCATTGGGGAATATGACGTCATCTACAGAAATTTTAACTAGCCCTCAGATTCATGCTGTGAAGTCAGGGTTAAAAAAAAATGACCTTTTGGACAAAATTAATGATCCCTGACTAAACGGACCTATCATCGTTAATGATAATTTAGACAAAATGGCACATACTTTCAAATCAACTTTTTCAGGGAATTTATTACACAGCTGCAGCGTAGGTGGGACTTGAACCCAGGCCTCCCGGCTTAGAGGCAGGGGCATTGTCACTGCATTGGAAGACCCCTAACCCTCAGGTCAACTGATACTTGATTATTATAGCATTCTTTGAAACAAAAACTGTTTTTTTTAAATGATTACTAAAGCAATTCACTGAGCCCTAACATGCAACAGCTGTAGAACTCAAACATGAAAAGTAGTCTATAAAATGTGGAGAAGAGTAAAGATAATACACTATAACTTAGTTTTCCCACTTACTCTGGGTTAGATTCTCAGTTATAATTTTGGTCTAATGTAAAAGTTGCAGAAAAATGGATCTCAGGAAAATCATGTTCTGTCACTTCCAAATTTGAGCTAAATTTTTCAATGAGCTCTTCATTTGTTATAGCCAATTTAAATCCTTTGTCGCAAAGTTATTTCCTCCCCTGATTGGCAGTAAAATTTTGTCTTCTCCTTCTGGGAGCATAATCCAGATTAGTAATGTTGTTGCACTCTACATATCTGTGAAGAAGTATTCCACATCTTTTCTTTTTAAAAGTTTAAAGTAATTCCAGGATAGAAAATTCTTGTTATTTTCACTAGAAAATTGCTTACAGCATGAGTATCATTGTTGAGATCTATTTATATTTAAATGCAGAGGTGCAGAATGCAGTATGCTGAAAAGCAATATAGATTACATCGTACCATTAGTCTCTCGCATAAAACACTCACAGGAACACATCTACTGCATCAGAATAAATTACAAGTATGTCTACACTTGTAGTTGATTTGTTGCCTAAAGATGAACCGAATGGGCAATCAACCCTGTGTGTGGATCTGCTTGTGCCTGTCAAAGTAACGAGAGTCCTGACATTATTTTTCATGAATATTCTGAGCTGTCACAGGAGATTAGATACAAATGATGGTTTCTGTTGCTGTGAATGTACTCACGAAGCTAACTTCTGCAAAGTTCTGTTATGTGGACTTTGGCATGAAGCCGCAGGAGCAGACATCCATACAGCAAACCATTTGAAATTTGGACTCCATTACCTCAAGCCATGGCATACAAATATGCAAAAGAAAGGATATTAGTGGACAGACATTGAGTCAGCTCAGGATAAGCATGTTCTTTATTAATGCCAAGTCTCAGGGAGCTGCTATAGCTCTTGGTTTGTGACAGTGTCAACACTTGGTCCGTTCCCTGGTAACAGCAAGCCAGATGGATGGCTTCTGGGAATTCCAGCTATCTTAGTTGACTGTTGCTGATTACACCAGTTACCATGCCAACCAACAAAGCTGAGCAGCAATACAATGAAGCCCTTGCCAAAAATAGGAGTGCACACGGAACAGTGTGTGGAGGTTTGAAGCGACAATTGAATTGCCTCGGCCACAGGAGGACAGAGGAGGGACGCACGTTGTAGTGCATTATAGAAAGTGTCCGGGAACATTCAAGGAGACATCAGGATACAAGAACTCCAATGAAAAACAATCTCCAGCAAATGAGAAAGATGAAAAGTGACTGAGAAAGTATTATTTATCAGCTCTGAACTTCTGTAGAACAGTGTTACATTCTTCAGCTGAGCTCAAATATTGTTACAGTGAAATACGTCAAGAGCAGTGATTGCTATCCTTTACATGTCCTTTGCTACTGCCAATACTGACCTGCAGCTTAAAGGCAAATTACTGATACTCACTATGAATGAGGAGTGTAATAACTCCACAAAGGCTGGTATCCTATCACCGAGCCAGTCTTTACTTACATATGGAGAGTCCTTGACACTGATCCAGCTCCCTCAGAGCCAGCTCTCAGAGTGAGCAGGATGGCTGACATTCCTGTTCTTTTTTTTAAAAACCCGAGTGGCCAGTTACAAATAGTGCCTTTCTGAAAGGGGAATGCTGCGTGATCAACCAGTGAAGGGGAGGGAAGGGGGAAATAAAGCACTCCATACCCTGCGGTGCCCACTTCTCTCCCTGAACAACTCGAGGGTTTTGGTAGGCACCTAGTGTTCCTTCTCCGGAGATACCCAGGTTCAAACGTAACCATGGAAGAGGGGCAGGCAATTGACCATAAGACCCCTCCACAGCCCTGCTTATGGCCAGGCCCAGGAGCAGACCTCTGACCTACCCTCCCCCCTCCGTACCGGATGCCCAAAGATCAGGAGCGTGGAACTGAAGTGCAACCAAAAACAAAAGTAGGTTTTTAAGAAAATCAAAAAGGGGGTGCAAGCACCCACACCCAACATATACATGGTCCACGGACTCCACAGCATCACAGAATAAGCGGTTGGGCTGGGAGACCATGAACCAATGCAATTTGTGGTTGCAGGGGAACGCTGCATGCAACACCCTCCACCCCAAATCCCCGAGTGAAAGGGGAGCATCCCTGCGTAGAGAGCCCTCCACTGGGGATCCCCACCGCCCAGTGGCAAATGGGCATGCCAAGGCGTGTCCGGGTGGTGGATGAGGGAGAAGAAGTGGACGGTGTGCAGCAACAATCGATACACTAAAAGGGGCAAAACTAAAACTCCGGAGGCAGCTCAGGTTGTGTGGCACAGGTTTCCAGGGGAAGTGTGGACCTTGGGGCCAATATGACATTCCGTCCGGGCAGGAGTGAGCATGGACGGGATTCGACCGCACACCTGACCATCCTCCAATTGGTGCACTACATCGGGTCCGAGCACTGCCATTTTAAGGTGTCGAATGGCAGTGGCCATGAACTGGACGTCTACCGCTGCCCTGCTCGCTATGTCCTGCGGCAACGTCCAGCCTAGGCCCCCACAACCCAGCACGTCCCCAATCCTGGTCACCCTCGCAGCCACGACCCTCCCCTCCGACAGCCACTCAAACCCAGGTGCAGATTCCTAAGCAATGGCTCCCTGACGACAGCCGAATTCCTGCTGGAGGGTAGGCACAATGCAATTCGACCATGTTCCAGACAGTGACCACGTCCTGGTAAAAGACAGGCAGCGTCCCGAGGGTGACCTTCAAACTGTCACGGTTGATGAACAGGAGCTGTGTGCCATAGTTGAGGTTACGCAACTGGCAGAAAAAAAAACGTTGCCAGGGCGCACCATCTAGGAGGAGGCTCGACGTAAAGGTATCACTGCAAGGTCTGAAGGCGGCAAGTCACCACCTGGAACGCACACCAGCAACTGACCGCCCTCCTCAATAGGGAGACTGAGGACTGCGCAGCGACCCAACGCATCTTTTAGTCCCAGAAGAAGTGAACCAACGTTCTCTGGATGTCAGCGACAAAACCAGGAGGAGGGACTAAAGTGACCAGCCGGTACCACAGCATGACGGCCACCAGCTGGTTTATGATCAGCACTCGACTCCTGTAAGATAGCACTCGGAGCAGTCTTGTCCAGCGGCCTAGGCGAGCCGAGACCTTGGCCTCCAGCTCCTGCCAATTGGCTGGTCGAGATTCCTCAGCCGGGCTGAGGTAGACCCCCAGGTAGAGGAAATGGGTGGTACTCCAGCTGAACCCCCGTAACTCCTCCGGCAGGGAGTCTACCCGCCATGGACCCGACAGTAGGCCGAAACATTCGGCCCAGTTGATCTTGGCGGAAGATGCTGCCGAGTACATGGCCTGGCACTTGTGCATCCTCCCCAGGTCAGCCGATCGACGAAAGTGAGGAGCATATCGTTGACTTAAGCCGAGAGGACCACCCTCTGTGCCCGCGCCGCGCAGAACCAGCCCCGACAACCTCCTCTGGAAGAGACGCAGGAAAGGCTCCACGCACAGGGAATACAGCTGGCCGGACAGGGGCAGCCTTGATGTACTCCTCTCCCGAAGTGATGGGGTGCCATTGTCAGGGAACCGTTAACTTTAACCATACATTCTGCAGCGGCGTACAAAAGTAGAATCTGGGCAATAAACTGCGTCCTGAACCCGAATGCCCGCGGAGTCTCGAGCAGAAGTGGCACGGTGCCTCAGTGGTTAGCACTACTGCCTCACAGCACCAGGGGCCCAGGTGCGATTCCAGCCTCAGGTGACTGTCTGTGTGGAGTTTGCACATTCTCCCTGCATCTGCATGGATTTCCTCCAGGTGCTCCGGTTTCCTCCCATAATCCAAAGACTCACAGGTTAGGTGAATTGGCCATGCTAAATTGCCCATAATTAGTTGCATTAGTTAGGGGTGAACATAGAATAGGGGAATGGGTTTGGGTGGGTTACTCTTTGGAGGGGTCAGTGTGGACTTGTTGGGCTGAAGGGCCTGTTTCCATGCTGAAGGGTACCTATCTATCAGATACTCGTCACCGACCCTGTTGAACGTCTTCTGCTGATCGAGAGACAGGAAGGCACTCAGCAGACCAGCGCTTCGACAAAAATAGATCAGATCCCGCACCAAATGGACGTTGTCGTGTATTCTCCGGCTGGGGCTGGAACAGCTGAGCCTAGGGCAGTGGCTACCCCGGCATAGGTATGGCTACGACCTGCCACTTTTGGGCTCGCCATTGTGTGCTGCTGGGCAACTACAGGTGTTCTTCCTTCGTGTGGGCCTCAGACAATAGTAGCCATGACACTGGGAGGCTGGGGTAGTAGCAGTGACAGTCCCGAGTATCAGTGGGCCCTAGTGGCAGCAGAGGTGTCAGGCCCAGGCAATAACAGTCCCGGGTGCTGGTGGGGCTTAGGCAGCTGCAGACCCGAGTGTAGGTGAGGCCCAGGCAGCAGCAACGAAAGCCGGCCCAGGCAGGAGAGGTAGAGGCAGCCCGAGGCAGCAGCAACAGTCCATGGGTGTTAACGTGCCTTAGGCAGCAACAGCTGCAATCCTGGGTGTCGGTGGGGCCCAGACAGCAGCAGCGGAGGCAAGCCCAGGCAGCGGTAGCAACAGTCCCAGGTGTAGGTGGGGCCCAGGCTGCAGCAGTGGAGGTAGGCCTGGGTGTAGGTATGGCCCAGGCAGCAACAGTAGCAGTTCCAGGTGTAGATGGGGCCCAGGCAGCAGCGATGGAGGCAGGCCCAGGCAGCAGCAGTGGAAGCAGGCCCGGGTGTAGGTGTGATCCAAGCAGGAACAACAACAATCCTAGCTGTGGGTGGGCCCCTGGCAGCAGCAGTGAAAGCTGGTCTCTGGCAGCAACAGCAGCAGTCCAGGTTTGAGTGGGGCCTAGGCAGCAGCAGCAGTGCTGAGGTGGAGGCAAGGCCCAGGCTGTGGTAATAGGAGCAGGCCCAGACTGCTGCAGCTGAGCACAGCTTCAAATTAACAGAAACAAACAGAAAGAAAACCCAGAAAACAAACAATCACAATAAACAATAAAGAAAAATAAAGAAATCAAAACTAAGTCTGCCTGAAACAAGTGGGAGACACAAAAAGGAATATTCTGCTCCTCAGTAGGAAACATCAACAGCAATAATAACACACACTGACTGTGTGGTTCTGGTAATTCAGAGGTCAGTCTCCTCTCCTCCTCACCACACAAAAATGCAGAGTCCTTCACTGATCCAGCTCCCTCAGGAGCAGCTCTCAGAAATGAAGCATAGAATCCCTACAGTGTGAAAGCAGGCCATTCAGCCCATAGCGGCCCTCCAAAGAGCACCCCACCAGAGCCACTCCCTATCCTTCAATTTCCCATGGCTGATCTCCCCAGTCTGCACATCCCTGGACAATTTAGCATAGCTAATCCACATCTTTGGATTTTGGGAGGAAACCAGAACACCTAGAGTAAACCCACACAGCCACAAGGAGAATGCCAGCCACCCGAAGGTAGGAATGAACCTGGGTCCCTGGCACTGTGAGGCAGCAGTGCTAACTGTTGAGCCACAGTGCTGCGTAAACCACAAAATTAAAAAAAACTCACACAACACCAGGTTATAGTCCAACATTAGCTTTTGGAGGATTGCTCTTTCATCAGGTGGTTCCAGCACTCCGAAAGTTAGTGGTTCCAATTAAAATTGTTTGACTATAACCTGGTGTTGTGTGACTTTTAACTTTGTACACCCCAATCCAACACCAGCATCTCCAAATCATGATAAACCACAGAAGACTCAGACCATCCCTCAATCACCAGTGTATACACAAAGAATCCTTACAGTGTGGAAACAGGCCCTTCATCCCAACAAGTCCATACTGACACTCCAAACAGTAACCCACCCAGACCCATTCTCCTACACTTACCCCAACTAATGCACCTAACCTGCACATTCCTGAACACTATGGGCAATTTAACATGGCCAGTTCACCCTAAGGAAGCCCACGCAGGCACAGGGAGAATATGCAAACTTCACACAGACAGTCGCCAGAGGCTGGGATTGAACCTGGGTTCCTGGCGCTGTGAGGCAGCAGTGCTAACTACTGAGCCACCGTGCCATCCTAGCAGAGTTCCGTCAGTATCTGTTGGTAACCTTTGCTTGGGACAATCACGCTTGCTCCTCATAATAATATGCTGTCCTCTACTGTGATCTGGTCTCTCCGGGTCCAGAAAGCTTCATTCTAGTTGTGAAGGCCTTTTATTTGACCCCATTACTACCAGCTATTTCAGTTTTGCCAGGGCTGGATCTTTGTGTATCTGAAGTCTTATAGTGTTAGTTGTGACAGGAAATGTGTCCAGAAAATTTAAAACCATTATGGAGTCTTCCATAATGCACACCGGTGATGTATCTGCCAGAGGGAGGCAGCTTCATGCATCCACATTCATTACTTGGACTCCTGGGCAGTGTTCCAACTTGTAATTATACACATTTAGTATTAGAGCCTACGGCTGAATTCGGCCTGAATCCACGAGCAGGATCCACTCCCTGGATCTCTTTAAGAAGACCTATCGGAGTTTGTAGTCCATTATTATTACACATTTACATCCGTGAAGGTATTGGTCAATCATCCTGACTCCAAAGTCCTTGAGTCTGGTACAGCCTCATCAGAATCAACGCCCAAGGTGTCAGGATTTCTGGCACTCCTGTTTTTATCTGTCAGTCAGAGTTCCCTGTTTGGACAGATTACCAGTGGATTTGGAGAAGGCACAGGGCAGGGTGACACTAGGCACACAGACACACAAGATGGCCGCTGAGCCATAAGTTGGCCACTTGACATACAAGATGATCGCCGGAACACAATATGGAGAAAGACAGCAGAGCAAACACAGATACTGCCTGGGCCCACCTGAATGCCAGCACCATGCACTCACAAGCTAGTTGATTAGTTTAAGGCAGATGGGGGAGAGAATATACATGAGTAATGTACATTACCCGCCAAAGTGTCTGGGTCCAGCCAATACCTTTGATAGAAATGCTCTGTTT
This sequence comes from Hemiscyllium ocellatum, assembly GCF_020745735.1. Classification (NCBI taxonomy): domain Eukaryota; kingdom Metazoa; phylum Chordata; class Chondrichthyes; order Orectolobiformes; family Hemiscylliidae; genus Hemiscyllium; species Hemiscyllium ocellatum. Next base: position 58,607,714 of record NC_083412.1, on the reverse strand, counting down.
GATACAGACTCAATACAAAGTGCAAATAGCCAGAGTTGCAGTAATCGTCCTTCTCAGGAAGAACGATTAGCATCCATTACTACAGTAATGGACTTATACGCGGACACTGAAATTAACAATGTCTGCGCTGAAACTAACAATGACCGTGCTGAAATTAACAAAGTTTGCACTGGAACTGACAACAACTGCATCAAAACTATTAACGATTCTGCAATGTTTACAATAAACAAACTATGTTGCAAAGATAATAACCTCATCACTGATCTATTATCTTACAAAATGTATAAAAGTATCTTGACATATGCTCCGGGTTGAGAAAAGAATTGTAGCTGACCACTGTGCTGCTGGTGTCTTTCTCTTCCCTGAGCTCCGGTGTTTCCTTGCACAATAAACTCTGTTGTTGAACCCCAACTTTGACTCCGAGGCTGGTGATTTTCTCCACAACACCAAGCCCCAATCAGGGAACTCAATCTAGGAGGTCTACCTGGCTGACCTTGTTACTATGACTACACGGAGAGGGAAGGGAAGTGTGTGTAAAGGTTTGGGTGTTACCTGATTGAGAAACTGAAGAGCGAACCTGAAGAAATTGCATTTCAGACAAGGTTGGACTTAATTTCAGTTAAAAATTAACCTTTATTTATCTTGCAAGATTGGAGTTGAAACATTGACACTGAACAATAAACAACCAATTTCTGGATCTTTGGTGGAATCAAGGTATCCATTGCCATCTTCATAAAATGTCAAAGATTCTGGGGAAGAGAAGATAATAAACTCTATTAGAGATTCATGTTATTCACATGGTTTCTCAGTGTCATGGAAGACTTTGGAATTAATGGGTGGTCAATTTGTATTTCTAATGAGGAAGAGCACACAGAGTTATTCAAGGTCAAGCTTTGATTCAAAAGTTCTTTTGTTTATCTGTGTGTGTTTGCTGAAGAAACAAGCAATTCAGTTTGGGAACAGGCTGAGACAGTTGTAGCTTTGAGACTGCATCTCAGCAGATTGTGATGGCTAACATGAGAGGTCAGTCAGGCCTTTATTTCAAGCATAGAAAATGCTGACTTCATTATACACTCTTTAGAGGGCAAGTGGAGTTGGGTGTTGTCAGAGAAAGGCATCCAGAAGTTATGCTCTGACTTGCAGCTAGTGGAATAATCCTCACAGAACCTTGTGACAAAAAGCAGTCAACAGAATTAGATTGAAAACGTGTGGGCAGTTGAATAAATATCGATTGACAATCTCAAGCTGCAAGTGACCAGCGGCCGGAGCAACTCAGAGCAGAGCATGACAGCCCTCCACATGATCTGTTGCAGAGAGCCCTTGGTGATGTTTGTCTTTTTAACTTTTGTTGTTCTGACCAGTGGTCATGCTGCGTATAGCTGTCATATAACCTTTTCTTCATTTCTCTGTTCTGTAACTAAGGATTATACCTAGGTATTCTGTACGTAGGCTGGCACTGTAAGTGGTAACTTATAAACGTTTCACTGCATTGGAGTACATATGACAATAAAGCTAATTCAGTTCAGAAGGAGGTGAAACATCCACCGTTGTGGCATCAGTGAAGGGTTACGGAGGCAAGAAAACTAAAAGGCCCTCATTGAAACTTACCTCAGAAGAACAGTTGCAATATTGAAGAAAATTAATAGTAAAATCTAGAGCTGTGGAAATACCTTTATGTTGGCTCTTAGTAAAATAAAGGAATGTGCAAGATTTTGTAAAATAAGGGAACTATTTGAGGTGGGAAGTGAAAAGTAGCATACAGCTTATGGCCTGTTTTTGTAAGCTGTAGAATTAAATTAATAGTGCTTATCAGTTCAGTTCTTTTTGATAAACATTAAAGTTTGTTTTGTTTAAAAATGTGAAATCTTGTGATGTAGTTAAATTGGTTAATTGCAAGGTGTTCACATTTCTTCTTCAAATGTTAAGTGCCCCTAAACATAGTAAAGCAGTTCACAGCAATAATCCTGACGAAGTTCAGTGATCCTAGTTGCTTGTAAAACGTTTGTCATTCTGCTGCTATTGGAAAAAAGTGCCAATCTATCTCATCCCGAAAACCTGCATTCAGGTATGATGCATGTAATTCTGGAAGGAATGATGGTACTCAAAGTTTCCATAAGAATTAACATTGCCCATAACAACTCCTTTCGTTTGGAGCATTCAAGCAACCGTGTTTCAGGTGCTTCGAAAGAAAAAATTAGCTTGTATTTATATAGCACTTTTCACAAGCACTCGATGTCTCAAAGCATTTTACAGCCAATAAAATACTTTTGAATAGTAGTCACTGTTGTAATGCAGGAAATGTAGCAACCAGCATGTCTAAAGCAAGCGCCTATAAATAGCAATGTGATAATAAGCAGCCTTACCGTTTGCACTGATGTGCTGGGCTCTTCTATCCTTGAGGATGGGAATATTTGTGGAGCCTACTCCTGTAAGTTGCTTAATTGTCCACCACCATTCATGACTGGATTTAGCAAGGCTGTACCTTTTTGATCTTATCCATTGGTTGTGGAATCACTTAGCTCTGTCTGCCACTTTTTGCTAATACTGTTTGACATGACAGTAGTGCCCTGTAGCAGTTTCACCAGGTTGACACCTTATGTACTGCTCCTAGCATGTCATCCTGCACTCTTCATTGAATGTGTAATTTGTTGTCATACCTCTGTATTCAGCTGCGTTACAGTGTGAAATATGTCATCGCCTTGTATTAGACACTTCGGGGTCTGATGTTAACTGTTAGGCAGGAGTTCAAAATTTAGTCAGTGCTGGGGCTGTCCCTGAGATTCTGATGGCTGGGCCTCATTAACAACCACATGATGATGTATGGATCAGGAAAGCTGACCCCAATAGGAACTGGGTGCCCAACCATTAAAACCAGGAACAGGAGATTCCTGACAGTATCAACTGAAGTTTAGCTGATATTTGAAGGTGACATATGTTGTAGGTTATCCCTTCAAGATAATGATGCCACACGCACCATGCATAATTTATTTGCACCATCATATTCAGTCACATGAAGACCCATGATGAAGCACAGCAGGCATATGGGAGGAGCAGCTGTTTGGGTTATATTTGTGGACATCTAGATCATCATGTAGAGAATCTACTCCTCTGAAGGATCCTGTTGTGAATCTGACAGGTTTTCTGTTGAGTCTACACACTGCCCAAGCTGTAGGGCACTGCCTTTAGCCTCCATCTTTAGACAGCACAGGCAACATATCATTAGCAACAGGACAATTTCTTCGCAGCCTGCATTGAAAGTACCCCTTGGCCATGTTATACTGCCATTAGGTGATCTGTATTCTTGTTGAGATTGTAAGGTGACAGTTGGAAGGGAAGTGCCCTGGGGTAGTTACTTTTGTGATTACTGCTTCATTAATACCTCTACCAGCTCATTTGCAGTACCCTGTGACAACAGGACATAGTTTTTATGTATTGAGGCAGGGGAAATAAGCTTGTGCAATTCAACATTTTAGTAAGTATGCAAGTGGAACTGACAAAGCATAGTGCATGCTTTTGAATTTGGAACTGAATTACCATCCTTTTTATATTTTTCTGATCAACCTGATCAGAGATGTAATTACATTCCGTGTGACTATACAGGACATTAGTTCGGCCACTTTTGGAATACTGCATTCAATTCTGGTCTTCCTGCTGTAGGAAAGATGTTGTAGAATTTGAAAGGCTTCAGAAAAGATTTACAGATGTTGCTGGGACGGGAAGGTTTGAGTTATAAGGAGAGATGGAAGAGGCTAGGGTTATTTTCACTGGAGTGATGGAGGCTGAGAGGTGACCATATACAGGTTTATAAATCATGAGGGACGTGGATAGGATGAATGGACAAGGTCTTTTTCCTGTGGTGGGGGAGTCCAAAACTTGAGGTCACAAGTTTATGGTGAGAGGGGAAAGATTTGAAAGGGACCCAAGGGATAACTTTTTCACTCAGAGGGTGGTGTGTGTCTGGAACAAGCTGCCAGAGGAAGTGGTGGAGGCTGGTACAATAACAACATTTAAAATGTATCTGAATGGCTATGTGAATATGAAGGGTTTAGAAGGAAATGGGTCAAGTGCTGACAAATGGGCTGATGTCAGATTGGAATGTCTGGATGGCACAGATGCGTTGAACTGAAGAGTCTGTTTCTGTGCTGTATGACTCTATGACTCCTCTCTAACAGTTGCGACTTGAACCAAACACTATTTTCTAATCACCCTGTTGAGAGATGTATACTGGAACAGGTAGGACTTGAACCCAGGCCCCTTGGCTGAAAGGTAGGGATACTATCACTGCATCACAAGGGTTCATTTTTTTATCAGTGATTGCTGACTTGGATTTCACAGTCAATGATGAAAAAGGATGCTTACCACAGAGAAATAACAATTTTGGCGGTAGGGAAACTTACTTTGCAGTGAATTATAGAATTATAATGCTTTTAATATAGGTAAGTGATGTCATGAGATGCCCAAGCAACCAATCACATTGAAGAATGCTTACAAAAAGCCAACTAGGAAATGAGGAGCACCAAAGTTACATCACTTTTTGAGAACATTATTTAGTGCATAATTAAATTTGTAACATTCACTTGAGGTGAAAGAAGCAGCTGAAGTTTTTTAAGCAAGAACATTTTTAAAAATGTATAATTAATTTTGTTTAAAAGTCTAGAATTTAATTGTAGTAAAGATATAGAGTCTTATAGAACTGAACAAATCTTTCAGTCCAACTTGTCCATGCTGACCAGGTTTCCCAAACTGAGCTAGTCCCATTCGCCTGCATTGAGAGTCATAGAGATGTACAGCATGGAAACAGACCCTTCGGTCTAACTTGTCCATGCCGACCAGATATCCCAAGCCAATCTAGTCCCACCTGCCAGTACCAGGCACATATTCCTCCAAACCCTTCCCATTCATACACCCATCCAGATGCCTTTTAAATGTTGCAATTATACCAGCCTCTACCACTCCCTCTGAGAAGTCCATTCCACACATACACCCTCTGCTTGAAAATGTTGCCCCTTAAGTCTCTTTTATATCTTTCCCCTCTCACCTTAAACCTGTGCCCTCTAGTTCTGGGCTCCGCCACCCCAGGGAAAAGGCATTGTGTATTTATCCTATCCGTGCCCCTCTTGACTTTATAAATCTCTGCAGGCCCTAGGCTATTTGGTCCCTTCTTCACTATCCTATCGACCTATGGCTCCACTTTCAAGGAACTATGACCCTGCATGCGAAGGTCTGCTTGTTCAGTAACACTCCCTAGGACCTTACCATTAAGTGTATAAGTCCTGCTAAGATTTGCTTTCCCAAAATGCAGCACCTTGTATTTATCTGAATTAAACTCCATCTGCCACTTCTCAGCCCGTTGGCACATCTGATCAAGATCCTGTTGTAATAGGAGGAAACCTTCTTTGCTGTCCACTACACCTCCAATTTTGTTGTCAACTGCAAACGTCCTAACTATACCTCTTATGTTCACATCCATTCATTTATGTAAATGATGAAAAGTTGTGAACCCAGCATCGATCCTTGTGGCACTCCACTGGTCACAGGCCCCAGACTGAAAAACAACCCTCCACCGCCACCCTCTGTCTTCTACCTTTGAGCCATTTCTGTATCCAAATGGCTAGTTCTCCTTGTATTCCATGAGGTCAAACCTTGCTCACCAGTCTCCCATGGGGAACCTTGTTGAATATCTTACTGAAGTTCATATACATCACGTCTACCGCTCTGCCCTCATCGATCCTCTTTTATACTTCTTCAAAAAACTCAATCAAGTTTGAGAGAGATGATTTCCCACGTACAAAGCCATGTTGACTGTCACTAATCAGTCCTTGCCTTTCCAAGAGACCTCGCAATCACTTCCTTAGCTTCCCAGAGAGTTCTAGGGTACACCTGATCAGGTCCTATGGATTATGCATTTTTATATGTTTCAAGGCATTCAGCACTTCCTCCTCTGTAATATGGCCATTTTTCAAGATGTTACCATCTATTTCCAACATTCTATATCTTCTATGTCCTTTTCCACAGTAAACACTGATGCAAAATACTCATTTAGTATCTCCCCTATCCCCTGTGGCCCCACACAAAGGCTGGCTTACTGAACTTTGAGGGCCCCTATTCTTTCCCTTGTTACCCTATTGTCCCAATGTATCTGTAAAAGCCTTTTGGATTTTCCTTAACTCTATTTGCCAAAGCTAGCTCATGTCCCTTTTTAAGTATTTCCCTCTTAAGTATACTCCTACTGTCTTTATACTCATCTGAGGATTTACTTGATCTATCCTGTCTATACCTGACATATGCTTCCTTCTTTTTCTAAACCAAACCCTCAATTTCTTTAGTCATCCAGCATTCCCTACACCTACCCACCTTACCTTTCACCCTATCAGGAATTTACTGTCTCTGGACTCACGTTATTTCATTTCTGAAGGCTTCCCATTTTCCAGCCATTCCTTTAACTGTGAACATCTGTCCCCAATCAGCTTTTGAAAGTTCTTGCCTAATACTGTCAAAATTAGCCTTTCTCCAATTCAAAACTTCAACTTTTAGATCTGGTCTATCCTTCTCCATCAACTATTTTAAATCTAATAGAATTAAGGTCGCTGGCCCCAAAGTGCTCCCCCACTGACAAACCTCAGTCACCTGCCCTGCCTGATTTCCCAAGAGTAGGTCAAGTTTTGCACCTTCTGTCGTGGGTACATCCATATATTCAATCAGAAATGTTCTTGTACACACTTAAATTCCTCTTCCTCTAAACCCTTAATACTATGGCAGTCCAAGTCTATGTTTGGAAAATTAAAATCCCCTACCTTAACCACCCTATTATTCTTACAGATATGTGAGATCTCTTTTCTAATTTGTTTCTTAATTTCCCTCTGACTATTAGGGGGTCGATAGTACAATCCCAATAATGTGATTATCCCGTTCTTATTTCTCAGTTCTACCCGAATAACTTTGAGTAAAAAGTGAGGTCTGCAGATGCTGGAGATCAGAGCTGAAAATGTGTTGCTGGTTAAAGCGCAGCAGGTCAGGCAGCATCCAAGGAACAGGAAATTCGACGTTTCGGGCATAAGCCATTCCTGATGAAGGGCTTATGCCCGAAACGTCGAATTTCCTGTTCCTTGGATGCTGCCTGACCTACCCAAATAACTTCCCTGGATGTATTTCTGGGAATATCCTCTGTAATTGCTATGCTATCGCAGTCTCATGTTCTTAACAATGCCCTGAATTCATCTGCCTTCCCTGTTAAACCTCTTACATTGAAATAAATGCAGTTTAACTTACCAGTCCTACTTAGTTCTCTGCTTTGTCCCTGCCTGCCCTGACTGTTTGACTCAACTGTATCAGTGTCAGATTGATGTCTTTCCTCACTATCTTGCTGGGTCCCAACCACCCCCTCTCCCTCCCCCCCTCCACCTTCCCATCCACCCCCACCTTACTAGTTTAAATCCTCCCAAACAGCTCCAGCAAATCTCCCTCCCAGTATATTAGTCCACTTCCAATTCAGGTGCAATCCATCCTTCTTATACAGACCATTTCTACCCCAGCAGAGATTCCAATGATTCGAAAATGTGAATCCTTCTCCCATGTGCCAGCTCCTCAGCCATGCATTCATCTGCTCTATCCTCCTATCCCTACCCTCACTAGCTCGTAGCACCAGGGGTAATCTAGATATTACTACTTGAGGGCCTCCTTTTAAAATTCCTGTCTAATTCTATACTTTCTCCCTTCAGAATCTCATCCTCTTCCCTTCCTATGTCGTTGGTTCCAATGTGTATGATGACCTCCTGCTGGGCGATTCCACCCTTGAGGACATTCTGCACCCTCTCTGGGACACTCTTGATCCTGGCACCAGCAAAATAACACACATTCTGGTTTCTTGCTGCTGGCCACAGAAACATCTGTCTGTACCTCGGACTAGAGAATCCCCCTAACACAATTGAGTCTTGGACCCCAAGGTTCCCATCATTGCATTGGAGCCAGTCTCCATACCAGAAACTTGGCTATTTGTGCTACATTCCCCTGAGAATCCATCTCCTCCTGCATTTTCCAAAACAGCAAACCGGTTTGAAATGGGGATGGCCAGAGAAGATTCCTGCACTACCTGACTACCCACTAACTTTCCTGGAGTTAACCCATCTATCTGACTGTATCTGCAACTTTTATGCCTTCCTATAACTGCCATCTATCACACTCCCTTGCTCTTGTACATTCCTCATTACCTCTGTCTCTCCAATCGATCCATTCAATCTGATAGGATTCGCAACCAGCGGCATTTATTGCAGATACAATCTCAGTAATCCGTAAACTCTCCCTAAACTCCCACATTCGACAAGAAGAGTAGATCATTCAGCTCAGGACCATTTTTGCTTCTTCCAATCTGCAAACCCAGAAGTAGCACCATCTTATTTTTCTACAAAACACTGCTCCAGGCTTATTATGTTATTTATTATTTATGGCTTATATTTTTAAGTTTAGTCAAGAGACATATCTCAATAAATCATATAATCAAGAAATAACCCACTTTACTCACTACTGCAGACTTACAGCAAGGCCACATTTAAAAGTATTCACTTATTTGTTTCTGTGCTGTGACCTCTCCCAAAAAGCTTCCTCCAAGATCAGTTGTGAATTTCACTGTTTGTTAATTTTCCCAGATGCACTCCGATGTCCAGCGATATATGAATTCAAACAGCAAAGGCAGTAACTGCACAGGTTCACTGCTGTATCAGTTAGCAGTGTGGGTCTCTCTCTCTCTCTCTCTCTCTCTCTCTCTCACTGACCATGTGCTGCCTATTGTCTGTTCCTCTCCCTTTTAAAAATGCCTTTGTTTTGCCTTTTTTCCCTCCAGAGTTTCAAAACAATGCAACAGCATACCCAACAGTAATTGCTGCTCCTGCAATTCAAGGAAATCACCTCCAACACCTAAAATACCTCAAAAATGAAACAGCCTGTTCCAGGCAGAAAATTTTCCCATCCTCTATCTTGGATTACCCCAGAATGGCCTATATCCTTCTGAACCTTTCCTATTCATATACCTGTCCAAATTTCTTTTAAATGTTGTAACTGTCCCTGTATCTACTACTTCCGCTGGCTATTCATGCCATACAGGCACCATCCTCTGTATGGAAGATTTGCCCGACATGTCCCTTTTAAATATTTCCCCTCTCTGCTTAAAACTGTGCTGTCTAGTTTTGAACTCCCCTATCCTCAGGAAAAGACATTTGTTATTTACCTTATCTATGCTCTTCATGATTTTATAAACCTTTACACAGTCACCCATCAAACTCCTACAGTCCAGGGAAAAAAAGTCCCAGCCTTTCAGCCTCTCCTTAAAACTCAAATCCTCTAGACACGGTAACATCCTTATAAATCATTCCAATTGAATAATATCCTTCCTATAGCAGGGTGACTAAAAATGGCCGAACCAACCGCAATATGATGTCCCAACGCTAATACTCAATGTTCTGACTAATGAATTCAAGTGTGCCAAATGCCTTCTCTGCAACATTTCACATACACCAAATTATATTTTTAAGTCAATGCTTATTAAGATCACCATAAAGACCCCACTGAGCAAGTCTTAATTTTCATGATGGTTCTAATATCAATATGAGAGTAGAAAAGGAGGAGGTTCTCATCGCATTAAATTATTTCACTGATTACTAGCTCTGGAGACCGTGGATAAAGTGGGGGCAGGAATGTGGGTTTCACTATGTTGCCTATAGTAGACTAAGTGGCAGTTGCAACTTCAGGAGTGTGTCTCAATCTGTGCATGTGCTTAATCCTGAAGCTGAGGTTAGTTTCAAAAGGATAAATATAGTGAATGGCATTGAATATTATAGATCCAATGAAACCTGGCATCTACTTTTATCAAGGTTGTAAGGATTTCTTATGATATATTTTAAAACTTGCTTCTGTCCATGATTTGGCAATGTTTGATCTGCGCCAAGCAGTATGACAGCAAAATCACTGCAGTGCAGAGGTTTGCGAGATTCAGCACCCCCCCCAAACCAGAACAATGTGGCTGTCAAAACTAGTGCAACTCAGTCCTATTTGTATTTATATTTCATAAGTTTCTCTTTGAGTTTAGTGGGCCTGCAAGTTTGGCAAGAACTGTTCTTAATGGTTTTGTTTTATTGATGCATAAATCCTAAATCAGAACACCAAATATATATTGGCGCAATGAAAATCAGATATTTGCGAATTAGTACATGAATATTAATGGTTATTAACTAGTAACATTTATTACGAATATCAATTTAAGATTTAGGTTCTATCTCAAGCATTGTGGTCCACAGAGTGAAGAGAACCCTTGCTAGAACAACTATTATTGACGTAAAGAGTGAACTTTGCATGTAGTCGGTTATGATCACTACTTTACTAAACTACTGTGTAAATTTTCACAATGTTCCACTTCGACATAACTGAGCATTAGCCACACAAGAAGGGATTAGTTGCCATTCTCCAATTTTATAATTACATTCTGCTTTCCTATATGCCCATAGTGCTCTGCTGTTTCCCGCAGTGGATTTTTTTTTCTGCATTCTGTGCTCATTCATTATTAATTGCAGATGCCTTCAACGAGGCTTTGAACAGACAGCTTCCAGTGATTTTTTTTTAAAATCTTGAGGCTTACAACATATGACAGGGATGCTTCAAGCAATAGGATACTTTCAATCTTGTTAGTTAACTTCCCAACTCCTCAAAAATCTCTTTGTATTATGCTGCATAATGAAGAGCACCATTGCCATTCAAATCATTCCTTTCATGATCTGAATTTGCCAAATGTTTTTGGAATTTTTTAAAATGTCTTTCCAGTTTGGGAATATAGCATTTAAAACTCAGTGTGACTTTTTGGAAATATAACCACGTCACTCAAGTCTGTCTGCCAATTTGTGAGATCATGGCAGATTTTAACTGAATTGTAGCTACCCACCTTATTTCCAAAATGCTTAAGATAAATGACCAGCAAAAATTCATCCATCTCCAGTTTTATCATTTTCAATTGAGCAAGCCTCAGCAGATCTTTGGTAAGATGTTCCAGATTCCCACTAAAGCAGCATGTTCAAACATCATGTCTAATTTTAAACTTACACCCTCATGCCACTCAGAGTGTATTATTCCCCTACTCTATCCTAACAACTCCTTTGATTACCTGAAATGCTTGAATTACCTGTATATCACCCCTTAATTTTCTAAATACAAGGGGATACAAGATTGTTTCAGTAAACTTCATAATTTAATCCTGTTAGCTCCCATCATGAAGTCAGCAGACCATAATATTTGTGTAACTTAACGATCAGACAGTCAGCACTTCCTTGACTGGAATAGTCAATAGTCATAAACCACATGGGAGTATCACTAAATATGTACATCAATACTGGGGTCATATCTTCCACTTTATTATGAGAACTGAACAAGACCAATTGCAAAGGACAGACAAGGCTCAATAACATGGTGTTTCCACACATTAAACCTTGGCGTCAATTTTAAGCTTTCCACAGACGAGGCCCTGCTCTCCCCATCGCCCTCGCACCCTCGTCACCTAACCTTGTCACTTGCCAGACTAAGACTCCCTTTCTTGAGGCTTTGCCTTGTATAGGATAAATGGAATAAGGAGGAATGTGAAATTACTCTCTTTGGCAAGAAAAATGAAAAAGCAAGTTTTTTTCTTTATATGATGAAATACTGGGAGATATTGGTTTTCAGAGGAATCTGGATTTTCTTTTACATGCATGACAGAAATGTAAGGCACAGCAAGCAATAGGAAAGCAAAGATTTTTTAATTGCAATAAGGCTGAGAATAAGAATGGAGAAGCTCTGTTGCAATTTCATAAGGCCTGACCACAAATGGAGTATAGTATAGTTTTGTCTTCCTATCTGAGAAATAAGCTACTTACTTTAGAGGGAGTGGAATGAACATTCACTAAATTAATACCTAGAATGAGAGCGTTCTTGTCCTTTCAAGAGAAATTGAATTAACCGGGACAATACTGCTGAAACTTTAGAAATATGGAATCGTAGAATCATGCATTACAGAAGAGGCCTTTAAACCCATCAAGTCTGTACTATCAAAGCTACAGGAAATCTACACTAATCCTGCCTTCCAGCACATAGCTTTGAATGTTATGACATTTCAATGCTCAACCAAGAACATTTTAAAGATTCTGAGATTACCCAACTCAACTAGCTTTCCAGGCAGTGAATTCCAGACACCCACTACCCTCGTCAATTTCCCTCGAAACCTCCTGCCTTTCATTTTAAAATTATGCCCCTTGCTAGTGACCCCTAACCTAGGGAGAATAGCTACTGTCTATTCACTCTCTCAATACCCTTCATAACCTTATGCACCTCTATCAGGTCCCTACTGAGAAGTAATATGCAAAATAATCTCATTGAAACATACAAATACTTCAGGATCAGAAAAAGGGTAGATATAGATAGGTTGTACCATTGGTTGGGAGATCCATTCTTAGAAAGAGGAGGCAGCCATTTAGGATTGAAATGGACATACATTTCTACACTCAGGTTAGAGTCAGAGAGATGTACAGCATGGAAACAGACCGTTAGTCCAACTCGTCCATGCCAACCAGCTATCCTAATCTAATCTAGTCCCATTTGCCAGCATTTGGCCCATATCCCTCTAAACCCTTTCTATTCACATACCCATCCAGATGCCTTTTAAAAGTTGTAATTGTACCAGCCTTCACCACTTCCTCTGGCAGCACATTCCATACACACATCACCTTCTGTGTGAAAAAGTTGCCCCTTAGGTCCCTTTTAAATTTTTTCCCTCTCACCATAAACCTATACCCTCTAGTTCTGGATTCCCTGACCCCAGGGAAAAGACTTTATCCTATCCATGCCCCTCAATTTTATGAACCTCTAAAAGGTCACCCCTCAGCCCCAGGGTAAATAGCCCCACCCTTTTCAGCCTCTCCCTGTAGCTCAAATCCTCCTACTCTGGCAACATACTTGTAAATCTTTTCTGAACCCTTTCAAGTTTCACAACATCCTTCCTTTAGGAGGGAGACCAGAATTGCATGCAATATTCCAAAAGTGGCTTAACCAACATCCTGTACAGCCATAACATGACCTCTCAACTCCTACATTCAATACTCTGGTCAATAAAGGCAAGCATACCAAACGCCTTCTTCACTATCCTATCTACCTGTAATTCCACTTTCAAGGAACTATGAACCTGCACTCCAAGGTTTCTTTGTTCAGCAACGCTCTCTAGGATCTTACCATTAAGTGTATAAGTGCTGCTCTAATTTTCCTTTCCAAAATACAGCACCTTACTTTTGCCACTCCATCTGCTACTCCTCAGCCAATTGGCCCATCTGATGAAGATCCCGTTGTAAACAGAAGTAACCTTCTTTATTGTCCATGACATCTCCACTTTTGGTGTCATCTACAAACTTACTGATTATATCTCATATGCTCACATCTAAATCATTTAGATAAATGACAAAAAGTAGTGGACCCAACGCTGATCCTTGTGGCACTCCCTGGTCACAGGCCTCCAGTCTGAAAGACAACACTCTACCCGCACCTTCTGTCTTCTACCTTTGAGCCAATTGTGTATTCAAATGGCTAGCTCCCCCTGTATTCCACGAGATTTAACCTTGCTCACTAGTCTCCCATGGGAAACCTTGTTGAATACCTTAATAAAGGGGTGGGGGTGCAGGGTTGGGAGGTGGGGGCGGTGTTGGATGGGGTTCTGGGTGTGGTTGGGGCGCGGTGTTGGGGGCAGAGGCTCACGTGACTTGTGCTGATGGGCGGAGGGCATTCTTGGACAGGGTTGGGGGAAGGCATTGTTGTATGGTGTTGAGGGCAGGGTGGGGGGCGCAGTGTTGCAGGGGAGGCAAGGGCTCGTGCAGTGTGTGCTGCTGTCTCATTCCCTGAACAGGGAGCAGATTTTAAAAACTCCGAGCCCCAGAGGAAAGGCATTTAATTGATTAACTGAATAATCGATTATCCGAACGAAATAGTGCCCGCCCATCTCATTTGGATAATCGAGGTTCCCCTGTAGGTCACATCCACTGCTCTGCCCTCATCAATCCTCTTTCTTACTCGCTCAAAAAAAAATCAAGTTTGTGGGACATGATTTCCCATACACAAAGCCATACTGACTATTCTTAATCATTCCTTGTCTTTCCAAATACATGTAATTCCTGTCCTTCATGATTCTCTCCAACCTCTTGCCCACCCCCAAATGTCAGACTAACCAGTATATAGTTCCCTGGCCTTTCCGTATCACCCTTCTTAAACAGTGGCACTACATTTGCCAACCTCCAGTCTTCCAACAGCTCAACTGTGACTATCGAGGATACAAGTATCTCAGCAAGAGGCCCAGCAATCACTTTTCTAGCTTCCCACAGTGTTCTTATAGTGTACACCTGATCAGGTCCTGGGGATTTATCCACTTTTATGCATTTTAAGACCTCCAGCACCACCTCCTCTGAAATATGGATATTTTTCAAGATGTCACCATCTATTTCCCCACATTCTATACCTTCCATGTCCTTTTCCACAGTAAATACTGATGCAAAATCGTAATTTAGTATCTCCCCCATCTCCTGCAGCTCCACATATAAGCTGCGTTGCTGATCGTTGAAGGGCCCTATTCTCTCCTTAGTTACTCTTTTGTCCTTAATGTATTTATACAACCGCTTTGGATTCTCCTTGACTCAATTTGCCAAAGCTATCTTATGTCCCATTTTTGACCTCTTGATTTCCCTCTTAAGTATACTTGTACTGCCTTTATACTCTAAGGATTCACTCGATCTCTGCTGTCTATACCTGACATATGCTTCCTTCATTTTCTTGACCAAAACCTCAATTTCTCTAGTCATCCAGCATTCCCTATACCTACCAGCCTTTCCTTTCATCCTAACAGGAACATACTGTCTCTGGATTCTCATTATCTCATTTTTGAAGTCTTCCCCTTTTTCCAGCCAACCCTTCACCTGCAAATATCTTTTGAAAGTTCTTGCCTAATACCATTAAAATTGGCCTTCCTCATTTAGAACTTCAATCTTTAGATCTGGTCTATCGTTTTCCATCACTATTTTAAAACTATTTATGGTCACTGGCAGCAAAGTGCTCCCCCACTGACACCTCAGTCACCTGCCCTGCCTTATTTCCCAAGAGTAGGTCAAGTTTTGCACCTTCTCTGGTAGGTACATCCACATATTGAATCAGAAAATTTTCTTATAGACACTTAACAAATTCCTCTCCATCTAAACCCTGAACACTATGGCAGTCCTAGTCTATGTTTGGAAAGTTAAAATCTCCTGCCATAACCACCCTATTATTCTTACAGAACTGAAATCTCCTTACAAATTTGTTTCTCAATTTTCCACTGACTACTAGGGGGTCTGTAATACAATCCCAAAAAGGTGATCATCCCTTTCTCAGTTCCACCCAAATAACTTCCCTGGATGTATTTCCGGGAATATCCTTCCTAAGTACAGCTGTAATGCTATCCCTTATCAAAAACAACCCTCCCCCTTCTCTCTTGCCTCCCTTTCTGTCCTTCCTGTAACATTTGTTTCCTGTAACATTAAGCTGCCAGTCCTGTCCATCCCTGAGCCACGTTTCTGTAATTACTATGATATCCCAGTCACATGTTCCTAACCATGTTCTGAGTTCATCTGCCTTCCCCGTTCGGCCTCTTGCTTTGAAGTAAATGCAGTTTAACTTGTTATTGTTTAAGAACTTTCAAAAATAAGATATAGATTAACTGATTTTTAATTTTGCAGGAGATTAAGAAGTATGGAAATAGTGGAGAGAGGTATAGCTAAGTGGAAGATCAGCCATGATGGAATAGAATGGAGGAGCGGGTTTGTGGTTTGAAATAGCTTTCCCCTCTTTCCAATAATCGCAACCTTATGTTCTTATATTTGTGAAGGTCTGTTCCCTGCGTCCTTGTCAAAAACCTCCTCTTGCTTGTTTTAATGGCTGAGATCAGCTTTATTAATCCATATGTCAACATGTCATTGTCAATGAGGCCCAGCCATCACCCAAACCTCTCAGAATAGACTAACTCTTGAATTCTTGCCTAACTATTAAAATCAAACCCCTTTAAAGGGGCTAATACAAAGAGAGAATGTATTACACACTGCAAAACAGCTGAATACAGAGATATGGCAACAATTTTCTCATTCAATGAAGAGTTCAGAGGCCATGCAAGGAGCGGCACATAAGGTGTCAACCTGGTGAAGCTGCAACACAGGACTCCTTGCATTCCCAACAGCATTGGCAGAAGTGACAGGCAGAGCTAAGCAATCCCACAACTAATGGATCAGATCAAAAAGTGTAGCCTTGCCACATTCATTTGTGAGTGGTGGTGGACAATTAAATAACTCACTGGAGGAGGGGACTCCACAAATAACACATCAGGGCAAACGATAAGGCTGAAGCACGTGCAACCATCTTAACCAGAAGTTCCACGTGGATGATCCCCCTCAGCCTCCTCCACATGTTCTCAGCATCACAGATGACAGTCGTCAGCCAATTTGAATCACTCCATGTGATGTCAAAAAAATAGCTGGAGGCGTTGGATGCTGCAAAGGTTACGCTCTGACAATTCCAACAATAGTACTGAAGACTTGTGCTTCTGAACTTGCCGCTCCCCTTGCCAAGCTGTTCCACTATAGATACAACACTGGCATCTACCCGACAATGTCAAATGTTGCCCAGGTACGTTCTGTACGTTAAAAGCAGGATACCTCCAACTCAACCAATTACTGTCCCATCAGTCTACTCTCGATCATCAGTAAAGTGACGGATAATGTCATCAATCATGCTGTCAAGTAGCACCTGCTCAGCAATAACCTCACTGATGCCCTGTTTGGTTTATGCCAGTGCCACCTTCATTTGTGAGTGGTGGTGGACAATTAAATAACTCACTGGAGGAGGGGACTCCACAAATAACACATCAGGGCCTCGGTTACAGCCTTGCTTCAAACATGGACAAAAGAGCTAAATTCCAAAGGTGAGGTGTAAATGACAGCCCTTGACAGCAAGGTTGCATTTAACGGAGTGTGGCATCAAGGAGCTCGATTAAATCTGGAATCAATGAGAATCAGGCAGAAAGCGCTCTCCTGGTTGGAGTCAATCTTGACACTTGAGAAGATGGTCCTGGTTATTGGAGTTCAGTCATCTCAGTTCCAGGACATCTCTGCAGGAGTTCCTCAGTGTAGTGTCCTCGGCCCAACCATCTTAAGCTGCTTCATCAATGACCCTCCCTCCATCATGAGGTCAGAAGGGGGAACATTAACCACTGATTGCACAATGTTCAGCCCCACTTGACACTCGTCAGATTCCTGAAACAGTCCATGTCCAAATGCAGCAAGGTCTGGACAATATCTAGGCAAGTACCATTTGCACCAGACAAATGCCAGACTATGATCGTCACCAATAAGAGACAGTCTAACCATCGCACCTTGATATTCAATGGCACTTACATCACTCAATTCCCCACTATCAACATCTTTGGAGTTAACATGATCAGGTACAGAATTCAAATCACCAGATAAATAAAGTGGCTGCAAAAACAGGTTAGAGGCTAGGAATAGTGCAGTAACTCACATCCTGACTCCCCAAAGCTTGTCCATATTTACAAGGCACAAGTCAGAAGTGTGATGAATATTTCTCGCTTGTGAGAAACACTACCCAGGAAACATTCTCAAACATTCAGTCACTCCACTCAATAGCAGCAGTATGTACAATCTAAAAGATGTGCTGCAGAAATTTGCCAAAGATCCTCAAACAGCACCTTCCAAACCCATGACCACTTCCGTCCAGAAGGACAAGGGCAGCAGATACATGGGGAACACCACCAACTGCAAGTTCCCCTCCATGACATTCACCATCCTGAACTTGGAAACATATGACTGTTCCTTCAGTAATCGCCCAAAAATATATTTATTTTGTTGGACATATGAAATAGTTGAAAAAAGGAAAGACCAGTTGATCTATCATGCCTGTCATGTTGCAATATGCTTTTGGACTTCAACACTTCCCTCTCACTAGCAGCTATGTCATCTCCAAGCGGAGGAAAAATATACCAGGTCAATTCCGGGAAAAAAGAAATAGAGAAAGAGATCTGGAAGGTCAAAGTGATAGATTAGATTAGATTACTTACAGTGTGGAAACAGGCCCTTCGGCCCAACAAGTCCACACCGACCCGCCGAAGCACAACCCACCCATACCCCTACATTTACCCCTTACCTAACACTACGGGCCATTTAGCATGGCCAATTCACCTGACCAGCACATCTTTGGACTGTGGGAGGAAACCGGAGCACCCAGAGGAAACCCACGCAGACACAGGGAGAACGTGCAAACTCCACACAGTCTGTCGCCTGATAGTTGACTGAAATTGTGTTGTAGCAAATACTGAGGAGATTAGCCCAGAGTAGTGACAAAGGATGACTGCTTGCAGAATCCTAAGTGGAACTTAAATAGATGGGATTGTTATCGAATGACTACAGACTTGTATGAAAAGTTTCAATCACAACATGAGAGTTACCATGCTATAACCCACGTTGCATCTAGTAATCTGCCTATATTCTTTACATAAGACAGGAATTTATTATAAAAATTCATAAGCTGCATTTTCAGGATGTTACCTATTTTGGAAACATTTATTCATTTGCATCCAAGATGGCAGCGTGGCAGCAGCTCGCAGCAGCCTCTCCAGACTGAGAGCTACTAAATTCTAGGAGGAATGGGAAACAGTGTTTTCAGGCACTGTTATAGTCTGCAAACACTGCTATACTATAAATTGCCTGTTTTGCACTTCTTTTGCACTTTATGCCATGTCTGAGTGTGTAGTATGCACTTCCATGTAGCACCCTCGGTCCTGTATCAGTTGTATATGGTAGAAATGAGCTGAAAATGTGTTGCTGGAAAAGCGCAGCAGGTCAGGCAGCATCCAAGGAGCAGGGGAATCGACATTTCGGGCCTGAGCCCTTCTTCAGGAATGAGGAGAGTGTGCCAAGCAGGCTAACATAAAAGGTAGGGAGGAGGGACTTGAGGGAGGGGCATTGGAAATGCGATAGGTGGAAGGAGGTTAAGGTGAGGGTGATAGGCCAGAGTGAGGGTGGGCGCGGAGAGGTCAGGAAGAAGATTGCAGGTTAGGAAGGTGGTGCTGAGTTCGAGGGTTGGGACTGAGACAAGGTGGGGGGAGGGGAAATGAGGAAACTGGAAAAATCGGAGTTCATCCGTTGTGGTTGGAGTGTTCCTTGGCGGAAGATGAGGCGCTCTTCCTCCAGGCACCGTGTGGCCAGGGTCTGGCGATGGAGGAGGCCAAGGACCTGCATGTCCTTGGTGGAGTGGGAGGGGGAGTTGAAGTGTTGAGCCACGGGGTGGTTGGGTTGGTTGGTGTGGGTGTCCCAGAGGTGTTCTCTGAAATGTTCCGCAAGTAGACGGCCTGTCTCCCCGATATAGAGGAAGCTACATCGGGTGCAGCGGATGCAGTTAATAATGTGTGTGGGGGTGCAGGTGAATTTGTGGCGGATATGGAAGGATCCCTTGGGGCCTTGGAGGGAAGTGAGGGGTGGGGGGGGGGGGGAGTGTGGGCGCAAGGTTTGCATATCTTGCAGTTGCAGGGGAAGCTGCCGGGAGTGGAGGTTGGGTTGGTGGGGGTGTGGACCTGACAAGGGAGTCACAGAGGGAGTGGTCTTTTCGGAATGCTGATAGGGGAGGGGAGGGAAATATATCCCTAATGGTGGGGTCCGTTTGAAGGTGGCGGAAATGACGACGGATTATATGATGTATATGGAGGTTGGTGGGATGGAAGGTGAGGACCAGTGGGGTTCTGTCCTGGTGGCGATTGGAGGGGTGGGGCTCAAGGGCGGAGGAACAGGAAGTGGAGGAGATGCGGTGGAGAGCATTGTCGCTCACATCTGGGGGGAAATTGCGGTCTTTGAAGAAGGAGGCCATCTGGGTTGTTCGGTATTGGAACTGGTCCTCCTGGGAGCAGATGCAGCGGAGACGAAGGAATTGGGAATATGGGATGGCGTTTTTACAGGGGGCAGGGTGGGAGGAGGTGTAGTCTAGGTAGTTGTGGGAGTCGGTCAGTTTATTGTAAATGTCGGTGTTGATTCGGTCATCCGTAATAGAAATGGAGAGGTCTAGGAAGGGGAGGGAGGAGTCTGAGACGGTCCAGGTAAATTTGAGGTCAGGGTGGAAGGTGTTGGTAAAGTGGATGAACTGTTCAACCTCCTTGTGGGAGCACAAGGCAGCGCCGATACAGTCATTGATGTAGCGGAGGAAAAGATGGAGGGGTGGTGCTAGTGAAGCTGCGGAAGATGGACTGTTCCACATATCTATGAAGAGGCAGGCATAGCTGGGGCCCATGCGGGTGCCCATGGCTACTCCTTTGGTTTGGAGGAAGTGGGAGGATTGGAAAGAGAAGTTGTTCAGAGTGAGGACCAGTTCAGTCAGTCGAAGGAGGGTGTCAGTGGAAGGGTACTGGTTGGTGCGGCGGGAAAGGAAGAAGCGGAGGGCTTTGAGTCCTTCGTGATGGGGGATGGAGGTGTACAGGGACTGGGTGTCCATGCTGAAGATAAGGCCTTGAGGACCGGGGAAGTGAAAATCATGGAGGAGGTGGAGGGTGTGGGTGTTGTCCCGAACATAGGTGGGGAGTTCTTGGACTAAGGGGGTCAGGACCGTGTCGAGGTATGCAGAGATGAGTTTGGACTAAGGGGGACATGGTAGAAATGACAAATAAAAAAGCCAGTCTCTCTTCTACTATTCTAGTATTAGTATGTTGCCAGTCGTACTTCTTTTCACTTTCTCAAGGCTCTTCTGAAATAAGGAAGGTCAGAGTGAGTTGTATGTTGGCCACAGGTACTTCATAGCATATTCCATGAAGCATTCCACCTTCTAAAGAACCAGAACAAATAAAGGCAATGTGAAGAGTTTAAAGGAATTGCACCTTATAAATTTCAAGTAATGTGAGGAGAACAAGCGGAGATAACTAAAGAGAGACTCAGGAGAACTGGTTAGGCTGCAAGGTAGCAGTATGGCTCGATATGGGATTCATCATCTAGTGGGACTGCCTGCAGGTAGGAACTAACACAGGAGCTAAGAACATTTGCAACATCATTTGATTCTGTCATGAGCAGCTTGTAATGGTGAGCTGAACATTTTCAGTATTTATACAGGGGGAGTCTATATTCTCCCAGCTGAGACAAGGGGAGACATGCTAGCACCTGTCCAATTGCCAATATTGTTCTGTAAAGCCTGTAAATTATGTAAACGTGGAATGTCATGCAGTGAGGAACATCTTCACATCCATCTGCATAGAAATCCCAAAGCAGAGAGGGAACAAGCTGCTTATTAACCCCTCCTGTACAATGATAAACATAAAGAAGGCAATATCATACTAAATCTGAAATAAAAAGACGTAAATAGCCATTTTTTCTTGGAATTCTGTGATTCTTTTTCATTCATGAGATTTGGTATAACTGGCAAGGCCAGCCATTATTTCTCATCCTTAACTGCCCTTGAGATAATGATGATCAGTTGCCTTCTTGACCGCTGTAGTCCCTGGGTTCTTAGGTAGCCCCACAGTGCGGTTAGGAAGGGATTTCCACATTTCTGACCCAGTGACAGGGAAGGAGTAGTAGTACATTTCCAAGCCTGGCTGGTGTGTGCCTTGGAGGAGATCTTATAAGTGTTGGTGATCCTGGGTATCTGCTGCCCTTGTCCTTCTAGGTGTTATCCAGAGAATCTTGATAAATTGCTACATTGTACTTTGTGGATTGTACCCATTTCTGTATCTGTCAGTGATGGTAGGAGTGAATGTTGAAGGTGGTGGATGGATTACGAAACAAGTGAGCTGCTTTGACTTCGATGGTGTCAGGATTCCTGTGTTTTTGGAGCTGCACTCATCCAGACGAGAGAAACATATCATGATTTGTACTTAGGAGGTGATAGAGTAGCTTTGGGGTGTTACTTGCCATAGAATTTCCAGCTTCTGATCAGCCCTTGAAACCACAGTATCATATTTATGATTGGCCCAGTTCAGTTTCTGGTAAGGATGTTAATTAGTTGACCATTAAATGTCAAAGGTCAATGGTTAGAGTGGACCCTTGTTAGAAATGGTCATGCCTGGCACTGGTCTGGCATTAACATTACTTGCCACTTGTCTAGATGAGAGTGGTGCTGGAAAAGCACAGCAGGTCAGGCAGCATCCGAGGATCAGGAAAATCGACGTTTCGGGCAAAAGCCTTTCATCATGTCTTGCCACTTATCCACCTACGCCTGGATGTTTACCAGGTTTTTCTGACCTGGACTCATTGTATTCAGAGTCTGAGGAGTCACAAATGGTGTTAACATTGTTCACTGATGGTTGCAATTCCCATTTGTAACCTTATGATGGGAGGAAGATTATCGATGAAGCAGCTGAAGATTGTGGGGTTTTGATACTATCCTGAGGTACCCATGGAGTCATGTCCTGAATTTGGCAATTATACTGCAGGAAGTCTGTCAGTGACATTTGGTAGATTAGGAAATCATTTGGCAAGAAAAATCATATTTAGACTTCATTAATGTAGACAAATGGGAGGCATATCATATTCTGAGTTAGTTCTATTTACAGCCTTGTTTGCTCTATATTGTTCATCTCATTTTCTGGAGAGAAAATCAAAAAAAAGTCTGCAGTTCAGTAAATTGATGTGTTCATTATCAGACAGATGGTCATATTTATACTTACCCCGAAACACTGCTATGATCAACCACTGAAGAACCCAAGTAGTTCTCAGCCAGCATTTAGACTTCTCAGTCATGTCACCAGATTATTTAAAGGAACTTAAACTGTGAAGTGGTGAAATAATATAGATGGTCAAAAGTTTTACAAAAATGAGAAGTGTATCCCCCTTTAGTGTTCCTGTTTGCATGCAGAATGGTTCTCAATTAACCTTGTGTTCCACGGACAGTGACATGCACATTATCTGTTAACAGTTATCTTCTCACCCGCTGATTTAGTGGGAATAAATTTAGACTCAGTCACATGGTTTTTGAGGAAAGGAGTTCCAGCTGGAGGATTGTAGTCAAGAGGTAGCTTTGTCATCATTCTCTACCACATGATGATTTATGGTCCTGATGCATAAATTCAGCCAAAAATTTTCAATCAATGTCATTGAGGGCACAGTCCTGAAGCTTTGCTGTGACTACTGTGCAGTATGTTATATTTTGGCTTAAGGTTGAGTTGTGATTTGCAGTGCATGGCAATGTTAATCACAGCATTACCAACATATCAGCACTGGGCAGTGTTTTGGCCAATAAGCTTTAATTTGGTACCGGAAATGTGATTGTATTAAACAGAAGGCAATCATCAAGCATACTTCTTCAGCCTGTTTTGATTGAGTTGCTTATGTCTAAGAGCTAAATAAAATGGTTTAATTATTACTTCCCTTCATAAGATATAGATTATAATTCACAGCAGTGTAGCATTGGTACGGAATATACTGTTACAGTTAATGTAGATGTCAGTTTGTAAGTAAATCTTTGAAACCTCAGAAGTTTACCTCCAAAAATGTTGACTACAAAATTGAACTCTTGGTGTGGATGGTGCCTTCTTAAAATGTCATCAGCATCTGACATAAGGAATAAGCCTTTCTTAAATTCCTGCACATCTTGGCAACACAAGGAATGTCTCCTGTTGGATTCCTTGTGCCAAATAATAAGCTACCAGGAAGTGAAACTTTCAGTTATGGGGTGAACATTTGAGGCTAATTGCTGATGCGCATATAACAGGTCATGGTTGAAAAGGGGGATTGACATTGAGTAAATGCAAGAACATGGTGTGTGTGTGTGTGTGTGTGTGTGTGTGTGTGTGTGTGTGTGTGTGTGTGTGTGTGTGTGTGTGTGTGTGTGTGTGTGTGTGTGTGTGTTGGGGGGGCGTGGAAGCGAGGAGGGACTGGGATTGATTTGCATACTGTTGCCAAATATCCATTTACTATGAACCATTTTTCATGCATCTTCTTTCTAGTTAAAGTAATAGTCTCATCTCAATTTCTTCTCCCAGTGTGAAATAGCCAGGCTTTTCTTAACTGTGAATTTCTGCTGCCACCTATCTGCCCAAATCTCAATTATTTTCAAATAGTGTTTTACCTTAATTTCCTCAGCTTTGCAGTTTATCAACTTTGTTAACTTAGTGCCCTCTGAAAATTTAGTCTCTGCATTTGTTGTTTCTATTCACTTGTGGGACATGAGTATCTCTGGCTATCTGACAGTTATTGCCATCAATACTTGCTCTTGAGAAGGTTATGGTGAGCTGCTTTCTTGAACTGCTGCAGTCCATGTGCTGTAGGTTGACCCACAATGCCATTAGAGAGGGAATTCCAGGATTTTGAATCAGTGACGTGAAAGAACGACAATATATTTCCAAGTCAGGACGGTAAGTGGCTTAGAGGGGAACATGCAATTGGTGTTCTCATGTATCTACTGTCCTTATCCTTCTAAATGGAAGTGGTTAAGGGTTTGGAAGGTGCTATTGAAGGAGCTTTGATGAATTTCTGCAGTGCATCTTGTAGATAGTATACACTGCTGCTACTAAGCGTAAGTGCTAGGGAGAGTGAATGTTTGCGGATACCAAACAAATGAGCTGCTTTGTCCTGGATGGAGTCAAGCTTGATTGGTGTTAGAGCTGCAATCGTCCAGGCAAATAGAGTGTATTTAACCACGTTCCTCACTTGTGCCTTTTAGATGGGTTTTAGGGAGTCACGAGGTGAGTAACTTACTGCAGTATTCCTAACCTCTTGCTCTTACAGTCACTGTATTTATGGAAAGTTCAGTTGAGTTTCTGATCGATGGTAACCCCCACGATGTTGATAGTTGGGGATTGAGTAATGGTAACACTATTGATTGTCAAGGTGCAGTGGTTAGACTGTCTCTTATAGGAGATGAAAATTGCCTCAAATTTATGTGGTGAGAATATTACTTGCCACCTGTCAGCCAAAGCTTGGATATTATCCAGATCTTGTTGCATTTAAACAAGGACTACTTCAGTATCTGAGAAGTCACAAATGGTGGTGAACTTTGTGCAATCATTGAGCAACATCCCCACTCTGACCTTATTATGGAGGTAAAATCAATGAAGAAGCAACTGAAGATGGTGTGGCCTTGAACTCAACGGTGAGAAACTTCTACAGAGACACCCTGGAGCTGAGATGACTGACCTCCAAAAACCACAACTATCTGCCCATGTGCCAGGTTTGACTCCAATCACCAGAAAGTTTGCTCCCCAGTTCCCATTGGTTCCTGTTTTGCCAGTGCTCCTTGATGCCACACTTGTTTGAATGCGGCCTTGATGTCAGGGCTGTCACTCTCACCTCACCTCTGGAATTCAGCCAGTTTATCCATATTTGAACCAAAGCTGTAATGACATCAGGAGCTGAGTGGGCCTGGCAGAACTCCAATGGGGTGTCACTGAGCAAGTTATTGCTGAGCACATGCTGCCCGGTAGCACTATTGATGATACTTTCCATCACTTTACTGGTGCTTTAGATTAGATTAGTGGGGTGGTAATTGGTTGTGAAGGAGATGTCCTGCCTTTTGT
The DNA here is from genome assembly GCF_020745735.1 of Hemiscyllium ocellatum. Taxonomy (NCBI): domain Eukaryota; kingdom Metazoa; phylum Chordata; class Chondrichthyes; order Orectolobiformes; family Hemiscylliidae; genus Hemiscyllium; species Hemiscyllium ocellatum. The sequence continues at coordinate 58,582,144 of NC_083412.1, read as the reverse complement.
ATACAAGACATACCTGGCCAATTTTCCACATTGTCAGTAGATGCCAGTGTTGTAACTGTACTGGAACAACGTCACTCGGGGAATAGCAAGTCCTGCAGCACAAGTCTTCAGTACTATTGCCGGAATGTTGTCAGGACCCATAGACTTTGCATTATCCAGTGCTTCTAACTATTTCTCAATACCACATGGAGTGAATTAAATTGGCTGAAGACTGGTATCTCTGACACTGAGACCACTGAAGAAGGCTGAGATGGATCTCCATTTGGCACTTCTGACTGAAGATTTGTTGCAAAGACTTCAGCCTTATATTTTGCATCAATATGTTGGACTTTTCCATCATAGAGTGTGGGGATATTTGTGGAGGATCCTCCTTTGGTGACTTGTTTAATTGTCCACTACCGTTCACAACTGAATGTGGCAGGACTTTAGAACTTAGATCTAATGTGTTGGTTGTGATCACTACTTCTAGATTATTAATGATGATATCAAGCAGAAGAACCTCAAAAATGCCCTGACACCCCAGTGAATGTTTTCCTGTATTGATGGCAATTCCTGGATTACTATTTCATTGATTTTACTGATGAACCAATTATATTTCCCTTGTACAATATTGCCACTGACTATTGCTTTTCCTATTGGCTGAAATGCAGATGATTGGGTATTTCTTCCATGAGTGATATCTGGAGGCCTCAGTGCTGTAAGTAATGTTATGTTGTGCACGTAATTTGTGTTATCTAACTGTTAACTATCGTCCTACAGCATTTGGTAGCAAAATCTTTCTGCTGTATTCAGAAAATCTCTCCTGTTTTGGCTCATTGGCAAATAGACTCTGATAAGTAAACTAAAATCACAAGTCAACACTCCACCTGACACAGAGGTGCTAATCTTTATTCTGATCTTAATTTTCCATGCCAGCCTTTTCATATAAACAATATCTTACTGAAATCCAAAACAGCACCTCCTGCTCGCTCCCTGTCACACTCATAAAGAAGATGAATAAATTACAGCAAGACCCTTCCATTCATGACAACCTGCTATAATCTTACCTTAATAATGAGTTCTATAAGTGTATCCACAATAGATGTCAAAGTCATTGGTCTGTAGATACTTGGCTTTGCTACCTTTTTTAAACGTAGTGGTGAACCTGACCCTACCTTCTTATACCAACTGTATTTTGTGTAGCCATTATTGGCAGTGATGAACAAAGTCATACTGCTTTAAACATCACCAGCTTTTTCCTGCCTTTCCATTAAGCCATGCACTCCAGTTATGATGTGGTAATTGGTCATTTGTGATATGCAAATACATCATTAACAGCAACTCAGGCAGGCTTTAATCTTGTTCTTTACTATTACTTGAATAAAATCTGTTAACTTATAAGGTAAATGTATAAAAATCAAATGGTAAGAATGAATAAAGCAATTCATCCATTCAGCCTATTTCCTCATTAAATCCCACCTGCTAATATTGTAAAGATCATTTTCATTTCATCTTTAAACTAGTGCCAAAAATCAGCAGTTTGTGGAATGTTGACTTCTGTCCAGGAACATTTGCTCCTGTACCATTAATGGATCATTAGAGTGTCTGCCAGCATACCTCACCGGTGGATATTGTAACTACTCCATTTGACAAATACCCAAGATTAACAGTGTTGTTTGTTGGCAGTGAGACAGCATTACACACAAATACATTCTCAGTTTGATATCTAATTTCGAACGATTGAAAATCATTTTAATAAGTCTGAACTGCATTCTAGTGCCAGTAGTTTTGATTTTTATTTCAGCAAGTGGTAGGTTTCTTTGCAATTAGTCCATTCATTTCATTCATTGCTGTCAACAAGGAAAACACAGGCCTTCATATCAGAAGCAGCGGGAAGATTAGAACAAGAGTAACTCAATAGAAAGATCTCATGTTGTGTTTATGTGTTTGAAAGTCGAGTACAAAATAACAGACAGAAACTCAATGTTGAAGAACAACGTAACATTTCTTTTTATTCAGGCAATTTAAATAGCTTAACACTTTGCTTCATAGCATTACAATACACTAATCATTGAAAGAATCAAAAATAGGCATCAAGCATGGGGGATAATCTACAAACATAAATGCTAAAATTATAGACTATTAACTATATATAGCCAATAAAATCTTGGCTATGAAAGTGCAGGAAAACATGTTAAGGTGATACCTTTATTAGATTAGATTCCCTACAATGTGGAAACAGGCCCTTCAGCCCAGCAAGTTCACACCAACCCTCCGAAGAGTAACCCGCCCAGACCCATTTCCCTCTGACTAATGCACCTAACACTATGGGCAATTTAGATTAGATTTTTTTTAGATTAGATTAGACTTACAGTGTGGAAACAGGCCCTTTGTCCCAACATGTCCACACCGACCCGCCGAAGCGCAACCCACCCATACCCCTACATTTACCCCTACCTAACACTACGGGCAATTTAGCATGGCCAATTCACCTAACCTGCACATTTTTGGACTGTGGGAGGAAACCAGAGCACCCAGAGGAAACCCACGCAGACACAGGGAGAATGTGAAAACTCCACACAGAGGCTGAGGCTGGAATCAAACCTGGGACCCTGGTGCTGAGCAGTGCTAACCACTGACCCACCATGCCACCTGGCAAAGTTAGTTTTAAAATTTAATTCTGAGGCTTTGGGAGTACGTATATGCAAAGTTAATTGCACAACATAATCTTTTAATTTAGCAGTGATGTCCAGTAGTTTGAATGTTATAATTGTTGGTTTATAATTAATGATTTTGATGAGGGAATTAAATGTAATATCTCCAAGTTTGCAGTTAACACAAAGCTGCCTGGAAGGGTGAGCTATGAGGAGGATACAGGGATACTTCAATGTGATTTGGACAAATTGAGTCAGTGGGAAAATGCATGGCAGATGCAGTATAACGAGGATAAATGTGAGGTTATGCACTTTGGTAGCAAAAACAAGAAGTCAGATTATTATCTGAATGGCGATGTTATAGGAAAGGAGGTGAACAATGCTGCCTTTGTCCCCCAGTTGCTAAAAGTAAGCACACAGGTGCAGCAAGTGGTGAAGAAGACAAATAGTATATTGACCTTTGTAATGATAAGGTTTGAATACAAGATCAAGGTTGTCTTGCTGCAACTGTATGGGACCTTGCGAAGACCACACTAGGAATATCGTGTGCAGCTTTGATCTCCTTCTCTGAGGAAAGATATTTTGGCTATGGAGTAAAGCAACAAAGGTTTACCAACCTAATTCTTGGGGATTGTAGGACTAATGTATGCAGAGAGGTTGGATCGGTTAGGACATTATTCATGAAGAGAAAAAATAAAAGGCTCCCCATAGAAACCTATAAGATTCTAACACAGACACACAGAAAGAATATTCCTGAAACCTGGGATTCCAGAATTAAGGGTTATGGTTTAAGGATATGGGATAGTCCATTTAGGATTGAGATTAGAAATTTCTTCATCCAGAGGATGCTGGATCCATGGAATTCTCTGCCATGGAAAGCGGTTGAGGCCAAAACATCGAATGCTTTTGAGGAGGAGTTAGACATAGATCATCGGGCTAACTGGATCAAGGAGCATGAGGAGAAAGCAGGAACAGGGTACTGACTTGAATGACCAGCCATGATTATATTGAATATTTTTGAAATTAGCAACTTTTGCTGTGCAATTTCTTGTCTGTACCTGTGGAGTCTGTTATGTGCATCCATAATCATAACTTAGATCATCCTGAGACTGCTTTGTCTGAATATTTCTCTGGATTTGTGTCACGCTGTCAGAACCTCAACAGCAAAAAGAGAGAAACCCTAAAAACATGCAAAAATGACAAGAACATAACCATAGTACCAGCGAATAAAGGCAGAATGACGGTTATTATGGTCAAGACCGAATATGTTCAGAAAGCAGAGAAACTACTTGCAGATACTGACACTTACCATCAGAGGGAGTGTGACCCCACATCACAGCTAATCACACAACATCAGGTTATAGTCCAACAGGTTTATTTGGAAGCACTAACTTTCGTGGTGATGTCTCTTCATCAGGAGGTGATGAAGAGGCAGTGCCTTGAAAACAAGTGCTTCCAATTAAACCTGTTGGGCTATAACCTGGCGTTGTGTGAGTGTTAACTTTGTCCATCCCAGTCCAACACCGGCACCTCCAAATCAATTGAATAAACAACAAACTATGGAATGCACTATAAAAAAAACAGACTGATAATCAGAACTGACCTACAAAGGATGAAACAAGAAAGCAACAACACCCCAAGGTTTTACGGATTACCCAAGGTACACAAACCAGACAGACCCCTTTGACCTGTTGTGGCACTTCCAAGATCTCCAGCAAAAACTGAAACATCTTATCAGTGAATCCAAAAACACTCTGTACAATCATCACAGGAATTCCTAGACAACATCAAGAACATAAACACAGTCAAGGACGAAGCAATGGTCCTTTGACGTAACAGCACTGTTCACTTCAATTGACAAAACTCTAGCCAAGAAACAATAGCCAACCTACTGGACAGGCAGAACATACAACACGACAGGGAACCTCTCAACAAGAACTGCATATTCAAACTACTAGGCCTGTGCTTGATGACACACATCACATTCGCAATCAAATATATGAACAGATCAATGGAACACCAATGGGCTCACCCACCTTGGGGCTTAGGGTAGGAGCAGTGACTGGAACAAACAGCCCTGCCACAAATCCAACCCAAGCTCTGGATCCATGGATAACACTTTTGTTATCATTAAGAGAACAGAAATTGAGAACACACACCAGACTATCAACACTATGCTCAAATGGATCAGATTCATGAGAGAGGAGGAAACCAACAATCAGCTCCCATTCCTGGATGTGTTCATACAAAGAAAACAGAACAGTGAATGCACCAGGAAAGCTACACACACAACTAGATCCTGAACTACAACAGCCACCGCCAAACACACACAAGAAAAGCTGTGTTAGGACCCTGTTCAAAAGGGCTACAACACACGATAGCACTCCTGACCTAAGAAAGAAAGAACAACACCTCTACAGAGTATTCACCAAGAACGGATATTCTCAGAATTTCATCGACAGATGCCTAACAGACAAACAACGCGACGAGGATATGCCACGACCTAACTCACCAGCAACGCTACCTTACATAAAAAGCACCTTGAAACTGACAGGCAGACTTCTCTGCCTGTCGGGATCCATGACAGCCTATAACCTCACAGCTACGCTCCGACAACAATTCACAGGACCAAAGACCAGATACTCATCATGTTACAAGATTCCATGCAAAGACTGCATGAAACACTATGTAGGACAATAGCAATCTGCATCCAAGAACACCAACTAGCCACTAAATGCCACAACCAGCCACACACACAGATGAAAACAACCACAAGTTCAACTGGGACGACACAACGACCATAGGACAAGCTATACAGAGGACAGCCAGAGACTTTGTAGAAGCATGGCACTCACCCACAGACTCCATCAACACTGATTAAGAAGGGCAGTAAGGGAAGGGCAGAATAGCAGGGAACAATAGACCGGTGAGCCTGACCTCGGTGGTAGGCAAGCTATTGGAGGGAATCCTGAGGGACAGGATGTACATGTATTTGGAAAGGCAAGGACTGATTAGGGTTAGTGAACATGGCTTTGTGCGTGGGAAATCATGTCTCTCAAACTTGATTGAGCTTTTTGAAGAAGTAACGAAGAAGATTGATGAGGGCAGAACAGTAGATGTAATCTTTATGGACTTCAGAAAGGTTTTTGACAAAGTTCCCCATGTGAGACTGGTTAGCAAGTTCTCCCTTTATTCTCATGGAATAAAGGGAGAACTAACCATTTGGATACAGAACTGGCTCAAAGGTAGAAGACAGAGGGTGGTGGTGGAGGGTTGATTTTCCAGACTGGAGGCCTGTGACCAGTGGTGTGCCACAAGGATCGGTACTGGGTTCTCTACTTTTTGTCATTTACGTAAATGATTTGGATGCGAGCATAAGAGGTACAGTTAGTAAGTTTTCAGATGACACCAAAATTGGAGGTGTAGTGGACAGCGAAGAGGGTTACCTCAGATTACAACAGGACCTGGACCAGATGGGCCAATGGGCTGAGAAGTGGTAGATGGAATTTAATTCAGATAAATGCGAGGTACTGCATTTTGGGAAAGCAAATCTTAGCAGGCCTTATACACTTAATGGTAAGGTCCTAGGGAGTGTTGCTGAACAAAGAGACCTTGGAGTGCAGGTTCATATCTCCTTGGAAGTGGAGTCGCAGGTAGGTAGGATAGTGAAGAAGGCGTTTGGTATGCTTTCCTTTATTGTTCAGAGGATTGAGTACAGGAGTTGGGAGGTCATGTTGCGGCTGTACAGGACATTGGTTAGGCCACTGTTGGAATATTGTATGCAATTCTGGTCTCCTTTCTATCGGAAAGATGTTGTGAAACTTGAAAGGGTTCAGAAAAGATTTACAAGGATGTTGCCAGGGTTGGAGGATTTGAGCGATAGGGAGAGGCTGAACAGGCTGAGGTTGTTTTCCATGGAGCGTCGGAGGCTGAGGGGTTACCTTATAGAGGTTTCAAAATTATGAGGGGCATGGATAGGATAAATAGACAAAGTCTTTTCCCTGGCATTGGGGAGTCCAGAACTAGAGGGCATAGGTTTACTGTGAGAGAGGAAAGATATAAAAGAGACCTGAAGGGCAACTTTTTCACATAGAGGGTGGTGCATGTATGGAATGAGCTGCCAGAGGAAGTCGTGGAGGCTGGTACAATTGCAACATTTAAGAGCCATTTGGATGGGTATATGAATAGTAAGGATTTGGAGGGATATAAGCCGGGTGCTGGCAGGTGGGATGAGATTGGGTTGGGAAATCTGGTTGGCGTGGACAGGTTGGACTGAAGGGTTGGTTTCCATGCTGTACATCTCTATGACTCTATAGACCTAGACCCAATATATCAGCCATAACAATGAACAACTGGAACTGGAGGCAGCAGGACTGCAACCAAATAAATTCTGGAAGACACAGCACGGCCTTCACAGGAGCCTCCAAAGCACTGAAGATGTCACCCAGACAGAGGACGAAACATCTGCAAAATCCTTCCCAGCTCAGTGAACATCCCCACAAGTATGGCAACCAACAACTGAGCTACAAATCTTTTTGCACATCTTAAATTGCATTTGCAGACTTCATAAACATTTTAATGATTTTTTTCATGACATTTAGTCATGTAGAGATAATAGCTGCAAATGTGTTGCTGGTCAAAGCACAGCAGGTTAGGCAGCATCTCAGGAATAGAGAATTCGACGTTTCGAGCATAAGCCCTTCATCAGGAATAAGAGAGAGAGAGCCAAGCAGGCTGAGATAAAAGGTAGGGAGGAGGGACTAGGGGGAGGGGCGATGGAGGTGGGATAGGTGGAAGGAGGTCAAGGTGAGGGTGATAGGCCGGAGTGGGGTGGGGGCGGAGAGGTCAGGAAGAGGATTGCAGGTTAGGAGGGCGGTGCTGAGTTGAGGGAACCGACTGAGACAAGGTGGGGGGAGGGGAAATGAGGAAGCTGGAGAAATCTGAATTCATACCTTGTGGTTGGAGGGTTCCCAGGCGGAAGATGAGGCGCTCCTCCTCCAGCCGTCGTGTAGTTGTGTTCTGCCGGTGGAGGAGTCCAAGGACCTGCATGTCCTCGGTGGAGTGGGAGGGGGAGTTAAAGTGTTGAGCCACGGGGTGATTGGGTTGGTTGGTTCGGGCGGCCCAGAGGTGTTCTCTGAAGCGTTCCGCAAGTAAGCGGCCTGTCTCACCAATATAGAGGAGGCCACATCGGGTGCAGCGGATGCAATAGATGATGTGTGTGGAGGTACAGGTGAACTTGTGGCGGATATGGAAGGATCCCTTGGGGCCTTGGAGGGAAGTGAGTGTGGAGGTGTGGGCGCAAGTTTTACATTTCCTGTGGTTGCAGGGGAAGGTGCCGGGGGTGGAGGTTGGGTTGGTGGGGGGTGTGGATCTGACAAGGGAGTCACGAAGGGAGTGGTCATTGCGGAACGCTGATAGGGGAGGGGAGGGAAATATATCCTTGGTGGTGGGGTCCGTTTGGAGGTGGCGGAAATGGCGGCGGATGATACGTTGTATGCGCAGGTTGGTGGGGTGGTAGGTGAGAACCAGTGGGGTTCTGTCTTGGTGGCGGTTGGAGGAGCGGGGCTCAAGGGCGGAGGAGCGGGAAGTGGAGGAGATGCGGTGGAGGGCATCGTCGATCACTTCTGGGGGGAATCTGCAGTCCTTGAAGAAGGAGGCCATCTGGGCTGTGCGGTGTTGGAATTGGTCCTCCTGGGAGCAGATGCGGCGGAGACGAAGGAATTGGGAATATGGGATGGCGTTTTTACAGGGGGCAGGGTGGGAGGAGGTGTAGTCCAGGTAGCTGTGGGAGTCAGTCGGTTTATAATAGATGTCTGTGTTGAGTCGGTCGCCCGAGATAGAAATGGAAAGGTCTAGGAAGGGGAGGGAGGAGTCTGAGACAGTCCAGGTGAATTTCAGGTCGGGATGGAAGGTGTTAGTAAAGTTGATGAACTGTTCAACCTCCTCGTGGGAGCACGAGGCAGCGCCGATACAGTCATCGATGTAGCGGAGGAAAAGGTGGGGGGTGGTGCCAGTGTAGTTGCGGAAGATGGACTGTTCCACATATCCTACGAAGAGGCAGGCATAGCTGGGGCCCATGCGGGTGCCCATGGCAACTCCTTTAGTTTGGAGGAAGTGGGAGGATTGAAAAGAGAAGTTATTCAGGGTGAGGACCAGTTCAGTCAGTCGAAGGAGGGTGTCAGTGGAAGGGTACTGGTTGGTGCGGCGGGAAAGGAAGAAGCGGAGGGCTTTGAGTCCTTCGTGATGGGGGATGGAGGTGTACAGGGACTGGATGTCCATAGTGAAAATAAGGCGTTGGGGACCGGGGAAGCGAAAATCCTGGAGGAGGTGGAGGGCGTGGGTGGTGTCCCGAACGTAGGTGGGGAGTCTTGGACTAAAGGGGACAGGACCGTGTCGAGGTATTGGGAGATGAGTTCGGTGGGGCAGGAGCAGGCTGAGACAATGGGTCGGCCGGGGCAGGCAGGTTTGTGGATTTTGGGCAGGAGGTAGAAACGGGCGGTGCGGGGTTGTGGGACTATGAGGTTGGAGGCGGTGGATGGGAGATCCCCTGAGGTGATGAGGTCCTGGATGGTCTGGGAGATGATGGTTTGGTGGTGGGAGGTGGGGTCGTGGTCAAGGGGGCGATAAGAGGAGGCGTCCGCGAGCTGGCGTTTGGCTTCAGCGGTGTACAGGTCAGTGCGCCAAACTACCACCGCGCCTCCCTTGTCTGCGGGTTTGATGGTGAGGTTGGGATTGGAGCGGAGGGAGTGGAGGGCTGCACGTTCTGAGGGTGAGAGGTTGGAGTGGGTGAGAGGGGTGGACAGGTTGAGTCGGTTGATGTCACGGCGGCAGTTGGCTATAAAGAGGTCGAGGGCGGGTAGGAGGCCAGCACGGGGTGTCCAGGTGGATGGGGTGTGTTGGAGGCGGGAGAAGGGGTCGTCAGAGGGTGGACGGGAGTCTTGGTTGTGAAAGTAGGCACGGAGATAATAACAGAGAAATATTAACGGTGTTTACTATAATTAATGGTTCCATGTTTCACTAAGATGCATTAATTTGCAAAAAGAATTCATACTGTAAATATGAACTATAGTCCATATTATTGACTGTGGTTAAGTTTTATGTGAATATTGGCCTATTAAGTTTACTTGACTCCATTATTCTACAATGAATTCTTTTAAGTGTTTATTATATCTTCATTCATGTTGTGCTATTAACTGCGATCATTAATTGCCCATCCCTAGTTGATGTTGAGATTTTGGTGATCAGCCGCCTTCTACCAAATCTACCTGCCCAAGGATCAAACTTACATCCAGAACCACAAGCTGAGCTAAAACTCTTCTCAAAAATCACAATCAGTTGCCTTCTTCAGCTACCGTAGTTCATTTGGTGTTGGTACACCCAAGATGTTAAGGAGGGAGTTCCAGGATACTGGCTCAGTAGCAGTGAAGGAACAGCCATCAATTTTCAAGTTGATTATTTCCATTTAATATCAAGAAAAGACTTAAGACACTGGATATTGCAAAAGCGATAGACCCTTGCAGCATTCCAACAAAAGACCTGGAGACTCCGGATCTTCTTCTGCCTCTAACTAAGCTGATCCAGTGTAACTGATACACTGGGCATTTACCCAACAATGTGGAAAGTTGCCCAGGCGTTTCAAGTTCACAAAAAGCAGGAAAGATCCAACCCAGCCAAACACCAACACCCCCCGTCCCATCAGTCTACACTCGATCATCAGTAGAGTAATGGAAGGTACCATCAACAGTGTTATCATGCAGCGCCTGCTCAGCAATAACCTGCTCAGTGATGCCCGGTTTGGCTCCTGCCAAGGCAGCTCAGCTCCTGACCTCATTAAAGCCACTATTGAACCATGGAGAAAAGAGCTGATTTCCAGAGGGAAAGTGAGAGTGAAAACCTTTGACATCAAGGCTGCATTTCACTGAAGATGGCATGAAGGCACGTGAGCAAAATTGGGGTTAATGGGAATCACTGGGACAACTCTGTGCTGGTAGAAGTCATAACTGTGCCCTTATCACCCTCAGTGCTTCCTCAAAGTTATGTTCAACATGGAGCAGTACCAATGTAGCAGCTGATTGGTGGGGCAGGGGGGAATCGAGGGTGGCATTGCGTGATAATCAAATGACTGTTTGCTTGTCTATGTTGATTTGATGTCATGAGACGTCATGAGATCCAGTGTCAACGTTGAGAAATTTGAGGGCAGCTCCCTCCTGAGTATATGCCATTGTGCCACCACCTCAGCTGGAACTGTTCTGGTGGGTCAGGTCATACCCAGAAGTGCTTGACCAATTTGCGAGACAGCTCCCTCAGAGCTCTCACTAGCTCTGGATATCAGTAAGGAGGAATCTTTGAAGACAGGGCTGAGTTTTCCATTGTCATTTCTGGTTCCTCAGTTGATACAGCTAGTCCGTCCAATTACATTCCTTCTTCAAAGCATGGAATCACAAATAGCCAAGACTAGGCAAGGCTGGTAGTTTTCCTCATCCTAAAGATCATTAATGAACTAGTTGGGCTTTCATGGCAATAGTTTTGTGGACATCATTAAACTTTTAATTCCAGCTTTTACTGAATTCAAATTCCACCATCTGTCATCATCGGATTCAAACCTAGTCTCTTACTCGTCCAGTGACTGGAACACTGCACCACCACATTCCACATTAAATGGGAACTGAAACCTGTACAACATTTAGCAGTCTTGTCAGGATTTGTGAACAGCAAAGACACACAAATTTCAAGTGTTTGACTGTCAGAACTAAAAGAGCAGTGAATTTTTTTAACAGGACAGATCAGGGCAAAAAATAAGGAAAAGGAAACAAACTACAGGAATTGGCCTGAGGTAGATTCACCAAGTCCTTTTGCTGAGAGATATTTCAATTCATAGCCGAGAAGCAGGCTTTGTGGAAAGCTACCAAGGGTTGAAATCTGGAAACATCATTTCCATGAAGCCTATGAAATTGCATTGGTAATTTTGGTAACTAGCCATAGCCTATGCATGACTTTAAGCCTTTATCTCCACTTGAAAGAAGCATTTGGTTACTTAGCTTGAGAGGCATCACCTCATATTAAACTAAGAAAGTTATTTTGGAGATGCCCTAATAAAAGTAAATGAGACAGGAAAGCTGTGTTTCAGCCCCAGAACTTACAGTCAAGCAAACTTGATATCATCCCAGAATGGTCAATGTTCCATCGCTGGAGCATTATCCCACTGCTGCCTGAACTCCAAAAGGCTCACTCTCTATTCACAGAACCATCTGCTTTGAAATAAAGTGGGAGGAGGTTAATTGATGTTTCGACCAGATGGCTGTCGCGTGTCTACTAAAGAAATGAGTTCCTGAAACTTGTGTTCTGTTAAATAGCCTAGAAGATCAAAGATGGAGAGTTCAGAACGGTTGTTCATAGTGAAGTTACATCTTACATGCCATCTTGATAGTTGGTTCACCCTCATAGACAGAAAAGTGAATACTTGAACTATACATGAGGTTTTATATGTAGAGTTTTCTATGAGGAAACATGGCCATGATCAGGCAATACCATGTAAATGTAATGATGCTGCACTCCTGGAACATTCACCAAGAACTCTGGCTGTAAAAGCAACCTCACAATGTTAAGGAATATATCTGTAACTTCAGTTACTACCATGAAACTTGCAGTGCTCTGGATACAACATTATTGAATTTATGCTACAGTATGTAATTGTGAAAGAAGCAGATAGAAATTGATTATGCAGTATTCAAATTTATTATTCAGTGGTTTCCATGGTTTTGGTAACAATCCCAAATGCTATGATAGAAACATGTCCAATAAGACAGTAGCACATTTCTGACCTAAAATAGACACACATCACATTAGATACTAAGTGCTCACTTGGCATCTGAGGAACAGGTGCTAGGTTTTGAGCTTCTTGGCCATTAACCCCATTAAAATGCATCATTGTATTATTTTACGTGATATCATAGAATTGATTCATAACCTTACTTGGTCTTCTCCCTCCCTAATCATAAAGAAGTTTGTCAAACAGAATGCAGTGACTTGAATTTCTTTGACCGCTGTAATTCTTCAAAGCTCAATAAAATTGGAAAACGTGAAGGAAACTGTTGGGTTCATACTTGGGTCAGTGTAGCAATGGCACTTTTCTCCCCTCAGTTGAGCAGAAAGATTAGAGTGAGAAAGGGGAACATTTTCCAGACTTGTAAACGCATCCATGATCCCTTTGAACCTGCTCTTGTTTTATGGCCTGCAATAGAAAAATGTACTCCAATGAGAACAATTCCGGGGAAAATACCTTGTCTATTTACCCTATCAATGACCCTCGTGATTTTATAAACCTCTAGAACGTCACCCCTCAGCCTCCGACACTCCAGGGAAAAGTTTTTCTGCACAGCATTATATAGAGAATGTGCACTTACTTAGCACTGTTTACCTGAAGGTGACAAATTTAAAAGATCATTTCTTCAGAATTGATATGTCATACTAATGTACATAAAGATATTAAATGTCTGAATTTTAAAACATACTTTGGATACCAAGGGCATAGAATTACATATTATATTTAAAATTAAATACTGTGAAGAAATTGTCATTTCAAACATCCACATTAAATGACTTCTTGGAAGAATCTGACTTCAGGATGAATAAATTGACTAATCTCATTAATTTCTCTCTCAGGCAGAGCTAATGTTTGGAAATGACTTTTTGCCATTTGCCTTATTAATGCAAACAAAAAGTGGTTGAAATAATCAGTTCCGTCCCCCCTTTTTTTGAAATTAGGCTGAAAGCTAATTGCGTGATATATGACCATGGATCAAATTTAAGGTCTCTAGCAAGCCAATTCATCAAGATGACACATCAGCTCCCCAAACACGTTATTTTTGGATCAGAGTTATAATCCTTCTGGACTGCACATCTAAGATGGAAAGATTTTCATGAGTAGAGGATGAAATAAGTAGAGTTATTTCAATTCCTATTTCACATTTGTTCATTTTCTGGATTTTTTTTTGCATACCCTCCCTGTGACATTGAAAATTAAGCTCAAATTGGATACAGCCAGACAAATCTGGCTGGATATGTGCTGTCACTTTACTTAAGTTCTACTGATCATCTTCCCTGCTTAGACCGAATAATCAGATTTTTACTGAACCTATTCAGGCATGCTCTAGCACAAATCCAGGGCTAGAAGCTGCACACGTTACGGGCTCTATCACTTCACCACAAGACCATATGTCTGTGGAGGTATGTTATGGCTATCTAATTTGCTGCAGATTGAATTATAGGTAACCCATTTATTTAATCACATAGATGTTTCCTAATCACCCTGTTCAGAGATGGTTACACCTGACCAGGTGGAGTGTGAACCTGGGTCTCCTGCTTCAAAGGAAGGGGCAGTACCACCACAACCACAAGAGCCCACGAGGCAACATTTTTCTATTTTCTAATCACCCTGTTCAGAGATGGTTACACCTCTCTAGAGCAGGTGGGACAGGAACCCAGGTTGGATCAAAGATCATAGAATCCCTACAGTGTGGAAGCAGACCATTTGGCCCATCAAGTTTTCACTGTCCCTCCACCATCTCATTACCCTATCTCTGTAACCCTGCATTTCCCATGTCTAATCTACCTAACCTGCTCAGCTTTGGACCGTGGGAGGAAACTGGAGCACTTGGAGGAAACCCACACAGGCCTGGGGAGAATGTGCAAACTCCACACAGACAGTCCCTGGCACTGTGAGGCAGCAGTGCTCACCACAGAATCATCATGGCATCCTGACCTCTGGGCTCAGAGGAAGGGACACTACCACCACATCCTGAGAGCCCTTTAGACAATTTTTCCATGAGTTGTAATTTGAAAATTAACAGGCAATATAATTGAGGTATTAACAAGAGCTTAAAGAATTTGATTGGGCAGAAAAAACATATTTCCTTGGAAGCTTGGAACAAAGGGTGGGCTCTAGAGTAATCCATTGTCCTGGAATTTATATTCTACATTAAATTTCAGCAGTGTCCTTTGACCTTTTGATATTTTGTTACAATGCCCTACCAGAGGCTGCTATACCAATGTCATCTTTTTTTTAAAACAGTGTAAGACAAGGGAAGGGCAAATTTATACTGTCAGAAGTTACTTCAATAAAGAAAGGATTTGCAAACATGCAGCCCTCGCCTTCAAAAGCTTTTGGGGCTGGGCCTATTGAAAATGTAAAAATATAGACGGAGAGATTTTTGTAAGGCAAGAGTCTCACAGGATACGGGATCCAATCAGGTAAATGCCGTTCAGACTGAAAGCAACCAATGCTGGAGATCGCAGTGGGTCAGGCAGCATCCATGGAGAGAGAGCAAGCTAACGTTTCAAATCAGAGAACTGATGGAGAGTCATCTAGACTCAAAATGTTAGCTTGCTCTCTCTCCATGGATGCTGTCTAACCCATTGTGATCTCCAGCATTGGTTGGTTTCAGTACAGCTTCGAGCATCTGCAGTAATTTTCTCCGAAATGTCATGAAGGTCAGCCTCGATCTAATCGAATCATTACGCAGGCTTGAGGAGATGAATAGTCTACTCTAATATTATATTCCTATAATTCCTGCTGTAAAAAGATATCAGATAAAGATGAGATTTTCTCTAGTTTAATTCTCTGCTAATGATCAAGGCTTCTACATGAATACAGGCTATTTGGGGAAAATGCTGAAAAGCAATCACCAGCTATGGAACTGCACCACTGTGTAAAGAGAGCAAGGAAATATTAGTAGGATTTCTTTCTTTAAATGGATGATGGGATATTAGTTGTGCCAGCATATCACCACTTGCTCATGGGAATGATCATAGCTTGCATAAGCCCCAGAATCATGCCTTTTCTTTCTCCACAATGAACATGAAAATAAAGACAAAGATAATATCTGAAAATGGCAATGAAATTTGGCTACGTTATGTACTTGGTGTGAATATGTACAAAAGCCCATGGCATCCAGAAAACAGAGACAAGAAATAGGCCACCTGAAATTATAGGAGAAAGTGAGGACTGCAGATGCTGGAAATCAAAGCTGAAAATGTGTTGCTGGAAAAGCACAGCAGGTCAGGAAGCATCCAAAGAGCAGGAGAATCGACGTTTCGGGCATGAGCACTGTGAAGGGCTCTGATTCCTGAAGAAGGGCTCATGCCCGAAACATCGATTCTCCTGCTCTTTGGATGCTGCCTGACCTGCTGCGCTTTTCCAGCAACACATTTTCATTCCTGAAATTATATACTACACAGATAAATGCATAGACTGTTATTACCATTTTTTAAAAAAAGTATAATTCCAATTTATTTATATATTGGTAAATATGCCAGTTAAAAATTAATTCAGCGATTAAATTGAAGCCCAATTCTGTCTTTTTTGAACTCATCATCAATAGACTGTTTAAAATGAAAATTTAGATTTCACAAACTGTGCCAGCAGCAGTTACTTTCTTATTGAAATATTGTAAACTTGGTTTTCTTTTTTTGTATACCTTTCAGAAATAATTTAGTATTTCTTTCACAAAATAATTATTGCGCTTTTTCAGAGGGAAAGCATTGAGAATGAATTGACAATGACAAAGTTACTGTGGTGGGCTTTTTAAGAGCAATCTTCTTGTCTTTCAATGCCATCAAATTATCAAAGTGAGTGCAGTGTTCTGTTAGATGTCAGGATTTGAAGGGGATTAGTTGGCTTATTCCCATCTTAAAACTGAGCTTCAAAAAGTCAACTTTCCATTTGTGCAGTAGTGACAGCTCATCAGCTCAGTTATAGCACACTAGTAAACTAGACTAGCTGCAGCCAGTTTAACTTCCTCTAATTCTCATCTAGCTTTCAAATGTTTTTGCTTGACAGCACTTTAAGTAGCTCAACAGATTTGAAATATTAACTATTAATACCTTAAAGGAGCTATGACATTTTTAGAAGACAAGGCTATTTTCAGCAGTTAAACCTTTCATCTCAACCAGCTAGGTGTGGCTTGCTGGTCACATGAATCTCCTATATGTGCAGTCATGATTTAAACATTTAAAATGACAAGACTTGTATTTGAAATAACTGCATAGAGGCCAGTATCCCAGCACCAAGTGGCCATTTATTTACTAATGCACAGTACACTAGCTGCAACCAGCCAGCTCAAAGTCAGTCCCCTGAACTGAGAAGATTCTAAATCTCCTGGTTATAATGTTTTTCTGTTTTTTAGTATTATTGTATGTGCCAAACCTTGTGATTTTCAGTTCAAAGTTACATAAAGTTAGTCAAAGGGACTTCCTCTGCAAGGCTGCACTGAGACCGGTATCCCGTCACCAAATTACCTTTCACTTACTGGTGCACAGCACATCTCCTGGTTATGTATTTTTATATTCCAAAAAAAAGCACATTTATTCTGTGAACATTGAAATAAACAAATACAATAAGTATCTTGGTTTTAGGATATACAATAAATAAACCGAATGAGGAAGTCATCAATTGGATGTTGAACTAGATAGTCAAAACGATATTGTCAGAGAAGATAGTAATCAAACTTTTTCATCCTTTTTCATCTCCTGGTTATACTGGTCAGCTAGGGCTTCCCTGATTGGCCCACGTGAACAAACCCAGTCAAAGATCTCATAATCAACAAAATCCAGTTGGTTCCAATCATTACATAATAATTACTACAATCACTGAATAATTTACATTTCAGATTTGATCTTGTTTGACAGAGCCCTTGAAACTTTGATCAGTTCAGGTCAATTAAGATCCAATTGCCAGAAAGGAAAATCATTTGTGAGAAGAAAGTCAGAGAAAAATGAAACAAAGATGAATGGGCAATGTTGTAATATACAGTGAAGAGCTGTTTATCCTCAGCACTTATTCAGACTAAAGCCTGTACTTGGACAAAAACAAATTCAGTTTTTTAAAATTTATTTTGCAGGATGAGGGCGTCGCTGGCCACACCAGCTTTTATTGCCCAGAGGACAGTTCAGAGTTAACCACATCACTGTCGGGTTGGAGTCAGACCAAGTAAGAATGGCAGTTTCATTCCCTCAATGATATTAATGAACCAGATGGGTTTTTCCTGGCAATCCGTAATGGTAGCGCCTCATCTTCCGCCTGGGAACCCTCCAACCACAAGGTATGAATTCAGATTTCTCCAGTTTCCTCATTTCCCCTCCCCCCACCTTGTCTCAGTCGGTTCCCTCAACTCAGCACCGCCCTCCTAACCTGCAATCCTCTTCCTGACCTCTCCGCCCCCACCCCACTCCGGCCTATCACCCTCACCTTGACCTCCTTCCACCTATCCCACCTCCATCGCCCCTCCCCCCAGTCCCTCCTCCCTACCCTTTATCTTAGCCTGCTTGGCTCTCTCTCTCTCTTATTCCTGATGAAGGGCTTATGCTCGAAACGTCGAATTCTCTATTCCTGAGATGCTGCCTGGCCTGCTGTGCTTTGACCAGCAACACATTTGCAGCTGTGATCTCCAGCATCTGCAGACCTCACTTTTTACACTAATCCATAATGGTCACAGAGTTTTTAATAAATTCAAATGCCACCATCTCCTGTGATAGGATCTGACCCCGTGGCTCAGAACATCACCTGGTTTTCTGGCTTAACGGTCCAGTGATAATATCACTAAATTATTGCCTCCCCAATCACATTTAGTCACAGCAGAGATCTTTAATACATATTACATTATTTATAAGTATAAGTACAGTATGGTTATGAATTTTACACTATTATTAATCATAGAGCACAGCATGTAAATGTTCTGATATCTGTAAGTACTTTAAAAACACACCTATTTTCAAATATTGGAACAACTGTATAATTGATAACAAAAACAGAAATTGCTCGGAAAACTCAGTAGATCTGGCAACATTTGTGAAACAAAATCAACATTAATATTTTGGTTTCAGTGACCCTTCAAAACTTATGGTAGCTAGGAAACTGTGGGCTTTCATGCAGAAGGGACGGTGGGGGGAGGGGTAAGGATTAAATGATAGTTGGGGTTGGGCCAAAGAGAGAGAGAAAAAACAGTTAGACTGACAAAGAAATGGATAACGATCTGGCTTGGAGAGTGAATAGCTGTTAATGAGGACTGTTAGTGGCTAACAATGGGTTGTATGTAATAGCAGACCATGTGGCCACCAGGCCTGGTGTGGGGTGGGGGCTAGGACATAGGAGAATACAAAGTTATTGAAATCAGTATTAAATGCAGAAGGCTACTGAGTTCCCAAGTGGAAAATGAGGTGCTGTTCTTCCAGCTTACATTGAGCCTCCCTGGATCACTGCAGGAAGCCTGAGACAGAGATATTGGCCAGGGAACAGGGTGATGTTTTAAAGTGGCAGGCAACTGGAAACTCAGGGTTTTTTGTTGAGGGCAGAACATAGGCGTTCTGTAAAGCCATCACCCAGTCTATGCTTTGTTTCCCCAATATAGAGGGGACCACATTATGAGCAGTGAATGCAGTAGACATGAAGTACAGATAAAGTGCTGCTTCACCTGGAAGGTAGTTTGGGCCCTTGGATACTGAGGATGGAGGAGCTAAATGGGCAGGTTTTAAACCTTCGACAATTCCAGGTGAAGGTGCTGTGGGGGTGTTTTGGGAGTGAAGGAAGAGTGGACTGGGGTGTCCTAGAGGGAACACTCCCTGCGAAGGTTGGACAAGTGAGGGATGGGAATGTGTCTGGTGGTGGCATCTTGCTGGAGGTGGCCGAAATGGTGGCTAACGATCTTTCGGATGTGGATGCTGGTGGGACGGTCGTTATAGGAGAAGGGGATCCCTATCACTGTTGCAGGAAGGAGTGTTGCAGATGGGTTAGACTTGGTTGAGGGCCCTGTGAACAACAGTGCTGGAGAATCTTCAGTTGAGGAAGAAAGTGGACATTTTGGAGACTTCTCCTTGTTGAAGTTGGTCTTGTCGGAACATACACAATGGAGACGCAGGAACAGGGAGAATGGATTAAAGTCTTTAAAGTGACCAAAGTGTGAGGATGTACAGTCTGGGTAATTGTGGGAGTCGGTGGATTTATAGAGACTATTAGCCTATCCCGAGAAGTAGAAACAGAGATGTCACAGAAGAGAAGGGAGGAGTCAGAAGAAGACCAGGTCAAAATGAGGGTGGGATGGAAATTTGAAGCAAAATTAATAAACCATCCCAATTCCAGACAAGAGAGGGAAGCAGTACTGATGATATCATCAATATATCGAAGAAAGAGTTGTGGGTGGGGAGCCGGAATAGAACTGGAACAAGGAATATCCCACACACCCCAGGAAGAGAAAGGCATAACTGGGGCCCATGTGGATACCCATGGCAAAAATGACCCTGAGATTCTAGTCACATGCAACTTCAGCACCCCAGCCTGTTCCTTGGCCAAAATCTCTGTCTCAGGCTTGCTGCAATGCTCCAGTGAAGCTCAGCATAGGCTGGAAAAACAACCCCTCATTTTCCGCTTGGGGAACCTGCAGCCCTCAGGACTTAATTTTGATTTTAATAACTTTAGAGTCTGAGCTCTCCTATATCTTAGCCCTCACTCCCACACACCACTTCTTGTTATCACATTGTCTGCTACTAATACAACCTATTGTAAGCCATAATAGTCTCTATTAACAGTTATTCACCCTCCCAGCCAGATCATTATTCACTCCTGTGTCTGGCCAACTGTTTTTCTCTCACTTTGGGCTCTAGCTTCACCTACCATTTACTCCTTATCCCCTCCCCCACACTACCTTCACATAAAAACCCACATTTTCCAAACTACTGTCAGTTCTGAGGGAGGATCACTGGACCCAAAACATTAACTCTGATTTCTCTTCACAGATGTTACCAGATCTGCTGAGCTTCTCCAGCAATTTTCATTTCTGATCTAAATCATCCACAGCTTTTTTTTGGTTTTTGTTTGATATAATTGCTAACACTAGATATCACCAGAATAATATCTATCCAAATACATACCCTGTATTCCTGCTGCTTCTACATAAACTGTTGTATGTTCAGTGATTTTATGGGCAATGTTATACCAGAATTTATCTGGGTCTTGGATCCATTCTTTAGCCTCACAGTAGAACTCTCCCTGATCAAACATCTGCAGTTTGGAAATGGTGAGTTTGAATGAAGTCACTTCAATCTTGTCCAGCCGTATATCTCCTGATGCCTGCCTTAGTTTATATCTTCCTTCAGAACGCAGAACAAAATCTCGTGTGAGAGAGATGACCGTGGCATTCTGATTTCCCTTCTGTATGTACCATGTAACAGCCACGTGTGTGTGCTGTGCTGTTTGTTTAGATACTTCACAGACCAGTTCCAAGGAGTCACCTTCAACTTTATTCAGGGTCTGAGGCACCGATGTTGCACTGAGCGTGTCTGGAATGACTAAAATAAATACGAACAGTGATACATCTCTTTCAAATATAATAGTAAATCATTGTAAAGAGCAAAATTGCAGTAATGTATTCCATTAGTTTACTATAACATACTAGAAGTATTTGATGAAGTTTCTTTATTACAAATGTCATGCCACAAGATATTGTGAATTATAAAGCATTGAGGGCAGAATCTTCCAAGCCCCTGCATGATGTGTCATGGTGAGAAATGTAGGAAAAAATGAGTGAGATCTCCAATGAGAACCTTCCAAGTGTTGAGATGAAAATGTCCAATCTTTCAGCCAACTATTGACAGTAAGTGGAGATTCTCATCTCATGGCAATGTGATGAACTGTGAGGGAAATATTTGCATGGATTATCGCTCATTATCGCTATCTCACTACAGTTTGGGGAGTGAGCCATGGTCAGTCCTACAGGCCAAGTGCAAGCAGACTGTAAATTAGCAGTTTCTCAGTCAGGGAGCTGCATGCAGACTAGGCAAAGGGGTCTGGTCAGTCATCAGTTGAGGTCGGCTGTTCAAGTCACTCGGAATTTGGCCATGTTAGTCCCTGTGGATGAGTGGAATGAAAGTCAAGGGGACCTGCCAATAGATAATGGAAAGGAAGTGGCGAAACCTACTGCTGAGGGTTGGGGGCAGCAATCTGAGATGCAGAAGGGAAACATTATCGGGGAGACATTTGATGCATCAGATGGAGAGAGAGAGAGAAAAATGCATGGGAGGACATGAATTAGTGCAGAAGAGTTTGATACTGGTAATCAATCACTATCGTGGCTTCAACAGGAAGAAGCTACATCACTGCGGTGGACAGGATTAAACTACAGGGCAAAGGCTCAGAGATAAGGATGAGATTTGTAGTTGTAATTCGAGCTGGTCAGTGATAACATATAGGGAATCAGAAGTGATGAGTGCAGGAACTCGCAGGTAGAAAGGGACATGGAGGCTCATGGATGTACCTTAATTACTGGGCTGAGCCTGTGACTCATTATGCCAAAGCTGGCCTGCATTGCCTTTCATGTTTTCTCAACTTCTAAATGAAAATCAATGTAGATAATGAATGGAAAATGGTGGCACAGGAAATCGTTCAAGAAGGGGGAGCAACCAGAGCAGAGGTAGCATTAGGAGATTCTATAATTAGTGGAGGCCTGCCTGTTTTCAGTCCCAACACACGGGCTTCACTGTTGGTGAAGGGAGGCCCTTCAAGGCAAATAGCATCAATCATTCAATTGCTGAGTACAGGTTGCTGTCATCTGCATTTACATCAATGTTATTGGGAAATACATGCATTGTGCAACTGTGTATGGTGCAAAAGCAGATCAAAAGCAATTTCAGCCATTTCAGTGGTCATTGCAGATTGAAGGTAGTCATCTCTGTGAAGCAGAAGTAATCACAGAAGACCTTAAAAGTGTCATCAGTGCGTCACGAAGCACAAAGATAATGCAAGGTCTCATTGACTGCATGGGGTCATGAAACTGATTCCTCTCACGAAAGAAGGCAAAGGAATACACGATGTATGGTAGGACGATGGGAAACACTGAGGATCAGAGGGACCTTGGTGTCCATGTTAACTAGTGCTTTAAGGTGTCAGGACAGGTGAATAAAATGGTTAGGAAAGCATATGGTATGTTTGCCTTCTTTAATTGTGACATGGAATTTAAAAGCAGTGATGTTGTGCTGGAATTGTACTGGACATTGGTTGGGTCACAGCTGGACTATTGTGTTCAGTTCTGGAAGCCACATTACAGAAGGGATGTGAGAGCACTGGAGAGGGTGCAGAGAAGATTTACAGGACATTATCTGGGCTGGAGAGTTTTGGTTTTAAAGTGAGATTGGGCAGACTGGGGTTGCTTTCCGGGAAACTAAGGGGATCAAGTGAGGACAAGATTGTGATGTATAAAATAATGAACAGCATAGATAGGAAAGGCAGGAAGAAACATTCCCCTTGGTGGAGGGACCAATGGCCAGGGGACACAGGTTGAAGATAAGGGGCAGAAGATTCAGAAGGGATGTAAGGAAAAACCTTTTCACCAAGTGAGCGTGGGAATCTGGAACTCACTGCCTCTAAGGTTGCAGACACAAAAAAACTGCGGAGGCTGGAATCCAGGGTACATGAGCAGGAAGCTGGGAAAACACAACAAGCCAGGTAGTATCAGGAGTTGGAGAAGTCAACGTTTCAGGTGTAACCTGTCTTCAGGACTGGGGGTGCGTGTGGGGGGATAAATAGGGAGGCAGGGGCAGGGTGGTGAAGTAAAGATAGGTGAAGACAGGTCGAGGGTATGACCTGGTTGGCCAATGAGAAGAATGGATCCAGTTGATGGCAGGGAGCAGTGGAAGGGAGGGGGAGCGGCTGGGAAGGGAGTCGGAGGCAGAAACCCTCTTAACATTTCAGATGTAAAGAAATGTATGCTTGTGGTGTCAAGGTATACAAGCCTATGGTCCAAGTGCTGGAGAGCGGGATGAGAATGGTGAGGTGCTTCTTTTTGATTGGTGCAGATGTGATGGGTCAAAAGGCCTTTTTCTGTGTTGTAGATATCTTTAACTCAATTACTCTAAGACTTTAAGTATGCTGCAACAACCTTTTATATATGTGATGCCTTTTTTGAGTGATATGGGGCTGCAAGCACACGATCTCATGCAGCATTAACAATCTCCTAATGTCTCATTGCAACGTGACTGCAGATGCATTCATTGAACTAAGGTGCAATGTTAAAATACCATGTCCAGATGGTGCTCTGGAGGATTGCATGCATGATGTGAATGCTGACCGCTCGCATTACTGAGGGCCTGCTCTGTTTTTTATGTTCCACACAAGTTAATTGCAGGTGTAGCTGTTGGATCCAGCAACACCAGGGGGTAACATTGCTCTTGCTACACAGCAATGAAGGCTAAGAGATACTGAAGAGCAACTAATGTGCCAGCAAAAGCGCAGGGCTAGCAGCAATCCTCCAGCTGATGCCAAACAGCATCCACATGAAGAGTCACAACTGAAAGTTCCTCCCAGGATGCACAGGAAGGCTGGAATTAGTCATCATGGAAACCATTTTGCCGCTTCCTCCAGGTGAGGAAGACACAGTGTCACAGCAAGGTGAGGATGCCCCAGGACACTGTCACAAAACTATATCACATGCTGGAGTGGGACCTGCGGGGGACCTGAAAGAATGGGAGACCTTTGCATCCCTGGGGCTGGCAAGGTGGCGTATGTGCTGAACCTTTTGGCAACTGGTTCCTTCAAAGGAGCCATTGGAAACATTTGTGAGATCTCACAGTCTAGGACCCACACAAGTCAAGTCTGTTAGTGATGCAGCTTGTTCCAGATCACACCACTTCATCGTGTTCCCATGTGATAAGGTCAGTGCTGCACCTTGGGCAGTTAGATTCAGCAACATTGCTGGGTTCCCCCATGTTTAGAATGCAATGGACTCTGCACATATCACACTGAGAGCCTATATCATACCTAAGTTGAGTTCATCAGCAGGAAGAGAGTTCTAGTCCATCGATGTGCAAGCTTTCTATGACTATCAGTGCCATTTTTTAGGAGCACAGTACCCTGGGAGCTACCATGATGCCAATATTCTTGAGAACTCAGGTTCCTTTTAAATCTTACTTCTCTCACCTTAAGATCATACCTTGTAGTTTTGAACTCCCCCACCATAGGCAAAAAGACTTTTGCTATTGACCTTATCTATGCTTCTCATGATTTATAAACCTCTATAAAATCACCCTTTAACCTCCTATGCTCCAGTGAAAAAAGTCACAGCCTGTCCAGCCTCTCCTTATAAATCAAACCCTCCAGTCCCGGTGACATCCTTGTAAATCTTTTCTGCACCCTCTCCAATTTTATAAAATCCTTCTTTTAGCAAGATGTCCAGAACTGTGCACAGTACTCCGGAAGTGGCCTCACCAAAGTCTTGTAAAACCGCAAGATGATGTACCAATTCCAATACTCAACAGTTTGGCAATGAAGGCAAACGTGTCAAGTGACTTTTTTACCACAAACAAAAATGGAAAGCTCAGCAGGTGTGGCAATATCTGCGGAGAGAAATCAGAGTTAACATTTCAGGATGATTGACCCTTCCTCAGAGCAGAGGTGAAAATGTGTTGCTGGAAAAGCGCAGCAGGTCAGGCAACAACCAAGGAACAGGAAATTCGACATTTCGGACATAAGCCCTTCCTCAGAGCTCCAAGTTTTGAGGAAGGTTTAGTCGACCTGAAACATTAACTCTGATTTCTCTCCATAGTTGCTGAGCTTTTCCAGCAGTTTCTCATTTTATTTCTGATTTATAGCATTCACAGTATTTTTGGCCTTCTTTAACACCCTACCTACCTACCTGCGACATAACTTTAAATGAACTATGTACCTGAACCCTGGTCTCCCTGTTTGACAGCACTACCCAGGGCTCTACCGTCAACTGTGTAAGTCCTGCTCTTATTAGTCTTATCAAAATGCAGCAGCTCACATTTATCTAAATTATCCACCTGCCACTCCTCAACTCATTGGCCCAGTTGATCAAGATTCCTGTGTAATCTTAGATAACCTTCCGCACTATCTACTATATCACCAATTTTGGTGATATCTGCAAACATACTAACCATACTTATTATATTCTCATCCAAGTCATTTGTATAAATGACAAACATTGCTCTGGCATCAGTGAAAGCCAATTGAATCTTATCTTCAATTATGATTTGATTCAGGTCCTGCATCACATCCGAATAGTTTTCCTTGCTATAAACTTGGATGTGCTTTATCTTTCCAATGCACTTAAAAACAACTTTGTCAGGATAATCTTTCATTAGCAACTTTATACCTTCACACTGCTGCTTTTCTGATTCTTCAAAGTCAGCCAAAACTGAAAAATTAGTTGCCACATTTTTTCTAGATGATTGCTTTCTCTTTAAATTAATTTTGAATGCAAAAACTTTCAATTAAAACCTCTTTCTTGAAGAAAATATCTCTTCAGTGTCAGAAGTAGCGCCATCTTGACTTTTTCTTTCATTCTTGACCTCGTAATCACACACTTGCAGTCTACATCTTTGCTTTTAAGTTTAATTTCCCCGAAACTTTCAAGAAGTCATAGAGTGAAATATAAAGCTTTGCAGCTGGACTAAGGGCTATCTCTGCATTTTGTGGAGCTTTGCTGGTTTTGTGGAAATGATTTAGCAAACATTTTCTAAGGTTTTTGCAAGGTTTGTGAAGATTTATAGCTCAGATTGAGGTTTAAGGTGTAGGTTTGCTCGCTGAGCTATAGGTTTGATATCCAGACGTTTCATTACCTGGCTAGGTAACATCATCAGTGGTGACCTCCAAGTGTTGTCTCCTGCTTTCTATTTGTATGTTTGTCCTGGATGGGGTTCCTGGGGTTTGTGGTGATGTCATTTCCTGTTTGTTTTCTGAGGGGTTGATAGATGGTATCTAGATCTATATGTTTGTTTATGGCGTTGTGGTTGGAGTGCCAGACCTCTAGGAATTCTCTGGCCTGTCCCAGGATAGAAGTGTTGTCCCAGTCGAATTGGTGTTTTTTTTTCTTCCATGTGTAGGGCTACGAGAGAGAGAAGGTCGTCCAGCACATCATAGAGGCAGAGAATAATGTGAATATTTGTTGCAAAGCAGTAAAAGAAAATTACTGCATTCAGGCAGCAATCAACTACAGCATGGCCAATACGTTTCAGTCAATGTCCAGAAGATGGAATATGAATAACATGCTGATTTTTCTCTGCATGTTTCTGCAGCATGCCATTATGTCTTCGTGCCATGTTGGCTGCGTTATCATATGATCATCTTCTGCACTTACTAAAGCCAACTCTGCAGTCACTGTCTAAATAATCCAGCACCATGTTGGCCACCCTTCAGCACTGTTTTCCTAATTCAAGGAAGGTTGGAAAGTCTTCTGTGATTTACAATCTCCGGGGACACATGTCTTAAAAAAAAAATTAGTTGGCCAACCTGACAAAGATCTGGTGTACATGAAAGAAACAAACTGAAGTATTCTCCTTTTCTCAAGTCATGCAAAATAGATCTTCTTTCAGCCATAAGTTGATGAGTTCAACACATATTGTTTAAGGTAAATATGAAGGCTTCTTAGATCCACTGCTTCTATCTTGTTTATGGGATTGTAAGAACTGAATCAAACTTAGCAATGAGTTCTAGCAGGTCAAGGAAGTTCCCATTATGTGAAGATCCAAACTTCTCATTGCCTCTTTAAAAGCGAGTCAAAATTCTGTCAATGTGCACGACACTAAGATGTTCAAGAACAGGTCTCCAGTACTTTTCTCATCTGTTCCTTTAGAACCTTTAATCCAAGATTAACCATGTTGCCTCATCAAAGGTGTAAATAAAACCTTTCTATGATTCCTAAGAGTTCTCATGATTGTAAATTCCAATAGGGGTTTGGCCTTTGCTCATTAATGTTGCCAATGGTGCTGAAACACAACCGATTGCTAGAGAGACTAACCACTCCTGATTTTTCTTTTTATATTAACTTCTGTTGAATCAATAGAGCTTTTGAAAAACACTGAATTTTGTTTCTGAATGAGCACTTCGGTTTCTCAAATGAGCTGCTCCAATGTTGATGCACTGAGGAACCTTTCTGTCAGTGTACCTACAATATCGTCCTGACTCAAGACAACCCAAATCATTGAAGTTTGTGTATCAAGGAGAGAAGGGAGTGATGCTTTTGATGCTTTATTAGTTTTAGAAAATAAAATTATGCTTCAAAAGGAAAACATTTCAAAATTGTAACATTACTTTTACATTGATTATTATCTAGAGAAAGCCACAGAAGTCACATTTATTTAATGATCAAAGTGTGTAAATGGCCAGTGTAACTACCATTTATTATGAAGATATGTTTGACCCACAATTGTGTTCTGGATGCTGGGAGACTCCTGCATTTCTTAAATGGAAGCTAGGGATGAATCAAAACTTTCTGATTGTGTTCAATGTCCAAGCACTGTTTAATTGTGTCACGAAAGATCTATATTTTTGTCATACTAGAATAAAAATGACCATTTTAAAGACTATTTGTTCTCTGTCTCCTTTGTTTTTCAACAGTGCAAAACTTGAAATTTAGTAATTTACTTTTTATTTTCAGAGGCGCCTGAGGCCAAAGCTATAGGTTTACTTAGCTTATATCTAAATCTGACATTGCAAACTGCCTAATGTACAGTAACCACAGTTGCTCACAATGTACACTGCCAACAGTATTTGCTGAAAGCACACACATCCAGAACATACAGCAAATTACTTGGACAGACTCTGTGAGGCCACGACCTGCTCTCTGCCAGACAAGGCTTCCATATTGTATGTCCACACTCACACACTCCCCATTGTGGGACACCAGGGAAGCTACACCAACAATGGCTTTAAGTATTGTGTGCAATACTTTCTCATTTCATGGCATCTCTAGCATGGGCATCAAGGCTCAATATTTCACACATAATACTTATCTTTACATAAAAATGAAGAACTGCGGATGTTGGAAATCTGAAATGAAAATGGAAAGTGCTGAAATAACTCAACAGGTCTGGTAGCATCTGTAGAGAGAAAAACAGTTGCTCCATCATCTCACAGAGCAACACTGAACTCCAAACAGCAGCGTTGTTTTTCTCTCCACATGTGCTGTCAGACCTGTTGAGTTTTTCCGACACTTTCTGTTTCTGATACTTATCTAATAGCTATTATAGCATGACTTAGTTGAGCTACGGTATACCACGAGAGTTACCTGTAAAGGTTAGCCAGTTATAATGATGTTATAGTTATTAGGCTACCTTTATAATTTTCTATTTCAATATTAGTTTGATTTATTGTTAGATCTTTACATTTATGGTTCTTCATAGCGCTTTGAACCTGTCATTTATTGCACATTATCTCGAGTCTTCATTGTTATGAAGAATTCATTCACGTATGTCATGGAACTATAAGAAATTCAAACAAACTAGCAGCAAACATCTGTGAACAATCAAATTCTGTTAGAGCTCAAATTGCAAAACAAACTTTTAAACTCAATATATTTTCATTTTGATTTTAGAAATGTCAATTGTGCAGAAGAGTCCATATGAAAATTTCATTGTTCAAAGTCTGTAGGTTGAAATCTGTTGATTTGTGACCCGATGTATGGAAGAACTTTAGCAGCTTATTGTTTGACTTCTGCAGCACAACCACTGAAAACATCTCACCGTAGTGCAAGAAATGAGAAATGACCTGCATTCTTTTCCAACTCCCCGAAGAGTATAAAGATACAGATTGTAGCATTCAAATACAGGTGAGAAGGAACGGGAGTACAGGCATGGAGAATTGATTAATCGTGTGTGCAAATTTAACTTGGAGCTAAATACATTTGATTTTGAGAAAGGATAGAGCAAAACTTATTTGTATTGTTGGTTTTACTCCTCGTCTTTTGGTGAAGATTTTACGGAGGTGCATATTCTGAAGCAATATTCTTGTTTTTTTAACATTCTACCAGACACAAGTCAGGCACACTCCAGATAGTTTTGCCGTGCAGAAAGGCTTGACAAGTGTAGGCTATTTGTGAACCAAGAAGTGACTATTTGCAAAGCAATCCAGGATTGTAATTTATTTGGCATCAGGAATAAATGCACATAAGCTTACACATTATATCCACTCTCTGTGATGATCTCATGATTTGCATTTAATGAAGTTACTGGACTCAAAATGTTAATCCTGCTTTTTTCCCATGGGTGCTGCAAGACATGCTCCTTTCTCCAGCAATTTCTGTTTTTGTTGTAGGAGATGGTGATAATGGCACAGTTGAAAAGGTGATTGTTGAGCAACTGAGCAGAATAATGATTGATAAAGAAGAGCTGCTAAAAAAGCTAAAAATACTTTAAGTAGTGAAGTTGCCCAGCTGGGATGGGATTCTGGATTGCTGAACGAGGTAAGGGTGCAATCACGGGACCATTAACAGAAATGTTCCCGGCTTCTCTGAACACAAGATTAATCCTGGGGGACTGAAAGATTGTAAATGTAGCACCACTGTTTAAGAAAGAGGCAAAGTATAACCCAGGAAACTATAGACTGTCAGCTTGAAATCAGTAGTGGGACAATTGATACAGGCCATAATATGGGACAAAGTAAGTATGCCCTTCGAGAAAAATAATACTAAACAATCAATGTGGCTTTGTCCAGGGCAGGTCATGACTGACAAATTTTATTGAGTTATTTGACGAGGTGACCCAGGCAATAGATGAGGGTGTTGTACATTTGTAGATGTTGTATATTTATTGTTTCATACAACATTTGATATGGTACCACATGGCAGATGGTTAGCAAATTAGAAATGTTTGGGATTGATTGTCCATCGCAGCATGGATTGAAAGGTAGCTAAAAGATAGGAAACGGAAGGTAGGTATAGAGGGGCATTTCTCAGCCTGGAGATGAGTTGAAAGTGGTGTTTCCCATGAATCAATGGTGGAACTCTGCTTTTTCTGATTTATTTAAACAATTTTTGGATGGGTGGTGAGGTAAAATCTCTAAATTTGCAGATTACACTAAATTAGGGAGAATATAATTTGTGAGGATGATGTTGAACAACTTCAAAGGGACACTGCCAAGGTGATCAAATGAGCAGAAATCTAGTCGATGAATTTTAATGCAGAGAAACGTGAGGTATTGCATTTCAGGAAAAGAAACATGGAGAGACAATACAGGTTCACTTGTACAATTCTGAGGGGAGCAGGAGCACAGGGACTTCAGATTCAAGTGCACAATTCTCTGAAGGTGGATAGGCAGTCCTGAAGGAAGGGTCCTGACCTGAAATGTCTACTTTCCTCCTCTTCCGATGCTACCTCGTCTGCTGTGCTCTTCTAGCGCCACATTTTATCAACTCTGACTTTCAGAACCTGCAGTCTTTACTATATCCAGGCATGCTGAAACAGTTGTTTTTTAAAATTCACTCGTGGGGCATTGACATTGCTGGCTGGCCAGTATTTTATTGCCTGTCCCTACCTGCCATTGTAAAAGTGGTGGGAAGCTGCCTTCCTGAACCATTGCAGTCCAAATGCTGTGGATTGATTCACAATGTCCTTAGGGAGGGAATTCCAGGATATTGACCCAGTGACAATGAATGAACAAGAATATATTTCCAAGTCAGGATGATGAGTGGCCTGGAGAGGAGTTTGCAGTTACTGATGTTCCCATGTATCTGCTGCCCTTGTCCTTCTAGATGGATGTAGTTTTGGTTTTGGAGGGTGCTGTCTAAGTACCCCTAGTGAATTTCTGCACTGTACCTTGTAGATAATACACACTGCTGCTACTGTGTATCATTGGTGGAGGATATAGGAGGTTGTGAATGTAGTACCAATTAAGTGGGCTATTTTGTCTTGATGCTAACAAGCTTTGTGAGTGTTGATGGAACTGACCCATTCAGGCAAGTGGGGAGTATACCATCAAACCCCTGACTTGTGCCTTGTAGATTGTGGACAGATTTTGGGGAGTCAGGAGGTGATTTACTTGCTCCTGTATTCCTAGCCTCTGACCTGCTCTTGTAGCCACTCTGTGAAAGTGATGAGTCCACTTGAGTTTCTGATCAATGATAACCCCCAGGATGTTTACAGTGGGGTGTCAGTGATGGTAACACCAATGAAGGTCAAGGGGCAGTGGTTAGATTGTCTCTTATTGGAGATAGTCCTTGTCTGGAATTTGTGCGGCTCAAATGTTACTTCCCACTTGTCAGCCCAAGCCTGGAATATTGTCCAGATTTTGTTGTTTTTGAACATGGACTGGTTCAGTATCTGAAGAGTTGTGAATAGTACCGAACTTTTGTGCAATCATCAGTGAACATCCTCATTTATAATCTTAAGTTGGAGGAAGAATAATTGATGAAGTAGCTGAAGATGGTTGGGCCTAGGATACTACCCTGAGGTACTCCTGTAGAGATGTTCTGGAGTTGATTTGACTGACCTCCAACAACCTTGGCACCTTCTTATGTGCCCGGAATGACTCTAATCATTGGAGAGTTTGCCCCATGACAGTCATTGTTTGCAGTTTCACCAGAGCTCCTTGATACAACACTTGGTTGAATATGACCTCGATGTCAAGGGCTGTCACTCTACCTCACCTCTGGATTTCAAGTCTTTTCTCCATGTTTGAACCAAGACTGTGATGTTGTGGGATCCTTGGGTTTATACATGGAGGTATGGAGTATGAAAACAAGGAAGTAATGTGACACCTCAAAAAGTCATTAGTCAGACCTAATTTGGAGTATTGCATTCAGTTCTGGACACCTTATTTAAGGAAGGAGGTTAAAGCCCTGGAGGGAGTGTAAAGGGGATTTACTTGAATGATATCAGGAATGAGGGATTTTAGATACAATGACAGGTTAGAGAAATTTGCCTAATTCTTATGGAGATTGGCCTTGAGAATGGGACAAGCTTGATCCCTCATTCAGGAGCCAGTGCATAAATGATGGACTGAATTGCATGTTTCTGTAATGAAATATTCTGTGATGCTATACATTCTATACCAGATGCCTATAGGATGCCTATAAGATTCCATCCATAGTCTGTTACTATACTTAAATTAGTTCAGACTAATGGTGGTCTCTCTTTATCTGTTCTTGGTCTTACTGAGCTCAGTGTCCTGAGCGTAATGTATCCAGGTTTGCTGATTATACAATGTTAGGTGGGACAGTAAATGGTGAATTGCAAAATAAGGGTAGCATTACAGTACAGAAGGATGCAATTTGGCGCATTTTGCCCACACTGGCTCTTCAAACAAGCATTATTACCTGGTGCTAATCTCCCCATACTCTTACAAATTCTTACAATTCAAATAATCATTCAATTCTCTCTTGTAAGTCTCAATTGAATCTACCACTACCAGACTTCCACGTAATACATTCCAGATCGTGATCACACTTTGTGTGAAGAAGTCTTTTCCTCATCTCACATTTCTTCTTTTACAATTCACTCTAAATCTGTGTCCTCTGCTACTTGATTCTTTTATGACCCAGAACAGTTTCTCCTTATTTACTCTATCCAAACCCTGTATAATTTTTAAGACCTCTATCAGATCTGCTCTGATCTTCCTTCTCTCCAATTTCCAAATTCTTCAATTTATCCTTGTAACTGAAAATTCTCATCCCTGGAATCATTCATCTAAATTCCATTTGCAGGAATCCAATGTGTTCATGTGCTTATTCTAATGTGGTACCTAAAACTATGTTCCAGTTGACATCTAACGAGTGTCTTGTATAAGTCCAACATCATCTTCTTGCTTTTGTAGTCCATGCTCATACTAACAAAGTCAAGAGTACATTATACTTTAATTGCTCTCTCAAGCTGACCTGCCATATTTAGTGATCTATGCTTATATACACCAAGGTTCCTTTGCTCCTTACCTACCTTAGAACTGTACACCTTCGTTTATGTTGCCTTTCAGTGTTCTTCCGACCAAATTCCACCACCTCACACTTCTGGGCATTGAAGGCCATGTGCCAACCATCCACCCACTTCACCAACACGTCAGTGTTCTTTTGGATTTCTACACTGTTCTTCTCACAGATTACAATTTTTCCAAGTTTCATGTCATCTGCAAATATTGATATTCTCCCCTGCATGCTAAGATCTGGATCATTAAGTTTTATCAGGAAAAGCAAAGGTGCAAATACCAATCCCTGGGGAACTGCACTACAAATTGAGGATACAAAAGGCTTAGGAGGGAGATATACTGGATAGTAGTGGGAAGATGGGACACAATGGGGCAAAGTATGAAGCTTTGCATTTAGGAAAATGATAAAAGGCAGACTAATTTTTGAATGGTGAGAGGTCGGAAATTATTGCATTCAGGACCATCTTGCGTGTCCTTCTTCCCAAATTGTAGAAGCTTAACATAAAGGTAAAATAAACAATTTGAAGGCAAGTGTTGGTTTTTGTTACAAAGCAATTGGAGTATCAAAGTAAAGAGATCTTTCTGCAATTGGTGGAGATTGAGAGCACTGTGTGCAGTTTTGCTCTCCTGTCTAAGGAGTATATTCTTGTGTTGGAAATAGTTTGGACAACGTTCACTAGACCAATTGGTGGGTTGAGGAGATTGTTCAATGAGGCAAGATTAATAGACTAGTCCTCTATACCTTTAGTGCAGAAGAATTTGCAGTGAATGAATTGAAGTATATTGACTTGACAAAGTAAGTGATCACTATCTGTTTTCCCGGCTCACGAATATGAAACACAGGTTGAGCGTATGAAGTTAATAATACATTTACTCCAAGCTAATGTGAAAGGAGCTTGGTCATATGATGTAATAGCAGTTGCAACTCAGACATGTGTCAGCCAT
The DNA here is from genome assembly GCF_020745735.1 of Hemiscyllium ocellatum. Classification (NCBI taxonomy): domain Eukaryota; kingdom Metazoa; phylum Chordata; class Chondrichthyes; order Orectolobiformes; family Hemiscylliidae; genus Hemiscyllium; species Hemiscyllium ocellatum. The sequence continues at coordinate 58,547,875 of NC_083412.1, read as the reverse complement.
GATCTTATAGAATGATAGAACAATATTAGTGAGTCCACTTCTGTTCCGATTTCACCTGGTAGTGTCTGTCAGGCTGCAGCAGCATGCATTGTACACAGTTGTGTTAATTAAGCTGGTTACAGTTTACTCAGATGAGTGGAGCCCAGCTCTTTCTATATGATAGCCGGCAGTGACCAGAGCCAAAGAACTAGAGGTAAGTGACAGTAAAAGCCTAAAGTGAAACTCATTGGCAGTATAGTGTTACAGGTAAACCACAAGACCAGTCCAACAATCTGAAACCACAGGTTGGCGAAATACCTGAAGAAACCACCCAAAGTTGTTAGTGGTTAGCAAGTACTAGATTTCATGACCACCAAGGGACCAAGAGCTTAAGCTGAAACTGAAAACAAACACAACAGAAAAGCAATGATGGAAAACATGACAGACAACACAAAATGGTAAAACCAGCCACAATGAGTAAGACATTACAGAAAATTAAAATTATTTATGGTGATTGGGTGGGAAATGAGACTGCAGAAACTCAACAATAGCATATGTGTGAAAACAAGGTATCGCCTACATCATCAAGAAACCCTACCAGTCGGCAATCATAGAGTCATCCAGCGTGGAAACAGGCTCTTTGGTCCAACCATTCCATGTTGAAGATAATCCCAAACTAGACTAGTCCCACCTACCTGTGCTTGGCCCATATCCCTCTCAATATTTCCTATTCATTTACTTGGCTAAATGTCTTTTAAACATTGTAACTGTTCCCACATCTACCACTTCCTCTGAAAGTTCATTCCACACATGAATCACTCTCTGTGTAAAAATATTATCCCTCATGCCTTTTTAAAATCTTTCTCCTCTCCCCTTAAAAATATGCCCCTTGGTCTTGAAATCCCCCACTCTGTCATTCACCTTATCTATACCTCTCATGATTTTATAACCTCTATAAGGTCACCCCTCAATTTCCTACATTTCAGTGAAAAAAGTCGAACCAATCAGTCTCATAGAGGGTTGTGAGTGTGAAAAGAGTGACCAGTCACAACTGTAGCAGCAACAGAGAGAACACAACGATGCATCATTGGTATGGGGGCACAGAAGAAGGTCAGGATAAACTCTTTCTGGGGCATGTGGCAGACCCACTGCAAGATTTTGACTTCCAAGATTGCACAAGCTTACTGGATACATTTTGCTATGCGATTATCAAGAAAATTTATAAATTGGATACGGGATGGATGCAAGTTTTATTTTGAAGGCTAGGTTACGGTTACGAAAAAATGTTATTAAACTGTCCTTGATTCAAATTGACATGAACATACACATAAACAGGCCATTCAGTCCCTCAAACCTGTTCTGCCATTCAATAAGATCATGCAGATCTGACTGCAATTTCAAATCTGCATTCTTGCCTTCTCCCAATGATAAACACGACGATATCCATTTCTGTCTTAAAAATACTCAAGGATTCTGTTTCCACTGCCTGTTTCAGGAGGAAAGTTCCAAAGGCTCATAATTAAAAAGGTTCACATCACTTCTGATTTTACTGGGCAATCTCTGATTTTTAAACCGTGACCCCTAATTCCTGATATTTCATCAGACCGTAAAGTATGGGAACAGAAATAGGCCATTTGGCCAATGAGTCAGCATTCAATGAGATCATGGCTAATCTGATTATCAACAACTCCACTTTCTTGCTTTTTCCCCTATCACCCATGATTCTGTTAATGATTAAAAATCTGTTATCTCAGTTTTGAATGATTCCGAATGACCCAGTACCTACAGCTCCCACTAGTGGAGAATTCGACAGATTCACTAACCTCGAAGAGAAACTGTCCCCAAGACCAATATACTATTCTTTAGATAAGGTGACCAAGACTATTCACAGTATTCTGACTAGTACTTCATATCGTTTATTAACACAATCATAGAACATAGAACATTACAGTGCAGTACAGGCCCTTCGGCCCTTGATGTTGCGCCGACCTGTCATACCAATCTGAAGCCCATCTGACCTACACTATTCCATGTACGTCCATGTGCTTGTCCAATGACAACTTAAATGTACTTAAAGTTGGCGAATCTACTACCATTGCAAGCAAAGCATTCCATACTTTACTACTCTCTGAGTAAAGAAACTACCTCTGACATCTGTCCTATATGTATCACCCCTCAATTTAAAGCTATGCCCCCTCATCCTCGCCATCACCATACTTGGAAAAAGGCTCTCTACCCTATTTAGCCCTCTGATAATTTTATATGTCTCTATTAAGTCACCTCTCAACCTTCTTCTCTCTAACAAAAACAGCCTCAAGTCCCTCAGCCTTTCCTTGTAAGACATTCCCTCCATACCAGGCAACATCCTTGTAAATCTCCTCTGCACCCTTTGCAAAACTTCCACATCTTTCTTATACTGCGATGACCAGAACTGTATACGATACTCCAAGTGCAGCCGCACTAGAGTTTTGTGCAGCTGTAGCACAACCTTATGGTTCAGGAACAAGATCCCCCTATTAATAAAAGCTAAAACACTATATGCCTTCTTAACAACCCTGTCAACCTGGGTGGCAACTTTCAAGGATCTGTGTACCTGGATACCGAGACCTCTCTGCTCATCTACACTACCAAGAATCTTACCATTAGCCCAGTACTTTGCATTCCGGTTACTCCGACCAAAGTGAATCACCTCACACTTGTCCGCATTAAACTCCATTTGCTACCTCTCAGCCTAGCTCTGCAGCTTATCTATGTCTCTCTGTAACCTACTACGTCCTTCGTCACTATCCACAACTCCACCAACCTTAGTGTCATCTGCAAATTTATTAACTCACCCTTCTACGCCCTCATCCAGGTCATTTATAAAAATGATGAATAGCAGCGGACCCAACACCGACCCTTGCGGTACACCACTGGTAACTGGACTCTAGGATGAACATTTCCCATCAACCACCACCCTCTGTTTTCTTTCAGCAAGCCAATTACTGATCCAAACTGCTATATCTCCCACAATCCCATTCCTCTGCATTTTGTACAATAGCCTACTGTGGGAACCTTATTGAACGCCTTGCTGAAATCCATATACAACACATCAACCAGTTTACTCTCATCTATCTGTTTGGTCACCTTCTCAAAGAACTCAATAAGGTTTGTGAGGCACGACCTACCCTTCACAAAACCATGCTGACTATCCCTAATCAAATTATTCTTTTCTAGATGATTATAAATCCTATCTCTTATAACCTTTTCTAACACTTTACCAACAACTGAAGTAAGGCTCACTGGTCTATAATTACCAGGATTGTCTCTACTCCCCTTCTTGAACAGGGCGAGTACCACATTTGCTACCCTCCAGTCTTCTGGCACTATTCCTGTAGACAATGACAATTTAAAGATCAATGCCAAAGGCTCGGCAACCTCCTCCCTGGCTTCCCAGAGGATCCTAGGAAAAATCCCATCCGGCCCAGGGGGCTTATCTATTTTCACACACTGCAGGATTTCTAATACCTCCTCCTTGAGAACCTCAATCACACCTAGTCTAGTAGCCTGTATCTCAGTATTCTCCTCGACAACATTGTCGTTTTCTGGAGTGAATACTGTTGAGAAATATTCATTTAGTGCTTCCCCTATCTCCTCTAACTCCACACACAACTTCCCACTACTATCCTTGATTGGCCCTAATCTTACTCTTGTCATTCTTTTATTCCTTAAATACCTATAGAAAGCCTTAGGGTTTAACCCTGATCCTATCCGCCAACAACTTCTCATGTCTCCTCCTGGCTCTTCTGAGCTCTCTCTTTAGGTCTTTCCTGGCTACCTTGTAACCCTCAAGTGCCCTAACTGAGCCTTCATATCTCATCCTAACATAAGCCTTCTTCTTCCTCTTGACCAGAGATTCCACTTCCTTCATATAGCATGGCTCCCGCGCTCTACAGCTTCCTCCCTGCCTGACAGTACATACTTATCTAGGACACATGGTAGTTTTTCCTTAAATAAGCTCCACATTTCTAATGTGTCTATCCCCTGCAGTTTCCTTCTCCATCCTATGCTTCCTAAATCTTGCCTAATCGCATCATAATTGCCTTTCCCCCAGCTGTAACTCTTACCCAGTGGTATACACCTATCCCTTTCTATCACTAAAGTAAACATAACGGAATTGTGATCACTATCACTAAAGTGCTCACCTACTTCCAAGTCTAACACCTGGCCAGGCTCATTACCAAATGGTTAATGTGGTTTCGCCCCTTGTAGGCCCGTCTACATACTGTGTCAGGAAGCCCTCCTGCACACACTGGACAAAGATTGACCCATGCTGGAAATGTGTTGCTGGAAAAGCGCAGCAGGTCAGGCAGCATCCAAGGAGCAGGAGAATCAACATTTCAGGCATGAGCCCTTCTTCAGAAGGGTTCATGCCTGAAATGTCGATTCTCCTGCTCCTTGGATGCTACCTGACCTGCTGCACTTTTTCAGCAACACATTTTGAGCTCTGATCTCCAGCATCTGCAGTCCTCACTTTCTCCTAAAAACTGACCCATCTACAGTAGTCGTATTATAGTGTTCTCAATCAATATTTGGAAAGTTGAAGTCACCCATGACAACTACCCATTCTCTCTCACTCCTATCGAGAATCACCTTTGCTATCCTTTCCTCTACATCTCTGGAACTATTCGAAGGCCAATAGAAAACTCCCAATAGGGTGACCTCTCCTTTCCTGTTTCTAACTTCAGCCCATACTACCTCAGTTGACGAGTCCCCAAACATTCTTCCTGCAACTATAATACTGTCCTTGACCAACATGCCATCACCCCCCACCCCTCTTTTACCATCTTCTCTGTTCTTACTGAAACATCTAAATCCTGGAACCTGCAACAACCATTTCTGTCACTGTTCTATCCATGTCTCCAAAATGGCCACGACATCAAAGTCCCAGGTACCAACCCATGCTGCAAGTTCACCCACCTTATTCTGGATGCTCCTGCTGTTGAAGTAGACACACTTCAAACCAACTTCTTGCTTGCCGGTGCCATCTTGCATCCCTGAAACTTGATTTCGGACCTCCCTACTCTCAACCTTTTCTATACTTGAACTACAATTTTGGTTCCCATCCCCCTGCTGGATTAGTTTAAACCCACCCCAATAGCCTTAGCGAATTCCCCCCCCCCCAGGATATTGGTACCCCTCTGGTTCAGATGAAGACCATCCTGCTTGTAGAAGGTCCCACCTACCCAAGAAAGAGCCCCGATTATCCAAGAATCCAAAACCTTCCCTCCTGCATCATCCCTGTAGCCACATGTTCAACTCCTCTCTCTCCCTATTCCTTGCCTCACTAGCACGTGGCACGGGCAACAAACCAGAGACAACAACTCTGTTCATCCTAGTTCTAAGCTTCCATCATAGCCCCCTGAATTTCTTCCTTAAATCCCCATCTCTCTTCCTACCTATGTCATTGGTGCCTAGGTGGACCAAGACTTGGGCTGCTCCCCCTCCTGCTCAAGGATCCCAAAAACATGATCAGAGACATCACGAACCCTGGTACCTGGGAGACAACAAACCAACCATGAGTCTCTCTCGTCCCCACCGAACCTCCTAAATGTCCCCCTAACTATGGAGTCCCCAATGACTACTGCTCTGCTCCTCTTCCCCTTTCCCTTCTGAGCAGCAGGGACAGACTCTGTGCCAGAGCCCTGTGCCCCACTGCTTTCCCCTGGTAAGTCATCCCCCCCAACAATATCCAAAACGGTATACTTATTGTTGAGGGGAATGGCCATAGGGGATCCCTGCACTGCCTGCCGGTTCCCTTTCCATCCCCTGACTGTAACCCATTTGTCTTTTTCTTGTACCTGAGGAGTGATGATCTCCCTGTAACTCCTCTGAATAACCTCCTCTGCCTCGCGCATGATCCCTGGTCTCCCTAGTTTTTTATCCCATTCCTATTGTAATAAAGGCCATCAATCCGTTTGCTATCCCTAAATAAGACTTCCAAGTGCTGCATCCATAGTCCTACAGAAATATAATGCTGACCTTTCATTTTTTATCAAAAAGAGCTAAAATTAGCAAGAAGAAAATATACCAAAGTAAGCCACGACAGGACATCCTGGACCTTGCTTTAATCTTTCGGGACTCACTGAGACTTGAGTTGTCCGTTTAATCAAGATTGTGAACATGAACTTTGGGTGCCACTATTTTGCAAAATCCAGTGGCCTTCTTTGAGAAGAATCTCCTTTTCATAAATAAAAAAAAATGGTTCAGGTGCAGGAACTGCAACCACAGGTAGATGCAGTCATTTCTCCCTGTGTAGACCAAAACAGGGAAGCGGAACCGAACCTTATAGCAATTTAAGGAACAAGGGAAACAAGTGCAACTGCAAAGAATTCTAAGACAACTAAAGTGGCCACAACTTCTGAAATGTCTCAAATTGCAAAGTTGGAAAGAGATCTTCAATTATGGAAGTCAAAATCTAACAATTTGGGGTAAGTTGTGTGTCACACTGATATCACTCAACTAATAAATAATCTGGAATCCCACGTTAATGTACTGAGGACATGAGATCAAATCACACCATAGCAGATGCTGAAATTTGAATTCCACAAAATCTGCAACTGAAAGCTAACCTGATGGTGACCATGTGATCACTGTTATAAAAACCCATCTAATACACTACCGTCCTTTAGGAAAGGGAATACATGGGATGGCCCACATTTGATTCCAGGTCCACAGCAATGGTGTTAACTCTTACCCAACCATTGGGCAATTAGACAATAAATTTAGGTCTTGTCAGTGACATGAATATTCTATGAGTAAAATATTTAGAAAAACTCCACAGTTAAGCACTGGAGGTTCAGGTAGGATAGAGGATGCCCCACCTGAAGCAGCAGAAGCTAACACCCCATAATCAACATTTAAGAAGTATTTAGACCATAAGACCATCAGACATAGGAGTGGAACTAAGGCCAATCAGCCCATCAAGTCCACTCTGCCATTTAATCATGGCTGATGGGCATTTCAACGCCACTTACCCGCACTCTTCCCGTAGCCCATAATACCTTGCAAGATTAAGAATTTATCAATCTCTGCCTTGAAGACATTTACTGTCCCAGCCTCCACTGTACTCTGTGGCCACAGGCCCACCACTCTCTGGCTGAAGAAATGTTTCATAATTTCTGTTCTAAATTGACCCCCTCTAATTCTAAGGCTATGCCCAGAGATCCTAGTATCCCTGCCTGACGGATATAAGTTCCCAGCATCCACCCTTTCCAAGCCATGCATTATCTTGTAAGTTTCTATTAGATCTCCCCTCAACCTTCTAAACTCTAATGAGTACAATCTCAGGATCCTCAGCTGTTAATTGTCTATTAGGCCTACCATTCCAGGGATCATCCGTGTGAATCTCCGCTTAACAAGCTCCAGTGCCATATGTCCCTCCTGAGGTGTGGGGCCCAAAACTGGACACAGTATTCTAAATGGGGCTTAACAAGAGATTCATAAAGTCTCAGTAGCACATTGCTGCTTTTACTTTCCAACCGACATGAGATAAATGACATTATATTTGCTTTCTTAACCACGGACTCAAGCTGCAAGTCAACCTTGAGAGAATTCTGGACTAGCACTCCCAGATACCTTTGCATTTTGGCTTTATGAATTTTCTCACCGTTTAGAAAATAGTCCATGCCTGTATTCTTTTTTTTACCAAAGTGAAAGACCTCGCATTTGCTTTCATTGAATTTCATCAGCCATTTTCTGGACCATTCTCCTGAACTGTCTAAACCTTTCTGCAGCCTCCTCACCTCCTCAGTACTACCTGCCCATCTGCCTAACTTTGTATCATTGGCAAACTTCACCAGAATGCCCCCAGTCCCTTCATCCAGATCGTTATTATATAAAGTGAACAGCTGCGGCCCCAACCCTGAACCCTGCGGGACACCACTTGTCACCAGCTGCCATTCCAGAAAAGAACCTTTTATCCCAACTCTCTGCCTTCTGTCAGACAGCCAATCCTCAATTTAGATACAAGGCATACAAGACTATGGACCAAGTGCTGGAAATTTGGATTAGAATAGTCAGGCACTTGTTTGTTGATTGGCACAGTCGCTATGTGCCAAAGGGCTGTTTCCTGTTGCCTAGACCTCTCTGACTCTATAATGCATCTTTACAATCAAGTAAAAAGGGACTGGACATATTAGGGGAAAAGCTTCAAACCTCAGAAAAGGTACATTAAGATGAAGTTCGATATTTACAAGCCATCTCGAGAAATGCAGATTTTAAATTCAAAACTAGATCATGCCACCTTGATGCTTCTGAACTTATAGCAATGCTTGAAGTACCTCAAAAGAGACCAATAATTGGAGTGGTTCGACCACTTTCAAGAGCCTGCTACACTGAAAGCCCAGCTGTTGGTAGTTAAACAACGCAATCAATCCTTAGAGAAACGAAGGGCTACAGCAGATTTCTAAAAGTCCTGTCAAGCAGCAGCTATTGTACTTACACAACTTTGGGGTGGCATGTTGGCTCAGTGGTTAGCAGCGCAGCCTCACAATACCAGGGAAATGGGTTCAATTCCCACCTCGAACTGTCTGTGTGGAGTTTGCACATTCTCCCCGTGTCTGCATGGGTTTCCTCCGGGTGCTCCGGTTTCCTCCCACAATCACAAAGATGTGCCGGTCAGGTGAATTGGCCATGCTAAATTGTCCGTAGTGTTAGGTGAAGGGGTAAACGTAGGGAAATGGGTCTGGGTGGGTTGCGCTTCGGAGGGTCGGTGTGGACTTGTTGGGCTGAAGGGCCTGTTTCCACGTGGTAAGTAATCTAATCACAATTGGTACAAAAACATTCAGAGCTTGAAGATCGCAGCATAATATTATCATGCTGATATATTCCACACATCAGGACATTACAGAGGAAGCAGAAAACCTTGAGAAAGAAAACTAAATTCTTTGTTTGACATTGTAGAAACTGTCTTGGGAAGTGAACCGTTGCTAAAGGAGGCGATCAACTCCTTAAGAAGAATTAACTTTTGAAAAAAAATCACATGGGAAAGGTACCGAGCTAGCAGTCTGCACATCTCAGTGCTAAGCTGGCCATTCTTATAGATTCTGATACAGAAGTGTACTGCCTCACACTCAAAAATTCAGATTCAGTCAGAGGAATGATAGCCTTTAGAATTGTCTACCATGGAGTACTGTGGTGCTTTGTCTTTGTGTATATTCAGAGACAAAGTTTGACAGATTTTGGGTAGTAACAGGGAATCAAGGGCGGTGGGGCTGAGGCATGAAGGTGAGGTCGAGGTGGAAGATTAGCCAAGACTGTTGTTTTAATAATCCACAATCGCTGCTTCTTCTTTGACACAAATGAACTTTGGACTTACCATAGGGGCTGCATGTTGCTACACCAGAATTGCGGTTCATTATCTTTTTTAAGAATCAGTGTAGATTTGCTTTTCATTAACTGCTGAAAATGTGTTGCTGGAAAAGCACAGCAGGTCAGGCAGCATCCAAAGAGCAGGAGAATCGACGTTTCGGGCATGAGCCCTTCTTCAGAAACCTGAAGAAGGGCTCATGCCCGAAACGTCGATTCTCCTGCTCTTTGGATGCTGCCTGACCTGCTGCGCTTTTCCAGCAACACATTTTCAGCTCTGATCTCCAGCATCTGCAGTCCTCACTTTCTCCATGCTTTTCATTAAACATTGTTTATCAAATAAAATTACACACTACAGGCTGAATTTTAGTGGGTGTCAGTAAAGTCAATTTTGGTGAGGTTCATGGTGGGTTTCTCTCCTTGAGGCCCTTATCTTCCAAATCCTGCCTCACTACCTATGCACCATTCCGATGTGGCAGCCTGCTCATTACTCCCAGTCACCGCAGGCACAAGCTCTTGCTAGTGCAGGACCGCTTGGGCTTTCTGGCACCTGCACAAATTTACAACACAGTTCACACCAGGTCAGGTGCTGTCAGCCTCCCCCAGACAGGGGAATGAGGGATCTTCATTTCCCTCCAGGTGCCTCTTCCTCACAAGGAGACAGGGTGGTGCCAGTGGATGTTCAGCCAGAACAGGAACCACATACAACTACACCGTCTTCACCCCCACCCGACATGCAGTGTGTTTGCAGCACAAACTGCTGGCACTTGGTGTCAGTGTGGGATTGAAGCTATATGGTTTCGGTAGGCAACATGCCAGTGGTGACCTAGAGTCTGACTTTCAAGTTGGGAATTTCTAATCTAATTTCTATTAAGTGGATGGTAGAATAGGAAACTGCATATAAATGAAATTAACAAATAGAGGGAAATTGGCGTATGATAATGGACACAAATAAGCTTCACACTGCTCACGAGGGAAACTGTCATCTCGCCATTCAACAATAGGTTGGAAAATGGGGCTTTTTGGTCTTGATGTTGAGAAGCCCCTGAGTGCTAGTCTCACACAATTTAGCCCATTTTCCTGGCAATACTTACATCATTCATTGCCTGGGAGGGTGCCACAAATTGCGTTCACTTTGCCCTCTCACCTGAGATGTTGTGACCCTCGGGATAAATCACAAGCAGGTGTGGATCTGTCAGTCTCTCTCTCTGTCTGTCTCTGTAAGAGAGCAGTCCTATGGTTCGGTAGTCTGTGGTGACTTTACCATCATGGTGATTCTGTGCTGCTTCCTGTATGACATGGAAGCACTTTTAGTTCTAAATCTGCACGATAACAAGGTAATGAATTGATTTTTAACCCACCTTTTGTCATTATGTCTTCATATGTCACTTAAGTAAATGATTTTTTTCATTTTGTTATTATGTTGATTGGTGTAATAGGCAGTGATTGCAATATATATCAGTGAATTTTAGGTTATCATATGGACCGATGATGTTTGAGGGAATTTGAATGTATGTAAGAAGCACAAAATAGCTATACTGAAGAAATGTACTTGCCTGTCAAATTTGTCCTAGCACTGTAGGTCCCCCAGTATACGTTGTCTGTGCTCGGAGTGGCACACTCATATGTCCCTTCATCACTTTTCTGCAGCTTTGTAATGTGTAACAGCACAGAGTCTCCTTTCAGCCTCTTGATGTAGATCTCATTCTTCTGCACTCTTCCTCCAAACACAGCATAAGAGAACATAGGATCATTCGTGCTGATAATCTGGATTTTCAGTGTAGGCTTATCTGAACGAAAGAGGGACCACTCAAAGTTCTGCTGTGGTGACCCCTGGTACCCACTCACATTACATTGGATAGTTATGTGGCGTCCTTCAGCCCGGATGAGTAAATCTCCTTGTACATTCACCTGTCTCCGAGCAATGCATGGATCTGCAAAATATGGACAAACACTTCATTACACACCAACCTTTTCCTGAATGATACATGCCGAGTAAAGATGAAAAAATAAGTTGCAGAAAACTCAATTCCATTGAGTGAGCAGCATTAGGTTGCTTATGAAACAAACATGGTAGCTTGGGGTACTAATTCACTGTTCTTTGATATGATGCATCCTGTTATACTCACAGTATCCATAAATAAGATTTCACATCATCGCCACACTGTGTGGAATAGGTTGCAAATAATTTTAAGTGAGCCATATAAGAAAGGAATTCAAATCAATTTAAAAATCACATTACATTAGTCCAAATGATTGTCTGAAGACCAGCGTAGGGAAATATGTGCAAACAGGTCAAGTTTGATGAGAACTAAAGTGAAAATAATGTAAAGGCGATATAAAAGTCAAAAAGCAATGATATGGTCAGCAGCTGTCTTTAACTGGGAAAGCATTATGGCATATCTCACTGTCTCAAAACCAAACTGTCCCTGTGAAAGGGTGGAAAGGCTAGCACAGTAAGGAAAATACATCAGGAATCTCAAACTCCCACTTTCTTCAGCCCAGCCAAAACTTCATGCCAATAAATACACAGTGCTACTGTAGTAACTATGTACAGTTTCAAAAAGTGTTCACTACATGTTGTTTTATTTTAAAAGCAAAAAGGATCAAGGTAAAGAAGTCAGTCAGAGTTGATAGCTTGATTGGTGAGTTGTCACCCCAAAAATGTTAGAAGATCAGGAGTTAGAAATAAGAGGATAGCGATAAGAAGATCTTTGGCTGTTAAATTTCCCTCATTCTACAACCTGAAGCTGGGTGACAGGAAGATCAACGGTACAGTTACTAATTTGTCCTTATAAGAAGAAACACAGAAATTGTTAAACCTAATTGAACATTATGATCTATTCATTCATACACATCATGTAAAAATAAATGAGTTTGTGAACTATGTGGGTCTTATTTTATTTGAATGTTACTTAAAAAAGACAGGGTTTACTCCTTTTACATTTAATACAAACTCCTTTAACACAAAACGCAGATTGGGTGGCTGCTTTACAGAAAACCTCCACTCTGTCCATTAGAATGACCCAACATTCCAGTTGCTTGCTGTTTCAATAAACTAACTTGCTCAATGAAAGCTGCAGGAACAGCACCTCATTTTTCAATTAGGCATTTTACAGCCTTCAGGACTCAACATTGAGTTCTGTTAGGAGAAAGTGGGGACTGCAGATGATGGAGAGTCAGAGTCGAAAAGTGTGGTGTTGGAAAATAACGGCAGGTCAGGCAAGCATCCAAGGAGCAGGAGAGTCGACATTTGGGCATAAGCCCTTCATCAGGAATGTGGAGGGGGCTAGGGGATGAGAGATAAATGCGAGGGCGGTGGGGCTGGGGCAGCAATAGGTGGATGCAGGTGGGGTAATACTGATGGGTCAGTGAGGAGGGTGGAGCAAATAGATGGGAAGGAAGATGGACAGATAGGACAGGTCCAGAGGGTGGTGCCAAGTTGGAGGGTTGAATCAGGTATGAGGTGAGAGAGGGGTTGGGAGTGGGGAAACTTGGAAACTGGTGATGTTAACGTTGATAGCGTATGGTTGAAGGACCCCAAGGCGGAAGATGAGACATTCTTCCTTCAGCCCTCAGATGGCTTGGATTTGGGAGTGGAGGAGGCTCAGAACTTGCATGTCCCTCGGGGAGTGACAGGGGGAGTTGAAGTGGTTGGCCACACTGCGGTGGGGTTATTTGGTGCGCGTGTCACAGAGATGTTCCCAGAAACTCCGATGTCGGGCAGACAAAATGCCAACTTGCAGAGTGTTTCAGGGAGCACCTCTGAGACACACTGAACAAACAATCACTCTCTGATTGGTCACAAAGCTGACATTTCCTTTGTGCTGTAACTTCTTTCATGTTTGTTCCTAGAAAAAAAACTGACTTCTTTTGAACTATTTGTTTGGTATGTGTATTTTATTCCCTGAATTGCAAAATGATGTAACATGATATTCAAAATAGAATTACAGGTTAATGATATCTGGAGTGAGCTCATTCGAATCTATTTATTTACACCCATCGAATTACAGTGGAAATGGTTGCCAAAATATTAATAAAGGCAGATGAGCAAATGAGAATCCACCTACCCCAGAGCAGTGTAAAAACTCCACACTGAAGGATCCAAGCAAGTTGAAGCATGTTGAGTCGTTCGGAATTGCGCTTTGTTACCACTGTTTCCAATGACCGGTCTTGCAATAATCTTGTTTGGTTTGCAGAAGCTTTATGGGCAGGCTAGTTTTACAGAACTTGGGAAGGTTTGTAACAAGAAATGTCTGAAGATTCTCAAAACAGGAATTAGAATTGAGATGCAATGTAAAGACTCAGAAATAAAAACCACTAAAAAAATGCTATTTTGACTACTTCAGCAAAGCACCTCAGCAAAATCCCATTTCATATTTTCACTATTTTATGCACAATGAATGTACTGCCTTTATTGAGTTGGTTTTGTCAATATTCATTGGAATATGCAATATTTGCTGAGACAAGTTTTGACTCGAAATGCCCAGCGAATGAGTTATAACTCCTAGTGGAGCCCTTGGCTGAGCAATTGGGGTCATAAATTCCAAGGTAACAATGGTGACTGTAGTGTGAATGTTCTTCTGGGACAGTCTTGGTTTGAGGTTTGAAGCCCTGTTTTTCATGACTATGCTTATTTGGATGGTGTCCTAAATCAGTAGTATCTGTAGTCCCATTAAAGCTCAAAAGAATGATTGGTGAGAAGTGACTTATTAGATTAGATTCCCTACAATGTGGAAACAGGTCCTTCAGACCAACAAGTCCACACTGACCCTCCAAAGAGTACCCCACTCAGACCCATTTCCCTCTTACTAATGCACCTAACATTATGGGCAATTTAGCATGGTCAATTCACCTGACCTGCATGTCTTCGGAATGTGGGAGGAAACCGGAGCATCCGGAGGAAACCCACGCAGACACAGGGAGAATGTGCAACCTCCACACAGACAGTCGTCCAAGGCTGGAATCGAACTTGGGACCCTGGCACTGTGAGGCAGCAGTACTAACCACTGAGCCCCATGCTGCCCCCTAAAAACCAGTTAATTGAGACATATAAAATAATGAGAGTGTTAGATAGGGTGGATAGTGAGAGCCCTTTTCCTTGGATGGTGATGGCTAACATGAGGGGACAAAGCTTTAAATTGAGGGTGATAATATAGGACAGATGTCAGAGGTAGTTCCTTTGCTCAGAGAGTAGTAGGGGCTGGGAACGCCCTGCCTGCAACAATTGTTGACTCGTCAACTTTAAGGGTATTCACAGTAAATGGTCATTGGATAAACAGATGAATGAAAATGGAATAGTGTGGGTTAGATGGGCTTCAGATTAGTTCCACAGGTTGACGCAACATCGAGAGCCAAAGAGCCTGTACTGCGCTGCAATGATCTATGTTTTATGTTCTAAGACAATAGCAGCCTATCTCCTCGCATGCCTTGGTAACTCTCCTCCCAAGATCAACCCACCCCGACAACTCTTTCATCAACCTCACCCACCCCCTCCCCTTGAGTCCTGACCACTGCAACAACTTGTTAACTGTAACCCCACTCTGACTCTGGGCCAAATCAACTTTCAAACATTCAAACAAGGTCACTGTGGGAAAACAAAATCAGGAAGCACTAGTCTAATTTCTGTCTAAGATTGCATTGGATTATTAACTCATTCTATTTCCCACAGTTGATATTGTTAAGAAATATGAGAAGGCAGTTATCTGGCTAATTACAAAAACAGAAATTGTTGAATAAAATCAACAGTCCTGGCAGCATCTTGGGCAAAAGCAGAGTTAATGTTTCGGGACCACTGACATTAACTCTATTTTTTTCTCCACACATGCTGCCAGACCTGCTGAGTTTCTCCAGTAATTCCTGTCTATGTTTTAGATTTCCAGCATCTGCAGTTCCTTTTTTAAATATGTCTGGCTCATTACATTGTGTTGATAGAAGCATTCTAACACCGCTTCCTTATCATCGACAAACTCATCAGGGAAGTTATTACGTAGATCTGGTCACAGTGAACTCTGTAGATCCCTGAATACTCAAGATAAACACAATGATACACAAATAGTTCAGTTGAAAAATACTTCCACAGCATGTGGAACTCAGTAATCAATCATGTATTATTGGTATTAATTTAGAATAATCTTGGTAACAAAATAATTGATTTTTCCTACATTTCACCAACAGTGATATTTCAAAAGCATTTTATTCGCTTGAATACATTGAAGGCATCATGAAAATAAAGGTTCATTCTTTCTATTAATTATGGTTGATGAAATATCAGATTTAGATACAGGCAAGCTTCTGAAATGTTGCATTTAATAATATCAGAAGAGGTACTGGTTTGACATTGCATTGCAGTGGCAGGGTTTGTCACAGGTTTGTAACTGAACTAAAGAGATGACATGAATTTGATCATTTAATTATTAGCGTCAAGTCTTTCTTAATACAGTAACTCTCAATTATGGAGTTCCAGTCACAATGAAATTGTGTGTAGTTTTTGTGAACTTTCTGGATTCATACCTTGAGAACAGTGCCAATCAGCATGCAGCTAAATATAAATCATCACAAAATTACACTTCATTTGGTTATTCCTTGGAAGCCTGTGGATTTTCCTCACGCATCTTAAAATGTGGTTTCATTCAGCCTTTGTGGGGAGAAAAAGTGAAGTCCTTCCCAAATCTTCTCCCTGTGCGGTCAGACAGGGAAATGAGTTCTTTCTAATGGCTTTTATTGTTGATAATATTTCAGCAGATTTCATGCGAATTCCAGTCAGTCTGTGCCAGACCTGAGAGCAAACCACACAATGCTACAGAAGAAGGTCATTGAGCCTTTCAATGCTGTGTCAGTTCATTCAAGGAGGTAACCAATTTGTACCATTCCTCCACCTTTCTCCATAGCCCAACTCTGACAGCTCCAATCCCCTTTCGAAAGCTGTGATTGAATCTGTTTTAACTGGCTTGTCAGAGATTGCATTCAAGGTCACAATTTACGGCATAAAATATTTATTTTAAACAATTTCAAGTCTAAGATGATTTAGAGATGACGGTGTTGGACTGGGGTGTACAAAGTTAAAAATCACACAACACAACAACGCACAACATAACCTGATGTTGTGTGACTTTTAACTTTAAGTCGAAGGTGAAATGTGATAATGAGCCTAGGACTGCTACTTGTATGGGTTTGCACAGAGCAGGTTAGAAGTTAACTGGCAGTAATTTTTGAGGTTGAAGTACAACTGGGAAGAAGGGGTTTCATCAGAAGAGTAGGGCAAGACTGAGCACCAAACCACACACATGAATAACCACCCAACCCCTGGCCCATTCTACCAGCACCCACTGACTGTATCGACTTGGCTATTTTATCGCCAGGGCCTCCTTTCAAATCTCATTGTCTGCCTGAAATGTCTAACACGTGAGGATCTAGTGGCCAAAGGCTATCTCATGGAATTTGTGCAAATAGTTGAGTTTATTTAAAATTAGTGGAGAGCGAGGTTCTACAAATACCCCAGTGCTTGCTAATCGTGGAGCCTGCAATAATCATTAAAAAAAAAGACAAAGTTGAGAACTTTCTATAACTTTCTGTAGTGGCTTCCATTAGTCTCACGAGACCATGGATCTGTGCCTGGGATATCTTGCTTCAGTCCTTGTTGGTAGAGCAGCTTCTGTTGTGGCTGTAGAGGCCCAGATGGGAGTGGCAGTCACAGCTGCAGTGACAGTCCTCCGGTGTTGTCTTGGTGCTGTTTTTTTTCGGCAGGTGCGGCCAGCCTCAGCTTCACTTCTTCTTTTAGACCTCCGTGTAATTCCAGCCTCCAGCAAGAGCGATCGCTTGCAATTTCCTCCTGCTTCTCAATGTTCACATTCAGTGACTTAATGTCTCCCTTGCAGACATCTTTGAAACTAAGATGGGGCTAAAAAATGAGGTCTGCAGATGCTGGAGATCACAGCTGAAAATGTGTTGCTGGTTAAAGCACAGCAGGTTAGGCAGCATCCAAGGAATAGGAAATTCGACGTTTCGGGCATAAGCCCTTCACCATTCCTGATGAAGGGCTTATGCCCGAAACGTCGAATTTCCTGTTCCTTGGATGCTGCCTAACCTGCTGTGCTTTAACCAGCAACACATTTTCAGCTAAGATGGGGCTACCCTTGTGCTCTTTTGCTGGAGGCCACTGCCCCATACAGCAGGTCTTTCGGGATCCCCCTGTCTGCCATGCAGTGTACATGGCCCAGCCAGCGGAGACGATGTAGTTGGAGCAGGGTATCTGGGCGCAGGCCAGGACCTCATTGTTGGTGACTCAGTCAGTCCATCCTGATGTCCAGGATGCATCTCAGGCTGCAAAGGTGGAAGGTGTTGAGATGCCACTCTTCTCTGGAATAGAAGCTCCAGGTCTCGTTGCCGTAAAGCAAATTGCTGAGGACGTGGGCCCTATAGACTGCAACCTTAGCGTGCAATGCCAGATTTCTATTCTCCCAGACTCTCTTTGTCAGCCTGACAAATGTTAAGGCTGCTCATTCAATCTGTCTGTTGATCACAGAGTCAAGGGAGAGACTGTCCATGATGATGGAGCCAAGGTTTATGAACTGTCTCCAGCTTGTAGTTGTTGATGGTAATGGCAGGGAAGTGGTCAATGCCTTGACCCAACATGTTGCTCTTCTTCAAGCTGATGGTCAAGCTGATGTCCTGGCAAGCTCTGAAGAAGCTGGCCATGAGGCATTGCAGTTGCTGTTCTGAGTGTTTTGCCAGCGCCACATCATCTGCAAACAACATGTCCCTGATGAGTACTTCATGACCCCTGGTTTTTGCCTATAGCCAGGACAGTCTGAACAGCCTCCCATCTGATTTGGTGTGAAGTTAGACACCATCAGTTGATACTCCAGAAGTGTGCTTCAGCATGACTGTGAAGAAGATGCCGACAACATTCTGACAGAAACACCAAGTAGATGATCTATCTTAGCCTCCTCTAATGGTCCCCAGTATCACTGATTCCAATCTTCAACCAATTTGATTCGCTCCATGTGACATCAAGAGACAGTTGGAGGCACTTGAAACTGTAAAGGCCATGGGCCTTGACACATTCTGGCAATACTGCTAAAGGCTTGTGCTCCAGAACTTGCCATTCCCCCAGCCAGCTCTTCCAATACAGCTACAATGCTTGCTTCTACCCAATAATGTGAAAAATTGGCCAGGTATGTCCTGTACACAAAAACAGGACAACTCCAATCCAGCCAATTACTGCTCCGACAGCCTACTCTTGATGATCAGGAAAGTGATAGAGGGTGTCATCAATAGTGCTATCAAGCAACAATCTGCTCAGCAACAACCTGCTCAGCAGTGCTCAATTTGGGTTCCATCAGGGCCATTCAGCTCCTAAGCTCACCACAGCCTTGGTTCAAGCATGGACAAAAGAACTGAATTCTCGAGGTGAGGTGACAGTGACAGCCCTTGATGTCAAGGCTGCATTTGACTGAGTTAAAAATCACACAACACCAGGTCATAGTCCAACAGGTTTAATTGGAAGCACACTAGCTTTCAGAGCATCACTCCTTCATCAGGTGATTGCCTGACAACACCCCAGTCCAACAACGGCATCTCCAAATCATGCATTTGACTGAATGTGACATCAAGGAGCCATCGCAAAACTGGTATCAATGGGAATCAAGGGGCAATATCTCTATGGGTTGAAGTCATACCTGGCACATAGGAGGATGGTTAAGGCTGTTGCAGGTCAGTCTTCTCAGCTCCAAGACATCTCTGCAGGAGTTTCTCAGGGTAGTGTCCTTGATCAAACCATCTTCAGCTGCTTCATCAATGACTTTCCATCCTTCATAAGGTCAGAAGTGAGAAGTGCACTGATGATTGCAAAATGATCAATATGATTCGTAACTCTTCAGACACTGAAACAATCCATGTTCAAGTGCAGCAAGACCTAGATAATATCTGGTTTTGGACAGACAAGTGGAAGATAACAGTCATTGGAGCATGGAACATGGAGTAATCATCCTACTTAATACCCAGTTCCTGCTTTCTCCCTACACCTTTTAGTCTAAAAGAACTATAGCTTACTCCTTCCGAAAAACATTCATCGTTTCCAGTGGCAGAGAATTCCACAGGCTCAGAGTGAAAACATTTCTCCTCATCTCAGTCTGAAATGGCTTGACATGTTTCATTAGACTGTGACCTACACTCACATTGCACAAATGCCAGGCAATACCCATCTCCAACAACAGAGAACCTAATCATTTCCCCTTGACATTATTGGTATTATCACCATTCAAATCCCCACTATCAGCACGTATTGACAAGAATCTGAACTGGACTACCCATATAAGTACTGCGGCTACAAAGGCCAGAGGTCAGAGACTAGGAATCCTGCAGAATGTTATTGACCTCCTGACTCCCCAAATACTGTCGACCATCTACAAGATACAAGTCAGAAGTGCGGTGGAATACTTCCCACTTGCCTGGATGATTGCAGCTGGAACAACACTCAAGATGCTTGATCCCATCCAGGACAAAGCATCCTGCTTGATTGGCACCAGATCCACAAAGATCCACTCCCTCCAGGAGCAATGCCTATCATCTACAAAATGCACTGCAAAAAGACACCTAGGTTCCTTAGGCAGCAATTTCCAAACCCATGGGCTCTACCACCTAGAAGGACAAGGGCAGCAGTTACATGGGAACACCACCACCTGCAAGTTCCCCTCTAAGCCACTCACTATCCTGACTTGCCATCCTGACTTAGATTTATTATCACCGATGCTTCACTTGTAACTGGGTCAAATTCCTGGAATGCATAATTATTAGAGAGTTGGCTGTCATTTGACCTTCTTTGTCAGCTTGCTAATGATCTGTAGCATTTGTGTTTTTATTAGCTTCCCTTGTGTATTTACCCCACAAGTGTAGGAGCTTTGCAAAAAATAGTATATATAACTTAGGGTTGCTCTGCAAAATGCTGCATAGAGACGCTATTTGCTATTTTTTTCATAGTACAGGGTGCATAAGGGATTCCAATTGTCAACCATATAATATACTGCCAGTTGAGAAGTAGCTGAGTGAATTATTTAGACATTGTTTGAATCAGATCACAGACATTTATAACTGAAATTTACAGAACTTTTTAAATTAAGGAATAGGAAATGACTAGGGAGTCGAAACACTTATGATAAGTACGTAAATAATTTTAAAGTGTATTTAGGAGAAAAAAGAAGAAAACAATGCAGTGGCTACAGAAGTGAGGGTAAAGGTGACAGAGGATAGAAGTTTAAAAGGACATTTTGTCATAGAGAATCAAAGCTGTAGGTTATCTTTGCCTTTGATGTTAACCTGGAAGAGTGAGCAAGCAAGAGCAGGATCCTCGAAGACTTTTCTTTAAGGATTTGAAAAAGTACACAGAATTGTCTAATTTACCTGTTTTATTGACTTAGTATGACAGAATACATAGACCAGGATTCTGTATTTAGTAAGAATAATTATTTTTTCCAAATAAATAGATTCTGTCTACAGATAAACAATTATAACCTGCCAACGTACAACTCTACTAGGTAAACCTATAAGGTTTCCTGAAGAAGGGCTTATGCCCGAAACGTCGATTCTCCTACTCCTTTGATGCTGCCTGGCCTGCTGCGCTTTTCCAGCAACACATTTTTAAGCTCTGATCTCCAGCATCTGCAGTCCTCACTTTCTCCTAGATAAACCTATAATCAATGTATAAACTTCTGTCTACACACACACACACACACACACACACACACACACACACACACACACACAAAGAAAGGGTGTTTTCGATGGAGTGAAGGACTAGGAAGGAGAAAGTGAGGTCTGCAGATGCTGGAGATCAGAGCTGAAAATGTGTTGCTGGAAAAGTGCAGCAGGTCAGGCAGCATCCAAGGAACAGAAGATTCGATGTTTCGGGCATAAGCCCTTCTTCAGGAAGGACTAGGAAGGTAGGTCAGTGAAGCCCATTCACAGGCTTGATCAAGATGATTCTTTAGCTGATCAGATACACTGTTTCTGAAATTCAGCCTCCAGATACTTGCATTTGTTGCAGGAGGCACTGGTTCATACTTATAAATGTCTATAACTTAAAATTAAAGTTACAGCTTATAGCAACTGATGAGGGAAAATACGTTGATTCCCTTGAGGCTTGAAATGCTTCTTACAGGAGAGCAGAAACAGCTCTTTTCCGTCCAGAGGTCTAATGCCTTCTGACCAGAACACTCAGACGCCCAAAGCTGTACTACGTATGAGCTAGTCACATTATTATTGGCAGGCAGGAGACCTTTGTCATCAAAACCTGATCACCATTACACAGACCAGTTAGCTACATGTTGCAGGCAAAATCTCCATTCAAACATCACTATCTTTCTCCAGCTCATCCATAACTAGGCTTTCACCATTGCTTGAACTATCGAACAACCATCTAAGCAACACTTATAATAAGTATCAAGTCACTTACTTTTTAGAAGAGGAACAATCCTTAAATTATCTGGAACAATTTGGAAAGGCAAGGACTGATTAGGGATAGTCAACATGGCCTTGTGGTTGGGAAATAGTGTATCACAAACTTGCTTGAGTTTTTTGAATAAGTAACAAAGAGGGTTCATGTGGGAAAAGCAGTATATGTGATCTATATGGACTTCAGTAAGGCATTTGACAAGGTTCCCCATGGGAGACTGGTTAACAAAGTTAGATCTCATGGAATACAGGGAGAACTAGTCATTTCGATACAGAACTGGCTCAAAGGTAAAGACAGAGGGTGGTGATTAGATTAGATTATTTACAGTGTGGAAACAGGCCCTTCGGCCCAACAAGTCCACACCGACCCGCCGAAGCGTAACCCACCCATACCCCTACATTTACCCCTTTACCTAACACTACAGGCAATTTAGCATGGCCAATTCACCTGACCCGCACATCTTTGGACTCTGGGAGGAAACCGGAGCACCCAGAGGAAACCCACGCAGACACGGGGAGAACGTGCAAACTCCACACAGTCAGTCGCCTGAGTCGGGAAGGTGGAGGGTTGCTTTTCAGACTGAAGGCCTGTGACCAGTGGAGTGCCACAAGGTTTGGTGTTGGGTCCATTACTTTTCATCATTGAGCATAAGAGGTAGTAAGTAAGTTAGCAGATGGCATCAAAATTGGAGATGCACTGGATAGCAAAGAAGGTTACCTCAGATTACAGTGGGATCTTGATCAGATGGGCCAGTGGGCTGAGAAGTGACAGATGGAGTTTAATTTAGATAAATGTGAGGTGCAGCATTTTGAGAAAGCAAATCTTAGCAGGACTTATCCACTTAATGGTAAGCTGAACCTTACTATCTGCAATTCTCTGGCTCCATCTTAATCAACTTTCCCATCTTCCCATTAAGGCTATATGCTTGGAAAATCCTGCAGTGTCTACTGACAATATGAAAGTTAAGAATAATAGTCACTCGTATTTCCATGATGAAGGGCTTTTGCCCGAAATGTCGATTTTCCTGCTCCTCGGATGCTGCTTGAACTGCTGTGCTTTTCCAGAACCACTCTACTTCCAGCATCTGCAGGCATTACCTACTCATATTTCCGTTGCTGGCCTCTCCCATCTAAGTGATGGGCAGCAGGCAGCCCTCTAGGACCACTACAGCAGCACTTTGCAAATTTATAATGTCATCAACAAGAAGGGTTAGGGTTGGCAGCAAATGCATTGGATGTCACCACCTCCATGGCTTCCCACTTCAGGCTCACCATTCTGACTTCAGACTATATCTCCATTCCTTAATTGATACCCAGTCAGTCAGCACAGTAACTCACTATAATTTTCTCAAGGATATGTAGGAATACACAATAAGTCATTTATATAAATGATTTGGATGTGAGCACAAGAGGCATAGTTAGTAAGTTTGCAGATGACACCAAAATTGGAGATGTAGTGGACAGTGAAGAAGGTTACCTCAGATTACAAAGGGATCTTGATCAAATGGACCAATGGGCTGAGAAGTGGCAGATGGAGTTTAATTCAAATCAATGTGAGGTGCTGTGTTTTGGGAAAGCTAATCTTAGCTAGACTTATACGCTTAATGGTAAGGTCCCAGGGAGTGGTGCTGAACAAACAGACCTTCGCATGCAGGTTCACAGCTCCTTGAAAGTGGAGTCGCAGGTCGATATGATAGTGAAGAAGGCGTTTGGTATGCTTTCGTTTATTGGTCAGAGTATTGAGTACAGGAGTTGGGCAGCCATGTCGCGGCTGTACTGATCATTGGTTAGGCCATTTTTGGAATATTGCATGCAATCCTGGTCTCCTTCCTAACATAAGAATGTTGTGAAACTTGAAAGAGTTCAGAAAAGATTTACAAGGATGTTGCCAGGGTTGGAAGGTTTGATCTATAGGGAGAGACCAAAAAGCCTGGGGCTATTTTTCCTGGACCGTCAGAGGCTAGGGGGTGACCTGCAGAAGTTTATAAAGTCATGAAGGGCATGGATAGTGTGTGTGTGTGTGTGTGTGTGTGTGTGTGTGTGTGTGTGTGTGTGTGTGTGTGTGTGTGTGTGTGTGTGTGTGGGGGGTGGGGATCAGAAGTAGAGGGCATAGGTTTAGGGTGAGAGGGGAAAGATATAAAAGATACCTAAGGGGCAACTTTTTCAAGCAGAGGGTGGTATGTGTATGGAATGAGCTGCCAGAGGAAGTGGTGGAGGTTGGTATAATTGCAACATTTAAAGGGCATTTGGATGGGTATATGAATAGGAAGGGTTTGGAGGAATCTGGGCCCGGTGCTAGCAGATTGGACTAGATTAGATTGGGATATCTGGTCGGCATGGACGGGTTGGACCAAAGGCTCTGTTTCCATGCTGTACATCTCTATGGCTTTATGACCTCTAATCCCTGGCTTTTAAACCAATCCTTTTCCCATTTCAGTCCACAATTAAAAACACAGAAGAACACAATCTTTATATTTTGTGTTTGTTCATGGGATGTGTCCATAAACTGACATGTATTGTACATCCCAAATCACCATAGGAAAGGTGATGGCGAGATTCCTCCTGAACTGCTGCACTCCATAATTACAGCCTCAGTGCTGGTTGGAAGGGATTTCCAGGATTTTGAACCAGCTACAGACAGCAATATACTTACAAATGAGGATGTAAAAGTGTGACGCTGGAAAAGCACAGTAGGTCAGGCAGCATCTGAGGAGCTGGAGAGTTGAGGTTTTGGGCATGAGCCCTTCCCCAGGAATTCCTGATGAACGGCTAATGCCCAAAATGCCGACTCTTCTGCTCCTCAAACGCTGTCTGACCTGCTGTGCTTTTCCAGTGCACCATTTTTTGACTTTTATCCCCAGCATCCGCAGTCCCCACATTCTCTCTTATAAGTGAAGATGGTGAATGGCTCGAAGGAGAATGTGCAGGTGGTGATACCTGTATGCGCCTGCTGCTCTTCTCTTTCTAGGTGGCAGAGGCCGTAGGTTTGGAAGGCGCTGTTGAAAGAGCCCTGGTGAATTGACTTATTTCATCTTGTAGATAATACTCTGCGCTGTCACTGCATGCTGGTGGTGAAAGGAATGAAGGTTCAAGCAGTCAAGCAGTCTGCTTTGTCTTTAATATTGTTGAGCCTCTTAAATGTTATTGGCTGAAGCTGTCCAGCCAATTGGAGAGTACTCCATCACACTCCTGACCTGTGCCTTGTCGATAGTAGACAGGGAATGGGGAGCCAGAAGGTGAGTTACTCACCACAGGATTCCCCTGTCTCTACTGTTGTTGTCACAGTACGTATATGGCTGGTCCAGTTCAGTTTCTGGTCAATGGTAGTAACAGAATGTTAGTCTTGGGCCATAATGTGGTCCAGCAAGATGTGGTAGCGAATTGTTAAAGTTGTCATTCACCATATCTAGGAATAACTTAAAAAATAAACTTTAGCTCTCCATATAAGTTAATATATCCACCATTAACTCGTACATACCTACCTTCTGGTCCTGCCAAATACCAGTAAACATTAAACAGGATGTTAATGGTACCTTTTGTTTAACATTGCTTTCCTTTGTCCTTGATGAATTATTTCGCACTTTGCTGCATTAAATGTAATCCATTTTTAATCAACACCTTGTAATGCATGGACATTGCAACCTTGAGCAGCCATTTCTCCCCAAACCTTGAATTCCTCACCACCAAATGCCACCCCTTCTATCTTCCACAGGAATTTCCTTCTGCTATACTAACTGCTCTGTACATACCACCACAAGCAAAGCTTGAGGAAGCTCTGGATGTGCTGTACTCCACCACTAACACCTACAATCAAGCAAATCTAAGGAAGGTGTTGCCCAAGTACCACCAGAACATTACCTGCCACATCAGGGGCCCGCACATTTAGGACCACTGCTACACCACAGTGAAAGATGCCTACCTCTACATCCCTCGCCCAAAATTTTGGGAACTCCAACCACAATGCCGTGTTTCTTCTCCCGGCTTACAGGCAAAAGCTTAAGCAGGACACCCCCCTCGCGGATAGAGGTCCAGTGCTGGTCGGAGGTGGCAAAAGATCAACTCCGGTGCTGTCTGGAATCAGCTGATTCGGCCATGTTCAAACAGGCCGCAGGTATCTTGGACGAGTACACCACCACCGTCACAGCCTTCATCAGCAAGTGTGTGTGGAGGACTGCATACCTAGGAAGTCAATCCGGCTGTTCCCCAACAGGAAACCCTGGATGGATCAGGGCATCCAGAACCTGCTAAAAACCAGGCATGAGGCCTTCAGGTCAAGAGACCCACTCAAGTATAAGGAATCCACATATGACCTTCGCACAGCCATTAAGCCAGCCAAGGGCCAATACCAATCCAAACTAGAGACCCAGACACACACCCAGAAACTATGGCAAGGACTGAATGACATCACAGGTTCTAAAAAGAGACAGTGCAA
This sequence comes from Hemiscyllium ocellatum, assembly GCF_020745735.1. Taxonomy (NCBI): domain Eukaryota; kingdom Metazoa; phylum Chordata; class Chondrichthyes; order Orectolobiformes; family Hemiscylliidae; genus Hemiscyllium; species Hemiscyllium ocellatum. Next base: position 58,521,666 of record NC_083412.1, on the reverse strand, counting down.
GATAGCAGATGATGATATATCCCTCCCAGATCATTTCAATGCCTCCTATGCTTGATTTGAGCAGAATTTCGGTGGAGAGGTAACACCTATTCCGACACGTCCTGACGAATCAATCCCAACAGTCACTGCATCAGAGGTCAGATCAGGTTTCCTTCATGTGAATCCAAGGAAAGCGATGGGACCAGATGGAGTATCAGGCTGTGCACTCAGAGCATGTGCAGATCAACTGGCAGAGATATTCCCGGACATCTTCAACCTCTCCCTGCAGCAGGCCACTGTCCCTGCCTGTTTCACGAGGGCCAATACCATCCCTGTGCCTAAGAAGACTCATGCAGCATGTCTCAATAACTACCACCCAGTGGCCCTAACTTCGGTGGTCATGAAGTGCTTTGAAAGGCTGGCCACGGCAATAATCAACTCCAGCCTGCCCACTACTCTTGACCCACTCCAATTTGCCTATCAGACCAGCAGATCCATGTCAGATGCCATATCACTTGCCCTTCACTCCTCCCTACATATCTTAACACCAAGAACAGCTACGTGAGAATCCTACTCATTGACTACAGTTCAGCCTTCAATACTATTATCCCCTCAAGACTGATTACTAAACTTAGTGTTCTCGGACTAAGCCCCACTCTCTGCAACTGGATCCTCAGTTTCCTGACCCACAGGCTACAAGCAGTGAAGATTGGGGACAATATTTCATCCTCACTGACACTCAACACTGCAGTCCCCGAGGGGTTGTACTCACACTCTACTGTGGTCACTCTACACCCATGATGGCGTCACCAAAAAACAGACTAATGCCATTTACAAGTTCGCTGATGACACCACAATAGTCGGTCGAATCTCAGATGGCGATGAAACAGACTAGAGATAGGAGATGGAAGACCTGGAAAAATGGTGCATTGAGAACAACCTAGCTCTCAAGGCCGGCCAAACCAGGAATTCATTATTGACTTTTCGCGGGATGTTACTATGCCTCCCTACACATTAACGGCACAGAGATGGAATGAGTGGAGAGTGTCAAGCTCCTGTGAGTGATTATCCACAACAAGCTTTCTTGGACTCTTCATGTGGACGCACTGGTTACAAAGGCCCACCAACGTCCCTTCTTCCTCAGGCAGCTGAGGAAATTTGGCATGACGGTGAATACCCTTGCCAACGTTTATAGGTGCGCCATCGAGAGCATTCTGTCTGGATGTATCACTACCTGGTATGGGAACTGTACCATTCAAAATCGGAGACAGTTACAGAGAGTGGTGAACTCGGCCAAGACAATCACAAAGGCAAACCTCCCATCTATAGAATCCATCTACCAGGCCCAGTGTCAAGGAAAGACATTCTTAAAGACCCATCCCACCCGAGCAATGATTTTCTACAACCTCTACTATCAGGGATAAGGTACAGAAGCCTGAACATACAACCAGACAGTTTTGAAACAGTTTCTACCCTACTGTTGTTAGAATAGTGAATGGACCCACAAATTCTTAACATTCGCCTGTATCTTGGTTTTTGATTTTGCCTCTTATTTACTTATCTATCTACTTAACTATGTGATCTGCTTGTGTTGCTCTCAAGGCACAGCTTTTCACTGTGCCTTGGTACATGTGACAATAACTTCAATTCAATTCAATACAATTCCACCAATTCCACCAGATAATCTGTGTCCTTTCGAAATTTACCAGCATTGCCCTCTCAGTTCAGAGTCCTTCTAATCTGATGTGACACTGAGGAAAATAGTCTGGGGTAGGCAGAAACACCTGGAGAAGATACGGGGAAAAACAAATTAGCGAGTTTATTTTCCTTTCTCAGTATTTTTACAAAGGTCATATGTTGTTTTTTTTGAAACTTCCATATTTTTGTTCACTATGATGTACAGTATCAGTCTTGATAGATCAAACGTGTTTATAGAACCTTTCTTTTCCAGTGACTCATCTATTTCTGTACCTGAGGCTGTTTCAGTTAAAACAAACACTTCTTTCAACAAGTGCAAACAGGGTTTTTCAGAACACACAAGTTTAACTTCAAAGGTTTGCACCAGCACTATTGCCGTAATGATATTTTAGTAACATGCTGGAGGTACTTTTCATTTTGAGCGTTCCCAGAAGGATTTGCTTTTAACTTGTTTATGTGATGTTTTCACTTCTTCATCATGTTTGAAGATAGATAAAATTTGACACAGATGATGCAGATACCATAACCTGGTGTTGTGTAATTTTTAACACTGTCTGTATAGCAATGACTAATGTTGATTTTGATTGACATCAGAAGAAAAAGGGACGATTGTACTCACTGTTTGCTATTTGGGAGAGGTTTGGGACCCGAATACTAATGGGAGAAAGAGCAAAAGATCAGGAGTTTGGCTCTGTATTGTCTAAGCAGTATTTGTAGACTTTGTTTTAGCATTTAGAAGAATGAGCGGTGTTCTTATTGAAACCATCAAGATGTTGACAAGATGTTTCCATCAGTGGGGGAATCTCGAACTAGGGGATATAGTTACAAAGTAAGGCACACTCAGTTAATACTGAGATCTGAAGGAGTTTCTTTCCTAGAGGGTAGTCAATGTTTGGAATCCTCTACCCCTGAGAATTATGGAGGATAAATCATACTTCCCAAAAGGAGTTAAGTAGATTTTTGAAACACTGGGGAGTTGACACTAAAGAAGAGTCAAGGCCTGGTGCACATCAGCCACAATCTTACTGAATGGCGGAACATGTTTGAGGGGCAGAATGACTCCAATTTCTTATGTTCTTATAAACCTGGTGTGAAAAAGAATGAGATTTCAGAGCAGATCAGGGCCATGAAACCAACGGGAATAGGAGCATGTGGTGGAACCAGCCAAAGCAGTGGCTCAATCCAATTGGAAGCTGCCAGTCTTTGAAAAGTGATATCAGCACAAGGCAGACAGCTGTTTGATAGGTAATAGGTAAGTTGCTTGTCTCAACTTTAAGGATGCTTTCAGGAGAGTTAAATGTTCTAATTTCGGTTTTCTTTTCAGAAAGAAACATCATTACTTTATTTGGCTTAATTTTATTATGAGACTATATTAACGAATGGTACAGTAAGGGAGTTTTATCCTATGTATTGAATGGCCTGTAGTCTGGGTGACCACATCATTGGTTTCACCATTTTGATTGGCAGGTTTCCCACCCTGAATGTTAACTGGAAACTCAGCAGTGCATCTGCAAGGCCAAGAGTGACATGGAGAGCATGTTTTTACACTTAGTCACTTACACTGAAGGAAGTGTGTTACAGAACAAATGGTAACAATGCGTCAGAAGGCAGACAGGCAGTTCAGGAAAGCCCAGAACATGCGCCATTCAAGAGCAAGTTTTCTGTGTTGTAAAACAGTGATGGTTCCTCTGGGCTGTGCAACCAGAACCCAGCTGCGCAAGGTAGGTGAAGAAAAAGAGTAAGAGCAATACTTGTACGAGAATCAAGTACAGGTAGGCACTTATATGATCACAGACATAACTCCAGGATGCTATGTTGCCTCATTGGGACTTGGGTGAAAGATGTGACTGAACAGCTGCAGGACATTCTGGTGGAGAAAGGTGAACAGTCAGGGCTCTTGATTCACACTGCGATCAATGATATAGGTAGAAAGAGGATGAGGTCCTGCAACAAGAATTTACGGAGCTAGGTAGTAACTGGAAAAGCAGAACCACAAAGATTGTAAATCCTAGATTACACCCTTTGCTACATGCGAGCGAGCACAGGAATAGGTGCAGAAGGAGCAAACAGATGTGTGTGGAGAGGGGGGATTTTATATTCCTGGATCAATGGGTCCATTGCTGGGGAAGGTGGGGCATGTTCAACATGTTGCACTTGAATTGGAACATTATCGACATCCTCACTGGGGGGGTTTAAACCAATTTTGCAGAAGTATGGGAGTGGAGTGGAGGTAGAGTAGGGCAGGCAAGTATAGGAAAAAACAAGTGAGTCTGGATGGCACTGCGAATATACACTTCCACCATGACCTCAGGTTCACCTGCACCATCTCAGACACCTCCCTCCCTTTCCTGGACCACTCCATCTCCCTTTCCGGCGACCGACTCAACACAAACATCTACTTCAAACCTACCGACTCCCACAGCTACCTGCACTACCCCTCCTCCCACCCTCCCTCCTGTAAAAATGCTATCCATTACTCCTAGTTCCACTGCCTCCACTGTGTCTGCTATCAGGAGGACCAATTCCACCACACAACATCCCAGGTGGTCTCCTACTTCAAGGACTGCAATTTCCCCTTCCACGTGGTCAACAATGCCCTTCAGTGCATCCCCTCTCCACTTCCCATACTTCTGCCCTTAAACCGCACCCCAATAATCGCAACAATGACAGAATCCCCCGGTGCTCATCTTCTAGCCCCCCAACCTTCGGTTACAACACATCATGCTCAGCCATTTCTGCTAACTACAGTCAGACCCCACCACCTTCCCCATCCCTATCAGCATTCCACAGAGACCAAGGCCTCTGTGACTCCCTCACTAGGTCCACACCCCTTATCAACCCACCTTCCACTCCCAGCACTTTACCCTGCCACCGTAAGAGGTGTAAAACCTGCGCCCAGACCTCCCACCTCACCTCCATTCAAAGTCCCAAAGGATCCTTCCACATTCGGCAGAGATTTTCCTGCACCTCCAAAAACCTCATTTACTGTGTCTGTTGCTCTCGATGTGGTCTCCTCAACATTGGGGAGACAGGACGCCAACTCGCGGAACATTTCAGAGAACATCTCTGGATACATGCACCAATCAACCCCACTGCCCTGTGGCTGATCACTTTAACTCCCCCTCCCACTCTACCAAGTACATGCAAGTCCTGGGCCTCCTCCACTGCCAAATTCTAGCCACCCAATGCCTGGAGGAAGATCACCTCATCTTCTGCCTTGGGACCCTCCACACCACATGTGGATTTCACTAGTTTTCTGATCTCCCCTCTCCCCAGCTTATCCCAGATCTACCCCTTCAACTCGGCAACGCCTTCCTGAACTGTCCCATCTGTCCATCTTCCTTCCCACCTATTCACACCACCGTCCTTTCCGACCTATCACCATCACACCCCCCTTCATCTACCTATTGCATTCCTAGCTACCCTGCTCCCAGCCCCACACCTCTCCCATTTATCTCTCAGTGCCTTTGGGCTCCCCACACCCCCACCTCCCACATTCCTGATAAAGAGCTCATGCTCAAAACACTGACTCTCCTGCTCCTCGGCTGCTTCTTTGTAGTGCAGAAAGTCTAGTTTTGGTGCATGTCATTATCCTGGCCATGCCATACCTTGTACATACTACATTAGCCCTTGATTTGATAAGCCCTTGATCTCAGCATGGCAAGGAAGGTCGTGACTGTTGTGTCACAAGCTGGTGTTCTACTTCAGAGCCAGGCGGCCTGGGTTGACATTTCACTTGCTCCAGAGGTGCATTCTAACATATCTAGGAAAGTAAATTAATGTCTGGTTCAGTGGGTAGCATATTAGTTTCTGATTTAGGAACACTGTGGGTTCAGTGCCTTGTTAGGAGTTATCTAAGCTGTTACTATACATTTAAAAGAATAGAAAGGAGGATTTCCATGAACTTTCATTTTTGTTTTTAAAAACTGAAAGAACTGTGGATGCTGGAAATCAGAAATAAAAAGTTCAGGACTAGGGTGGGTCGCTAGACCCGAAACATTAACTCTGATGTCTCTCCACAGATTCTGCCAGACTTGCTGAGCTTTAACCATAGCTGTTTTTTAAAAAATTTTTGTTTTGGATGCTGCCTGACCAGCTGTGCTTTTCCAGCACCACACTTTTTGACTGCGAATATAGTCAAGTTAAAGCACAAGGTAGATGGCATTTATTTACATGCAAGGAGTCGTGGAAGTAAGATATATGAGTTGAGGGCATTGACTAACATATGGAGATAGGATATCTTTACTACCTCAGAGACATGGTTGAGGAAGGGACAGGACTGACAGTTCAATATTCTGGGGTGTACAGTCTTCAGGTGAGACAGGGTATGGGATTAGGGTTAGGATTGTGAAAGAGAAGATGGCGTCACAATATTGATGCAAGAGTCAACTACTGCAGGAGGGAAGGATGGTCTCTTAGAAGACTCGTCAAATCAGATCATATAGTTTGAATTAAAAATAAAAAAAGGGACAATCACTTTGCCCGAGATGTACTATGGATAAAGGTAAAAATTTGAGGGGATTTCAACTTGCCCAACATTAACTGGAACAGAGAAAGTGAAAAAGACTTACAAGGGGCAGGTTTCTTAAAATATATCCAGGAGTGTGTTTTAAGCCAACGCAGGGAAAATTCTACAAGTGGTGGGGGGCAGGCTGTGCTTAATTTTTAGAAACAAAATCAGTCACATGGTAGAAGGGTCAGTGGGGAGATGTTTCAGTGACAGTGACCATAACACAGAGAGATACAAGGTTGTTCCGGAAAAGGACACAGCTGGACTGGAAGTGAAGTTTATGATTGGAAGGAAGGATGATTTTACGATAAGATAGGAACTGTCCAAAGTGGACGGGATCTGCTTTCTTGACGAGGTCAAGAAAATCTGCATCAGAGCAGTGGGAGATATTCAAAAAGAAATAGCATTTCTGCAGAGCCAACATGTTTCCACTAAAGTGAAGAATGGAATGAATAAATCCAGAAAACCCTGGCTTTACCTGCAGTGTCCACTATTTCCAATCAATAACTCATAACTGCTTGGCAACTGAGATCAACTGCTTCTAACTGGTCTTACATATTGATTGTCAATTGTTTTGACCATTCCAATTAAACTATTTTTTCGTCTCAACAGTGCAGTAAGTCTAGTTGTGGTGCATGCCATTATCCTGGCCATACAATACCTTCTACTTAGCCCATGATTTGATAAGCCCTTGGTTTCATCATAGCAAGGAAGATCATGACTGTTGTGTCACAAGCTGGTGTTCTACTTCAGAGCCTGGAGGCCTGGGTTCACATTTCACCTGCTCCAGAGGTGCATTCTAACATATCTAGGAAAGTAAATTAATGTCTGTTTCAGTGTGTAGCATATTAGTCTCTGATATAGAAACATTGTTGGTTCAGTATCCTGTTAGGGGCTATCTAACCTGTTATTATTCATTTAAAAGACTAGAAAGGTTGATTTCCATGAACTTTCATTTTTGTTTTTAAAAACTGAAAGAACTGTGGATGCTGGAAATCAGAAATAAAAATAGAAATAGCTGGAAAAGTTCAGAACTAGGAAGGATCGCTAGACCCGAAACATTAATATAATTTCTCTCCACAAATGCTGCCAGACCTGCTGAGCTCTTACCACAGCTGGTTTTGTTGAATTTTTGTTTCTTGTTACAGTGCCACATCAGGAACTGTCTAACCTGTTTAATGTTTATTTAAAAACAGTAAAAATGAGGATTGCTGGTTGCCAACTAGAAGCTGCCAATTGTTGATAAATGAGAGCTCAATACAACAGCTGAGACATTTCAAAGGCAATCCATAACCATTAGTTTGATCTTGACTTGATACACACCAAAGACGTTTAATTTAACTGGGTTATAGCTTCTTGAATCCTTTTTAAAATTGTCTCTGTAAGAGCTTTCTCACATCACCTCCTTTCTCAGCTTTAGCATGTTAAGGTTTCAGGTGCAGTCTGTTTTGGGTTTCTCAAGTGCCTGTATTCTGCTCCAAGACAATGTATTTACATCTTCAAAATACCATTTGTATTCATTCCTACCTCATCCCATTTTCTGCTGGAATCCTGATTCAGCCTTTGTCATTTCCAGGTTCAGTTGCTCCAAACGTTCCTTCTCCTGAGCCTATATTTGTGCTGCACCCTATACAAAACTCATTATGTTTAAACTCACAATTTTAAAACTCTCTCAGTTGCTACTTGCTACTTTTAACAACCCAGCAGTGGCTCCCTGTTGTCATACTGCATTGATTTTAAAAAATGATCATTTGATTTATAAATCCCATCATGAACTTCCTGCCTTGGCAAATTCCCCTGGTTCTGTATTTCAGTTATACTATTATTGTTTGCCTGCTTTGCTTAATGTTGCCATGTTCCATTACACAGTCTTCTACCCATTATGTATCTGAATATATTTTCTATATTTGTTCCCACCTCCTCAAAATCTTCCTCCAACACTTCAGTGACTTTCCAGAAATGGTTTTCCAATCTCTGCTCAGTATCTGTTTTTTGCACATCTTATATAAAAAAAACTTCAACCTTTTATAATGTTAAAGATACCAGAATACTAACTGGAAACTGTGCTGTAATAAAAGGCCTCTACAGTAGGGGGCATTAGATCACTTCTCTTATTTTGTCATGATGTATAGGTGCCAGAGTTGGACTAAAGTGGAGAAAGTTAAGAAATGCCACAACACCAGTTTATAGTCCAACAGATTTATTTGAAAGTACAAGCTTTCGGAGTGCTGCTCCTTCATCAGGTGGCTAGTGCACCCAATCACACACCCTCTCACAGGCATATACACTCATGCAGACTATCAAGCATGCATGCACACACTTTCACACACTCTGTCCCTCTCTCCCACACACACACACACACACACTCTGTCAACCATATACACATGCACTTTCTCTCTCCCTCACACACAAATAGACACACACACACACACACACTCTGTCAATCATATACACATGCGCTTTCTCTCTCCCTCACACACAAATACACACACACACACACACACACACACTCTCTGTCAATCATATACACATGTGCTTTCTCTCTCCCTCACACACAAATACACACACATACACACATGTCTATGGGGTGAATTTGAATGTGCAGATACATTCTATTTTGTTCAAAAAGCACACAATCTGTAGGCAGCCCATGTGACATTTTATAAATTCCTACTTTGGAAGTAGAACCAGTTTGACTCAAGGTTAGGATACAGACAGACCATGACTTAACAATTATGATGCATTGTCTGAGCTGCAATGTCACTTTGTTTCATTACTGATAAAACCTTAAGTTAACTCAAGGTTGTGACTTGAAAGATATTCTGGGATTTACATATTGATCAGTTGAAATCTGCATCCCCATTCTAAATGATTAAAGACTTAACAATTTAGGTTTGTCTAAAACATCGCACCAGTTATATGACACTTCGATCTTGCTCCACTAGCTAGCTGACAAAGGAGCAGTGCTCCAAAAGCTGATACTTTCAAATAAACTGTTGGACTATAACCTGGTCTTGATTGATTTTAACCTTATTTTGTCAATTGCAGCATTATCATCAGTTACAAGGAACCTAAACAGCAGCACAGCTTCAGTATGTTTGACCTGCGTGTAGGTTACACCGAGACAAGCCAGGACATGTTCAATCATAACGGAGGGTCGGACAAGGGCATGTAGGTGAGTTAGACGAGGATATGCCATAGAGTCATGGAGTTTTTACTGCACAGCACGAAGCCCATTGTGTTCATGCTAGTCATCAAATATCCACCTATTCTAATCATATTTTTCAGTGCTTGGCCTATAGCTTGGTATGGTGTGGCATTACAAGTGTGAATCTAAATAGTTTTAAACAGTCTTGAGGATTCCTGCCTCCACCACCCTTTCAGGCAGTGAGGTCCATAGACCCACAAATTACTGGGTGATTTTTTTTCTCGAATTCCCCAAAACCTCCTGCTCCATATCTTAAATCTGTGTTGCCTGGTTACTGACCCTTCTACTGAGGGGAAACATTTCTCCATATGTACCCTGCCTAAGCCCCTTAGAACCTTGTACATCTTGATCAGATCTTCTCTGCTCTAATCATATGCGGTCAAATGTGGGTCAGATTAGGATATGTTATGACAACATGCATGGATAAATATCTCACGTTGAATGTGTATTGGCAATGAGCAATGTTAAGCACATGAACAGTGTTTGGACACATGTAACAAAGTGTATGTATGAAACATGTTACATAAGAATTCTATTCAGTGCTGAGATCAGGACTGACACCAAAATCAATTGTGCAGCACTGCCTCTGGCAGCAATATGGAGGTTGATTGGAGTTTTCTGCCACTTGCTATGCAATGTGAATGAAGTGTGGCATGGAGAGGAATGGTACTGTATTGTCAGTGGTTCAAATGGGTCAAAACCCTTAGTAAGAGACTACTTCTGGTATCCAAAGATAGGATGGTCTTCATCTAAACCAGAGGGGTACCAATATCCTGGGTGGGAATTCGCTAAAGCAATTAAGGTGGATTTAAACTAATACAGCAGAGGGATGGGAACCAAAATTGTAGGACAGGTACAGAAAAGGATGAGAGTAGGGAGTTCCAAAATCAAGTATCTGGCACTGGCAAGTGAGAACTTGGATTGAAGTGTGTGTACTTCAACGCGAGGAGCATCCGAAATAAAGTGGGTGAACTGGCAGCGTGGGTTGGTACTGGGACTTCGATGTTGTGGCCATTACGGAGACATGGATAGAGCAGGGACAGGAATGGCTGTTGTAAGTTCCAGGATTCAGATGTTTCAGTAAGAACAGAGAAGATGGTAAAAGAGGGGGAGGTGTGGCATTGTTGATCAGGAACAATATTACTGTTGTAGAAAGGATGTTTGGGGACTCATTAACTAAGGTAGTATGGGCTGAAGTTAGAAACAGGAAAGGAGAAGTCACCATGCTGGAAGTTTTCTATAGGCCTCCGAATAGTCCCAGAGATGTAGAGGAAAGGATAGCAAAGATGAGTCTCGATAGGAGTGAGAGAGGCAGGGTAGTTGTCATGGGGGACTTCAACTATCCAAATATTGACTGGATCACTACAGTATAAGTACTATAGATGGGTCAGCTTTTGTCCAGTATGTGCAGGAGGGCTTCCTGACACAGTATATAGACAGGCCTACAAGGGGCGAAGCCACTTTAGATTTAGTACTGGGTAATGAGCCTGGCCAGATGTTAGATTTGGAAGTAGGTGAGCACTCTGGAGACAGCGATCACAATTCTGTCAGGTTTACTTTAGTGATGGAAAGGGATAGATGTACTCCATCAAGCAAGAGTTACAGCTGGGGGAAGGGAAATTACAATGCAATTAGGAAAGATTTAGGAAGTGTAGAATGGGGAAGGAAACTGCAGGGGATGAGCGAATTAAAAATGTGGAGCTTATTCAAGGAAAAGCTCCTGTGTGTCCTAGGTAAGTATGTACCTGTCAGGCAGAGAGGACGATATAGAACATATGAGCTGTAGTTTACTAAGGAAGTGGAATCCCTGGTCAAGAAGAAGAAGAAGGCTTATGTTAGGACAAAATGTGCAAAAATCAGTTAGGGCGCTTGAGGGTTACAAGGAAGTCAGGAAAGATCTAAAAAGAGAGCTCAAAGAGCCAGGAGGAGACATGAGAGGTTGTTGGTAGATAGGATCAGGGTTAAACCTAAGGCTTTCCATAGGTTTGTCAGGAATAAAAGAATGATGAGAGTCAAATTAGGGCCAGTGAAGGATAATAGTGAGAAGTTGCGTGTGGAGTCAGAGGAGATAGGGGAAGCACTAAATAAATATTTTTCGACAGTGTTCACTATAGAAAATGAAAATGTTGGCGAGGAAGATCAGAGATACTTGCATCTAGACTAGAAGAGATTGAGGTTCACAAGGAAGAGGTATTAGAAATACTGCAGAATGTGAAAATAGACAAGTCCCCTGGGCCGGATGGGATCTATCCTAGGATCCTCGGAAGCAAGGGAAGAGATTGCCGAGCCTTTGGCATTGATCTTTAAATCATCATTGTCTACAGGAATTGTGCCTGAGGACTGGAGGATAGCAAATGTGGTTCCCTTGTTCAAAAAGGGTAGTAGAGGCAACCCTGGTAATTACAGACCAGTCAGTCTCATTTCAGTTGTTGGAAAAGGTTATAAGAGATAGGATTTATAACCATCTAGAAAAGAATAATCTGATCAGGGTCAGTCAGCACGGTTTTGTGAAGGGTAGGTCGTGCCTAACGAAGCTTATTGACTTTTTTGAAAAAGTGACCAAACGGGTAACTGAGAGTAAACCGGTTGATGTGGTGTATATGGATTTCAGCAAAGCATTCAATAAGGTTCTCCACAGTAGGCTATTATACAAAATGCGGAGGAATGGGATTGTGGGAGACATAGCAGTTTGGATCAGTAATTGGCTTGCTGAAAGAAAACAGAGGGCTGTAGTTGATGGAACATGTTCATCTTGGTGTCCAGTCACTAGCGGTGTACTGCAAGGGTTGGTGTTGGATCCACTGCTGTTCGTTATTTTTATAAATGACCTGGATGAGGGCTTAGAAGGGTGGGTTAGTAAATTTGCGGATGACACTAAGATCGGTGGAGTTGTGGATAGTGACCAAGGATGTAGTAGGTTGCAGAGAAACATAGGTAGGATGCAGAGCTGGGCTAAGAGGTGGCAAATGGAGTTTAATGTGGACAAGTGTGAGGTGATACACTTTGACCGGAGTAATCGGAATGCAAAGTACTGGGCTAATGGTAAGATTCTTGGGAGGGCAGATGAGCAGACAGATCTCGGTGTCCATGTAAACAGATCCCTGAAAGTTGCCACTCAGGTTGACAGGGTTGTTAAGAAGGCGTACAGTGTTTTGGCCTTTATTAATAGAGGGATTGAGTTCCGGAACCAGGAGGTTATGCTGCAGCTATACAAAGCTCTGGTGTGGCCGCTCTTGGAGTTTTGTGTACAGTTCTGGTCACCGCATGATAAGAAGGATATGGAAGCTTTGGAAAGGGTGCAGAGGAGATTTACTAGGATGTTGCCTGGTATGAAGGAATGTCTTACAAAAAAAGGCTGAGGGCCTTGAGGCTGTTCTCATTAGAGAGAAGAAGGTTGAGAGGTGACTTAATAGAGGGCATGCAAGATAATCAGAGGGTTAGAGAGGGTGGACAAGGAGAGCCTTTTCCAAGTATGGGGGCGGCAAACACGAGGAGGCACAACTTTAAAGTGAGGGGAGATAGGTATAAGACAGATGTCAGAGGTAGTTTTTTTACTCAGATAAGTAAGGGTATGGAATGCTTTGCCTGCAACGGTAGTGATTTGCCAAGTTTAAGCGCATTTAAGTCGTCATTGGACAGGCATATGGACGTACATGGAATAGTGTAGGTGGGATGGACTTCAGATTAGTATGACAGGGCGGCACAACATCAAGTATTGAAGGGCCTGTACTGCGCTGTTATGTTCTATGTTCTATATTCTATGAAGTTATGAGAGTTCCAGTGAAACACAAGAATCACAATGCAAGGAAACAAGTATCTTGTTTTGATCGTTAGCTGTGGCAAGTGGCCAATATCACAAAAGACACAATTGCTGAGGTTTTTCCAGTTGACTCAGACATATGGTTAACACCACCGGATCAGCCAGCATTGAAACAGGTTGTAGAAAGATATGTAGAGATTGTGAAGCAAGGTGACATTCGAAGTGTCAAGCCAGGCAGTCCGTTTCATCTTCTGTTTTGACACATGGCTAGACAATTTTCTATTCTCTTACAGAGTCACACAATAGTCCACAACATGTGCTCAAGTTACAAGTTTGTGTTCAATCATGATAATAGGACAAGTTTGCCTTGTAATGCTCAAAATTCAGCCCCAGTATGACCAATATATTCACTTCAAGTTTTGCTGTTTCTTTAACTTTCGTTTCTCTCCGCAAACCTGATATCAACAGCAAACTAAAGGAAAAGCAAGGCGAAGTGAAGATGAATTGTGATACATAAGGTATGAAATTTAGAAAGTTCAATGGTGCTCAGGAGGTCATAGTGACAAACTGTGAAACTGTTTTCTGTCCCAGTCAAAACCATCTGCCACTGAACACCACACAGGAAAGGGCACAAGATTCTGCCCTGAAATTGTGGCAGCGTAATCAATCAGTGAAGCAAACTGAGGCAGGGTCTTTGGTTAAGACAAATTAATGACTGACACTGTCCCAACCATTCAGTGGAGTTGGTAGTCAAGGTTAAAAGTAGAGGTTTGACACATTCCGGGAAATTCTTATCAGAACTTTGTTTTGTTTCATGTTTAGAATTCTTCCAGATAATCTTTGCAATATTTGCAAATTTTTTAATACTTTGCAATGAAACTCGGCATCTTTGTGGAAGCACTTCTTGTTAATGTTTTACAGAAGATGACAAAATTCACACATGAATTGTTGCAGAATGCAAAGCAAGGAAAGTATGAGTCTATTCTTTTCCCACAGAGGCAATGGAATAGCAGCTGAATTACTCATTACTATCTTTCTATATCCTTACCTTTCTCTATCTTTATCTTTCTATCTCTTTATCTATTTCTATTTCTATTTTTTGACCTTTCAATTGATCTTTCATTTTTATATTTAAGAATAACTGTGCTCAGGTAAAGAGACAATCTATTAAAGCATTCTATCCTGAGCTGGTCCCCACTCTCTATCCACTGTCACTTTTTCCACCAGTAACCACACACCGTTGGTCAGCAGCAGGAAGCTATGCTTGTTGGGAACTGTTGGGGAGAATACATCATCAGAGGGCCTAGAGTGGGGCTAGGGAGGGTAGCACTATTGCTACAGCAGACATTACCAGTTCCAGTCCCCAAACAGTTAATCACAGCCATGGGGGAGAACCTAGCAACTGCAGGGCTACCTGTCTGAAGCAACATTCCTCGCTGATTAGATCATGTCAGCCAGTATCAGACTGTCCCATTGAGAACTCATGACTAATAAAGGAACCGGTAACTGTCGAACGGTGTGAATTGCGCTATCGGAGTACATGATTGTTAAAGCATCTGTTAATGTACCTGCTAGAACGGATTCCCATCGAAACCCATGATGAATAATAATGCTTGTTAATTCGCTTGCGGAAAACCATTGACTCTGTTACGGAAAGCGCCTAGCCTGTCAGACACATAGTAATGAGATCGATACTCTGTACAATGGACTATTGATTGCAAGGTCGGAACTGCCGACCCCAGGATGGCTGTACCATTGTCCGGCACAGCGGGAGCTGGACAGGCACCTCGATGCGGCCAATAGAGGCACAGACCCCCTCGCTCTCAGGTGTACTGACCAATGAGGGGGACGAACGAGGGAGAACTGACCGGGAACTCCTGGCAGCGCGAAGTATAATTGAGCCAAGTCCGAAGGGGAAAGCAGAACGCCTTCTCCAACGAATTGCATGCTGTAGAATTCGTTGTATAGTTTGCCAGTTTTGATTCTGTAAATAAACGGTGTTCCGCTCCAAACGAAAGAAGCCGGTGTGGTCTCTCCTTCCAAGGACACGTGGCGACGGGACCCCCGAGGGTCTGTCCCAACATCTGGTGAGCCTGACGCGGGAAGGGAAGAGACAACAGCAAGTTGGCTACGTTGGCGGATCAAGGGGCAGACAAACCTTCGGCCGAAACTTTCAAAAGGTGAGGAAGCGCCTGTTAAATCTAAGACTTCCAGCAGATAATTTTTTTTCTTAGTTAGTCTTTGTCTGCTCATTGACCCTCACCAACCCAAAAAACTGATCAGTTTGGCAGCAGCATCGCAGAATCCTGACTGGTAAGCTACCACTAACCTTTTAACTAGTACCGGTTTGATTTCGCGTGGCTTTCGGAGCTGAGCGCGCCCCTGTTGTTTGATTTCGCGTGGCTTTCGGAGCTGAGCGCGCCCCTGTTGTTTGATTTCGCGTGGCTTTTGGAGCTGAGCGCGCCCCTTGTTGTCAGTCTAATCCGCGTGGCTTTCGGAGCCGAGCGCATCCCTTGTTGCCTGTTTAATCCGCGTGGCTTTCGGAGCCGAGCGCGTCCCTTGTTGCCTGTTTAGTCCGCGTGGCTTTCGGAGCCGAGCGCGTCCCTAGTTGCCTTTTATTCGCGTGGCTTTCGGAGCCGAGCGCGTCCCTAGTTGCCTTTTATTCGCGTGGCTTTCGGAGCCGAGCGCGTCCCTGAGATTACCTATTGCAGCGCTGACCGTACTTGACTGCTTGGATCCACGTTACAAAGCACTTAAGACCGACGAATCTTGCTATACACACTTGCTGCTAGCATCTACCAAACCCCGGGGTGACAGAGGTCGGATCTCATCTTCTGGACAGGGTTTGTCCGCACAGACGTCTGCCTTAGACCGGTTGTTAAGAGCAGAGATCTGCCACGCGAAGGTCAGGCTTTGAAAGACGCTCTGTACTTACAGCGGCACCCACCAGGGGAGATCCGGCATGAGGGACTTGAATTTTGGACCACCAAAACTAACTCACCTCAGGACAGCACGTCCCGAAGTGCCCTGGTGGCACCTCAGGGTGGGTACAGACGTAACTCTGCATGGTCAATTGCTGTTGGACAGTGTAGCCGTACAGAAAGCAAGCCTAGACCAGGTGTTTAACCAAGCGCCAGGTCAAAAGGAACTTATACCAACAAGACTGAAGGAGACCTTCACAAATACCGCATTAATGGTCAAAATACTAAACGGTCTCCATGGGTCACCACAATATCCGGTCCGTCAAACAATTGCGCTAGGGAAGCCCCCTACTGGCTGGGCGCCCCCGAGCACCGACAATTCCCTAGGGTGGAAAACGAAACTGCTCGTGACCCTTACCCCTCTTTGGCAAGGCGGCCAGTTCGCCTCCCCCACTGGCACAGCCGTCTCGGACACCTCCACCCGAGACCTGCATAATCTAACTGCAACTATCACCATCCCACCTGACGCATCCACCACCGAGTACACCCCAGTCCCAAAGACACCAGAATCACCACCACTTACTGGGAAGGTATTAGAGGAGATTAGGGCTCAGTTTAGGGAGAATAACACTGCCAAAGAGGCTCAGAGAAAACTCCGCAACCTGGACAGCAGTCTCAAGCTGTGGCGGAGCAAGGACTGGTTCCCTCAGGATGACTAACCCTACTTTGCAGCCGGGGATTTTGAAAAATTCCGGACCAACATCCAGACCTGTCTAAAAGAAAGAAAGGACGCGGCAAAGAAAGGTGTTTTCAATCTGTCCAAGCCGTCCACTAAAATAGAGGATGAAACTGTCTACCTACGGGAGCTCTTGGTAAGGTTCCAAACCCATTTGCCAACCCCGCCTGCTGACATACCAGTTACAGGTGAACAGGATCCCCTCCCAGAATACGAACCCGAATGGGTTCTCAGCCAGACTCCCCTCCACCCCCCTTCCCTCTATACACCCCCTATTCCGGAGCCGGTCCAAAACGATAGCCACAAGGGAAGCCCGCCGCCCCCCTACACCAGTCCACTGTCAGGGACACCTGGTCCCGAAGTACCCCCTATGACCCTGCCTGCAGTGAGCACCGCACCAGCGGCTCCATTTTCACCACGTCACGGGGGGCCGACTCTACAAGCCCCTGTCGTCAAGGTATTAGAAGGGAATTTCACATACGAGGACCCGGTCGCCGACCGCATGACGGAACGGTTAGAGAGCGTACTCAACAACCATGGACAGAAATTAAACGCCCTCACCAGAATGGTTGCAGCCGGGACAGGGATAGTACAGCCAGGCACCGACCTGTGTGACCTTGGCCAGCCAGATACCTTGCCACAAAAATGGGAAGTCCGGCCAGTGAAAGTCCAGGGGGACGGGTACACTCCTGCCCCAGGTCACGGCGGCCCCCCGGTGTCCCAATTTCCTTCTTTAGGAAGACATGACGAACTGACCATCATGAAAAATCACTCCATCAGGGCCGAACTGCTGCCCCATAGAGTTCACAAACCCCGACGGGGGTGTCCCCCCCCTCACTGCTGAGGACGACACTTTAATTGTCACAGGAGCCCACCTCCAGGGCAAACTTGTGAAGGGGGGAAGTAAGCTCGCCTCCCCACCCGACACTACCTCCTCGGACGACGAGGGTGAGATCCTGGGGGATTTCGATGAAGGGTCCTACACCTCACTCCCACGCGCTCACTGTAGCCCATTGCCAACAACCGCTGGCACTGCCCCACTCCTCCAGGCGCCCCTCCTCGCCACTAGTGTGGGGGTAGAGAAGTGCGTCCCTTGGTCACGAACAGACCTAGACGCCTTGGTCAGGAGGCTTCCCCCGATTACTTACGGAGCGTCTGCTTGGATAGCCACTTTCGAAAGGGAAACCTGTCATGAGAAACTGGCTCTAGCCGATTTCAGAACCATCATGGTGCACATCCGAGCTGAGGAGGCACTGATAAGGGCAGAGAGATTAGCCAGGTGCTCTAGGTCAGACGAGACTGCCTCTTTTGACCTTTTCCGAAACATAATATGGCGGTCCCTGCGGGACAGCTTCCCCACCAATTTTTCCCTCGATGCGCTCGGGACCCTCAGGCTAAAGGACGATGAGGACGTGCATGAATACCTAACAAGGGCCTGGGACCTGTGGGAGACTGGGACAGGTGAAAGGCCAGATAGCTCTCCATTGGCCACAGCGCACTTTCAGAAGGGTGTCACCGAGGGACTCCCTGCCCCAGTGCAAAGCAAATTGCGGGACCTGGTAGGGGTGGACTCAATGAAAGATGACTTATGGAGAAAACAAGTACATCATTTCCTGACAAGACACCGTACGTCTGAAAAAATGAAAGCCGAGGGGCAAGCCTCCAAGACGACGGTGCAGCTCATAGAACAATTTGGGAAGATTTTAGAGCAGGTGGGGGCAAAGACCGCGGCGCGAGACCTCGTCTCGCCCGCCACCCAGATGTACAGCTCTCAGCGACCTAGTTCACAAAGGGGCCCTGCCACATCCCACCCCTGACAAGGCAGATTTAGGGGCCCACGAGATGTTACCCCACGATAGGCAAGCACAGCTAACTGCAGGCGCACCTAGGCGATCCCGGGGGGGCCAGCAGCCTGATCGTTGCTGGATATGTAAAGAAACTGACCATCACTCCAATGACTGCGATCATAGGGTGAGGTGCTGGTCCTGTAACAAACCTGGACATTTTGCCCGAGAGTGTCGTACGCTCGGGGGGAACCACAGTATGACCCGATACCCGGCACGTCCTTCTGGAGAAAGAGACAGACGTGACCATGATGACGGACTCAGGGACACAGGTAGAAGGGGGGGCTGGGTTCAGACCAGAGACAGGAGGATGCAAGGGGTAGCACAGGGCGTAATGGCAAGGCACGACGGGGGGTACGGCTACTCCCAGTGGTACGAGGAAGAATACTGACGGTGCCCACGAGAATCTTGCAGTCCCCTGGCCTCCGAACCAACACCTCCCAATATGCCCCCTATGATTCGAGTATTGGTGTGTGGGGAGACCTTCCAATTTCTAGTTGACACAGGGGCATCTGCATCCACGATTAATAAATTGCCGAAGGGCCTGACCCTGTCAGGCATGGTGCAGGAGACTGTGGGATTCTCGAG
The DNA here is from genome assembly GCF_020745735.1 of Hemiscyllium ocellatum. NCBI lineage: Eukaryota > Metazoa > Chordata > Chondrichthyes > Orectolobiformes > Hemiscylliidae > Hemiscyllium > Hemiscyllium ocellatum. The sequence goes on along the minus strand of NC_083412.1, from coordinate 58,502,422 downwards.
GACGATTGAGCAACAGCCTTATACGGTGCCAGCCACAATAACCATAGGGGGACAAAAGATCACCCTGCCCCTGCTCCTAGCCCCAAAATGCCCAGTGAACCTACTGGCGCGAGATGCTCTCACTAAGCTAGGGGTCTACATCCACTGTTCAACTGGGGGGTTGCGACTCCTCTGGCCTGGGGACCACTCCCCGGATCTGGGGGGGAGGGGGACAATTTTTGCTCACCCCCACATCAGAGGACTCACGTTCCACATCTGTAGACATATATTGGATTCGCCTGCTGTACGCTTCGCAGGGCAAAGGCATAATTGCAGAATTTGAGGACTGGCTCCCGTCCATCCCAGCCTCCCAGACTTACCACCCCCCCCAAAGACCCCTACCACGTCACGTTAAATTATGTCACCCATTATGACCTTGAGTATGACGATCGTTTCAATGCCCACCTGAAGGATAGAAGGGACATGGTTAACGACACATATCTCATTGCCGGCAATGAGGGGATTGCCGCTGCGGTCCGTTTGCATCCGGACCAGGCGGAATGGTATCAGCTAGGAGAGCGGGCCGCCCCACATATCACACTCGCAGTAGCACCCACGTCCGAGGCCCGCAACCTGGGACCTATGGTCCTTGCCTCACTACAATATGAGTACCAAAAGATAGGGGAAGGCCCCGATGAAGTGTCCCTTGACGGACGGTTTCAGAGGCGACCTGTTAACATGTCAGAGGAAGGCATTTATGAAAAGATAGCTGTAGACAGGTCCCTCCTGTTAGACAATACCGACCACTGGAAAGCGGCACAACTGCTGCAGGATACGGACCCCGCCCTCTGGACAGTACACCCACAGGACACTGGTCGGTTGAAAGGGGCAGTTCATCTACAACTAAAGCCATCTGTGCAACACTGCATTTGGATAACACAATACCCCCTCACCGCTGAACAGAGAGAAGGGATTCGCCCAACAATCAAGGGGCTGCTAGAGGTGGGGGTTCTCAGGAAGATCAAGGGGGGAGTTACTTCACGCACTCGCGGTTGCTTCTGTGTACACTCCTCGAGTCGGCTTAACCTTGGCGGTTTCAACGATTTTTGCATCCTGCTCACCACTGCCGGTCAAACGCTCTCTCTAACGGCAAGGGGGACTATTGTTGTACTAATTCTAAAACAGTGCTCTTGCCTTGACTAATGTACACACATTGGCGACTACCTTTCATGCTCCTCTGTTCCGGACAGATAGCAGGGTTCTATCTGTATGTGTTTACTCCTACTCCTCCTACCCCATACTAACCCTTCAACCCCGCACCCTGGGGTGGGTCGGTCTGCTGTCCAGGGACCCCTTCCATCATTGGCAACATGCACACTAGCACTGTCTGCTACATGCCCGCATCAGGGAACACTGTGTGCCCCAGCGACTCGCCTAACCATCATAGCGCACGGCATTTATCAACGGATTCGCATACCGACCACAATGAACAACCACTGGCCACCACCCTGCGTTGTAAGGGTTAATGACTGGTTAGCCAAGGACGGGTGGGCCTCCTCGGATGAGAGGCTACCTAAAGCAGGCACAGTCACACCATGGGGCCCTACGTTCGAGTCGTACTCAACGCTCGCACCAATGTCTGCGACTCATGATGGTTCTATGAGACATTCTTCTCTGCACCAGACCCAGGCCACAGTACACCTGTTCGCTGCGTTTTGATTACTGCCGAGAACAAGACCGCTGCTAGTGTCCCATTTCATATCCCTCACAAATTTACACTTGGGTGTTCCGTGGACTGCAGACCTAAGCCCCCAGCCGATTTATTGCTCTTCTTTCTCCCCTCTAGAACTCTTCCGCCCGTTACTATACTAATCTGTGATACCTTCATACCTTCACCACTTCCCCGACCTCTGTCTGTCGTTTTACCATAATTGATTAATTTGTCCTTTTGTTAACTTTGCAGAGGAGCCCTCCCGGAGCGGGACCTTACTTTAGATTTGCATGTTTTTGTTTAATTCTCTGTATATACCTTGTTACGCGGGCATCACGATGGGGGGTGTGTGGCCTTTAAAAGAGGCCAAGGGAGGGAATGTTGGGGAGAATACATCATCAGAGGGCCTAGAGTGGGGCTAGGGAGGGTAGCACTATTGCTACAGCAGACATTACCAGTTCCAGTCCCCAAACAGTTAATCACAGCCATGGGGGAGAACCTAGCAACTGCAGGGCTACCTGTCTGAAGCAACATTCCTCGCTGATTAGATCATGTCAGCCAGTATCAGACTGTCCCATTGAGAACTCATGACTAATAAAGGAACCGGTAACTGTCGAACGGTGTGAATTGCGCTATCGGAGTACATGATTGTTAAAGCATCTGTTAATGTACCTGCTAAAACGGATTCCCATCGAAACCCATGATGAATAATAATGCTTGTTAATTCGCTTGCGGAAAACCATTGACTCTGTTACGGAAAGCGCCTAGCCTGTCAGACACATAGTAATGAGATCGATACTCTGTACAATGGACTATTGATTGCAAGGTCGGAACTGCCGACCCCAGGATAGCTGTACCATTGTCCGGCACAGCGGGAGCTGGACAGGCACCTCGATGCGGCCAATAGAGGCACAGACCCCCTCGCTCTCAGGTGTACTGACCAATGAGGGGGACGAACGAGGGAGAACTGACCGGGAACTCCTGGCAGCGCAAAGTATAATTGAGCCAAGTCCGAAGGGGAAAGCAGAACGCCTTCTCCAACGAATTGCATGCTGTAGAATTCGTTGTATAGTTTGCCAGTTTTGATTCTGTAAATAAACGGGGTTCCGCTCCAAACGAAAGAAGCCGGTGTGGTCTCTCCTTCCAAGGACACGTGGCGAAGGGACCCCCGAGGGTCTGTCCCAACAGAACTCCAACTCAGCAGATCCAAAAATGTCTCGCTAAGACTCAGCAATTTAGTACCAACTGGAGACTGAAGACTGAAACCTGAGATGCTTGGGTGATGTCATGTTCACGGTGGCATCAGGTAATTTATTTCAAGTCCTGGTGAACTACACTAGTAATTCTCTCAGGAGATCTTTAAAGCTCTTCTCTGCAGCAGTGGAATACAGACCAAAGTCTCATTTGACTTTTATAGAGGTTTTAGGGAGATTCGTGACAATAATCGCTAGTCTTCTCACCCCTGAGTCTAGACTGACATTGAAGTGCAGCACTGAAGAAATACTGCTGTGTTAGGTGAGACTAACAGAAGCCTCTTCTGCCCCTCTTGGCTGGTCATAAGAGCTCCCACGACGCAGATCAAAGACGAATTCTTGCTCAGTATTCAGCTCAAACTTTATCCAACGCCCAATATCACTGAATTGGTTAAGTGTTCATTATCCCATTGTGTTTGTGGTTCCTGCAGTGTAATTTTACCAGTGACTATATTCCAAACAGCCCACCTATTGAATCTTCAAGCATCAGAATGTACAGATTATACACTGGATTAATCAGTCATCTCAGACTACATTGAACTTTAGGGCGGCACGGCGGCACAGTGGTTAGCACTGCTGCTTCACAGCACCAGAGACCCGGATTCAATTCCTGACTCAGGCGACTGACTGTGTGGAGTTTGCACATTCTCCCCGTGTCTGCATAGGTTTCCTCCAGGTGCTCCGGTTTCCTCCCACAGTCCAAAGATGTGCAAGTCAGGTGAATTGGCCATGCTAAATTGCCCATAGTGTTAGGTAAGAGGCAAATGTATGGGTGGGTTTCGCTTCGGCGGGTCGGTGTGGACTTGTTGGGCCGAAGGGCCTGTTTCCACACTGTAAGTAATCTAATCTACAGTGCAAGCAAATCATAGTCAATCACAATGACTGGTAAGAAGGAGAGCTTCCAAAGTACTTTAAGGGTTTTAATAAAGTCACAAAGTAACGAAAAAGACATATAAAAAGATGTGTGTTTTCTTTGCTTCCTTCAATATACCATGTGTTTATCTTCTTTCCATTGGTATAATGATATATTAAGAAGTAATTATACAGAACATCATGCTAAAGATCTACATTTTAGCAGAGATTTTGGAATATACTTGCACAACAATTTTAATTTCTCAGACTTTATTTTGTCATACCTTATAGTATAAATACAGCATGATGTACACATCACAATGCATAAAAACATTGCACTGTTAAACATAAAATGTTTTTCCCTGTTGAGTCATGAATTTTTCCAATGAAGCAGGAAAATCAACAAAATGTTCCCAGGGAGTCACCGTGTTGGAAAGTTATCAAGAACATGAGAAACGGTCTCAGAGTCAAGAAAGGGACAGGTTGTCAATGGTCCACCGGATATGGATAAGGAAATAACAGCAAGCGGTGAATTGATAACAGGACAGGTGAGAGAACTTGTCGTGGCAGAGACACAATTTTCAGCTCGGGGTCAGTCAACAGATCAGGAAGGAGTAAAATAATAAACCAGAGACATGAATTGAAGTCTACTCAGTTTTTATTGCCAAGTTCATAGTTTACTTATGAACTGTTATAATTTCATTCTGTCACTATCGCTCTACAACAATAGGAGGCTGAGGCAAGTATAAAGCAGTGTTTATTACTGACAAAAAGAGAGCCAGTGCTGTTTTGTTGTTTTAAAACAGGATATATATTTCCAATATATGTAAATGCAATCATATCTCTGACTTTTAACTATGTAAGAACAGTTTATTCAGAAACAGCGTTCTCCTTTGCAGTCCAAGTCCTAGCATTTTTCTCAAAGATAAAGCAATCTAACTGAATCTATTCTTGCTGAATGGTCTGGTTGAATGTTTTCAAGATTATCCCCTAGCTGACAGACATAGAATCATAGAATTTTAAAGTACAGAAGGAGGCTGTTTGATCCATTGTGTCTGTACCACCTCCAGAAAAAGCCACCCACCTAATCCCATTCTCCAGCCCTATCTCTGTAACCCTCTAACTACATCACTTTCATCACATGTACACACAAGAAGGTCAGATAACTTATTCTATGATTGCAGGAGCCCATGATAAGACTGTCCCCAAGCCAAAAGTAAATGCAAATAATAGAATGGCATTGTTTATCCTACAGGAGAAATAAAATGTGGACCATTAAAAATGAATATTTCTGTTAATTAGATTCCTTGGGAAAGGTCCTTTGTGAAAATCTGGTACTCATTACTGTCGGACATGCCACAGATATCCCTTAAGTAAACTAAGAGATGAAATTGGAGTGAAAATGATTATCATCAGATGTTTATATTATAAAATAAAGTTAATTTTACTTTTGGTGATGTCCTAGTCCAACAGGGATGTAATATGCCTTGTTAGCAAGTCCCATGTACCTTTTAACTCTTGTATTTAGCAATGAAAATGCACAGTATTAAATAACCTATTTTCAGGGCTTTCCAGACAAACATTCAGTGCTTGAGAAGGATATGTGATGGAAATAAAGTCGCATGCCATATCAATAATTTAGCAGAATTGCGGCTCCAGAATGTATAGGTAGATTTTTAAAAAAAATCTTTGTTCAAAAGTGCATATGTTGGAAGAACAATTTTGGATTCATCTGTGATGTCTTCATGTCAAAAGTAGTTATCAACATCCTATGACTTAATAAGTTGTTGGATGGAATACCATCAGCAAAGGTCACTGCCTAATGAGGCAGAAAGCCTTGGAGAAATAACGATCAGATCTTAACATCCGCTTTTTGTTCCTATCGTATAAAATGAAATAAAAACCATGAGTGGGAGGAACAAATGTGCAATAAGAAGATTGGTTGTTGCTGTGTGAGTAGTCATGAGGAGTTAGGTGCACTGCTTTAGTAAAGAGGTCTCTGGAATCTGAGTCATTTTTATTGGAACTGTTCACATTCTAATAACAATATACTTAGATTCAGCAAGAAATCCAGACTTTCACTTCTCATTTCAGAGAATCTCCACCATCATACTCACATGATATATTATATTATTGCTGACACAGTTTTTCTATTGATTTGACTCCTGTACTGTACGCACATGAACCCACACAGCAGGAATCTTGATTCACAGCTGGTGTCTCGTCGGGTGCTATGTCTTTAAATTCTTTTGTGTTTTTATTTCAGGTGTTCAACTATTCATTTTTGCCCATTTTGATTGTTACCTTCTGCTGTCGGTCTTTTGAAAGTATTTCATCTATGTCTATCCAGCTCTATATTCTTTGAGCTGCATTTACCATCTGAATCATTTTAGCTTCTATAAGCAATGTGGATGCAGTAAAATGCAGTTCCTGGTCCAATTTGGAACCGCCTGAATGTAAATATAAAGAATCAAGAGCTTAAACGGGCAATTTCCTACAGTAATGATATTTTCTCAAAAGTTAGCAATTTATCACAATGGAGAAGAACCATTCTATCCAGACTTTCAAGGTAACATGGAATATAAATGAAGAACTGGAGATGTAAGAGGCTTTTGTATCAGAATGATAATGTGAAAGCTGCTCATTTAATGGCTGATAAATAGTGTTTTTAAATAATTCTGTTTCAGTAAATAATTCAATACAAATAATTTTCTTCAGAAATTTTTTACGTGGGTAAACTCAAAACTCAAAAATTACAAGTCCAGATAATAGCTCCAAGATACATTCAGAGCAGGGGAATGGTGTGTGATATCGGAAAGATATTCAGAAGGTTAGTCTGTGCCATATTAATACAGCCACCTCCAGGTAGGTATTACCTTGGCACATTTATCTGCCCATTAGGATAGTCAGAAGGTTCCTTCCTTGAAAAAAAGCCTAAATTGACCCCATAAGCCACCACCCAACCAAGGTATTTCTCCCTTTGAACATTGTTGATATAGTGGAAAGTGAAAAAGATTACCTAAGATGATGGAGCAATCTTGATCAATTGGGTCAATGGGCTGAGGAATGCCTATTAGAGTTTACTTTGGATAAATGTTTTGTGCGTTTTGGTAAAACAAACAAGGAGAGGACTTCTACAATGAATGGTAGGGCCCAGGATAGATTAGAGAGAACTAGGGGTCAAGATATATAATTTTTTAAAATTTGCATCACATGTAGATAAGGTGGCTATGAAGGTGTTTAACACACTTGCCTTCATTGCTCAGGCATTTGAGTATAGGAGTGGGATATCATGTTGAGGTTGTACAGGATGTGGTGAGGCCACTTCTGGAGTACTTTTAGAGTTCTGGCCATCCTGCTACAGGAAGGATATTCTTAAATTGGAGAAAGTTCAGAAAAGATCTACCAGAATGTTGTTGGGAATGGAGGATTTGCGTTATAAAAATAGATGAGGACTTCTCACTGGAGTATAGGAGGCTGAGGGGTAACCTTACAGAGAATTCTAAAGGTGACTGACAGGGTCTTTTCCATAAGGTAGAGGAGTTCAAAACTAGGTTGCACATTTTTAAAGTAAGAGGAGAAGGATTTAAAAAGGACATGGGGGCAATGTTTTTACACAGAGAGTGGTTTGTATGTGGAATGAAGTGCAAGTGGAAATGATGGATGCAGGTACAGTTACAGAGTTTAAGAGGCATTTGGATAAATACATGAATGAGAAAAGTTTAAAAGGTTCTGGGCCAAATGCAGGCAAATGAAACAAGTTTGGTTTGGGAATATGGTCAGCATGGAATTGTTGGACCAAAAAGTCTGTTTCCTTGCTGTTCACTCTGTGATTCTATACTACTTCACCTTTAACTTGTCTCACTTCCCCAAGAAGTGAAAATTAAAAACTAGAGGGCATAAGTTTAAGGTGAGAGGGGAAAGATTTAAGAAGGTCCTGAGGCCAACGTTTTCACACAGAGAGTCTGTGCATATATGGAATGGGCTACCAGAGAAAGTGGTTGAGGCAGGTACAATAGCAACATTTACAAAAACATTTTGGCAAGTACATAGATGGGAAGGGTTTAGAGGGATATAGATCAAATGTGGGCAATTGGGACTAGCTTAGTGGGCACCATGGACCAGTTTGGACCAAGCAGCCTGTTTCCATGCTGTATTACTGTATGACTCCATGACTGTCAGTCAAGGGTGTAGCAATGGCCTGGTGATATTATCACTGGATGGTTAATTCAAAGATTCAAACAATATTCTGGGGACCTGGATTCTAATCCAACCATGGACGATGGTAAAATTTGAATTTAATAGAAGAGAGGGAATTCAGAGTCTAATGAACACCATGAAACGATTGTCAATTGTTTTAAAATGCCAACTGGTTCACTAATATCCGTTAGCGAATGGAACTGTCATGCTTGCCTGGTCTGGCCTACATATGACTCCAGACCCACAGCAACGTGGTTGACTTTCAACGGAACTCTAGGCAATTAGGAATGGGCAATGAATGCTGGCCCAGCCAGTGATATCCACATCCAATGAATAAAAAAAACATGTGTACCCATTGTGCCTTCCAGCTATGTCTGTCTCTTCTTGGGGTATATGGAAAATCCCTTGCTCCAGTCCCACTCAGAACCCCAACTACAACTCTGTCTCCAATACATTGATGCTGTCTATGGTACTGCATTCTGTTCTCAAACAGGATTAGCATAGTTATAGAGTCATAGAGATGTACAGCACAGAAACAGACCTTTTGGTCCAACTTATCCATGCTAACCAGATGTCTGAAATTAATCCAGCCCCATTTGCCAGCATTTGGCCTACATCCTTCTAAGCCCTTCCTACTTATGTACCCATCCAGATGCTTTTTAAGTATTGTAATTGCATCAGCCTCTACTACTTCCTCTGGCAGTGCATTCCATACCGGCACCCCCTGTGTTAAAAAGTTGCCCCTTATGTCCCTTTTAAATCTTTCCCCTCTCAAATTTTGCTTCTAATTTCCATCCTTCTCTCATTTCCCCCAGTTGATCTTTGACTTTTCTTTCCCTTCCTTGACTTCACTGTTTTCGTTTCTGGGGATAGGTTGTCCACCAATATATTTTACAAACTCACTGATTCCCACAGTTACCTTGAATAAACTTCCTCACATGGCTGCTTCCTGTAGTTTCTCTGTCTTCATCAAATTGTTCTGATGAAGCCACCTTCCACTGGAATGTCTCTAACACCATCTCTTTTTTCCTCAAATGAGGATTTCTCAGCTGTGCCCACCCTGTCTCCCATGCCCTAACTCTTTTCCCTCCTTCTCAAAGCAATGAGATTGTCCTTGTCCTAACTTTCCATGCCACTAGTCTCCCTATTCAAAAGGTTATCCTTTTGGGCATAAGATTAACTTGCAAAATCAGAGGCTGTGCCTATGGATGGTCTTACAAAGCTGCTAGGTCTTGAGGGGAAATATGGATTCCCATTTAAGTGGTCACGGGGAGGGGGGGGGGGGGGGGTGGGGGGAGGGGGCTGTATTTTGGTGTATTCATTCCTCCAGTTCTGCATCAGTTGTTCAAAGCTAATTTTGTTCAATTATTTGACAAAATCAAACAAGACGTGCAAAGATGGGAGACGCATCCGGTCTCGTGGTTGGGTCAGATAGTGCTTATTAAGATGCATATTTTCCCCTGTTTGTTATACCCTATAGGGATGCTTCCCCTGATTTTTGATAAGCAAACGTTCAGGAGACTGAACGGCTGGTTCAGCTCTTTTACCCTGGCCCCTCATTAAATTAGCTAAACTGCAATTGCCTCACAGATTAGGGCGAGTGGATCTGTCAGACATTAAAAACTATCAGCTCAGCTCGCTTTTATCTTACGTGAGTGATTGGGCTTGTGGGGACCCCCTTTCAATATGGTTAGATATTGAAATCTCTCAGGCAGGTGCCCCCTTACTAGCTTGCTGTTTTTGGACAACATGAGGACAGTTATGGAATATTGCCATAACCCAATAGTTATCAATGCTGTTAAAGCATGGAGGGCAATTCAACTGAGGGAAGGCAATATTGGCAAATCATCTTCTCTTACACCTGTAGTGAGTATGCTGGGCTTTCAACAAGGAGTGATAGATTCAGGATTCAAAAATTGGGAAGCTAGAGGTGTGTCTTGCATGGGTGATTTATTTGAGGGACACAATGATGATCAATTAGCACAGAAATATGAACTATTTAACAGGGACCTCTTTAGTTTTTTTCAAGTTAAGGGATTTTATTCAAAAAAGACAACACTTTTGACTGATCCCTACAAATCTGACATAGAGAAGAGGGTGCTCAGTGCTAAGAGTACATGTTCTGTCAGCACTTAATATCATTTATTGGGGGGCGTGGCCTCAGATGAGTTTGATCGACTCTGCAGAGTGTGGGAGAGAGCTAGGCATTGAGAAATTTGATATTTGGGAAAACACAAGAAAGATATCTTGCAATAGGAACCCCGCTTTACAGTTGAAGATTCTCCACAAGGTCCACTTGACTCCAGATCGTTTATCAAAATCTAAACCAGGGGCATCTTCAATATGTCCTAAGTGCAAGGTTTGCACGGGCACCCATTGTCTATGGTCCTGTGGTAGACTTCAAACACACTGGAGTGCTGTGGTGGGTGCAATGGAGAGGAGTTTGGGTGTAAGGGTGGAGATGGACACAATCTCTCTTCTGCTTGGCATGCCCAGTGTGTCCCCTGCAGATGCACAAAAGAAAAAAACTTCCTAATATTCTCACTTTCTGCACAAAAAAGAATATCTTGTTAGGTTGGGTATCCGAAAACCCCCTGGCCTGTCGGGTTGGTGTAAGTTTGTTGTGTAGCATATCCCCTTAGATTTTCTTACAAGTATGGTACACCACAAGACTGAGAATTTTTATAAGACATAGTGGCACTTTTTGGAATACCTAGACACAGATTTATCTGCTACATTAATAAAAGCTTTTATATTGCTGTTGTGTTTTATGAGTTCAGTATCCAGAGAGGAATAACTGCAAACGTATGTGTGTTTTGTTTGGCTGAGCTGAGTTATTACTATTTATTAGTTTGTTGTTGGTTTTTATTTATTTAGTTAAGTAGTTAGTTGGGTTTTTTAACATATATTTTTCTACATATATTCATATATTTGTACATGAGGGCAGGTTGTTTTTTTTTACTTTTTTTGGCATTCTTTCATTGTATTGTTTTAAATTGTATTGTTTTGTATTTGTTGTAAATTTTAAAAACCTATTTTTCAATAAACTATATTTAAAAAAAGATTATCCATTCCCATTTCTTCCACATCCAGCAAGGAATCACTAGCCAAAATATCTTCACTGGTCCACTCTTTCATTATTCCGAATGTTCCTTCACTTCCCCATACAGTTGAAAAGGTGTATCACTTACCCTTTTAACTCCCCATTGTCCAAACCCACTAGTCAGTTGAAGCAGCATTTCATTTTATTTCTTTCAGTCTAACTTACTGTATTCACTGCTCACAATGCAGCCTCCCTATATTGGCAAGACTAAATCCAGACTGGGTGACTGCTTCACAGAACACCTCTGCTCTGACTGGAAAAACAGCTCTGATCTCCCACTTGCTTGTCATTTCAATAAACCATTGAGTTCTCATGCTGATATTATCCACCCTGGGCTTGCTTGCTGCAGTGTTCCAATCAAGCACAATGCAAGCTCAAGGGACAGCATCTTATTTTCCACTTTGGCACTTTACAGCCCCAAGGATTCAATATTGAGCTCAACAACTCCAGAGTGTGACCTCTGTACCCTCAAGTTTTCTTACATCCTTTAACTGCAACCAAACATTCCCTTACACGCACACAGACAGACACATAGACACACACACACACACACACACACACACACACAAAACCCAGTCACATACAACATAGACAGTACACATATTTGCACACACATATACGCATGAACATATATACACACACATCACATACACATAAAATTCCATGAACATATATATACACACATAGACACATACACACACATACACATGTATATATAAATGCACACAAACATACACACACTTCACACGTTATATATGTACATGAACGTATATTACATATACATAACAGACACATACACACACAACATAGACACACATACGCATGTACACACGCACATATATAGACACACATACACATGAACATATACATACACATGGACACATACACATATATATACACACCTACACATGAACATACACACACATGCACATAAACATATATACACACAGCATAAACGCATACACACATATATACACAAGGGTATGTATATACGCACACATACACACATGCTTACACACGAACACGATCACTCACATGTACACACACAGACACAAGTCATGTCTTGAATGGGTTTGATTGACTCTGCATTTAAAGAGTAGCCTCATTTTCTGCTCTTTGCATCTTCATTCACATGCTTTTTACATCTCCCTATCTTTCTTTTGCCACCATTAGCGATGCCTTTGTATTTGACTCTGAATGCTCTTAAACTTGTACTAGCTGCACCCCTTTCCCCCTCTGTCTAGAGCATTAAAACTTAATTTTCCAATCTCTTCCATTCTGAAAAGTCCTACCAGGTGTGAACCGTGAGTTCTTTTTCTCTTTTCCCAGATGCTTCCAGACCTGCTGAGTTTCTCCAGCATTCTTGGTGTTAGTTTCAGATCTCCAGCATCTGCAGTATTTTGCTTTTATCACTTGTGGATTTGGTTTCAATTTATTATGATGTTGTCCCACATGATGTAATCTCAACTGTGTAAAGGGCCATCTAAAAATGAAATTTGGACAAATAAGTGATTTGAACTAAGAGTGAAAGAAGTCTCATCCTTTTGGACTATCAGTGGCTGTGTCTTGATGAAAGGCTGCATTGTTTTATGTACTAGTTGCTGAAGCATGGGGTTGGATACAGCCTACTGTCTACTGCATGAGAGAAGGCCTGGCTGAACATTGTCAAGAAGACCAGCCCGAGGAAACATTGTACCATGATACCAGCTTCAGTGCTGGAGGTGTCTTCATGACTTGCAGGTCAAGAAAGGCAAGTCTGAGCTCCAGCATCTGCAGTCCTCTCCTTCTCCCAGGAAAGGTGAGTAGCTGTATATTGTACACTTCACCCTGAAATGACATGTTGCTTTCTCGTCAAGTTGAGTCCATCACATGGCACCCATGCTTTCTTTCCATATACTTCTTCCCCTGCCTTCCTTTCCTCATTCTCATTTCACTCATCTTCATTCCTGACAGTCCCTTTCATAATCACTGCAGAATTACCATTTTGCTCTCTTTCTCCTCATTAGAGTAGAGAGCAGAGCACAGTCAGGAAGGGGGAGAGAACAGCAGCTGCTCTCCAGAGACTGAAGTTGACAGCTGTGAATGAAGAAGGAATGGAAATTAGTGCCACTTCAGTGTCCCAGACCACCTGGGGCTGCAAGCTCATAGCTCTCTTGTCAAAAACGCTCAGTCACAGGGATTTGGTTTCAACAGCAGGTGAAATCTAACCATTTTCATAAAGCTGAGGCAGGGAAACAGAGAGAGGGGGGAACAGACAGAGGGAAAGCGAAACAGAAAAAGACAAGTTCAGAGACTGGGAAGTAGGGAGAATGAGAGAGTGAGATGATCAAAGACAGGGAAATAGAGAGGGAGGGGATTAGAGAGAGGGAAACAGGAGAGAGAGAGAGAAAAGCAAAGGGAATCAGAGAAAGGAAAATGGAGACAGAGAATTAGAGAAAGGTAAATAGAGAATCGGGGAATGGGATAGAGACAGGGAAACAAAGAGAGAGAGGGGATCAGAGAAAAGGATACAGAGAGGGAAAGAGAGAATTAGAGACTGAAAAACACAGAGAGAGAAGAAGAAAGAGAAAAGAGAGAGAGAAAGAGGATGGGACAGGGAAAGAGAGAATGCGAGTGTGAGTGGATCAGAGAAGAGTAAACACAGGGAATTACAGAGAGGAAAGGGGGATCAGATACATGAAAGAGAGGGAAAGGAGATCAGAGCCAGGAAAGCAAGCAGAGAGGATAAAATGTGTGGAATAGAGACAATTAATCGGAAAATAAAGACAAAATATAAAAAGGAAATTTACAAAATTATCCAGCTAATCTTCCAACTGCACCAATTATTGATTACTTAGACATTACTTGGTAGTAATGATTGTGATTGTTGGAGGTCAGTCATCTCGGCTCCAGGACACCACTGCAAGAGTTGCTCATAGTAGTGTCCTCAGCCCACCCATCTTCAGTTTCTTCATTAATAGCCTTCCCTCCATCATGAGGTCAGAAGTGGAGATGTTTACTGATGATTGCACAATGTTTAGCACCATTCACAACTCCTCAGATACTGAAACAGTCCATGTTGAAATACAGCAAGGCCTGGACAATATCTTGGCTTGTGCTGACAAGTGGCAAGTAACATTCTCACAACACCGAAGCCCAGCTATAACCATCACCAATAAGGGACAATCTAACCATTGCCACTTGACATTCAAAAGGGAATTCCCTCCCTAAGGGCATTGTGGGTCAATCAACAGCACATGGATTGCAGCGTTTCAAGGAGCAGCTCAAGGGTGGATAAACTAAAAAATAAAATTGGTTGAAGAGCAGCCAGTGAGGACCATTTCTAACCCAATTGCTCAGTGGGTGAGGTGGTTAACTTTCCTTTAAATTCTCCCCTAGGAACCTATTTGCAGTTAAACTTGAGAGAAGTAGAGGAACTACCAAATAGGATTCTACTGTCTTAACATCCTAGTGTTTTCTAACTTCTGCAAATGATAGGAAATAGACTATGTGGACACAGTAAAAAGCCTCTTAGTGAAAAGAGGAGAGCAACAACAGTTTGCATTCAAACGATATTTCCTCATGGATAACTGATAAGCCCAATTGGGTTGATTTACAATTTTTGTTTTTATTTCAAAAATATACTTTATTCATGACAAAAATCTCTTTGTATATATACATTGTCACAAAAGCAGCTCAGTACTGGACAGTTGCATATCAAGTAACAAAACATTGGACCCTGACTCTGTGCAAAAAACCCAAAGGCTATTAAACATACAATACTCTTAACGTACATATATTTGAGGCACTAGGAGGAGCCAATAACGGAACAGACACCCCCATTTACATTCAGCAGGAAGACCTCAGACAGTGGTCTCTCCCTGCTGAGTCTTGACTGTAGGCTACCCAGCCTTTAGTGCGTCCCGCAGCATGTAGTCGTGGACCTTGGAATGTGCCAGTCTTCATCAGTCAGTTGGGGTCAATTCCTTGTTCTAGAAGTTTCAGCCAGACCAAAGAAGGTCTTTCATCGAGATGATGATCCTCCAGGCACAGTTAATGTTTGTTTCGGTGTGCATCCCAGGGAACTGACTTACAGCACAGAGTCCCGCGTCACGGAGCTGTGCGGAGCGAACCTCAACAAAAACCACTGTGTCTTCCTCCAGACTCCCTTTGCAATGATACATTCCAGAAGAAGATGAGTGACAGTCTCAATCCCCTCGCAGCCACTTTGAGAGCAGTGTGCAGTGGTGTAGACTGACCAGGCATATGTAAAGGTCCTCACCACCAGCCAAGTGATGTTTTGGTGCTTGTTAGAAAGCTTTAATGATGAGGTATTCTGTCAAATGACTTTGACAGTCTGCTCAGGGAACCACATGACAGAATCCACCCTCTCCTTTTCCCTCAGGGTCTCGAGAACAATATGTGCTCACCACTTTCTGATAGACTAGTGGTCAAAGGTGCTTCTATTTGCAAATTTCTCGACAAAGGCAAGGAGATACAAGCAGTTCAATTATTTGGAGTGTTCCACAGCAGCGAGGCCAGTCCAATCCTTCGCAACACTGGGGACAGGTAGAACCTCAGTACATAGTGACCCTCAGTACCGAGGGTCTGTGCACAGTTTGATGCAGCCACACACAAAGATGGCCATCAGGCTGAGGGCAACATTGAGTACGTTCCTCCTTTTGTACATGGAGTCCCTGCAGACACAGTCTATCATAGGCTTCCAGATGAAATGGAAGATGGCTTGAGTGACTGAAACAATGCGGCTTCGGGGATGGGTCAGACCTGCACCAAGTACAACAGAGAGAGCACCTCATACCCGATGACCAGGTTTTTACTCTCAATGGAGAGGGAGCGGTGCCCCTAAAAGATCAGTTTCTGCTTCACTGTGGCATTCCTCCCAAGATTTTGCGCATGTCCGGCCCCTCTGAACCATATTCCCAGCACTTTCAGATAATCTGGCTTGACGGTGAAGGGGATAAAGGATTGGTCGGCCTATTTCCCAAAGCATATGACCTTGCTCTTGCCTTGATTTACCTTGGCTCCTGACACCAGTTTGAACTGGTCACAGATGTTCATGAGTGTGTGCACTGACAGTGGGATCCAGGCAAAAAAATGGCAATGTCATCATAATCCGATAAAGTCATATGGGAACTGGACAGGGTAGAGATGGAGAAACTGTTCCCACTCCTGAAAGGGTCAGGAAGAAGAATGCACAGTTAAGTAATTAGTCAAAGCAGCAATACTACCATGAGGAAACGATTTTTCATGCAGTATGGAGTTAAGGGTCTGGATCTGTGTGAACAAAATTCTGCAGTACAGACAAATTCACCTCCTAAAGCCCACAAAACACCAGGAAAAGTTCAATCGTGGTTAACCAATTAGAGAGAGGTCAATTCCCTCTCTCACCTACATGCATGAACGAGACAGAATCCAGGAGGTGCTGTTCATTCAGATACAGATTTTGTCTCTTTCAAACTACTGTCACAGATTCCCTTGTCCAAGAGACAGAATCAAAGGATGGTTCTGGGTGCAGAAGGAGGCTATTCATGCTAGTATATCTGGATTAACTCCACAAATGAGCATTATAACTCAGGGCTAATCTCTTGCCATGTCCCCAAACACATGAGCTTGCTTGTGTGAAATGACAGAATACAAATTTAGATAGACTGGGTCCCAAGGTCACAAGTTTTGAGATACTTCGCTTGTACATTATAACATAATTCGGATAGAAGGCACCAAAATTATGAACAATGAATCAAACAATTGTCTAATGCCATCTTCAATGCTTCAATTAAACCTGCCTCTGCCAACTTCCAGACATTGCATTCCAGATTTGAAGTACCCATGTGAAAAAGCTTTTTGCACATCATATCAGTTTCTTTTGCAAATAATTTAAAGTTTTTAAATCTTTTTTACGAGTGGGAAAAATTTCTCCTCAACCACTCTGCTCAGCCCCCTTGTGATTTTGAAAATCAACAAGGAGTCCAAAAGAATCTCTCACCCTTAAATATTTCTGGAATGAACTGCCTGATGATATGCTGGAGGGAAGATCAACTGAAGTACTAAAAAGGGAGTTAGACTACTTGTTGAAAGGAGCAATCTGCAGCTTTATGGGAAGAATTCAGGAGAATGACAATAAGTGAAATTGTCAATCAGGCCACAAATGGAGATTATCTTTTTCAACCTTAAGAATGAAAAGAAGCAAAAACACAGGGGGAGCCTACAAAATCGAGCATCAAACAGCCCTTATAAGGAAGGAATGATTGCATTGAAGCAAATGTGTTGCAAAGTATGAAACTGAAGCCAACTATCTTTTTGCCTCTAAAAAGCAGCTCAATCCAAAGTCCAGAATAGACTGGGTCCCAAGGTCTTTGGTTCTGAAATACTTCACTTGTATATTACAACTTGTAAAAGATACCAAAATTACGATCATGCTTTAAGCTGAAATTAAAAAGCAAAATATTATAAATGCTGGAAATTTGAAGTCAATTTAGAAGTCTGGAAACATAGCGCAAGGTCAGGCAGCATCTGCTAAGGAAGGACAAATGTCAGATCGTATTTATGTTTTTGACCTTTTGTATAAGAACCCAGAATGTGATAACGCTGTTTTGAGTAATCTTTAATAAGAAGCTGGAAAGAAACAAATCTATTACATAACGTTTCTGCAGAAATATGTTGCAGTTCTTTGAAACATGTGACAAAAAGGATGAGTGAACATTGACATTCAAGCTGAACTTGAAGAGTCACAGTTATTCTTTTGAAAATAATGCCCTTTTATATATGCGCCCACATGACCAGGTTGTAAATGAGAGCTAGTTTTGAAAGTTTGGCTCCATATACTTTCTGAAACAGGAATGAACGCCCACACTAGATGTTTGCTCTGTTGTGCTATTTGCAGAAACTATCATGCTGGGATTAAAACTAGTGCAAAACCTTTCAGATGCATAAAAGATAAATAACATAACTTTTCAGTTCTGAGTTACTGTCACCTTCTTATCATGGCAGCTGGATTCTAAATGATTGTAATTGCAGAATACATTTTTACAAATGAGAATGTTTTAATCAGTGATAATGTTGAAATGTTGCATGGTCCATACGTTAAATTCTTGTTGCAAGTGAATGGCAATGCATTAATTTAATTGAGAGGATTCAACTGTTTCATAAAACTTGAATGAAATTTCAATACTCTTGAAAATTGCCTAATGAAGTCTGGAATGAAGACTTTTACAACCAATAAGCTCTGCTTCACTAATTTTCACATACTTAACCTAATTTATTTACTTCCCTCATAGAAGATTCTGCTAACATCCTCCAGCCTGCCACCACATCCTATGATCTGATTAAAGTTTGTACATCCCTGTCCCTGTGCATTCACTTGTTGAGTAACCAATACCAACTCCCCACCCCTCCCTCCAAGAATCAGTCAGCAACCTCCCTCACCTCCTTAGCAACGTGGCAACTCATCATCTCCTGGCAAAATATCTGCTGGTGATACAATACTGCCCTCAATGCTTGAGGTATCAAGAAATAGATGAGTCAAAAATTTTCCAATCTAATATAAAGAAAAATAAAACCATTGGTTTCAATACCACCAAAACCTGTTTTTTTGCCACTGTGGTGTCGATATATCCCATAATTATAACATTGCAAGACGTCAATTGGCCCACATTTCTTTGCCACATGAACAGTAGTCCCAATCTAACATGCTCATGCTGTTTCTATATCCCTGTCTTCGGGTTCCTTCTGTACAGTCCCGCGATGGGGTTCTTTAATTTATTATGGTTCAAACTGCTGAGCCCCTGGGTGAGAAGGGGTACATTGGATCTGCTTGCTAATCCACCTTCACTTACTTACAAAAAGATTAATCTTTAAAGGACCCCTTCCTTGTGTATGTTATGATTTAAAAGAAGGCTTTCTTAAATTAGCAAAACTGAGAGTTTATTACTGACCAAATGCAAGAAGAAAACATAATGTAACACATTTTAGGAACAAGAGGTGAGTCCAAAGAGATAAAAAGCTGAAAGAAAAGAGAAACAGATTAGTATCTGAATTGTTTATTAACAGTATAAAATTGATCATAGTAATTGTTGCATTAAATGTTACCACTCAGCATTTATGCCTGTAGTTAAACAACCAATTTCAAATTTTTGAAGTTGTACATTGATTGAAACTCTTTGGTCCTGATTCTTGTTGCCAGTTGTGTCTGGCCACTGGATGGAAGAGAGATACCTCCTTTCTCTGCAGTGCAGGTGTGTTTAAATGACTGTTCTCAGAGCTATGCCCCATACACTAGTTCACACAGTAGGAGGTCAGATCACTAACTTGCACAATCTAGTGTCAAAAATTGTTTTTTAGAAGGCCAAAACACAAACATTCTGCTAAAGGTGGCTGATGTGGAAGAGATAGTCAACTCTCTCATTCTCTCTTCACCTCGGTCTGATGTTTCTCGAAATGTATGTTTCTTTGTCAGGCAGCAACTGAATTTACATTGACAATCTTTTTTGTAAACTGTCACTATTTCCTGGTACTTTGGGATTTTATTCTGTTCTCATATGAACTTCAATCATCTGCCTAATTTGTTCTTTGATGCTTACCTGGTCTCAAACTTAGACTTTAAGTCTAACGGTGTTCCTACTGTGATAAACAATGCTCTGTACCAACTTCATGTCTCTGATCTATTATTAAGTGAAGTTGCCACGAGGAGGAATCTCCAAAAGGAAACTGAAATGAATGCTGCAGCAAACAAAAAAGGCAAGAACAGAGTTAATGGGCCCAGAAAGCATCCTGAGAACAGCTGGAGCTTCGGTTCTGCACAGGCTGTTGTATATGGGTTTGAAATGGTTAATATTGAGGAATGCCATAAACATCACCCACTATGATGCAGACTTGTGAGGAGATGAAAGTGGGTCCTAGCATCCTGACTTCCTCAAAGGCTCTGGGTAACAATGACTATCTGACCAATGCAAGCTGTAATCATTTGTTAACGCATAATAAACTATATCTTATTGCCCACAGGAGATACTTCCAGTCAGACCAGTCAGTGGTTTTCATCTCTCACACTAGACAACATGGTAACATCTTGTGGGAAGGGATGCAAGGTTTGAAAGTATAACTACGTTCTGTAACACCTTTCGCAGACTTGAATTGTTAACACCACTTCCTGTGACAAAGCAACTAGTTTTAATTTGACCACTTGTCACATAGTCTGGCTATTACACTGGCACTGTGTGAAGGGAGCAGACTGGGGAACAAATGAGCTATGGATTGTCCCCGGAAAAGCAGTAGTCAATCATAACCTTGTCCCTTTCCTATGTTTGGGGCGCTGGGACATCGTAATACTTTGATCCAACTACATTTGATATAAATTAACAGTCCAAGGATCAAACCTGAAAACAACTAGGCAGTAAAGTCATGGAATTATACAGCATGGTGTCAGACACTTAACATTGAGATGGGATGGTCGCCCAATCCTTTTGAGTGAATGAGCCTCTTGACTGGAATTGGACCTAATTGGTACTTGATAAGACAGGTCTATCCTACACAGGGCTCTCACCAACACTCCAGCCAGTGCCAGAAGTGCATTTACCAACTGAGACACGAGGAAATCATAATACATTTTAATTATCGTTAATCCACCTGTTGGAATATGTTATGAATACTGGCTCAGGATGGGTGCCACGCCCTCTTTGCACTTTCCCAATGTCTGTGTAGGTCTACTTCCATTCTGGTGACCCATACTGTGTAGTGTCTGCTATTTTTGTCAATAACGTTCTGTTATGCTCTGGGGATTTTTGAAACATCGTCAGAAATCATATTTCCATTTCAGAAAACAGAATCACTTCTTGTTTCCATTTGAATATCAAAAGGTCAGTTCTTTATACATTGTTTTGTTGTGAAAATGTAGAGAAGTGTGCACGTTAACCTCAAACTGACAGTCGGATTTGTAATTTACACTCAGGTATACTTCACAAAGATTTCCACATCCTTTAATACTTTTCTGAATTTTACAGAGGCAGAGATTGAGATCTCACAGTACCTTTAAGAGGCTGGATGCACTGTGAGCTGACCATTTAGACTGCCTCTCATATCGCAAAGCCAAGGTAAGTCTGAAATAGGCTGGGTGAGAGAGGAAGAGAGCTGCCTACCCTAATGGGTGTGGAATATCGACAAGACCCCTGCAATTCCTACATGGGATCCACCCTCTGGCAAGGAGCCCAGAAAAACAGCCCCAACACACATTTTACAATATTCCAGAAACCAAGCAACAGACATCAGGAGCTTTTCTAAGACCCAATACAGGATCAATGTCTGTGGGGCAGCATCACAGGCCCAAATAATCTATGCTGGATCAGACCGGCTTGAGTGTTGGTGAGAGCCCTGTGTGGGATAGACCTGTCTTATCAAGTGCCAATTAGGTCCAATTCCAGCCAAGAGGCTCATTCATTCAAAAGGATTAGGCGACCATCCCATCCCAATGGTAAGTGTCTGACTCCATATTGTATTACTCCATGATTTTATGACCACAGCTGTTTTCAAATAGCAATTGAGGACATGTATGGCATCTCCCAATTCTTCACACGTAACCGTATCTGTGATGTAAACTATACCGTTTTGTCCACCTTCCCATCCTTCCTCCATGATGAGGAGAGTCAAGCAGCTTGGCATTGCATTTATCTATCATCGCTGGCTTCCCTGAGGGTCCAGGGCACAATGGATTGCACCAACATTGCTTTGGGAGCACCTTGACACTGACCTGTAGTGTTCAACAACAGAAAAGGCTTCCAGTCCATCAATATTCAACTTATACATGACCATTGATGCCAAAACTTAGAAGGAGATGTTCCAGATATACTGAGTCCTGCCATAAACTTTATATGCTAAAGACCTCCCAGGTTACTGTGTCCTTCCAAGCTCCTTGGACCATACAGGGATGGCCGCAGGAAACAAGGGCTACCCCCTCCAAACATGGTGTAACACTCAGATTGGTGCAGAATGAAGATATAATGCTGCTCACAATTCCATGAGGGTCACTGTGGAACAGACCATTGGTCTCTTTAAGATGAGATTTTAATGCCTGGATCGTTGCAGCAGGGCCTTGCATCATAACCCAGAAAGGGTGTGCCACCTCATTGTAGTGCCTCAAAACTGAAGCCAACAAAGGGAGAATGCACTGGATGCAGGAGAGTTGGAGCAGTGACAGCAATCTTCTGAGGATGAAGATAAGAATAATGATGAAACATTGATATGGAAGGCTGTCCAAAAAATTATGACAGAATAACGCATTGTTGACTAAGAGTCAGTGAGAAAAATCATTTCAGGCCATGGCAGACCAGGTGTTATGGTTCTCACTCAACAAAATACTTTAACTGAAAATGGGAAAATTCCGCCCTTATAGTTTTTAACATTTAGGTACCATCCCCTGCCACCAAAGTAAACCTGGATCCAAAATGGTCAGTGAGACAGAAACAGACATCTTTCTTTGTGGATAGAGTTTATTAAGTGCTCAATTTCACAGCTCCTTCCACACATCATTCCCAGCTTTATAGATGTTTCTAATCATTCTGTACAGACATTGTACGTTACACCTTTGGAACACGTGGGACTTGATCCGAGGTCTACTAAACCAGAGGACATTACCATTGCACCACAATAGCTCCAGTTCCATCTTTATCTATACATAGTCAATTAACCAATCCATTAACATAAATCATTTACTTACATATTTCCTAAATTAATCAGAGGCATTATGAATGTACATGCCCTTTAAACTTTGTAAGTGTTG
This sequence comes from Hemiscyllium ocellatum, assembly GCF_020745735.1. NCBI lineage: Eukaryota > Metazoa > Chordata > Chondrichthyes > Orectolobiformes > Hemiscylliidae > Hemiscyllium > Hemiscyllium ocellatum. The sequence continues at coordinate 58,479,560 of NC_083412.1, read as the reverse complement.
ATGACTGTCAACAAACCTGGTTTTCACTAGATATGGACAATTCTAATTGTGTTGGCTCAATTATACTGTTCTGAATAATTTTAGACTTTAGAACTATCATATCATAAATTAGATTTCTTTAAAAATTACTTTTCCTTGCTTTCTCTTTCTCTCTTGCCTAATCCTATTTTTATTTCATTTTTATTGCAGTGTACCTATGTATCATTTACTTCATCCTCTTTAGTTTACCCTTCTGCTCAACCCTTTTGCTGTTTATTTACCAATGACTTAGTCCTGTTGTTTAAAGAGATAGTCTATGAATGTAAAGGGTCAAGAACAATTCCAACTCACAGCAAATTTCATTAAATCCTAATTTGCACAAAGTTCTGTTCCTTAGTTTCATTTTCTGTTAAGGAAGCTTTATAAAGGAATTTTTCATGCATTTTGAAACAGAATATTGTGGCATATTGATCACATTTTTAGTGCTAAATAGACTATTTCCAAATATGTAAGCAGCTGTTTTCATGTTTTGCTTTTATGTATTCTGGTGACAAACCACAGATCACACAATGTCGATAGCAACCAGTTACATAGATTCAAGCACAGACCTGCTCACTTCGCAAGATCCGTGTGTATCAGACTGCACATTTCCTGTGTGGTGACTCAAACCTAAATTTTACCCTTTTATACAGCACTTTTGGCATTCAAACGGACGCCTTTTCTGAGGCAAAATGCAAACAGGGTTGTCATGGTTAAGATGGTGACAATGATAAGTTCTGCAGCTTTACAGCATGCTGTGCAGGAAGCCTCCTTTTTGGCAATTAAACCCTATTCCTACCAACACGTTTGGTTTCACCCCAGTTTCCTCCAGGTTAAGTGACAACAGATGAACTGAATATTTTGATGGATAGCAACCAGACTATTATTGAGCATGCATCACCTCCCCTCGCACATTGGAAGAAATGAACCCCTCCCTTACAGCAGTAACTCAGCAATGTAAATGTCATCTTACTGTGAGGCACCCTGTGTGAGAATCCAACAATGGAGAAATATTGCTGTGCTCTGATAGTAGTTACACAAAGATGAGAATCAGATCAGAAAACAGCAACACATGTCCTGAAATCAGCTCTGAATGTTCTGAAATTCAGAATCTGGGGGAGAACTTGAGTTCAGATTTTGAGGACAAAGATAACTGTGGGAGTGATCCTCCTCAAATCCCTGCAGGCATTGGCATTTAAGGAAGAAATCTGGTGGCTTTCTGGTTCTGTAAAATCTACATACAACACATGTTGGGGTCCTAATTAATGCAGACCAAAGGCTGCAACTTTCTAGGGACTTCCACTAACGGTCCAATTGGAGTTTGTTAGATGTGTAATTGGATCACATTTTGGATATAGTGGGTCTAAGCCTTATATCAAGTATTTGTCAGGTCCAATGAACAGTCTCACAAGCACACATCCAACCATCAAGTGGCATTTTTTTAAAAAAAAACTAGAGTAAAATGGGAAGACTGACCTTCATGCATTATCTCTTATCAAACATAATGTTGAAGGAATAGATGGTAAAACATGCAAATGGCACATACTGGTTTGTCTCATTTTGTATATTTCAAAATGGAGGCCCAATGCAGCTAGTTTGTCCATTTCCAATTCTAACAGTTTCTAAACAGGTTTTTAATCTCAAAAAGCCCTTTAAATTCAATGACATACTTATAAGTTTAGTCACTGCTGTAGGAAATATGGCTAAGACAAAAAAAAAATCCGTAGATGCTGGAATCCAAGACAGATAGGCAGGCAGCTGGAAGAACGTAGCAAGCCAGGCAGCATCAGGAGGAGGAGAAGTCGACGTTTCAGGTGTAACCCTTCTTCAGGATCCTTATAACATTTAGTCATTGCTGTAGGAAATTTGGCAGCCAATTTGAGCAAACCTTAACAAACAACAATGTGATGATGATGAGAAAAACTGTTTTTGTTATGTTGATTGAGGCCAGGATATTGACTGGGACAATGGGGATAATTCACTTGCTTTTATTTGAAATTATGCCATGGGTCAGAAATGGCTCTAGTTTAACATCTTATCCAAAAAACAGCAGAACTTAGCGTCATAGAGACATAGAGATGTATAGCATGAAAACAGATTCTTCAGTCCAACCGTCCATGCCGACCAGATATCCCAACCCAGTCTAGTCCCATCTGCCGGCACCCAGCCCATATCCCTCCAAACCCTTCCTATTCATATACCCATCCTGATGCCTTTTAAATGTTGCAATTGTACCAGCCTCCACCACTTCCTCTGGCAGCTCATTCCATTCATGTACCACCCACTGCGTGAAAAAGTTGCCCCTTAGGTCTTTTTTATGTCTTTCCCCTCTGACCCTAAACCTATGTCCTGTAGTTCTGGACCCCCCCCCCCCCCCCCCGCCGACCCCAGGGAAAAGACTTTGTCTATTTATCCTATCCATGCCCCTCATGATTTTACAAACCTCTATAAGGTCATGCCTTAGCCTCCGACGCTCCAGGGAAAACAGCCCCAGCCTATCCAACCTCTCCCTATAGCCCAAATCCTCCAACCCTGGCAATATCCTTGTAAATCTTTTCTGAGTCCTTTCAAGTTTCACAACATCTTTCTGATAGGAAGGAGACTAGAATTGTGCACAATATTCCAACAGTGGCCTAACCAATGTCCTGTACAGCCGCAACATGACCTCCCAACTCCTGTACTCAATACTCTGACCAATAAAGGAAAGCATACCAAACACTGCCTTCACTATCCTATCTACCTGTGACTCCACTTTCACGGAGCCATGAACCTGCACTCCAAGGTCTCTTTGTTCAGCAAAACTCCCTTGGACCTTGCCATTAAGTGTATAAATTCTGCTAATATTTGCCTTCTGAAAATGCAGCTCCTCGCATTTATCTGAACTAAACTCCACCTGCCACTTCTCAGCCCATTGGCCCATCTGATCAAAATCCCTTTGTAATCTGAGGTAACCTTCTTCACTGTCCACTACACCTCCAATTTTGGTGTCATCTGCAAACTTACTAACTATATCTCTTGTGCTCTCACCTAAATCATTTATATAAATACCTTATTGTGCATTCCCACATACCCTTGAGAAAATTATAGTGAGTTACTGTGCTGATACGTTGGAAGTTTCAGGACCTTGACTGGGTATCAGTGAAGGAATGGAAATATAGTCTCAAGTCAGAATGGTGAGCCTGAGGTGGGACACCATGGAGGTGGTGACATCCAATGCACTTGCTGCTAATCCTAACCCTTCTTGTTGATGACATTGCAAATTTGCAAGGTGCTGCCTCAGTGGTCCTAGAGAGCTGCTGCAGTGCATCCCTTAGATGGGGGAGGCCAGCAATGGAAGTTTTAGTGGCTGCTATTCTTAATCTTCATATTGTCAGTAGACCCTGCAGGATTTTCCAAGCATATAGCCTAAATGGGTAAGTGGGAAAGTTGGTGAAGATGGAGCCAGAGAATTGTAGATAGTAAGGTTCAGCTAATTCTTGACATTTAATTTTAAGCAATATTGAAATTGATGGTCTTGGTCAACAACATTGTACTTTTAGTATATGTGTGCAAGCTGACATCTTTGTGCAAGTTGTTTGTAAAGGAAATTTAGTAGAAACCAAAATAAAGAGCCAAAGATAGAACCATGAGATATCAAGCATGGGAGGGGAATTATTTGAGGAAATCTAATGCCTACTTCAAAGTATGATGTGGAGATGCGGTGTTGGACTGGGGTGGATAAAGTTAAAAATCACACAGCACCTGGTTATGGTCCAACAGGTTTATTTGGAAGCACTAGCTTTCAGAACGCTGCTCCTTCATCAGGTAACTAGTGGGGCAGGATCATGGGACACAGACTTTATCACAAAAGATTATCGTATCAGACAACTGATGCGATATATTGAATGAACCTTGGTTGTTGTTAAGTCTCTCAACCTTTTGAATGGGTTTCAGGTTTTGACTTATTAATATGTAAATCCCAAAACTTCTTTCAAGTCTCATTCCTAAGATAAATTTAAATTTTATTTAAGAAAGTGGTATTTCTGCTCAGTCAATGCATTAAAGGTGTGAGGTTAGAGTCTGTTTGTATTCCAAACTAGAGTCAGACTGGTTCTATTTCCAAAGTAGGAATTTATATATATATATATATAGACATGGATTATGAAAAATATTGACTGCATACAGATTGTGTGCTTTTTGAACAAAATAGAATGTATCTCCAAATACAATTCTGCAAATGCAAATTCACCACATAGAATTATATGTGTGTGCGTGCATGTGAGGGAGAAAGAGAGAGAGTGAGAGTGTGTGTGTGTGTGAGAAAGGGAGAGAGGGTGTGCATGTGTGTATGTGTATGCTTGATAGAGTGTGTGCATGAGTGTGATGGAGTAAATGCCTGTGAGAGGTTATATGCATGGGTGTGATTGTGGAGTGTATGTGTCTGCCTGAGAGACAGTGTGTGTATGAGAGAGGATACACACACTTTCTCTCAGGCATACACACACACACACACACACACACACACACACACACACACTGACAATCTCTCTCTCTCTCTGCCACCACCACCCCCCCCCACCTCACATGCTAGCGCACATACATATAAGTTTATAGGGTGAATTTGCATTTGCAGAATTGTATTTGCAGAAATATTCTTTTTTGTGCAAATAACACACAATCTATAAGCGGTCAATTTTTTAAATAATCCATGTGACAGTTTATAAATTCGTACGTTGGAAATAGAACAAGTCTGACTTAAGATTGGGATGTGTACAGACTCTAACCTCACACGTTAAATGCATTGTTTGAGCTGAGATGTCATTTTTAAATATATAAAACCTTAAGTTATCTCGGGAATGTGACTTGAAAGAAGTTCTGGGATTTACATATTAACTAATCCAAACCTGCAACCCATTCTAAAAGATGAACGACTTAAGAGCAATATAGGTTTATTCAATATATTGCATAAGTTGTCTGACACTATGATCTTTTGCTATAAATTCTGTGCCCTATGATCCTGCTCCACTGATCCTGCTACCTGACAAAGCAACTGTGTTCCGAAAGCTGTACTTCCATATAAGCCTACTGGTCAATAACCTGATACTGTGTGATCCCTACTTCAAAGCAGGTACAATGGAACAAAAGGGAAATAATATGGTGAAATTTTAGTAAAGTGATACAGAGGGAGATTAGGAATTGAAAGTAGAAATAAAACATATAGTCAAGAGAATAAGGAAGGTCATAGAACCAGGGCTGCATTCTAACAGGATATTATTTTTGACTTAAACTAATACTGTTCCACTGCTGTATGTTGATAGGAAATTAGATAGAATTATGATTAGACTTACAGTGTGGAAACAGGCCCTTCGGCCCAACAAGTCCACACCGACCCGCCGAAGCGCAACCCACCCATACCCCTACATTTACCCCTTACCTAACACTACGGGCAATTTAGCTTGGCCAATTCACCTGACCCGCACATCTTTGTGACTGTGGGAGGAAACCAGAGCACCCGGAGGAAACCCACGCAGACACGGGGAGAACGTGCAAACTCCACACAGTCAGTCGCCTGAGTCGGGAATTGAACCCGGGTCTACAGGCGCTGTGAGGCAGCAGTGCTAACCACTGTGCCACCGTGCCGCCCACCATTATCTTGAGAAAGAACTGATAAGAATGATTAGTATAGAACTATCAATTCAAGAAATATGGTAATGGTTAGAGCTTAGGCAGTATTTTGTGATCTATGTGTGTGAGGACTAGTATGAATGTTGCCAATTGGAAAATGTGTGTGAAGGATATGAAGAGTATTAAATCAAATTGAGATATCTGTCAGCAAGTTATCTGGACTGTGGTGAACCACAATCACTTTGTTTCAGGTTTGATCAATGATTTGGGTGAATTTCTTAGAGATTAATTTGATACAGGTTCCAAGTTCACAAGATTTTGAACATCTCTCGCAAGCTAATAAATGGTGAGGACTGAGATTAAGCTATTCATGGGTTTGTGAGGCATAGTTTTAACATGTGCCTTAGCATTACTGAGGTATATTAATATTGCATAACAATTTTCAATGTTGTCATTTTGGGTAAATGATCTGCATAGAACATAATATCATCTGGGGGACATTCACCATGTTATTAATACACTTACCGAGTAGGAACCTTGGAGTTGTGCAGAAGGAAGAGGAATTTATTGAATGATTGGCTCATCCCTTTAACAGTGCCTCTCCAAATGTTATGATGGCTTTTTAGGCAGTGCTTTTTGCAGATGTTAGTAAGAGATTAAGTGCTAGAACTCAGCTGTAAAAAAGTTGCTAGTTATTGTAATAAAAAGTAAATGCAGCAGCTGGGTTTACTGAGCTGCGATGGGGCTGTGAACTGGGTTATTTTGCACCTGTTGGAATCTAGGAAGATCTTCTCAACGCACCTGCCTGGTGACTGGGGGGAAAAGAAACTTGATAGAGATTGTTGTAAATTTCACATTAGATCCTAAAGTCAAATCAAGCAAAATAAGCAGATAAGTTGTGATAAAATACATGAGCTTTATGTCTTAGCATATTGAATGTAAATGGGTACAGTTCAGTAAATAAATTAATTTACAGTATAGTACAGATCCAAAATGATTATTCTTTCAAAGGAAGAAAAAGATTTGCTTGTATATTTCATGATCTCAGGACATCTCAACTTTCATCACTGTGAAAGAAGTACTTGTAGTTTCTGTAAGGAAATGAGGCCGTTATTTTAGGCACAAGTCAGGCGCTACACATGGCAATCCGGAAAATGACATTCGGTTTTTGTTCTGTTCAAAGGATAGGTAGTGCAAAGCCAAAGAAAATAAGAAGCACCCTATGACAGCTTCGGCTTCTGTGGAAATGAAATCATGAAAGTGCCTGGTTACACATTTCACATTAATGTCTAAGTGCAAAATTTCCTGCAGTTAGCTTAACAATCTCAGTTAAGACAGTTCCAGAAAACTTTCAGAACAAATGATTTCCTCATCTGTTATTAAATCATTTGACTTCAGGAAAAGTAATGAAACACATGCAGAAGATATGGATCTCCTCACATGATGGTTGCAGATTGTTATTATACAGTCATAGAGATGTACAGCATGGAAACAGACCCTTTGGTCCAACTCGTCCATGCCAACCAGGTATCCTAAACTAATCTCATCCCATTTGCCAGCATTTGGCTCATATCCCACTAAACCCTTCCTATTCATATACCCATCCAGATGCTTTTTAAATGTTATAATTGTACCAGCCTCCACCACTTCCTCTGGCAGCTCATTCCATATACACGCCATCCTCTGTGTGAAAAAGTTGCCCCTTAATTGCTATTACTCTGGGTTTCTTTCTACACACATGATGAGATATAAATCAGTGTAAGTTAACTCTGATAACAATGTATCCATTACTCACTGGAGTGACTGATTCCTCAGTACTTGAGACAGAATCTGCTGTAGAACTAAAATTACAACAAATGGGATGCCCTGAAGAATGATTACTTGGAATGACATTGTAATTTTTTTTCATTTCAGAATCACAATCAAACTTGTAGTGTTATTGTTGAATGTTATATTTTACTTCAAAGAGTCTTGTCTCCTAATTTGTATCAGGGATCACCTCATTATCGGACTCATGGTGACACTGGGGAGATTCAAGTATGGAGAATACCGTGGGATTGTAGGAGGAGGATGTAATATGGGAACGAAATAGAGATATCTGTGTGCAGAAAGAGACTGATGTGTAAGGATAGGTGTGAGTGCCAGGGCAAGAGCTGTCTGCAGAGCATTGATGGAAGTATTGCCCTGAATTGATAAGTGATTAGACAAAACCATTATGGGCTTTGCTAGCTTACAGACCCATGCCAGGCACATCATAAATATTTCTGAATAATCCTAACATACCAGAATGGCCTTCAGGCATCTTCCACAAAAAGTCACCTTAACCACCATATGGTCTCCTCTTTCCAATGATATTAGATTATCCTTCGGGGCGCAGTGTCCATATGGTGATGCTGTGGCTTCAAGAGATGTGCTTTGCCCTGGTTTCTTTTAGAGAAAGATTGGGGGACAGGTGCTGAGTAGTCTATGAGAAGAAACCTTGGGTGTGTTTTTTTTTAAAGCTGGAACAATAGAAGCAGCCTTAATGGTGTGGTCAAGCTCCCACCCACAGAACTAGGACTTTTAGTTATTAGTGTTTTCAGCAGTAGTTGCTGTTGGGGTCTTGAAGCAGTAGAAACCATTTTTCCACTCTTGACTACAGCCAAAACTGGGAGTTCTCTTCCTGGGCTGCTGGATTGCATGTGAAACAACATGTTTTCTAATTTCTTTGCCAAGGGTATGTCTATGGAATGTTACTATATTGGAGGAGTTAATTAGTGATAGTTACTGTTTCTGTTATTCTACTAACCTTTCCAATAGAGTTAAGATATTCCAAGTTATTTTCTTTGCATTTTAACTATAGTGTTTAAATAAATAGTATTTTGCTTAATGTTGAGTAGTTAGACACATTAAATTGCATCTGGAACACAGCAGCTGACATTTACCTTTAAAACAAGAAAAAGAATACGGTCTAGGCTATCATCTTAATACTTTTGAGGGTGTCTGGTCTGTTGTGATATCTGCAGACTTCAGACAGAATGCTGCCCTGATAATTTGGTGAAGCTAACCTCTAACCTATAAATCCTATTCACAGGTAATCCTATTTCACCTTCTGGGTGAAACCATTCACCTATTCCCTCTTCTCTGTCCAGATATCATTCTGTGTGTTGAATCCTTCAGCTAGTAGAATGGAGAACTTGCCCTGTTGCTGTGGATACTGAATTGGGCAAACTCAGTTTCTGCTCAGTGGTAGTTCCTACCTCAGACTATATAGAATACATGAGACAAAAGGACACAGCTTTAAAGACTCATAATGCCCTTTACCTCTCCACCTCACCTCGGCTATGAGTCAAAAAGTGCAGAGCTGGAAAAGCACAGCCAGTCAGGCAACATCTAAGAAGCAGGAGAGTCGACGTTTTGATCATAAGCTCTTCATCAAGAATGTTCCTCAGCTGATCAGCAGTGCTTTTCCAGAACCACACTTTTTGACTCTGTTCTCCAGCATCTGCAGTCCTCACTTTCTCCCTCTGTATTGCTGCAGTTTGTTTATCTTGTTGTAAACTATCCACGGTATTTTTTCCAAGAATTTACCACATTAGTGATAACTTTACACAAAAGCTGGGCAATTTATTACTACTCCTCATCTTTATAATGCAATAATAGTGGCTGTGTTATGTCAATGGCTTTCCACTGTGCATTCACCTCTTTTGTACAATGTGCAATCCATACACTATTGGGAAAAGGCACCTGTAAAGTGGATTTTTATTGACTTTTCTGACTGCATGTTTCATCTATGTGAGCTCTCAAAGAACTAACTGTCAATCCCAATGGAAAAAAATTGGATTACTGACCCGACATCTATTTCAGCAATTTCTGTCCATCCAACACTGCCCCCAAATGCCCAGGAAAATTCCATCTGAAACCTTTTACATCTGATTGTTTTAACATGTTTTGAACAGAGAAGAATAATGTGTTGAAAAACAGGATATGGTGCAAATTGTTTGCACGTGAGTATCGCTTCAAAGAAATGACAAATGTTAAAACCACCTCATCTCACTTCACTATTGAAGTGAAATGCCAGTTTACCAAATGTTGTAAAATTTTACATATCTTTTTATAAACATGTTTAATTTACAACTGTGGGCAGAAATCTCCCCTGTGAGTGTAGCTATGGTAAATATAATGAAGACATTTTCACATTGGAGTTATGAAGAAGGATCTTCACAGTTGCATTTTGACTTGCTGAACTCTGGGCTGAACAAGGAGTGGGAAGCTTTTTCATGTCTTCCTGCTTACAGTGATGCAGAATATAAGTGAGAAAAAAGGACTTATGATCTGGACAATGGATTAGGTCAGAGGCAAGGAAACCCCAGGAAACTATCTGAAATGAAGAAAAGATTTACAAGGATGTTGCCAGGGTTGGAGGATTTGAGCTATAGGGAGAGGTTGGACAGGCTGGGGCTGTTTTCCCTGGACTGTTGGAAGCTGAAGGGTGACCTTATAGAGGTTTACAAAATTTTGAGGGACATGGATAGGATAAATAGATAAAGTCTTTTCCCTGGGTTGGGGGAGTCCAGAACCAGAGGGTATAGGTTTAGGGTGAGAGGGGAAAGATGGAAAAGGAGGGCAGTGAAAATTTCTGGTGGCCACTTCAGAGAACAAAGTGGATTAATTGTTGAAACCCCTCTAACCTTAGGCATAATTAGGTATGGATTAAAGGAGACGCCAGTTCCACTGAATCCAATAGAATATCTATAGCAGGCCAGAAATTTGTAACTGTTGCAAATCATATTAAAATACATCAATTCCTCATGTACACAAACATTTCAAAAAAATATATTTATTATCCAGGATTTATTTGTTCCTAAACAAGCATAATACCATCTAGCAGTTGTTCAGGAAGACACTTCCCATTAATTCTAAAGGAATTCAGCAGAATAATGATACACGGTAGAAACAGGCCATTTGGCCCAGCTGCTCTATACTGACTATCATGTTCCACAGATGCCTCCCCCAGCCTCACTCATATAAATCCACTCTCATACTTTTCATACCCGTATATGTTTATGAAGTAACTTTATTTATTCTGTCATAGGGTGTGCACATCACTGGCCAGCATTTATTGCACAACCCTAGTTGCACTTAAGCTGCCTTCTTTAATCATTGTAGTACATGTGCTGGAGGGAGATGCACCCATTAAGAAGGGAATTCCAGGGTTTTGACCCAAAAACACTGAAGCAAAGGCAGGATAACTTGTGGTAAGGAGGGTCTAGTAGGTGGTGGCGTTCCCACATTTCTGTTGCCCTTGTCATTCATTATGGAAGTGGCTGTGAATTTGGAAGGTGTTGGCTGAGGAACCGTGGTGATTTTCTGCAGTTCAGTACACTTTGCTGCTACTGAGCAGCTGTGATGGAGGGAATGAAAATTTGTGGATATGGTGCCAATCAAGTGGGCTGCTTAATTGGTGTCAAGATTCTTGAATACTATTGGGGCTGTACTCATCCAGGCAAGAGGGGAGTATTCTCTCACACTGCCGACTTTTGTCTTGCCGATTGGATGGTAACAGGAAGCAGAGAGGAACAATAAATGTGCCCTTTTCAGGCAGGCAGAATGTTATGAGAGGTGTGCCACAGTGGGCCAATGCTGGGCCATTAATTCTTTACAACTTAAAATATTTGGTTGAACAGATTGATAGTAAATCAGCTAAACATGCTTCCTTTGACACAAAGATAGGTAGGAAAATGAATTGTGAAGAGGACATGAGGATCCTACAAAGCAATATAATGAGCGGAGAAAGCGAGGACTGCAGACACTGGAGATCAGAATCAAGAATGTGGTGCTGGAAAAGTACAGCAGGTCAGGCAGCATCTGAGGAGCAGTACAATCAATGTTTTGGACATAAGCCCTTCATCAGGAAGGGCTTCCCTTCGCTCTCTTCCTTTCTAATAAAGGGCTAATGCCGGAAACATCGATTCTCCTGCTCCTCGTATGCTGCCTGACCTGCTGTGCTTTTCCAGCACCACATTCTCAAATATAATGAGTGGGCAAAGAGCTGGAAAATAGACCATAATGTGGAAAAATGTAAAAATGTCAATTCTGGCAGAACGAATAAAAAATGAATAGGAAGCATTCAGAGGAATATGGGCTAAGTGCTGGCAAATACGACTAGATTAATTTAAAATATTTGTTTGGCATGGATGAGTTCGACGGAAGGGTCTGTTTCCATGCTGTACAGCTCTATGACTCTAAATGGTGACAGATTGTAGAGATCTGAGATGCAGAAAGATCTAGATGCTTTAGTGCATGCGTCACAGAAGGTTAGAATGCATACAGCAGGGAAACAGAAATGCTTATAGAATGGTTTATTGCATGGGGAATTGAATGTGAGACTAGAGAAACTATTCTTTAGATATACAGAGCATTGGTAACTGCATCTGAAATGCTGTGTACAGTATTTGTCACCATACTTACAGAAGGATGTTACTGCATTGGGAGCAGTTCAGAGAAAGTTTGCAAGACTAATAGTGGAAAGTGCTGATTCCCTTATGAAGAAAGGATAGATAGGCTAGACCTGTATCTTCTGGAGTACAGAAGAATCAGAGTTGATTTAATTGAATGATTTAAGATCCCAAGGGAATTTGATTGGGTAGGTATGGAAAGGGCATTTCCTCTTGTGTGAGAATAAGAAACACCTTCCCCTGCAACCGCAGGAAATGTAAAACTTGCGCCCACACCTCCACACTCGCTTCCCTCCAAGGCCCCAAGGGATCCTTCCATATCCGCCACAAGTTCACCTGTACCTCCACACACATCATCTATTGCATCCGCTGCACCCGATGTGGCCTCCTCTATATTGGTGAGACAGGCCGCTTACTTGCGGAACGCTTCAGAGAACACCTCTGGGCCGCCCGAACCAACCAACCCAATCACCCCGTGGCTCAACACTTTAACTCCCCCTCCCACTCCACCGAGGACATGCAGGTCCTTGAACTCCTCCACCGGCAGAACACAACTACACGACGGCTGGAGGAGGAGCGCCTCATCTTCCGCCTGGGAACCCTCCAACCACAAGGTATGAATTCAGATTTCTCCAGCTTCCTCATTTCCCCTCCCCCCACCTTGTCTCAGTCGGTTCCCTCAACTCAGCACCGCCCTCCTAACCTGCAATCCTCTTCCTGACCTCTCCACCCCCACCCCACTCCGGCCTATCACCCTCACCTTGACCTCCTTCCACCTATCCCACCTCCATCGCCCCTCCCCCTAGTCCCTCCTCCCTACCTTTTATCTCAGCCTGCTTGGCTCTCTCTCTCTTATTCCTGATGAAGGGCTTATGCTCGAAACGTCGAATTCTCTATTCCTGAGATGCTGCCTAACCTGCTGTGCTTTGACCAGCAACACATTTGCAGCTGTGAGAATAAGAGTCAAGGATCATAGTTTAAAAATAAGAAGTCATCCACTTAACACAGAGAGGAGGGGAAAAAAAATTCTCTCAGTGGGTTGTGCATCTCTGGAATTCTTTTTCTCAAAAGGCAGTGGTTGCAGAATCTTTAAGTATCTTTGAGGCAGAAGTAAATAGAATCTTGATACCAAGAGAGTGGAAGATTATCAGGGATTAGCAGGAATGTAAAGATAAGGTTAACATCAGATCAGCCATGATTTTATTGAATGCAAAGCAGGCTTGAAGGACCAAGTTGCCAACTCCTATTCCTTCTTTGTTTAATGCTGCAGCATAAAGATGTAAAGATGTAAAACAACAGCAGAAATTGCTGGAGAAAGGGAGCCTTCTTGGACTAGGGTTTTGAAACATTAAATCTGCTTTCTCTTCCACAGATGATGCCACATCACTCTGATTTTGTTTCAGTTTTCCAGCATCTACAGTTCTTTATTTAAAAATGAAAATCATGTTGCTGTTCCATCTTAGAAAATATTAAAATGAAGTAATTGTCAAATATTTGATTTTTTTTTAGCTGGGACTGCGATGAATACTATTCTGCAAAAGCAAACTCAAATTAATTATATACATTTATTCTTCTTGTTCAGAAAATTTTAATATTTATGAATACAGTTCAAAATATCTTAAATCAAGTTGCATACTAATGATTATTAAACTGTTGTATAAATAAATTATTGATTTAAGTCATCTATAGAAATTGCAATGCCATCACAGTAACAAAAAGACCAAGCATGGCTTACAAAATTTAAGGAGATACTGTTCCTATTTGTAGGAATGATTTTCTTTATAAATTGTTATTCTATAATTCTTTATAAATCTATTTCCCAAAAGCAATTTTGTTCGTCAGAATCAACGACTTTGTGGTGGGAGAGGCACTGGCCCTCTGTTTACTCTTAATTCTGGATGTTCTATTCTTTGCAATCTATCACCTTCCAGTGTCCTTTCTCCTCTCTGTCTCCTCTCTTTATACATTTTCTCTCCTTTTTCTCCTCTTTGTTCTCTCTCTGCTCTATGTGCTCTCTTTGCTCCTTGTGCTCTCTCTGCCCTCTGTGAATCATCTGCTCTCTGTGCCCTCTCCGCTCTCTCTTCCCTCCCTGTTCTCTGTGCCCTCTCAGCCCTTGCAGCTCTCTGTGCCCTCTCTTCTCCATCCATTCGTTCTGCTCCCTCCCTGGGTTTTCGGGGTTCTGCCCTTTGTCGTGGTACACTGTATTCTTCATTGTGTTTTCTAGGTCCTGGGATTGGTTGCCTTGATTGTTTCATTTGTTCTCTAAATTCCATGGGGACCTCCATCTCAGTGTCCACTATTGGACGGAAAGAAAAAAAAATCATTGTTGTAAATTATTCACACAAGTAAAATCAGCAAAATATGATACAAAGTAAAATCCATTCATCAACTGTCCTCAGGTCAGCAAAAGTCTTTTTTGTTAACATTACCAACAGGGCAATATATGCTCACCACACACCTACCTTCCAACACCTTTGTTTTAAGTGTAGATTCGTTATTTGGAGAACAGATTAAAACAAATCTTGGTTCTGCATTCACAGAAAAGTAGATAACCCCTCACTCCAAAGTTACGGGCAAAATTCAGAACTGTTTCAACAGCTTTAAATGTTGAGGACATAAAAGGTAGGTATTATAAATATGGGTGGCATGGTGGCTCAGTGGTTAGGACTGCTGTCTCACAGCACCAGGGTCCCAGGTTCAGTTCCAGCCTTGGGTGACTGTCTGTGTGGAGTTTGCACATTCTCCCCATATTTGCGTGTGTTTCCTCTCAGTCCAAAGATGTGCAGGTTAGGTGAATTGGCCATTCTAAAAATTGCCCATACTGTTAGGTGCATTAGTCAGAGGGAAATGGGTCTGGGTGGGTTACTCTTTGGAGAGTTGGTGTGGACTGGTTGGGCCAAAGGACCTGTTTCCACAGTGTAGGGAATCTAATCTAAAAGTGCTGACATTTGTGCAGAGATGATCAAAGGGTGCCTCTTGACAGATATAAGCAACTAATTCCTACATAGCATTGTTTGTTTGTTATAGAATATAAAATGTTCAGCTGTCTGTCTGTGACATTTACCAAATTACCTAAACTAGGTCAGTTTGGCTTTGTGTACATCTACCATACACTCCCATGTAGAGTCTCGGAGCACCAACAGTCTCTTTGTCTTCTGACACCACACTTCACTCCACCGCGCCCCTCACCACCCCTTGCCTTCTCTGCTCTGCTGAACGGTACTTTTCTGGGGTGATGGCTGCATCACACCATTCGGGTCTCTGGCACTTTGCATGTGCAAGGAATAGGATTTAAGGTTGGACAAATGCACTGTTGAAGCTGTTCCACCATTCAATAATACCATAGCTGATCCACTTTTCTGCCTTTCTGCCATATCATGTGATTCCCTCAGATAGCGTCATAGAGATGTACAGCACAGAAGCAGACCCTTCAGTCCAACCTGTCCATGCTGACCAGATATCCTAAACTAATCTAGTCCTATTTGCCAGCATTTGGCCCATATCCTTCTAAACCCTTCCTATTCATATACCCATCCAGATGCCTTTTAAATGCTGTAATTGTACCAGCCTCCACCACTTCCTCTGACAGCTCATTCCATAAATGCTCCTCTGCGTGAAAAAGTTGCCCCCTAAAACCCCTTTAAATATTTTCCCTCTCATTTTAAACCTATGGCCTCTAGTTTTGGACACCCCCACCCAGGGAAAAAAACCTTGCCTGTTTATCCCATCCATGGCCCTCAAGATTTTATAAACCTCTATAAGGTCATCCCTCAGCCTTCGACGCTCCAGGGAAAATCACCCTAGCCTATTCAACCGCTCCCTACAGCTCAAATCCTCCAACCCGAGCAACATTCTTGTGAATCTTTTCTGAACCCTTTCACATTTCACAACACCCTTATTATTGCAGGGAGACCAGAATTGCATGCAGTATTCCAAAAGTGGCCAAACCAATGTCCGGTTCAGCTGCAACGTGACCTCCCAACTCTTATATTCAATGCACTGACCAAAGATACCAAAGATCTATGTATTCACTATAGTTCTCTTGCCTTCTCAGTTCAATATTCCCATCAATCTGTGCATGCATTGCACACATAATCCCTAATCTGTGCTGATGTCTTCCTGGTAGGTCTGCTAGTTGTTGTTGGCTGTTCATCCAGCTGATAGTGTTTTGTCAGAGAGGGACGTTTCTAAGTTATTTGCTGTCGCTGTGTTGTCATTGTTGCTCTATTTCTGTTGTGTCCCTGTGAACCTCTGGTCTGGTGCATTGTGTGTAAATAACACATCCAATTCCTCCTGATCTGTCCCTAGCAGTTGGGGAACAGCTTCTGCAGTTGGGTGGATGTAACTGCAATTACGATGATATATCTGGTCATTCACTTCCATTGCATACTATTGAGGTGGCAACCACTCCATGCAGGTCTCAAGTTGCAATTTGGACTGGCTATTTTTGTTATTGCTGAGCACATTGAATATTTGTATTCTGATGGGCTCTCATACTTTATTTTGGTAATAGCTTGACAGGCTTATTGAAATGAAATTTGGCTTTCTGCAGTTTCAGCTTGATATTTTTCACTCACTTATTACTTCAGTGACTTATTTTGCTATTGGAAGAGTCATGTGTACACAGTGTGGTATCAGTCTTTGTACTTTCCATGGCTTTAAACTGCGTTTTTCTCTACTCGGGGACTGTCTTGCATCTTTGTGGGATTTATTTGATTTATTCATGATACTTTTATTAACTTTCAGTGTCATCTCAGCCTTTCCATTTGATCTGGGATAGTGTGGAGATGATGTGTTGGGTTGAATTTCCCAATCAATATGGAATTGATACTGGGCTAACTGAGGGTGAACCCAGTGGTAGTGAAGATCCAGATGAGGGCATTCATCACAAAGATAAACTACTGGGCTGGCATATTTGCCAGAAGGAATTAATGAGTAGAACAAAGTCATGATAGCAGGAAGAGCAGGAAAGGCTACAGGGAATTACAAAAACTGACTAAATGTGTATGATGAGGAGCAGAGTATCAGATCTCTGATTTGGAATGGAAGAAGGAAACTAATATAACTTTACAGAAGCTGATATATACTGGCACTCTTTATTTACATGTGGAGAGTCCTTGATACTGATACCAGCTCCCTCAGAGCCAGCTCTCAGAGTGAACAGAATCTCTGACAAAGTGGTGTGTTGCAGCATCCTGCGTTAGGTGCCAGTTTGCAAAGTGGGGTTCCAAACTCTTCAATTCTGCCCTGTCCAGACCAAGTGTAACAAACTGTGCAGGGCACCTCTGGGCTGACTGTGCTTGTTAGATACACAATGGTCTTATAAAAATTATGCCAGCAATGGAGAGGCCAGCCCATTACAGCAATTCCAGGCAGTGGAAGATCTTTCAGCCATGGCAATTGACGGAATCAGACTAACTTTGGAGAGGAGCGATGTAAGGGTGGACTCAGTGGTTAATGAGCTGACCTTAGGACAATAGCACAAGAAAATTGACAGGCGTCATGGAGAGAAACTCTCCATGAAATTCCACAAAATTGACACAGCCAAAAAAATGCAAGATATAAATTAGGAAGTTGTATTGGTTGGAGTAGAAATTATGGTTGGTGGTGTTCCCATGCATCTACTGCCCTGTTCTTCAAAGTAGTACAGGTTTTGATGATGCTATCAAAGGAGCCTAGTTTGGTGAATTACTGCAGTGCATCTGGTACATGGTCACTGAACATCAGTGGTGGAAGAGGTCAATGTTTGAGGTGGTGAATAGTGTGCCAATCAAGATACACTGCTTTGTCCTGGATGGTATCAAGATTCTTGAGTGTTGTTGGAACTGCTCTTAGCACTATGGCATGGGGGAAAGGTCTGTATTAGTTTATAAATTGCTTATTCTGCTTTTCTCAATAAATTAGCAGTTTTTGTGCAATTGCTCATGCTTCATGCGATTTTAAAAACAAGAAAGCACAAAATAATATGATAAGTCCAGGCGAGTGGAGACATTCCACCACACTCTTCGCTTGTGAGTGATACATGGTGGACAAGCACTGGGGAGTCAGGAGGTGAGTTATTCACTGTATAATACTTAGTCTTCATCTGCTCTTGTCGCCCAAGCATTTGTCTGGCTGAAGAATTGAGTTTCTGGTCATTGGTAACTGCAGGACGTTGAAAGTGGAGTATTCAGTGTTGGTAATGCCATTGAATATTAAAGGGAGATTGTTAGATTTGCTCTTGTTGGAGATTTCCTGGATCTTGGATGGTGTGAATTTTATTGTCACTTATCAGCCCAAGTCTGAATGTTGCCCATGGACTAGAATTGCTTCAGTACCTGACAAGTCTAAATGATGTTGAAAATTGTGTAGTTAGAGTTACAGCAAAGTAATCGACTCATAACTGCCCTCTGAAATGTTCTAGCAAGTCTTCAGTTGTGCGAAACTGCTACAAAGTTCAATGTCTGATAAGTCCCTACAAAACTTCTTTCTTGCCTCCCTGTGGTCTAGAGGTGAGCATGAGCCTGTGTTCTCTAATAATTTCAGCTTCTTCTCTCAACCTTTCACTGACGTATAAACACATTAAATCATCTCTAGCACAGGCTTCCTTTACAGGTTCAGAATTAACAGTGCCCTTAACAATTTACAGCCATCCATTTTGGATATACTGTGCATGAATGTCTACCAAGTGGAGCCTAGTTAAAATGATAAATAAAATGATGTTCAGTATGGGTGAAATGAATGATCAGCAGTATGGCATGTGGGCAGATCCGTAACAATTTATAAATACCTTATTTTACCTTTCTCAATAAATTGGTTATTTTTGTACAACTACTTGATCCAATCTTAAAACAGAAAAGCAGAAAATAATATGGTTAGTGCAGGCAGAGTGATAAAATATTGCAATAATTTAGTGTGGAGGGAAGATGTGAAACAGTGAACTGAGGAGATAAGCGAGGTAAATAACTGTTTGCAATCCACAGTCACTGTATTCCTCAAGAGTCTATTGTCTCATTGTTAAAAATCAGTGGATAGTCAGTCTGATTCTTACCACTTACATAACACCACATAATAAAATAGGAACACATAACCAGGAGTAGGCCACTCAGTATAATACCAAGCCTATTCTGCCATTCAGGACAATCATGGTTGGTCAGGCACTTCAATGCCTTTTATTCACAGTATCTCCATAACAATGACAAAAAAACCTTATCAACCTCTACTCTACTAAATGACTGTGCTTCCACGAAACTCTGCAATAGAAATTTCTAAATATTCGCCATCCTCTGGGTAAGAAGAAACATTCTCCTCATCTCTACTGCAAATAGCATCCCCCTTACTTTAAATTGTGTCCCCTGTGTCTGGACTCACTAACCAAGGGAAATGTCTTAGCTGCAGCTAATCTGTCCATCCCTTTAGGCATTTTGTAGGTTTCTTTGAGATCACATCCCATATTAGATGAAGAAACCAAAATTGCACTTACCTCCAAGTATGAACTAATCAAACTCCTATATCTCCTATATCTTACTGTACAATCACTTGCAGTTCTGAGGATAGGTATTATTCTAAATTTTGATATATGAGTATTAATTATAAATATCAACAGGGTTGTTGAATCAGTTGATGTGTATGAAGGGTGGAGGTTTGAAGGACAACAAGCAAAGCATTGAAATAATTCAGCTTGGAGGTGCTGAAGTCTGAGGCAGGGCCAGAGACAAAGAGCTAAACCTTGTTTTCTTGGATAAGTGCGAGTTGTGGCTATTTTTAGTGGGTTTTTCTTCGTGAGGCCTAGTGACTTTTCTCACCCTATCTCACCAGTTACCTCATCAACTGCCTATCCTTCCCCTTTGATGTCTCTCATGTCTGATTCCATTTCCATCTTACCACGAGCTGTTCCTGGAACATCCCACTATTTGTTGGGATATCCTCGAAGTTACTGGCATCCCTTGTGTCAATGCCATTTCTAAATGTCAGTTTTACTTCTGGAGAAACACTACCAATCCACAGTTCCCCGACACAATTCCTGACAATTACCCAGGACATGGCAGACGGGGGAAATTCAAGTCCCGTTTTAGCAGGCGGGGATCTGTATGTCCTATTGGATAGGGGAATGTAAAGCAGGACTTTTTCTTATCCCAGGCCAAGCAATACATGTATGGCATCATACCATGCCAGTTTTGTCTTAGGTTGGCACCTGGGTTAAAGCAGTCTCAGCTGTCTGGGGAAATTCCCAGCATAAGTATCACAATATTTTCTTCAATACCTTACACTTCCTCTATCTATGTTACTGTGCCTACCTCTGCTGCTCTCACTATTGCCTGCAACATCTTGCCTCACTCACTGTTTCCCACCCAAAACCCTTGCATGAACCCTACATACCCTCTGTGCTGCTTATTCACTTGCAGGGGACACCTCCTCAATTAGATGGAAAGCAATGTCTGTGCCACCACTTTCATGCATCTTTCTCATCCTAGGAGGAAAACAGCCACCAGAGACTCAGAATGAGACAAGACTGCTGATGAGCTGTCTGACATTCAGCTCCACCCCATATGTATAAAGCTTTCTAGTTCTGACATCCTCATGTGACTGACTGACTGTGGTCAAGCCTCTGGGCTGGTATTTGAGACTGCTCTAAACTGACTATGCCAGGGTCCCCTGACCAAAGACTATCTCCCTTGACTTGACTGAGGCCTGCTGATAATCATGTCGAGCTTCCTGTGTTTGTGTCTGGCAGGCCAGAAGTAAGGTGAGGCTGTTATCTCTGGCTGAAGGCACCGAGCACATAAAGCAAGGCAAGGATGCAGTGAGTATCCAGGTAGGCTCATTGTAAGTGAGTGCTATGACAGTGAGTGAAAAGCCTCTCAGCCCAATCCAGTCCATGAGCTTTGTGTGTGTCCCTGAATGCACAGTGGCCTTGCTACAACATTACAATGAGAGTTGCCACAATTGTCCAAGGTACAACATTGAAACCCAGTAGCATGATGTAACTGGATCAGAGATATGACATGAGTGTTCTTAGAGGCTGGTACATGTTGGATGCCAATGTCTGTGGGACGTAGGTGGCTGGTGCTTATGCAGCATACCCTAAGATATTGGTACTCAGTATCTGGCATGGACTAAGCAGCAAGCTGAAGTCCCCAGATACCTGCTGTGATTTCCATGCCGAGAATACTTGAGCTTGGATGGTTAGGTCATAGAGATAGCTAATTATTAATGAGGTGTTTAATCAGCATTGAACTTTATTAATTAGCAACTTACTACTGCTTAGTGAAAAACTCCTCACACCCATCATGAAAGGCATAAAAGAAGATGGAAGATTCTCCTGATACTGAGATGGGCCACGTTGGGTGTCTCATGTGATTCTGTTACAAATCGTGCCCCAGTTCACATTGTTCAGACCCTAAACCAAGGTATGGTTAGAAAGAATTACCTAGATTTGAGCACGCTTCAGGAGTGCATGAATAGAAAATGCCAGCATCAAAACTGTGGAACTCTCTGGTTCCCTCATGTTCTTTAGGGAAGGAAATCTGCCCTCTTTATCTGGTCTGGCCTCCATCTGACTCCAGATGCATAGTAACTTGGTTCACTCATAATACCCTTCTAGCAAGTAATTCAGCAAAATCAGGTCACCATTGTTCCTTTATCTACCATTTTCATATTGATACTGAAATTAGACTCATTTGTATAGTGTGCCACTACAAATGTTCTGAATAGGAGAGATTCCGAATACATCTAGCAGCTCAAAACTCTGCATTTTGGAGAGACAGGATCTGAAGAATTATATGCAAATAAAATGTGTGACATTGTGACCTGAATATCCCTCACTCTATTGTTATGATCAAACTGGAGGATCAACCCTACTTCAATGATATAGAAATTGTACCAGGAGCAGCACCAAATGTGCCCAAAAATTAGGTGTCAGCCTGTGAAACCTGCAAATGCATGATCAAGAGCATGCCCTAGACTGATTGAAGCAATACCAGAAACAACAATCAGACCACAATGTCTTCAGTTCTTCGAAACCATGTCATGAATAGCGATGAGCAATTAAATAATTAACCAGAAGAGTTTCCACAAACATCTCGAACTTCACTGAAATCTCGAGTCTTGGTTGTGACGATAGATACAGGACTTCTCTATGGCACCACTCTGATCTAAACACAGGATTTCTCTACGTAGAGTTTATCTTAAAGTCCATATTAACCCATTCCCTAGAAGATGACATGTAATCTTCAAGGTCATTTCTTTTTAATTACAACATTTATTGGGGCATTCGTGGTTGGTTGAAGAAGTCAGTCAATATTTTGTTGACAATTAATGTGTCTTACAGACTTATAAAATTACTTACCACTTTCCCTTTTCCGTCGACAACATCTTAGAATGCAATAAATCATGAGGATTATAAAGATAATTGCCACAGATATTCCTCCTGCTAGTATCATTAAAAAATAATTAACAATGGATTTGGCCTCTGTTTCTGTAAATAAAAAGGAATAATGGAAATATGAATAATATCCTTACAGGCATGCAGTAAAATGTAAGAGTACACATCCCATGTCAGAAATATAATATGGTAATTGCATTAAGATTATAACATAAAATGATACTAAAACATTTTATTTTGGTGATATACAAATATCTATGGAAATAATTATTGTTGTAAAAATTAAAATGTATGATTGGCTTAATCTTTGAATTCTAATCAGCTTTAACAAAACAATAAAGGGCTTAAAACAACTTCCAGTTCACCCAACAATAAGTTTATTAAAGACTCCACTACTGGGTTCGAGCACACCTGCCTGATATAATTGATAGACAGTTTCCCATGCGAATCAGAATCTTGGTGAGATAATTAGAATGAGAGTTACAAATTTAGGGGCACATGCAGACTCTCATGAGGAGCATCTTTTATGTAGAGCCAGAAGGTTCTCCTTCTGACTTCAACAAATTACAACAGAGCCATCCTCACGTGTCTTTGGAATCATGCCCCACCATTCACCATATCCACCTGGAGATCTTGATAAATGCAGCTCAACACCTCTGAGCTGGTACAGCAGCAAGGTGTATCAAGGATGGCATTGGAAGTTCACCTGCCAAACTCAAAAGAGACCTGGGCCAGATAATTATGATAGGTGTAATGATTGCAATGAGGTCACTCATGTGGACCTCATAGAACATGAGTTCCCTGATTGGGGCTTGTAATCTGGTGTAATCAGTGAGCTCTGGTAGACAGATATAAACAAATGTGTCAAAGCTTCTGCTCATCTGAGAGCTGGTTCTGAGGAAGCTGGATCAGTGTCAAGGACTCTCCACATGTAAATAAAGGGCGGATTGGTGATGGGATACCGGCATCTCTGGTGTTATTTCAGTAGGCAACTGCCAAATTCAGTGTGAGTGATGAGAGAATCTGAAAATATACCCAAGTTCATCAAAGGGAATGGCCATGTCCTCTCAATCAGGATCAGGGAATGTGTAAGACAATGCAAGGAGAAACTGAAAAAATAAGATCAACTTATAACATTATACTTTGAATTTTGATATTAAATTGATGTAAACTAACATTGTTTCCTCAAGGTGATTACATCCGAATGCCAGTGTGAAAATGACAAACTTCTTCACTGGCAACAGGTTATTTAACTCAAGATTTCAAGTGGAATTTTGGCTGATTTTTCATACTTGATGTCAGCTTTTAGTTCAGTTAGAGGAATTTGGGAGAATCAATGTTTGTTGCCAGTTCTTAACTGACTTGAGACAGTGGTGGCAAGCATATCAACAGAAAAAAAGAGAAAGGTCTTTTGTTTAAACAGCTGTCATTAAGTTGAAAATTTATTCTAATTGATTGATTAAGAGTTTCTGGCCAACTTAATGTAGAATTAACAAGATTCACTCAATCTGATGTCAGACCCTATCACATTTTCTATAAAACCTAGAGTTACTTATTTGGAAGTTTGTGAAATTAATTTTATCTGATCAGGAACCATTCCACTTTAATTCAATTCTGCATTAATCAGTTGCAGTTGAAAGCAGAGAAACAAGTTTTCTCAGTTTCCCATCATCAGAAAATAATTATAAAGACCATTGCAAGAGAAAGCCTATAATCACTCTAAGTTATTAAGCCATGTTTACCTGAGCACTCAATCACTCTTGAAGTATTGGCGCTGCTAATGTTGTTGCTAACAGTACAAACAAATTCCACATTTTCATTCATTCCCAAGATTTTGTTCACATTCAGATATTGATGACTGTGTGTCCTTGCTGTCAGTGAACCGCCAACTAAGCTCATAGTGAAATTAGTTCCGGTCTCCACTTCACAGGTTATATTGGCTTTTTGAGAGATACATTTAAAATTCAAAACTGGCTTTGAGACACTTTCTGAAAGAAATAAAGAAGTTGTCATATTAAACAAGTAACCTGCAACAGGAACAATGATAATAACACTTATGTAACTAGTTTAATGCAGTATAATCTGAACACTTCTCACAGGAATGTTCCTCAATAAAAACTGACACTGAGCCACGTAAATCAAGACTAGTTTAGATGATTAGTCAGTCAGATCGGTTTGGAGGGGAGTTGTATAGGACAAGAGAGAATTCGAGACTTTGAGAGTGCATAGCCCTCAAAGGAGATCAGAATTGGGGAAGTGAAAATATTTTGGAGGATGCACAGAGTGGAATTATTACATCACTGAAAGGAATTATCGGACTGGAGTAAAAATGAAACGGAATTTCAGGGCATAGATATAAAGTAATGTGTAAATGAAGCAAGGGTGATGCAAGAGAAATCTTTTTCACAGGAAGTGGAATGCACTGCCCAGAAATGTGGTGGAGGCAGGTTCAATTAAAGCATTAAAGAAGCCATTGGATAATAATTAGGGTAGAAATAGTATGCAAGGATAATGGAAACAGACAGGAAATTGGCACTAGGCTATGGAACTGTTGATAGAACAAAGATACGGTTAACGAAGGAATAAGAAACCAACATGTTGTCAAAAACGTTGGTGTGTTTTAAAGAGAAATTTAAAGAATAGGGAAATAGAATTGCTGAGGGAATCAGGCAATGGAAGGCATTGATATCAATGGTGGGTGATTGGGATGTATCAGTCTATAAAAAAACCAGTGTCAGAGGAACAAAACACCATGTAGTATGAGATAATTGTAGTAATTTATGTAAACAGGCATGAACAAGGACATACAGGGATGTACTCAGAAGAATGGGAAACATAAAATACAGTTGGTGGGCAACCAGGGACCATTGTAAGTGCGCAATCACAGAGGGCCAGGAAAAGGTATAGAAAGCAATGTTTTAGGTGAGCAAAGTTACTAAGAGTGGAAGACCTGGATGCACAATATAAAAGAATTGGAACCATTGAGGTGACAAAGACAAGGATGGAAGTTTCAGCATTAATTAAGTTATTATAAGAGTGGAGGAAGCAATCGTGTGGAAGTAGAAAAATGTGATCTGGGGTCAGAAGATCAGGTTGGAACCAGATAAGAGTGGGTCAGTGAACTCAGTGGTTAGCACTGCTGTCCCACAGTGTCAGGGCTCTGAGTTCCACCCTGGAGCGATTGTGCGGTGCTGATAAAATGCCTTTCGAAGATATATTTTGCCCTGCTCTGTTTTGAAGAGACGTTTTTAGGCAAAAGTAGCAAGTAGTCTACTCAGAGCCACTCGAGTAAACAGTTTATGAGGTTTGGGTTTTTGTTTTAAAAGTTGGAACAATAGAAGCAGCACAGATTCAGAAGTTTTAGTTTTTAGTTTTCAGTTGAAGTTGTTGCTGGTATTAAAGCTGGGCGAAAGCTGTAAAACATCAGTCCCTGCTACTCTCTCGCTCTCTCTCAAAATTGTCTCTTGATGTTTTCCTCCTGGACTGGAGAATTGTCTGTGAGACAATCTATTTTTTTGAACTTGCCTTTTGCCATGGGTACGTTTATGGGATGTTACTATATTGGAACGGTTAATTAGCAGGAGTTAATAATCTATTATTTTGTTAAGTTATTCCAATTTCTTCTTTCTTTTATCATATTTTAACTATAATGTATAAATAAAGTGCACTTTGCTTCATATCTGGTAGCTTGACCAATCAAATTGCATCTCAAACACAATGCCTGGCACTTTGCTTTCAAAATGAAAAGATGTTAGGTCTAGGCTACCTTCTTAATATGTTTTGAGTGGGGTTTGGTCTGGTCCAGAACAAACTGGGGACTTCTCCAGGATCAAATCTCTAATTTCAGGTTGGGTTTAGAATAATTGAGCTCAAAGGCAATGAATGGTAAGTGTTAGTGTTTTGTTAATTTTGTTAATTAGATGCACTCCGATGTCTAGTGATACATGAATTCAACAGCAAAGGCAATAACAGGCTCATTGATGTGTCAGTTAGCAGTATGAGTTTTTTTTTCTCTCTTTCTGTCTCTCTCTCTGTCCTGCACAGACCATGTGCTGCCTTTGTCTGTTCCTCTCCCTTTTAAAAGTGCCAGTTGGGATGTCATGTTGCAGCTGTACAGGACATTGGTTAGACCACTTTTGGAATATTGTGTGCAATTTTGGTCTCCTTCATATCGGAAGGATGTTGTGAAACTTGAAAGGGTTCAGAAAAGATTTAGAAGGATGTTGCCAGGGGTGGAGTATTTGAGCTATAGGGAGAGGCTGAATAGGCTAGGACTGTTTTCCCTGGAACATTAGAGGCTGAGAGGTGACCTTATAGAGGTTTATAAAATCATGAGGGGCATGGAGAGGGTAAATAAACAAGGTCTTTTCCCTGGGGTCAAGGAGTCCAGAACTAGAGGGCATAGGTTTAGAGTGAGACGGGAAAGATATAAAAGAGAGCTAAGGAGCAACTTTTTCATGCAAAGGGTGGTGCATGTGTCAATTTGGGTTGCCAGAGGAAGTGGTGGAGGCTGGTACAATTGCAACATTTAAAAGGCATCTGGATGGGTAAATGAATAGGAAGGATTGAGAGGGATATGGGTCAGGTGCTGGCAGGTGGGACTAGATTGGGGTGGGATATCTAGTCGGCATGGACGAGTTGGACCGACGGGCCTGTTTCCATGCTGTCATTTCTATAGAGTTACCTCTATGATTCTAGTGTCTTTATTTTGCGTGTTGAATTTAACTAGCACATACAGTGAGTAATAATGGCTCTTACAGTCACTAAGAGTTTCCTGGGGGTGGAAGAAGTCACTTTGAGTTTTACAGAAAGTGAGCAAAGGAAAGTTTTTGGAATTGACAGACAAACTGGAGTTGGGGGTTGCCTGTGTCTGTGAGGAAAGAGAAGATTATTGTGGTAATTGCGCAGCATTTACAATTACCAGGAATGCCAACAGAATCTTTGGAAATGGCTAAATGTAAAAGGAAATGAAGCAGCTTAAACATGAAAAGGAAATGAGACAGTTAGAATTATAATTAAAAGCAAAAGAAAACGAAAATAAAAAGAAGACCCGAGAAGGAGAAAGACAGAGAACAAAGAGAGAAAGGGAGAAAGAGAGAGAGAGAGTTGGAACTTCAGAGGTTGGAAATGAAAATTCAAAGTCAACTTAGAATGGTGGAGTTTGAGGTAGAAAGTAGGAGTAGTGATGAAGACAATGATGGATAGTTGTCCCTTTGTAGCCAGAGGACTGGTGGGAATTTGTTTAAATATGTCCAAGGATTGCCTATATTCAACGAGATGGATATAGAAGCCTTTTTAATTTCATTTGAGAAAGTGGCTAAACAAATGAAATGGCTGCTAACCGCGTGGGTATTGTTAATCCAAACACAGCTGATAGGTAAAACTAATGAGGTATTTGCTTCACTATCAGGTGATGTATCTGGGGAGTTTGTTGAGGTGAAAAAAAAAATCTTAAGTGCATATGAGCTAGTACCCAAAACCTTGGGAATCTAAGGAGGGAACCTGCTCAAACAAACATCAAGTTTGAAAGGGTCAAACAAAATAATTTTAATAGGTCGATGAAGGCATTGAAAATAGATAAAACATTTTCTAAGTGTGTCAAAAATCCACCAAATATTTGAACTTTGGAGGAGTTCAAAAATTCACTGCCTGACTTAATGAGAACTCATGTAGAAGAGCAGAGAGTTAAGACTGCAACATTAGGATTGGAAATGGCAGATGACTATAAGTTGGTGCATAAATGAGAAGTTTGGCTTCCAACAACAATTTCAATCTGTGAGGCAGAGAAATTGGGGAAAATCTAATCCTCAGATGGTAAGGGAAGAGGAGAGCTCACTGAAGATAGTAAAAAGAAACCCATGAGGGGAAAGAGAAATAAAAAAGGTCAGGTGTTTTCATTGTAATAAAGTAGGCTACATGAAGTCGGCGTGTTGGTGGTTTAGCAAAAACACTGGGAAGATGGGTATAGGAAAACAGGATAAGCCAGTGGGTTTTGTTGAAGTGGTAAAGGGAAGCACAGTGGAAACTAGAAAAGCTTCAAAAGAATGCATAACCTGGTCAGAGGTTGGTTGAGAAGAAAGTGCCAGATTTCTTTAAAGAATTTATTTGTAAGGTCAAGATTTATTTGTGAGGAGCAGGTAAAGAAAATAAAATTTTAAGAGATATGGGAGCAAATCAATCTTTGATGGTGAGAAATGAGAAGATATGTAATTCAGAAGGACTATTGCCAGCAAATGTAGTAATACGTGGAATCCATGGTGAGAAGAGTCATGTTCCATTACATAAAGTGAGGTTGAAGAGTCTGGTGAAAAGCGGAGAAATGGTGGTAGGTGTAATAGAAAAATTCTCAGTTCCTGGAATACAGTTTATCCTTGGTAATGACACAACTGGTTTACAGGTTGGAGTAATACCTATAGTGGTTGAAAGGCCAGTGGAACTGAAATGTTAACGGAAGTATATCCTGGATATTTCCTCATTGTGTGGTAACAAGGTCACAAAGCTACAGGTTGAAGCAGGAAGAGAAATCAAAAGTAGGGAAGCTGAAGTTCAATTATCAGGAACTATATTTGATCAGTTGAGAAAACAAGTGTAGAAGGGTTACACACTTTTTTTACTCAATACAGATTACCCACAGAAATACAATCAGATCAAGCATTACAATTTACATTAAAGTTATTCAAGGAAGTTATGTACAGGAATAAAACAATTAAAATCCATTCTGTACCATCCTGAATCGCAGAGAATGTTAGATTGGTGGCATCAATTTTTTTAAAATCATTTTAAGGGACTATAGTCAAGGCTAACAAGAGAATTGGGATAAAGGAATTCCATTTATACCATTTGAAATTAGGGATGCACCTAATGAATCTACTAAATTCACTCCAATTGAATTAGTTTTTGGGCGTGAGGTGAGAGGGCCAATGAAATTAATTTGGGAAAAATTGATGTGTCAAAGTTCAGTCATATTTGGATTATGTGTCAAAATTTAAGGAAAGATTAAATAGAGTAAGTGAGTTAGCTAGACAGAATTTAAATGTAGCACAGCATGTGATAAAACTGGAAGCAGATAAGAAATCAAATTCGCAATTTCACTAGAGAGGTTAAAGTGTTAGTGAACCTCCAAAGGCAAGGTTTAGTGGGCCTTATCAAATTGAAAGGAAATTGAGTGAGGTGAACTATTTAATAAGAATGCCAGGTAGAAAGAAATCTCACAGAGTATATCAAGTGGATTTGCTGAAAAGGTTTTTGATGGGGAAGGAAAGCAAAGGAGAATGTGTTTTGGTTACAACACAGAGGGAAGAACCAAGTTCAGGTGTTTCTGACTTGGACATTCCTCAAATTAAATTGGACAATAAAGAAGTTTTAAAATTAGGATAAATTATTGAGTTACCTTCCAGAGAAAAATCGACATGACCTGAAAGAATTATTACAATCACATGGGGAGATATGTGGGAATAAGTTGGGAAGTACTAATCTAATTATGCATGATGTAGATATAGGGAATAATCATCCAATTAAGCAACATCCTTATAGACTTAACCTTTTAAAGTTAGCGCAGATTCAAAAAGAGATTGAACACATACTCAAAGACAATGTAATGAAAATGAGTTGCAAAAAATGGAGTTCACTTCTCATAATGGTGACAAAACGAGATGGTACCCAACAATTATATGAGGATTATTGCAAAGTCAATGCAATTACAAAATCTGATTCATTTCCTATTCCAAATTTGGAAGTATTGAAAAGATGGGACCAGCAACTGATATTTCAAAGTTGGACTTACTCAGGGGATACTGGCAAGTACCTTTATCCGAAAGAGTGAAGGGTATTTTGGCTTTCTTAATACTGAATGGATTGTACCAGTTTAAAGTCATGCCATTTCATATGAAAAAGTGCCAACCACATTTCAACCACAATAAAGTCATTTTGGAACTGTGTTGTGTACATCGACAATCTGGTGATTTTTAGTTGCACATTGAAGGAATATTTGGGGTATCTAGCAGGATTATTTGATCAACTTCAGGAGTCAGGCTTGGTGATAAATCTGGCTAAGAGTGAATTCACAAAAGCTCAAGTCACATTCCTAGGTGATATTATTGGACATGGAAATTTGGCCCCAAGTGATGTGAAAACTTAGGTTATTGGGAGTTTCCCATACCATTGAGGAAGAAGGAAGAGCTTTTATTGTTTTTATCGGAAACTCATACCAAATTTTAGCAGTGTAGTTGCTCCACTGGCTGACTTATTGAAGTGAAAAACATTTCCATGGGCCAAAGAATGTCAGAAGCCATTTGACAGCTTGAAAGTTGTTGGCCACACCTAATTCACAAACTATTCAAGGTGGCTGTCAATGTGACTGATGTGGGTGTTGGTGCTGTGCACTTTCAAGAAGATAATGAAAAGATAGAAAGACCTTTTGGATACTTTGGCAGAAAATTGAATAGTCATCAATAGAAATATTCCACGATCGAGAAGGAAACCTTCAGCTTGGCGTTGGTATCGCAACATTTAAATATTTATATTGCCAGTAATGTGTCTGAGACAATCAGTATATACTGATCATAACCCTTTAAAATTTTAGAAAAAAATTAAAAACAAAAATTCCAGACTGTTTTGATGGAGCTTATCATTGCAGCCATTCAATTGAAAATTGTACGTCTGGCAGGACAAGAGAATTCTGAGGGATAGGATGTACATAGAACATAGAAAAATACAGTGCAGTACAGGCCCTTTGGCCCTCGATGTTGCGCCGATCCAAGCCCATATAACATACACTAGCCCTCTATCCTCCATATGTCTATCCAATGCCCGTTTAAATGCCTATAAAGAGGGAGAGTTCACCACTGCTACTGGCAGGGCATTCCATGAACTCACGACTCGCTGTATTTGGAAAGGCAAGGTCTGATTCGGGATAGTCAACATGGCTTTGTGCGAGGGAAATCATGTCTCACAAACTTGATTAAGTTTTTTGAAGAAGTAACGAAGAAGATTGATGAGGGCAGGGTGGTAGATGTGATCTATATGGACTTCAGTAAGGCATTCAACAGGGTTCCCCATGGGAGACTGATTAGCAAGGTTAGATCTCATGGAATACAGGGAGAACTAGCCTTTTGGATACAGAACTGGCTCAAAGGTAGAAGACAGAGGGTGGTGTTGGAGGGTTGTTTTTCAGACTGGAGGCCTATGACCAGTGGAGTGCCACAAGGATCAGTGTTGTGTCCTATACGTTTGTCATTTACATAAATGATTTGGATGCGAGCATAAGAGGTACAGTTAGTAAGTTTTCAGATGACACCAAAATTGGAGGTGTAGTGGACAGCGAAGAGGGTTACCTTAGATTACAACAGGATCTGGACTAGATGGGCCAATGGGCTAAGAAGTGGCAGATGGAATTTAATTCAGATAAATGCGACGTGCTGCATTTTGGAAAAGCAAATCTTAGCAGGACTTATACACTTAATGGTAAGGTCCTAGGGAGTGTTGCTGAACAAAGAGACCTTGGAGTGCAGGTTCATAGCTCCTTGAAAGTGGAGTCGCAGATAGATAGGATAGTGAAGAAGGGGTTTGGTATGCTTTCCTTTATCGGTCAGAGTATTGAGTACAGGAGTTGGGAGGTCATGTTGCGGCTGTACAGGACATTGGCTAAGCCACTATTGGAATATTGCGTGCAATTCTGGTCTCCTTCCTATCGGAAAGATGTTGTGAAACTTGAAAGGGTTCAGAAAAGGTTTACAGGATGTTGCCAGGGTTGGAGGATCTGAGCTGGAGGGAGAGGCTGAACAGGCTGGGGCTGTTTTCCCTGGAGCGTCGGAGGCTGACGGGTGACCTTATAGAGGTTTAAAAAATTATAAGGGGCATGGATAGGAAAAATAGACAAAGTCTGTTCCCTGGGGTCAGGAGTCCAGAACTAGAGGGCATAGGTTTAGGGTGAGGGGGAAAGACATAAAAGAGACCTAAAGGGCAACTTTTTCATGCAGAGGATGGTACGTGTATGGAATGTGCTGTCAGAGGATGTGGTGGAGGCTGGTACAATTGCAACATTAAAGAGGCTTTTGGATATGTATATGAATAGGAGAAAGTGAGGACTGCAGATGCTGGAGATCACAACTGAAAATGTGTTGCTGGAAAAGCGCAGCAGGTCAGGCAGCATCCAAGGAGCAGGAGAATCGACGTTTCGGGCATGAGCCCTTCTTCAGGAGGGCTCATGTCTGAAACGTCGATTTTCCATTCCTGAAGAAGAGCTCATGCCCGAAACATCGATTCTCCTGCTCCTTGGATGCTGCCTGACCTGGTGCGCTTTTCCAGCAACACATTTTCAGCTCTAGGTATATGAATAGGAAGGGTTTGGAGGAATATGGGCCAGATGCTGGCAGGTGGGATTAGATTGGGTTGGGATATCTGGTGAGCATGGATGGGTTGGAACAAAGGGTCTATTTCCATGCTATACATCTCTATGATGCTATGTCGGGATTCTATGATTCAATGACCATGCTAGTGCTACAAATGATCCGGATCAACCTGAGATGATAGATTGAATTAAATCCATTGCAAAGATTAGTCAGAGGGTTTGAGCACTATGCTTTCAGTCTTCCAAATATTTAACTGGGGACACTGCAGCTTCTTCAGCATTGGTCCCATAATGGATAGGATTGTAAGGTTGATCTATCGACGCCTATAAATAGGAAGAAGTTGATGACGGGAAATAATACACCATGGGTACAGTCACAGATCAATTCCATTCTAAGGATTATTTGGGGTTGTGATAGGATCTGAGAGTTGATTGAATAAGACTGGAACATGAAGTAATGTGATAAAAAAGCCCAAATTTGAGAAGTGACAACATATTCATGAATCCTTTGGAGGAAAGGGAGAGTGAAATAGTGAAATAGTAGTTTCCAAAAACAGAAAGAGCAAGGTGTTTTTTGATGAAGCAAGGGGCTATTGGTCATTTCAAAGGGAGAGGACAATGTTCTTTAACATAGGGCCAAGAAAATGAAACTGGGTGGTTCACAATTTAACACGAACGGCCCTGGAAAGCACGAAGACATGATCATCTTGGAGGGGGTATAAGGGGTGATAACTTCGAAAGTAAGCAAATATTAAAGTGTGGGGAGGGTGGAGTCAGGCTTGGTGATAATGTTATTTTGGGGATATCTAATTGTGTACATCGACAATCTGGTGTTGTCTCATACTCTCATGAGAGAGTATGTAAAGGTTCTGCTGAGGTAAGGGCAGCAAAGATGGAGGTCAGCGGGAGATTAATCAGATTGGTAACTACGCAGGAATTATTAAAAATTGGGGACAAAATTGAGGGGTTTGAAGCCACTGTTGTAAGTTACTTGAAGGAAGATTTTCCACTTTCAGATGTGGATCAAAGAAGAAATAAACTTATAAGGGAATATGTGTGATGACAGATACAAATAAGTGATTATTTTCAATTATTTTCTTGCTTATTATCAAGGCCACAGGAGAATAGCAGGCTGTAGAGATGGCACACTTCAGAAGTTGGCCATACTATGGGTCACAAGTTTCCAAGAAGGGGTAAGTACATGGGCATAGAAAGTAATTGTATTTTGAAAAGAGACAGCAAGGGAAGTTTAAATACAGATCTTGAATGCAGAAGCTGTGGAATGAAAGAATGGAGGATGTATTCATTATAGAGCCATGGTAGTGATGTGATTGACCAGAATAATGTCATTCATCTCAAAGTCCTTGTTTGCACATGAATAGATTTTTCTGGAAGAAGAAATTGATGAGGGGAAGCTTCATTGATCTTTTGGTGCTCCATTATTTTTAGCAAAATTTAAGAAACTATGCACCTACATCAGACCTCTAGAATATATATGACCTTATTGAATGTTGAAACATGTTTGAGGGACCGAATGACCTACTTGTGTTCTAATGGTAGAAAATTGAAGGTAAATGGAATGGGGTAAACCTAACAGAAAGGAGTTTGGCAAGATTAACCTGGAGAGAAATCCCGCAAGAAAGAAGAATGGGAGAGGGTTTGTTATTCTTGTAAGTCTCACAGTTCAGAGAAAGTTTGACCTTATAGATAATTTTTATATTTGGAAGCAGACCATAAGTGTGATGTTGTTGTGGTGATTAACTGCAGGGCTGGGGAATGGTGAGGGAGTAGTAAGTTCCCTTTGTTTTTAATACCACTCTGGTTTCACATCATTAGCCAGGGATCATCTGTAAGAGGATAGCCTCTAAACGGGGCAGTTTGAAACAAGCAGGGAGAGAGAGCATCTGCTAGTAGCCGGAATAAGGAGTACAGGGTGTTTCAACACTCTACACCAGTGTCCCCCACAATGATGGCATCACTGCAACAGCCTCAGTACTCAATATCACCAACTGCCAATCTCCAGGCATCACCCTACAACTCATCGGCTTCATCCTCGACCACAACGTCTTCACACTTCTTCATCTAGACACAGGAACAGCCATGGGGACCACATTTTCATCTAAATATGCTGACATTTTAATGCACAATTTCGAACAAGACTTCTTTGCTGCACAGAACCTCCGACCAGATATATTGATGTTATTTTCTTCCTCTGAACCCATGGCAAGGAGTCACTGAAACAACTGCACAGTGATATCAACAAGTTTTATCCCACCATCAGACTTACCATGGACTACTCTTTAGAATTAGTTTCATTCTTGGACACACCCATCTCCATCAAGGACAGGCACCTCAGTACTGCAAGGCCATAGATAATCTCATGATGCTGCATGTCTTGAGGTTCCACCATAAACATATTAAAACAGCCATTCCCTACAGACAAGCCCTATGCATACACAGGATCTGTTCAGATGAGGAGGAACATGACGGACACCTGGAAGTGCTGAAAAACAGCCACCAACGAAAGGAGCAGTACTCCAAAAGCTTGTATTCCAAATAAACCTGTTGGAATATAACCTGGTGTTCTGTAATTTTTAACTATATAATTGCAGCAAGATATCCTTGCTCCTGTACATGACTTCTCTCACCATGACTAGTATATTTGCTTTTTCGTCGCCTTCTGCACCTGCCCATTTACTGTCAGCGACTAGTATATAGGGACACTCAAGTCTTGTCGCACCTCCCCCTTTCCTAGTCCATTCCCATTGTTATTTCAGTGACAGCAGAAAGCTTCCAAAAAGAAGAAGCAAAGGCCAATTAAAATGTAAAAGAAAACTTCCTCAAACTCATGGTATTATGGCTGGTATTATTGCAGCTGGAAATGAAAGTTAGACACGTTAACTGGTTTTAGTAAAAAAAGTTTGAAGTTTACACTCTACCATTGATAATCTGTTAAGGCAATAGGCATTTTTTTAAAAAGTGGAGCAAATTAAGTTTTCCATCTCTTATCCACAACAAGAAGTTAAATGGTGCTCAGTGATCAATTCATGTAAAAGTAACACTGGAAATAGATGCCACCCTATATTGCAGAATGTATGACATAGAAGATCAAATAACACAGAATAAGCCTAAGGAAGTAATTTAATTTCACACTACTGATGTTTATCATGTTTAACTACTTTAGTTTTCTGATTCTAGCTAACATTAGGGATCCCTCTGATTTAGCTCTATATATTCCTTGTCAATTGCTTCCCGTGTTTTTTAGGATTTTTAGGACAATTGTAACTCTGTAACTCATAATTTTCTGTGATACATATGTTAACAAATGAAGAAAACCTAGCAGAAATTTGAAATCCATGTTTCATATAAATAACAGTTTTGGACTGTGCGAAATCTGAAAAAAGTGGAAGTACAAAGTATCTCCATTTGATACACCAATAAAAAAAAGTCAGAAAGTGTGGCACTGGAAAAGCACAGCAGGAGCATGAGAGTTAACATTTCGGGCATAAGCCCTTCATCAGAAATAATGTCAGCTCTTCTGCTCCTCAGATGCTGCCTGACCTGCTGTGCTTTTACAGCACCACACTTTTCGACTCTGACTTTCCAGCATCTGCAGTCCTACTATATCCCACTAAAGAAGAAGGACTAAGCTTAATTTCAAGAATGACATTTTGACAGAACAGGAGACAGTTATCATTTTCCTTCAAATGTTGATTTTTATAGTTTGATTTTTCATATGTATTCCCAGTACTTTGCTTAGTAGCACTTGATCAATTTACAGTAAATGACAGTGCAGCTGTGGTTTCTTGATAAACAACGCACAGCCTACAAGGTGGTTTGACATGAGTAGAAGGGCTAATGAAAATGTTCTCCCGTCTTTGTTTCTTCAACCTTGGCAAACAGATTTGCACAGTGATATGAAATTTGACAAATAAAAAAGCTGGCACTAGTCTCCAATGTGTAACAAATCTTTTGGGGTATAAACAGCATTGAAGAAAATGCAGTGACAAAATCAATTAATATAAAATTATGAAAAACAAACTGGACATCTTATTGACCATTCTGGAAGTGTTGCTAATGTGAGAATGATTCATTTAAATTACATCTTCTAAAGGTTTTACATCTTCCCTAGTATTGTTATACGTAGAACAACTGAACAAGTGTGGTTCTTTAACATGGAAAATTTCAAATTTAATAATTTTAATTATCTAAGACAAACCATTCATTCAATTACAGCAAATTGAAAGAAAGAAATAGCTTTGTACAATTTACTAAAACAATTCTGAGGAAGAACCATTTAGATATCCAGTTAACATAATGTAGAACAGATTAGTTTATGAATTAGACATCCTAGACTGAAATCGGAGTTATGTGATTTCCAATTAAATTGTACATTATGGGACAACAGCTTTGCATTTTGCTCCTGGTTTATAGTAACTATTCTGAATTGCTTATAACTCATTCTAAAGAGACAAGTTTTTAAAACACTTAATTTATTTTTGCCTAGAAACCAGTAAATGTCTCCTCATTTAGGATTTAATTTCCTATGATTTATTGTGATGACAAATATTACTAAGATCTGCTTTATACTGTGCATACCAATCATGCTTAGACTCTTTTGTTTTTCATGTCATACTGGACAGGAATGTTGTAGCTCTGGGGCATGACCATCCAAAATAGCAAAAAATATCAGAGTGCAAGCCCAGTATCATACACAGACAGTATCTGCAGGACAAACGTGATGACAGTACCAGGACAGTTACAAGACCAATCTAGCACCAATCTAAGGGTGATATTTTTTCAAACCTCTATCAATGCCAATTCCAATTCCACACCTTTACCAGAATCATGCTAATATCTAGTGCTTACAGCAGAGTTGCAACAATTTGTTACAATTCCAGATCAATAGGAGACTTGCACCCTTATATTAAAATTGCATTTAAATTGCACTCACAGTGAAAATTTATATCACATCAATTTGCAATTCCATTGATTCAGACAATGTTCAGGTGGTACCAATGCAGTTATCTTGCACTCTTCCTGCTCACAGAGTGCAACTTTACACAAAGTGCAAAGAATCAGTCCAAAAATGTGCAGATTGGGTGAATTGGCCATGCTAAATTGCCCATAGTGTTTAGGTGAAGGGGTGAATGTAGGGGAATGGGTCTGGGTGGGTTGTGCTTTGGCAGGTCGGGGTGGACTTGTTGGGCCGAAGGGCCTGTTTCCACACTGTAAGTAATCTAATCTAACCTAATTAATAGCATGCACTCTATGTGTAAGATCATGTAGATAGGCTCATGTTACAGCTGATACTTCATGATTCAGAAGAATTTGTAGCTTCGACAGAGCGCTGCTAAATTTTAATCAGGACTTGGATAATATTTCCTGAAATGCCTGAACTACCTGGAGTAAATTCTTTATTCAAGCAATTTAGAATTCCATATCTTTACCCAAAAAATTTGACTCAAAGCTTTAGGCAATACTCTAATGAAAAATGGTTTAAAAGAAGCACACTCACCAAGTATATGCAGTTGAGTGCTTTGGAGAGATTTTAGCTTTCCATCTGTACCGTATATTTCACAGTGATATGTTCCTTCATTGCTCTTCATAATTTTAAATGTCAGGGTCCCATTTGGATAAACTTTAATTCCATCGTAATCACGCCGATAGGATTTAGGAGTTTGATTTTTATATCGTGCAATCATTACATCTCCTTTCATCCATTTAATGTCATCAGTTTTAGAGCTTTCACTTTTAGCATGTAAAAATACCGACTTTCCAATTTCTCCATAAACATCTGTTGTCTCACCTTTGCTTTCTGCAAGAAACAAACCTGTAAATTGAAAGATAAAACTGTTTAAATGTATTCATTTGTTTTTGGTCAATTTTGTCTCTGCCATACAAGGAAACCCATCGTCAAGTTTGAGTATCTAATCCAAGATACTAAAGAATATCAGTTAGCCTTTGATAGTTGCAGACATTAGGAATGTAACCTATCCAAGAGGTTTTGGCTGAGCATGACAGATCCAAGGCATAGAGAACTCAAAATATGCACAGAATTAATTACTGCTCAAGTTTAAGCAGCTAAATCTCAGAGTCTGAGAGCACAAAGCACTGGCAAGTTCACACTACTTGTCCAGCTTGGACTAAGGACATTAGTTTATATGGTTACCTGCAACTGATTGAGAAAATTCCCAGGTGCCATAATGGTTTCACCATTTTAGAATGAATTATTAATAGTAGCTAAGATCCTGTCAAATCTGCTTACAATAGATCAGATATTACACCATTAGACCTGCCCCAGTGTATTGACTTGTTTCCAAGAAGGACAAGTTGGCAAAACTGTTGTGTCAGTGATATTTTCATCAGAAATCAGTATTATTAATGTCCAAAAGTAAAAATTGCAATTGTTATAATCTCTTAGAAGTAATTAATCTAAAATTTTGAATGAAACATTGAATGTGAAGGAATTTATATTAAGAAGATATAATTAATGTATCTTTTGCCCACACACATCTTTGTGAATATTGGCTATTTTAGCTTTTGGACATGCACTCACAACATAGAATGTACTACAGCATTGTCAATAACAGCAAAAGATACAAAATAAATATTTGATTAAATATAATAAATATTCATAGCAGCAACAACATACCTAATTTACAATTAATTAAATGAACTCTTGTGGGCGGCATGGTGGCACAGTGGTTAGCACTGCTGCCTCACAGCGCCTGAGACCCGGGTTCAATTCCCGACTCAGGCGACTGACAGTGTGGAGTTTGCACGTTCTCCCCGCGTCTGCGTGGGTGTCCTCCGGGTGCTCCGGTTTCCTCCCCCAGTCACAAAGATGTGCGGGTCAGGTGAATTGGCCATGCTAAATTGCCCGTAGTGTTAGGTAAGGGGTAAATGTAGGGGTATGGGTGGGTTGCGCTTCGGTGGGTCGGTGTGGACTTGTTGGGCCGAAGGGCCTGTTTCCACACTGTAAGTAATCTAATCTAATTTCCAGAGTTTATTTGGAAGTTAAATATATAAGGGAAAATTTTTCCCTATTGTTAGGCTAGAGTGTCTGGGTTCAAGACTCATCTGCCTTGGAGGTGTGTCATGACAAATGAGAAGAGGATTGATTAAACATAATGTATAAGAATAATTTAACATTTTGATGATTACCCACAGCCATGGATGTCAAAGCAGCTGTCCATTGAGTTAAATGTAATGAAAAATCAGGTGCTGGTATAATGGTTAACTGAACAGTACCACCTGCTTATACTTTGAAAAAGTTAAGAATATCCCCATAGAACTGAATACATAAAGTTAAAAATGCATGGAAATCAAATATCCTTACCTGAAATAGCTAGAAGAAAAATTACATCAAACTGTAGTGAGCATTTTCGATGACAAAGCATTTTGACTGAATTTTTGCTTGTTATGCCAGTGTTTAAAACAGGTTTACTTCAACAAGGAGTCTTTTACAATAAAGAAATTGATGTAAGTAGCTCACTTCTGGGTGGGAGGGGAAAAGGAAACAGATGGATATATTAGGCGGTTCTGAGTGGAAGGGAGGCAGCTCTGAATGGTAGGAAAGGGTTCGAACTGCTTTGTATGTTAAAGCTAGATTTGTGACATGTAACACTAAGCAGAAGGGGAGGGGAAGGAACTGAACAGATCTGCGTCAGCAAGAGGGGTCATATGTAGCATATAGTTCTTTGTAGACGTGGAGAGTTTGGCAGGCGTCAGTGCTCAACAGAGGAAAAGGAAAACAGATAAGGAAGAAAATGATTTCACTACTGTATTTTCAAAGTACTTTTTTACTATGCACACTGAATTTCCAGGGAATCAGTCATCTTCCTCACCCACATGTTGGAGGAGAAAGTGAGGACTGCAGATGCCGGAGATCAGAGCTGAAAATGTGTTGCTGGAAAAGCGCAGCAGGTCAGGCATCTTGTAGAGGGAGGAAGAGAGCTTCTTCAAGGAAGGCATCCTTGCAAGAGGATCCTTGCAAGATCCTTGCCTGACCTGCTGCGCTTTTCCAGCAACACATTTTCAGCTCACCCACATGTTGCCAATTATTCACAGGCATAGGGACACTCTTGCAGACTTGCTGCTGACACTCAGATATTCCTCTGCAACAATTTGCCTCTGTGGCATTAGGGTACTGCTCTGAAATCTGGCACCGAATCCTGTAGGGAACTGAGCTGCATGGACTATGATGGGGTTTGAGACAGAGTCAGAGAAGAAGTCTGACAATG
The DNA here is from genome assembly GCF_020745735.1 of Hemiscyllium ocellatum. Classification (NCBI taxonomy): domain Eukaryota; kingdom Metazoa; phylum Chordata; class Chondrichthyes; order Orectolobiformes; family Hemiscylliidae; genus Hemiscyllium; species Hemiscyllium ocellatum. Next base: position 58,438,544 of record NC_083412.1, on the reverse strand, counting down.
TCCATCTCAATGCTGGGTGCTTTCACTTTTTTCATTTTTTTGACAAATGATGAAGTGAGTTTCTCATTAGGCCGACTAAGGGGGATTACTCTTCATTAGATAGCCCAAATTACCTCATTAATATTCAGCATTCTTACTTGCCAAACTTGCTAAACAAGGTAGATGTCAAGAAAGCTTGAAATGGAAAACAGCAGGTACCTGGCAGATTCAGATCACCACTCGCTCCATGTCACTTAAGACTAAATTGTGGCTCAGGGCGTGATTCACGAGAACCAGCTCCACATACCCCTTACCCACAGACATTGCCATCTGGCACCTACCCTACTCTGTGACCATCAGGACACCTCATCAATACACCAGCAGGATGTTGAGGAAGCACAGACTCCATTGTTTCATTTGAAGCACACACCAGACGTTAGTATTTAATGGTTGCACCAAGGATACTTTGGATACTGACCTCCAACAATGGTGGCATGGTGACTCAGTGGTTAGCACTGCTGCCACACAGTGCCAAGGACCTGGGTTCTATTCCAGCCTTGGATCACTGTCTGTGTGGAGTTTGCACATTCTCCCCGTGTCTGCGTGGGTTTCCTCCGGATGCTCCAGTTTTCTCCCACAGTCCAAAGATGTGCAGGTCAGGTGAATTAGCCATGCTAGATTTACCATAGTGTTTGGTACATTAGTCAGAGGGAAATGGGTCTGGGTGGGTTACTCTTCAGAGGGTCGGTGTAGACTTGTTGGGCCAAAGGGCCTGTTTCTACACTGTAGGGAATCTAATCCAATCAGATACATCTGTCATGACAGTGTTGGGAAGAGTGATCACTGCGCAGAATTTATAGAGATGAAGTGCCATCTTCACATTGAGAATACCGTCCATCATGTTGTGTGGCACTATCACTGTGCTAAATTTGACAGGCTTTGAATGGATCCAGCAACTCAAGGCTGGGTATCTATGAAGCTCAACAACAACAGAATTAAACTACAACACAATCTGTAACCTCATGGCCTGGCATATCCTCACTTCAACTATTTCCCTCAAGCCAGGGGATCAACCATGGTTTGACAGGGAGTGCAGGAGGGCATGCCGGGGCAGCACCAAGCATATCAAAAATGAGGTGTCAGCCTAGTGAATCCACCAAGCGTACATGTCAAACAGCATAAGCAGCAAGTGATAGAGCTAAGCGATCCCACAACCAACAGATCAAATTAAAGCACTGCAGTCCCACATATCCAGTCATGAATGGTAGTGGACAATTAAACAGTACTGGAGGAGGAGACTCCATAAATATCCCCATCCCCAAGGATAGAAGAACCCAGTACATCAGTGCAAAAGATAAGGTTGAAGCTCTTGCAGCAATCTTCAGCCAGAAGCGCCGAGTGGATGATCCATCATGGCCTCCTCCAGTGGCCCCCAGCATGTCAGATGCTGGTCTTTACCAATTCAATTCACTCCACGTAATATCAAGAAATGTTTGCATTATAAGAAATGCATTATACACTGCAATATATATGTACCTGACATCATTCTGCCAATAGCACTGAAGACTTGTGCTCCCCCAGCCAGGTTGTTCCAATACAGTTACAAAACTGGGATCCACCTGACAATGTGGAAAATTGCTCAGGTATATCCTGTACACTAAAAGCAGGGCAAATCCAATCTGGACAGTTACCAGTCTATTCTCAATCATCAGTAAAGCGAGGAAAAGTGCCATTAACAGTGCTATCAAGCAGCACTGCTCAGTAATAACTTGCTCAGTGATGCCCAGTTTGGGTTCTGCCAGGGCCACTCAGCTCCTGATATCATTACAGCATTGGTTGAAACATAGACAAAACAGATGACTTCAAGGGGTGAAGTGACTTTAAAACTGCATTCAATTGACTGTGGCATCGAGGAGCCTGATCAAAACTGGAACCAATGGGCAGCAGAGGCAAATTGTCTTCTGGCGCCTCTGACAGATAGGAAGACGGTTGTCATTGTTCGAGGTCAGTCATCTCAGCACCAGGACATCACTGCATGAGTCCCTCAGAGTTAAGAGGCCTAAGCCCAATCATCTTCAGCTGCTTCATCAATGCCCTTCCCTCTGTCATAAGGTCAGAAGTGGGAATGTTCACCGATGAGTGCACAACTCCGCAGATACTGAAACAGTCCATGTTCCTATGCAACAAGATCTGTACAATATCCAGCCTTGGGCTGACATGTGGCAAATCACATTTGTGTCACACAAATTCCAGGCAATGACTATCTCCAATAAGAGACAATCTAACCACTGCTTTTTGACATTCAGAAGTTTTACCATCACTGAATCCCATGCTATCAACATATTTGGGGTTTTCATTGACCATAACCTTAAGTGGACTCATCACATACACACAACGGCTACAAGAGCAAGTCAAAGGCTAGGGATACTCCAGTAAGTAACTCATCTCCTGACTTCCCAAAGCCTGTCCACCATCTACAAGTCAGGAGTGTGATGGAATACTCCCCAATTGCCTGGATGAGTGCAGCTCCAACAAACAGTCAAGAAGCTCATCACCACTCAGGACAAAGCAACCCACTTGATTGGCACTACATCCATGACCTCTACTACTGACATTCAGTAGCAACGGTGTGTACTATTTCCAAAATGCATGACGGAAATTCATCAAAATCCTTAGTCAGCACCTTCCAAACCCACACCCATTTCCACATGGAAGGTCAATGGCAGCAGATACATGGGAACACCACCAACTGCAAGTTTCCCTTCAAGTCACTCACTATCCTGATATGGAAATATGTCACTGTCCCTTCATTGTTGCTGGGTCAGAATCCTGGAATTCCCTCCCTAAGGTCATATGAGTTTCCCAACAGCAGTGGTTCAAAAAGGCAGCTTAAAAGGCATCTTCTCAATGGCAACTAGGGACAGGCAATTAACGCAGATGAACCAGTGACATCCACATCCCACATGTGAATTTAGAAAAAGTAATGATGTTTACAAATTGAACTTAATGTTTGTAAATTGAACTCTGAATTATGTTGACATTAGCAGCAATGATTTGGTGCACGGTGGCATAGTGGTTGGCACTGCTGCCTCACAGTGCCAGAGACCCGGGTTCAATTCCCGCCTCAGGTGACTGACTGTGTGGAGTTTGCACATTCTCCCCTTGTCTGCGTGGGTTTCCTCCAGGTGCTCCGGTTTCCTCCCACAGTCCAAAAAATGTGCAGGTTAGGTGAATTGGCCGCACTAAATTGCCCGTAGCATTAGGTGAAGGGGTAAGTGTAGGGGAATGGGTCTGTGTAGGTTGCGCTTCGGCAGGTCATTGTGGACTTGTTGGGCCAAAGGGCCATGTCCACACTGTAAGTAATCTAATCTAATCTTACAAAAGGTTATTGTTAGCTCAAGTGAAACCATTACTTGAGCAACTTACAAAGACTCTATGAGTCACACATCAATTCATCTTCTGTTGTAAAGGTGTAATAGTGGTCTGGACTGAATGCAATGAAGAGTTGAATGTTTGATGTGGGTATGAGATAGGAAGGGTGTCCGACCATTGCAGGCTCTACCTTCTCGAAAACATTGGATAGTCGCTCGACTGGTGTGAACACTCAAGCCTGAGTGTGGATGGATGATGGAGACATGTCCCTCATTATCAGGGTGCAGCATGTCTCACTGTATGGAGAAGTGTGCCAAGCCTCATTTGTGGAGTATACACTGACAGCTGTTTTGAGATCTACGGACCTCTTTTGCAGCTGTGTTCCCAGTGTAGGACATTTTCCATGAAGAGTGATGGACTCTCCATTGCTGGCATGCTGGTTGTGTGGCATCCTTCCTAAGAAGGTGATATAGGATGGCCATGGCCAATGACAAATGAGGGAGCAACATTGGAACAGCATGGAGTATAAGGAGCACCCTGCTCAGGGAGCAGTCACAGCCTCAGGATCTCTTAGGATGTGCACAGTATGTGGAGGCCCAGAACCTTTTGGCCCCAACTCTATTTCCTGGGGATGAGCAAAGTGTTTCCCAGAACACCATGAAAGAACTGTACCGGATATTTAGTGAGTTCTGAGAGCTGTAGGAGTTAGAGATACCATCACTGGGGGTGACTCAGTGGTTAGCAATACTGACCCAGAGACCTAGGTTTGATTCCACAGCCTAAACCGTTTGTTTGGAGTTTGCACAATGTCTTCATGGGTTTCTACCGGGTGCTCTAGTTTCCTACATGGCCTCATTGAGGAACCTTCAAAGATATCATCCTTCCTTATTGCAGTAACTGACTTCTTCAACAATATTTTGACTCTGACTTCTCTTTTAAACCCTTCCTTGTCTTGCTTGAAGATTCTACACCAGTCTTGCCCAATTGCAACCATGTCTCTTCATAACACGTAAAAGGCAAGCATCAGGCAATCCGTCATGACTCTTTCTGCCCAAGTGTGAGTTGTTTTCTGATGAAATGAGAGAAAGGGAAGGATTATTTGAGCTGACAATGTGTGGCACACCTGTTATTGCAAGTGCAACAAAATGAGGAGCTTTCCTGAGTGAGTGAATAGGGCAGTACAGGTGGCACTGATCAGGGTTGGTGTTGTCGGGCTTTGGGCTAGGTAAGAATGAATGAGGGATGACATTGCAGTCAGTGGTGAGACTGATAAACTATGCACCCACACTGCCCACGCACACACCCTCTCACAGGCTTCCAGTCCACCACACCCACACACATACTTTACCAAGCTTTCACACACGCAAACACACACTCTCACGTACACTTACACTCACATGCACACACTCATTCTCTCTCTGTCTCATGCATGCGCACACACACACACACACACACACACACACACACGTCAATGGGGTGAATTTGTATTTGCAGAAATACATTTGCAGATACATTCTATTTTGCTCAAAAAATGCACAATCTGCAGACAGTCAATCATGTGATATTTTTAAATTCCACTTTGGCAATAGAACCAGTCTGACTCAAGATACAGACAGACTTTGACTTCACACCTTTAATACATTTGTCTGAGCTGAGATGTCACCTTTTGCATGGTGCTCAGTGGTTTGCACTGCTACCTCACAGTGCCAGGGACCCAGGGTTGATTCCAGCCTCTGGCTACTGTCTGTATGGATTTTGCATTTTCTCCCTGTGTCTGCGTGGGTTTCCTCCGGGTGCTCCAGTTTCCTCCCACAGTCCAAAAGTGTGCAGGTCAGGTGAATTGGCCATGCTAGATTTACCATAGTGTTAGGTGCATTAGTCAGGGGTAAAAGTAGAGCAATAGGTTAGGAGAATGGGTCTGGGTGGGTTACTTTTCAGAGGGTCGGTGTGGACTTGTTGGGCCAAATGGCCTGTTTACATACTGTAGGTAACTTAATATCTTGAGAAGGTGACTTTAAAAGAAGTTCTGGGATTTACATATTAATGAACCAAAACCTGCATACGACTGTATGACACTGTAAGCTTTTGCAATAAATTCTGTGTCTTATGGTGATATACTCTACAACCACTGAAAGCACTCTGAAAGCTAATGCTTCCAAATAAACCTGTTGGTCTATAACCTGGAGTTTTGTGATTTTTAAATTTGTAACCTATGAGCTTTGGTGGATCGTGGATGGAATCAGTGGCACACAATGAGTGTGAGGCAGCAGAGAGAGGAAGTGGTTCTTACCCTGGCAGCATGGAAAATGTCATTGACCTTCTCCCTACAGCATTGCTCTGCTCACTTGGATGGTAACCTCAGCCCAGGCTGGCAGGATCTGGTGTTGTCGTCTCCAGTGCTGCTCTTGCAGGAAGGGGACAGTCCTCCTCTGCATTATCCGTACCACCCAGATCTGCAAACCTCTGCCTTCACACAGCAAGGGACAAACCTATCCTTCTCTGTTAGATTTGAGACAAATGTCAATCACCGTGCAGTGTGGCTCTGGATTGACAGGACCTAATGTTTAAATTTCAAAAATCTACTTTATTCATAAAGAATGTCCTCATATACACATTTGCAATTCAGTTCTGTACAGTGGCGTATCAAAGAAACGAACAAAATTGGCATTTGACTCTATTGAATCAGACCAAAGACATCACTTACCTGAACGAAACTACATTTGTCCGGATGCACAGTGACCAGTTTAGGATGACACCGGAGCCGGGGATGTTAGTCCATTCCAGACAGCGTGGCAGGAGTGAGGTCTTCTCCATTTAGTGAGTTGCAGCATCAGGCTGGTATTGGACAAAAGCATTGCCATAGGGGTGCAGTTGGTGGTTAATGAGGCGAGTTTGGGGCAAGACAGCAAGAAATCTTGGTGGGCCTCATGGAGAAAAGCCTTCCATGAATTTTAATGAGATTGACATTAAGCCCAAATGTAACTCAATTCTACCAATGGAGTAGAATCTTAGAGGAACCTGAAACAATGTGGACTATAGCCAGAGATCTGGCGAATCACTGAGAGAGGTCCAACAAGGTCAATCTGGACACTATGGGAAACCACCTGCATATTCCAAGTCCCAGATGTTGAGATGAGATTCTTGTCAGTCAGCCACGAGATGTCTATTAACATGGATTATCATTTTTTAACATGCTCACCAACACCTACAACATCCTACCCTACCACCAGCTGTGAGGAAACTAGACGCTATTCCCGATCTGAACCCGGTGTCTCCAGCTCACCACTTACTCCTCAGGACCACCAGGTTGGATAGCTGGAGACAACCTCATGGGCACTGCTTTCATGCACACATCTATAAATACAGGCATGTGACTCTGGCGCTCCTCTCCATGCTCATTTACAGGATACTCTGCATTTTAATGCTGCACTCTGTGGTGCACTGGTAACAAGCCTTGTAATGCTGCTGCAAAGATTCCTGGCACTCATGGACAGGACCAATCTACAGCTCACTTGTCCTTACAATCTTCACTCCCTTAGCGTAAAAAATGAGGTCTGCAGATGCTGGAGATCACAGCTGCAAATGTGCTGCTGGTCAAAGCACAGCAGGCCAGGCAGCATCTCAGGAATAGAGAATTCGACATTTCGAGCATAACCCCTTCATCAGGAATAAGAGAGAGCAGCCAAGCAGGCTAAGATAAAAGGTAGGGAGGAGGGACTAGGGGGAGGGGCGATGGAGGTGGGATAGGTGGAAGGAGGTCAAGGTGAGGGTGATAGGCCAGAGTGGGGTGGGGGCGGAGAGGTCAGGAAGAGGATTGCAGGTTAGGAGGGCGGTGCTGAGTTGAGGGAACCGACTGAGACAAGGTGGGGGGAGGGGAAATGAGGAAACTGGAGAAATCTGAATTCATACCTTGTGGTTGGAGGGTTCCCAGGCGGAAGATGAGGCGCTCCTCCTCACTCCCTTAGCACCTAGCTCACAGCACTCTTGCATTGCCTTGCCATGCTATGACTTTGAGCACATTTGTGCTTCACCCATGGCGCAAAGGCTCACTTTACTCTTACATTGCCTTGCACCTTTGCAGTTAGATTGGTTGTTACGCTTGTCAGTTGCAATCAGTCAAGGGTTGTACATCTTACTGTATGACAGTGATACATCCATTTCACAACTTCAGTGTATGCCGGCTGTCTGCACAGAAAATGCACTGTGTGGTTTTCAACAAAATGGTCATGTCTCAAATTATCTGGGGGGGAGGGCAGTCCTTTGTCAAGGGGGGGGGTGGGGCACTGCAGGGGCTGGTGTCAGTTATGGGAACATGGAGGGAATCTTAGTCCTGTTAATCAAGGTTTGAGTCTATACACTGCCTGGGGGCTTAGTCGTGGCCACAGGTTGCGGGTCATGGGTGGGGGAGGGGAAATGGTGTCTGACGCCACTCAAGGGAGTGGGTTTTTCTGGAAGTGCCCTACAACTGGAAGGTGCCTAAACCCATGCCCAGGGTGGGTAGAGTCAGTGCCAGTTTGTGGTGGGGGGGGGGGGGGGGGGTTGGTGGGGAGCGGGGGGAATGCATGGGCTCCATCTACTTCTGCCAAACAGGAAGACCATGACGGGGCAAAGGCATTAATCGTGCATCTGCAAAATGCAGCAACACTTCATTTGTAATCCTATCATTGAGCATGTGAAATGCAGGCAGTACCACAGTGCTGAAGTTCAAAAACTGGTCACAGGCAATGTCCATCCTGTCATTGGTCCTTGCAAGTTGCTCAGTGAGATTTCAGTGAAGCAGATATTATTGCCATCGATTTTAAAAGGGCAGATACTGGCCAAAACCAATATAATACTTGCGAGATTTCGAGACTGTACTCTGGGGACAGAACCAAACCCCTTGACACCTGAACTGTCAGTGTAGTGGTAGATGCTGCTAATACATGCAATGATAACTTCCATGCTTGATGTGGGCCCACAGTCCTGTGGATTGGTGCTACTGAACTGCGTTTCCCCAAAACTTTGTGTTCCTCTACTCATAACACCAATTTTTTCTTGTTTGTCAGTGTCTGCGTGTATAGTGGTTTTAAATTTGAGGGGTTAGAATTTTAGTTCATAGTTATGTTTAGCTATGGTTAGAGCATATTAATTTTTATTAGCTAGTTAGTTACTGAACCTAGTCAGTATTATATGTTGATTTTACTCCATCAGACACTACAAAGGGTTTTCGGAACATTCGGATCTGCTATAATGCTAATTGGCTTTAAAGCGTTTGAAGAAATTAGACCGTTATTTGTAGAACACGAACTTTCCTTACCTGTATCAGCTATGACCCAATTCCAGCCACATTAGTTTAAATGGTGCAGATAGTGCGCAGTTTTCTTATAACGTGAGATCACACGAGAATGGAACTATCATGTTATGTCAGAACTGACTGAACTGAGATTAAATCATTAACTGTTGTAATGATCCCAGGAGTAGTGGAACTAACAAACATTGCCAAATAGGCCGTAACACCATCGTAATACCACACAGGTTGTAACATTCAGCTATGGTCAACTTGAGTAAACATATTTCAGCTTAACTCTGATTCATTCTTTATGGTTTCGTCTTTTATTTCATTAGTGGATTTTACAATTTCGAAGCCTATTAGTCATAGTCATAGCATCATACAACATGGAAACAAACTCTTCGATTCGACCTGTCCGTGCTGACCATCAATGTTACTTCTTCAAAATTTTAAATTACTAATTGTTCCAAATTCAGATTTCAAACATTTTCAGTGCAATAACATTAATGACTCCCACAAGCAAAATCCATTGCATTCAACTCACGCTGACCAAAGTCCTCCTACATAATAGCACCACCTTGTGGATTTAACACAGTAACACACCCCCATCAACAGATTGTGCCTTTTGTATATGTATTCATATTTCCATTCTTTCAGAAGCAGGACTGGTCAAGATTTGAATACTTGCTGATTTCATGTGGTGCATGCTAAGCACTCTGTCCATGAATGTAAAATATGTTGCATATTCCAATATAATCTGCAGCCACATAGCCTAGCATAACCGTTAACCTGCCATTGCCATCAAGACAGGGGATTTACCAGGATTCAATTAAAATTGCAGGATGGCATGTCAGAACAGCACAAGGCATACCAAAACATGAGGTATAAAACTGATGAAGTCGCAAAACAGAATACTTATGTGCAAAACGACAAAAATAGCAAGTGATAGATAAGTTAAGCAATTCACAACCAATTGATTAGATCCAAGTTCTGCATTCTTGCCACATCCAGTCATAAATGGTGATGGACAATTAAATAGTTAACAGGAGTTGGAGCCTCCATGAAAATCTCCATCTCAACAATGGGGGAGTCTAGCACATCAGTGCAAAGGATCAAGATGAAACATTTCCAATAATCTTTAGCAACAAATGCCAAGTGGATGATTCATCTCAGCCTCCTCCAATGTTCTCCAGTATCACAGATGCCAGTCTTCAATCAATTCAATTAATTCCACATGTAATGAAGAAACAGTGTCAGTGTCTTGCAGAGGCTATGGGCCCTGACAACATTCTGGCAAGAGTACTGAAGATTTGTGCTCCAGAACTTACCCTAGTCAAGCTGCGCCAGTACAATTACAACACTGGCATCTACCTAACAATGAGGAAAATTGCCCAGGTATGTCCTGTGCCATAAAAGCAGGAAATTCCAACCTGCTCAATTACTTCCCCAACAATTATTCTCATCAGTAAAGTGATGGAAGGTGCCATCAATAGGGCTATCAAGCAGCATCTGCTCAGCAATAACCTGCTCATTGACGCCCAGTTTGGATGCCGCCAAGTCCATTCAGCTCCTATCCTCATTACAGCTTTGGTTCAAACATGGACAAAAGAGCTGAATTCCAGAGGTGGTGTGAGAGTGACAGCCCTTGACATAAGGCAGCATTTAACTGAATGTGGCATCAAGAAATGCCAGCAAAACTGGAGCGAGTTTGGAATCTGATCATACTCATAACTAGGACATAGTAAGATGGTTTTGGTTGTTGGAGGTCAGTCATCTCAACTCCAGGACTTTTCTGCAGGATTTCCCAAGGGTAGTGTCCTAGGCCCAACTATCATTAACCTTCCCTTCATCATAAATTCAAAAGTCAGGATGTTGACTGATGATTGCACAGTGTTTAGCACTATTTGGAACTGCTCAGATAGTGAAGCAGTCAATTTCTAAATGCAGCGAGACCTATACAATCTCCAAGTTTTGGTTGACAAGTCACAAGTAACATTTCCACCTCAAAAACGCCACGCAATGACCATCTCCAACAAAAGCGAATTCAATCACCACTATGCATCATCATTGTCACTAAATTCCCTCATTATGAACATCCTGGAGTGACCATTTACTAAAAACTGACTGGACTAGTCTTATATATACAACTGCTCTAAGAGCAAGTCAGGGACTAGAAAACCTAAAGTGAGTAACTCATTTCCCAAAGCCTGTCCGCTATCTACAAGGCACAGGTCAGGAGTGGGATGGAATATACCTCACTTGTCTGAGTGACTGAATCTCCAGCTTAACACCATCCAACTCAAAGCAGACTGCTCAATTTTCACAATAGCCACCAAGCTTCCACTCAGTCCACCCACTGTCAATGTTCAGCAGCAGCAGTATGTACCATTTACTAGAAATTGACCTATGCTCCTTTGACAGCACCTTCCAAAGCCATGACCACTTCCACCCAGCAGGATAAAGGCAGCAGATACATGGGAACCCCACCTGCAGGTTCCCCTCCAAGCTACTTGGAGTGAATAACACTGGGTCAAAGTCTTAGGATTCACCTCTTAGTGGCATTGAGAGGTACAGAGGAACATAGAACATAGAACATAGAACATAGAAGGATACAGCGCAGTACAGGCCCTTCGGCCCTCGATGTTGCGCCGACCGAATCCTACCTAACCTATACTAGCCCAATAACTTCCAAATGCCTATCCAATGCCCGCTTAAATGACCATAAAGAAGGAGAGTTCACCACTGATACGGGCAGGGCATTCCATGAACTCACAACCCGCTGTGTGAAGAATCTACCCCTAACATCTGTCCTATACCTACCACCCCTTAATTTAAAGCTATGTCCCCTAGTAACACCTGACTCCATTAGCGGTAAAAGGTTCTTAGTATCTACCCTATCTAAACCCCTAATCATCTTATACACTTCTATCAGATCTCCCCTAAACCTTCTCTTCTCCAATGAGAACAGCCCCAAGTGCCTCAGCCTTTCCTCATAAGATTTTCCTACCATTCCAGGCAACATCCTGGTAAACCTCCTCTGCACTCGTTCTAAAGCTTCCACATCCTTCCTATAGTATGGCGACCAAAACTGCACACAATACTCCAGTTGAGGCCGCACCAGAGTCTTATACAACTGCAACATGACCTCAGGACTCCGGAACTCAATTCCTCTGCCAATAAAGCCCAGTACACCATATGCCTTCCTCACAGCACTATTTACCTGGGTGGCAACTTTCAGAGATCTGTGTACATGGACACCAAGATCCCTCTGCTCATCCACACTACCAAGTAGCCTACCATTAGCCCAGTAATCCATCATCTTGTTATTCCTACCAAAGTGAACGACTTCGCACTTAGCTACATTGAATTCCATTTGCCACATTTCCGCCCAGCTCTGCAACTTATCTATATCCCGCTGTAACCTACCACTTCCTTCCTCACTATCCACAACTCCACCAACTTTTGTGTCATCCGCAAACTTGCTTACCCAGCTTTCAAGTCCTTCCTCTAGATCATTTATAAAGATAACAAAAAGCAATGGTCCCAAAACAGATCCTTGTGGTACACCGCTAGTAACTGCGCTCCAAGATGAACATAATCCATCAACTACTACCCTCTGTCTCCTTCCAGCCAGCCAATTCCTAATCCAAACCTCTAATGTATCCTCAATGCCATACCTCCGAAGTTTTAGCATTAGCCTACCATGGGGAACCTTATCGAACGCCTTACTAAAATCCATATACACAACATCTACTGCTTTACCCTCATCCACTTCCTTGGTCACCTTCTCAAAGAACTCAATAAGGTTTGTGAGGCACGACCTGCCCTTCACAAAACCATGCTGGCTATCCCTGATCACGTTATTCCTACCCAGATGTTCATAAATCTTATCCCTTACCATTCTCTCTAAGACTTTGCCCACCACTGAAGTCAGACTCACTGGCCTATAGTTGCTAGGGCTATCCCTACTCCCTTTCTTGAACAATGGGACCACATTGGCTATCCTCCAGTCCTCTGGTACTATTCCTGTTGACAACGATGACATAAAAATCCAGGCCAATGGCTCTGCTATCTCCTCCCTAGCTTCCCATAGGATCCTGGGGTAAATGCCATCAGGCCCAGGAGACTTATCTATATTCATCCTTTCCAATATTCCCAAAACCTCTTCCCTGCATATTTCCAGGGCATCCATTCTAATTATTTGTGATTCCATATTCACATCAGCAACAGTGTCCTGTTCCTGAGTGAATACTGATGAAAAGTACTGATTTAATGTCTCTCCAATCTCCTCCGCCTCCACACACAACTTCCCACTACTATCCTTGACTGGACCGATACCTACCCTAGTCATCCTTTTATTCTTGACATACCTATAGAAAGCCTTTGGGTTTTCCCTAATCCTACCAGCTAAAGACTTTTCATGTCCCCTTCTCGCTTTTCTTAACTCCCTCTTTAGCTCCTTCCTGGCTACCTTATAACTCTCAATCGCCCCTACTGAACCTTCACGCCTCATCTTTACATATGCCGCCTTCTTCCCTTTCACAAGGGACTCCAATTCCTTACTAAACCACGGCTGCCTCACAAGGCCCTTTACACCATGCCTGACTGGTACATACCTATCGAGGACACGCAGTAGCTGCTCCTTGAACACTCCCCACATCTCATTAGTGTTCTTCTCTTGAAGCCTGTTTTTCCAATCCACACATCCTAAGTCATGCCTCACTGCATCATAATTTCCCTGCCCCCAGCTATAGCTCTTGCCCTGCGGCACACGATTATCCCTCTCCATCACTAAAGTAAAAGTCACCGAGTTGTGGTCACTGTCCCCGAAGTGCTCACCTACCTCCAAGTCCAACACCTGGCCTGGTTCATTACCTAGAACCAAATCCAATATAGCCTCCCCTCTTGTTGGCCTGTCGACATATTGTGTCAGGAAACCCTCCTGCACACATTGTACAAACACCGACCCATCTAATGAACTCGAGCTATAGCTCTCCCAGTCAATATCTGGGAAGTTAAAGTCCCCCATAACAACCACCCTGCTACCTTCACTCTTTTCCTGAATCATCCTCGCAATATTATCCTCTACTTCTCTAGGACTATTAGGAGGCCTGTAGAAAACACCTAACAGGGTGACCTCACCTTTCCCATTTCTAACCTCAGCCCAAACTACCTCAGATGGCAAGTCCTCTTCCATCGTCCATTCCACTGCTGTGATACTGTCTTTGACAAGTAATGCCACGCCTCCCCCTTTTTTACCCCCATGTCTGATCCTACTAAAACATTTGAACCCTGGAACGTGCAACAGCCATTCTTGTCCCTGTTCTACCCACGTCTCTGTAATGGCCACAACATCGAAGTCCCAGGTACCAACCCACGCTGCAAGTTCACCTACCTTATTCCTTATACTTCTGGCATTGAAGTATACACACTTCAATCCACCTTTCTGGTTACAGTCACCCTCCTTAGAGATCGCTGCATTATTCCTAACCTCCCTACACTCAAGGTCCTGTACCCTAAAGCTACAGTCCTGGTTCCCATGCCCCCGCGGAGTTAGTTTAAACCCTCCCAAAGAGCACTAGCAAACCTCCCCCCAAGGATACTGGTGCCCCTCAGGTTCAAGTGTAGACCATCCTTTTTATAGAGGTCCCACCTTCCCCAGAAAGGACCCCAGTTATCCAGAAACCGGAATCCCTCCCTCCTGCACCATCCCTGTAGCCACGCATTTAACTGCTCTCTCTCCCTGTTCCTCGACTCTCTATCACGTGGCACGGGTAACAAACCAGAGACTACAACTCTGTTTGTTCTAACTCTGAGCTTCCAACCTAGCTCCCTGAAAGCCTGCCTTACATCCTCACCCCTCTTCCTACCTATGTCGTTGGTGCCAACGTGGACCACGATCTGGGGCTGCTCCCCCTCCCCCTTAAGGACCCGGAAAACACGATCAGCGACATCACGTACCCTTGCACCTTGATTATCCGAATATCAATTATCCGAATATTGGATTATCCGAAAGAGATCTCAAGGTCCCGATAGAAACATTACATCAGAGAGCTGTTGCAACCTTGATCATGTCTTTTGTTTAGAATGGGCTTACTGAAATGCTGCAGAGAACTGTCCTGGACATTGATGGAAGCCCAGGCACTGTCTCCAAATTACTGACCTCCTGCCCTCTCTCTTTCCGCCAACACCTTCCCTGGAGCTCTACATAGGGGTGAACCCTAAACCCCCCTTCCCCAGATAATCTCTCTACCATTGTCCCGTACAGGGCAGAGGTGGAACTTGTCAAAAAGTTGTGTGTGCGCGCACTACTTGGAGACACCCCACAAAAACAGCAGCAGTCTTACTGCTGGTGGCAGCCCGACTGCCCCGGGGAGAGAGGGAAGCTGACATGGGCAGGGTCGCACGGGGGCAGGGGCGCAGCTGCGGACGGGGTTGGACAGTGGATGGGGGCAGACGGGGGTGGTGGGGGGTGCAGGGGGCGGTGTTGGATCGGGTTGGGGCGGGGATCACGCGCGCTGTGCTGCTGCACGGGGTGTGCTGCACTGTCCTGAATGGGGAGCGGATTTAACTGAAAACTCAGAGCTCTAGAGGAGAGGCATTAAATCGATTAACTGAATAATCAAATTTCTGAACAAAATAGTGCCCGCCCATCTCGTTCAGATAATCGAGGTTCCTCTGTATACCTATACCAAATTAACTGTGCTGGTTTGAGAAGGAGGCTTACCATCACCTTCTCAAAGACAAGTAGGGATGGCCAATAAGTGATGTTCCTTACAACTTAATCCTTCAAAATCTAATCTTCATTGGCCTTTCCAGGGTATCGAGTAAAGTCAGCAGAAAGCTTGTGGACCAAAAGACATAACTTTTATCCCTATGAAAAATAGCCATAGCTGTGACCTGACTAGAAGCAATGGAGCAGCAGAGCAATGTATATGCTTCTGTGTTAGACAGCTGTTAAAAAGATTACTGTGACTCAAAATGGACATTTTGCTGTTTCATTACGAAAGAGTGATTCGTGCTGTGGCTTCCAGTTGTGTGCCTGCATATCTGTAGCAAACTGTGCCCTGAACAACTTCAGTATCATAATAGGCTAGTTTGCCTTACACTGAGATTGAATGATGGTAGCACTTATGTGGGTAGAGTATAAAGGTCATTGACTTTCTTTCTACACTCCCTTTCATATTCACTGAGGCTGATATTGCACTGACCTGAATGGTGACCCCCAGCCCAGGCTGGCATGGTCTGGTATCATAGCCTCCTCTGCTGGTCCATGGGAGAAGAGGACGTCCTGGCTCTGCACCACTCAATCCTTCAGCATCTAGGGGCTCATGCCATCAAAATGGTGTGCCAAGTTTCCTTTAATAGCCCTGCCCAGTGCAAATATCAGGAACTGTGCAGAGTAACTCTGAACTGGCAAGACTTGGCTTGTTGGGGTATACAACAGCATTTTAAAGATGGCACCGATGCTGGTTAACTCTAGGTTGTCCCAGTGAGTTCTTCTGGAAATGGCACAAGGTAAGTATTGGATGAACAGGACATTATATAGGAGGGGTAGATTGATAATGAGTCATATTTGATAAGAAATTGCCAGAAAACTCATTAGGACTTGTAGCAAAAAAACCTCCAAAAAATTCCATATAGCTGAAAAAAGAAAGAATCAGCACTGCATGTTTACTTGCGGTTTAATGAGATTTGACAACTTTGAAGTAAAGAACTGAGGGTGAATCATTCAGTGCATTAAAAAAGGTAGAAAGAGAAAAAAAAAGGTGCTGCTGCCTAGAGACAGGTGTTTAGTGAAACACGGAAAAATCTAGACGGAAATTAATCAGTTGCTCTGTAAGTGAACCAGAGTGGAGGCTGCAATGTTAAAATCTGGCAGAAAACAATTGAAATTAGTTTCTAAAACTTGTGTGCTTACTCTGAAGTTACAGTGATAGTAAGCAGGGTTACCTCTAATTTTTTTTTCTTCTGTGCGGATCTCCAAGATCTTGTGGCAGCAACATCCAGAACTCAAAATCAATGCTGTGATTCCTGTCGGTATATTAACTGTAGTGTGTGGAATTAAACATAAACAGAAATTGCTGGAAAAATTCAACAGGCTGAACAGCATCTGTGGAGTGAAATCAGAGTTAACGCTTCAGGGGAGGGTCCCCTCTCCATAGTTAGTCACCTCCAACCTCAGAAGAATGACCCTCCTTCAGTGGAAAAAATATTGAGATAAATAAACAGTTAATTGAGGAAATAATTTGCACAGGACACCAGAACTCTCATTTCTTGTGAGATATTAACTTGAACGGTAAGAGAGAACCAATTTAACACTTATTCAAATAACAACTTATCTGCTGCCTATGAAGGGTTAATACATAGCTTTACTCATAAT